>NC_081437.1:22855523-23492523 GCF_949786415.1 Peromyscus eremicus
CAGGTCAGTAATAGGAACATGACTAGAAGTTGTCTCAAAAGACTAGAGAACAACTCACAGAGGAGGTGACCCGCCAGCATCGCATGCGGGTGACCCGGAAAGAGCCTTCACGGAGCTGCTGGCCAGGCAGCCGCAGCTGGAGACTGAGCTCACTGTTGCCTGCGCTGACCACCACGGGGCAGTCCTTCTCCGGAAAGTCAGCCACGCAGGCATCAAAGCGCAGGTAGCCATAGTGCCGCAGAGTTTGGGCCAGCCGCAAGAACTGAAAAATGGTCACCAAGTGTGGTCAGTTACAGAGCGGGGAGCTCAGACTCACCCTTGCAGGGAGACAAGGCCAAAAGCTCACCTCCTTCTTGGAGACTTTCTCTTGCAGAGACTTGAGCTGCCGGTGCTGCTCTTTGGTGACCAGGATCCAGCCATGCTCGATATCTGACAGGGTCTACATACAGCGGAGACAGTGAATGGGAGGTCGGGGCTCCCAGTCATCAGTTCAACGATGTGACCACAGTGAGCTCTGTCAGCCTGACCACACTGGGAGGGCCCTCTGCAGTGAGACCTTGACCTCATCAGATTAGCGAGGCCAAGTTGTGCCAGGAGCTCTGATAGAGAGTATTATTCTAGAAACCTCCCCATGAACTGGGAACCAGAGACATGGAAGGAGTTTTCTTGGTTAAGTGGAGTATCACAGTCATTTCAGGGCAAGGGTTCAGAGGCAGCTCCAAGCTCACCTGAGCATAAAGCAGGTTCAGGCCAACCCGGTTCTCCATGACATCGTCATCATAGGCAGAGTCCCAATAACTGTGAGGCCAAGGGACAGAAATGAGTAATGGGGCTAACCTGGGCTAAGGCAAAGGTAGGATGGAAAATGGACAAGCAGAAGCAATTCCAACTATGGGCTAATCAATAGTGGATTAACGGCAGAAGGGTGGGAGCTGTGGGGAAAACATCCAGCATTCCTCCCTTGGCCAGATGAAGCTACCTCAGTGTGTGGCCCAGCAATCCAACCCAGGCCCTCTCCCACTTAGGCCCAGCCCTGACCTCTTTCTGAGCACAATCTTATACTCGTGACTCCGAAGACTAGTGACAGATACGTAAGGCAGCTCAAACTCCTGCAGTTTCCGTACAACTATGGACGAAAGAAGAAAAGTGTGGTCAGACTAAAGAGGAAGGGAAACCAATGGAAGTGCTTGCAGGAAATGTCCCGTCTAGCAAGAGGCAGACGGAACTCATTGGCGGAAGCAGTAAAGGCCAGAGGCACTCACAAGAAAAGGCTCCATCCTCTTTTTCTCGAACAAGGAAGAGACTAAAATACCCGATCAAGTCATCTGGAAGATCCAGCTTTGCAGCCACAGCCTGGGAACAGGAAGTACAGCTTATCCAACCAGCTAGTTCTAGTGCAGGACTTAGTGTCCACTGGGCAGAGGGGCTGTGCCCAACATGCACCTCACCTCCAGGACATCTTCGGTCTGATCGGAAGTCAGCACATTGACCAGAACTTTCTGTCCATTGCTGAGCAGCACTTCCAAGGAAACCTCCTCTGTGGGGACTTGCTGCGTCTCCTGTATGGACAAATAAGGACGGGAGGCACCACCCTGTTATGTAGGTCTAGGGTCCAGCTCAGATGCACCATAACTTCCTAACCCCCTCTGGTATCATTCTGAAGTTCAGGCTGGGCTTCCCTTAACTTCAGTGGTGCAACAGAAGCTTTGTTCCATTAAAAAAACATGCCAGGTAATAACTGTGTAATTAAAATGACACGGTCCCCCATCAGGTCTTTCTCTTAAATATGGGTTACCTGTTGGGCCCGACGTAGAAAACTATTAAAGGTCTCACTACTCCCAAGCAATGGGTCTTGCCGAACTGTGGGATCAAGAGAATGATATTCAAGTAACTTGGGGACTCACTCTTGGCTTCCCGAGTCCTCCTCTTCGCGGGTCCCCCAACCCCATTTCCTGGGCTGATGATGGCCTGCCACAGCCCCCAGCTGGCCTCACCTCACACACTGTTTGCACAAATTCTGCACCTGCCCCACCCTTGGCTGCCATCTAAGTTGAGTCCAGTCTACAGAACTAGGGAAATAACCATGATGTTAAGCTAAAGCATGTCAGATACAGAGTTCTCCCCGCCAATCTAAAGTACTCTTACAACTAGTGTTACCCTAGTATTTCCAGGTTGCTTTACTAGTCTGGAGTTTCAAATCCGTGCTGGCTATTCACTCTGCTAATTAGGTAACATTAGACAGAAGGCTTCCAAACGCTGTTATTACGGGGCATATGACAGAGTCATCTGACTTTCTCTGTCCCCGGGGGTCCTCAAAACAGCCTCGAGTTCATCCATCCACTCACCAGCTTGCATGTATTTCTCTAACTGCTCTCGCCTCTGTTCTACCTCTGCAGGCGTCAGAGAAAAAAGCTTCTTTGGGGGGAATGCAGGAAGCACGTTGGCCCCATACTCCTTCCGAAGCTACGTGGAGAGAGAGAGAGAAAATTCTTCCCGTAAACACAGACACTGAGAGGTGGCAATTGAGACTCACCACATCCTCCTGGGTTCCCTTAACTACTCTAAGTGGTCATCTGAGAAAAAGATGACTTGGGCAGAGTCAGGATCTCATGGATCTTGAGTATAAATTTTATGTATTAATGTGCATAAACACCTTCACATTGTAGGGTGGGTTTTCATAGGGTTCAGGAGCCCTTTGATTTATCTAGCAAGACTGTTCACTGAACCCTCACAGGAAGTAGAGAACATTTATAGGGAACACTCATATGCACAAAAAAAGTCACAATATGCTTAGACAGTGTGTTGAAGGGACTTTGCTGATTAAACAATCTATTTTTCATTTGGAGAAACTGAGACCTGTAGAAATGAGGTAACTTGCTCAGGATCGACAACTAGTTGTCAGTAGAATCAGGGCTCTCTACAAAGTTAAATACAGAGCTCACCATCTGGTGAGGAAGGGAAACACTGTATCACAGATATGTGACTACTGGAGCAGTTCTACACCGAAAGGAGCCAAGAACAAACGAGGAAATCAGTGAATCGTTTGTATGAAGGAGGGAAACGAATTTCTAGGTTGTAGCTTAGGTGACGGAAGGAATGTGCTTGTGGGTTAGCGTTTTTCCATGCAGGGGCAAAGGATGAAAAAGCAGTTAGCTCAGGAAAGAAGGGAAGGTGGACGTGATTATAGGGAGGAGCAGGTACTGTGAGAGACAAGCTGCTGGGGGAGATCCCGAAACGTCACGATAACAAGGCACACCTTCCACTGTGGCAGTGATTAAAGGGGAACGCAATGAAAGGGGATTAATGTCCATGGGTATGGGGGGGTGGGGGGTGAAGCTGCATCTGGAGAGGGGCTTTCCTCCCACCTGCTCGTGCAGCCCCAGGAGCTGGCTGTAGCGCACCCGACAGTGCAGGACTCCATTCACGTGAATGTTATAGGCCTGAGGACACAAAAGCAGGCAAACATCTCAGGGTCCAAGTCCGAACCACCTCTTGCCCCCCAAGAAACCTGGCCGGAAGTTGCTAGACAGATCCGTCCGTGGAACGTGCCGAGACTTCCCGGGATTTCGCCTGTCCCCCCCCCCCCCGCCCGCACACGCCCCCCAGGGCCAAGTTCCAAGCAGAAGGCCCAGTTCAGGGGAAAACTCGGACGCTTGTGCGGCAGTCTCCCTCCCGGAGATGACAGTCACGTCCACCACCGGTCGCGGCCTGGCCGGGGGCAGCCATCGCCCGAAGAACCTATTGGAGCTCGGGATGACTTCTGTACGAAGCTGAGACAGGAGACGGCTTCCAGGGAGGTTCGAAGGGCTGGAGGCCGCTCCGAGGGCTCCGGCCCGTTATCCCCGCCCCGGCCCAGCTCTATCAGCTCCTCACCACGTAGGCGGAGCCGCCGCTGTCCCCGCTGCGGGACTCGGTTTCAGGAATGGAAAAGTGCATGTTCCCCCTAAGGCAGAGCTCCGGCACTACCAGGGCCGTAGCGGCTCTGTTCGCTCGACTCCGCCACTCAGCGCGTCTCCGCAGCCCAGCTCGCCATTTTGGGGGGGGGGGGCCCGGACTCCGAGGTGGGAAGGCTGTAGGACGTCGGCTCGGCGAGCAGCCACCTCGGCATGCCGGGAGCTGTAGTCGAGGGCCAGAGACTCTCCTCATTGGCAACCCAAGGTCCCGTGGTCCTCACCACGATCCGTAGTCCGGGGCGGGCCCCGGTGCACGCCGGAAGTTGTAGTCCGCTGGGGGCTAACTCCGCGGGAGGCGGCAGGGGAACCCTACAGCCCAGGTGGCGCTGCAGTCTGAGTGACCTCGGCGGGAGGAGCCTAGGACCGACAGTCATGGCTGCGGTGGCGGTGGCCGTTCGCGAAGGTGAGTGAAAGGCTGGATGCACCAACTGGTAGAGGAGCAGATGAGCTTCGGTCGCTGGTGCGGAGCCCCGAGCGCCTCTGGGCCTTGCCTCCCGGTTTCTGCGCGTCGCCGGGCTCTGGTTTCCACGATCTAGGGCGCAGCTCGGTGCTGCTTGCCGGGCTGTTCCCAGAAGGGTGACTGACCCTTTTCCTCCCCCCCCCCCCCCCCGCCTCCGCCTGTCCTTTGATCCTGCCGCGCAGTGCGTCCCCACGCGGATCCCGGAGCGCCTCGCGCCCGGTCGCCGAGCTGTGGTCATGCCAACCCAGCAGCCTGCTGCGCGGACGAGTCTCCCCAAGCCCTCCCGGAGCCTCTCTGGTTCACTCTGTGCCCTGTTTTCTGATGCAGAGTCGAGATCCGAGATGAAGGCAGAACTTTCTCCTCGGCCAGGGGTAAGTGAGGGAGACCTCTCAAGTCGCCTGTCAAGCGCTGCGCAGAAAGTTGTGTCACCTTCATTCGGCCCCATCTCCCATCCCCTTTCAGTTCGTTTCTCAGTAGAGCCGGGATTTTTACAGAGCTTAACAGTATGTGACTATGGCTCTCGAAGAAGTTTCTCTCCTTATGAGATGTAGACTTGTAACAGAAGTCAGAGAGGATCAGGGACTTAACCCCGCGGGAACCTAGTACGCATCCAGTAGTGTTGATACGCCTTTCGAATTGCCTGGGGAAGAGCAGTTACGGTGTCTGTGTCCCAGGCAGCGGGGCGGGAGATGACCCAAGAAGAAAAGCTTCAGCTCCGGAAAGAAAAGAAACAGCAGAAGAAGAAACGGAAGGAGGAAAGGGGGGCAGACCAAGACGTTGGCTCTTCTGTATCTGCAGCTCAGTGTCAAGGTGCGCGGAGGTTTTAAAGGACTGGAGTAGGACGCTGGTTGAGGGCTTTCGTGGGGAAGACAGAATAAAGTTGATTTGAACAAGTACAGAAGAGGTTACTTGGGAGACAGAGGCAGAGGCAAACCGGGCCAGCCTGGTCTACACAGTGAATTCCAGGCCAGCCAACTGATACATAGAGACAAAAAATAGTTTAGATAAACTAAAAGGGAAACTTTGGTTGGAACAGAGAGATCACCCTCCTCGGGCCTGGGCACTTCTTCCCTCTGTCTTTAGTAGACCCAACCAGAGAACTCCCAGGACCTGGTAGTCAGTTGGGAGGTCCTGCCGGGGAGAAAGTTCCAGCTGGCCGGAGCAAGGCCGAACTTCGCGCCGAAAGGAGAGCCAAGCAGGAGGCAGAGCGGGCCCTGAAACAGGCGAAAAAGGGGGAACAAGGAGGACCGCCTCCTCAGGCCTGCCCCAGCACAGCTGGAGAAGCCACCGCAGGTATCTTCTCTTCGTGTTAAAACTTCACTTGCTCCAAATTCTTGTACCCACATGGCTTCCCATTCTTTTTTTGTTTTGTTTTTGTTTTGTTTTGTTTTGTTTTTCAAGACAAGGTTTCTCTGTGTAGTTTTGGTGCCTGTCCTGGATCTTGCTCTGTAGACCAGGCTGGCCTCGAATTCATAGAGATTTGCCTGGCTCTGTCTCCCAAGTGCTGGGATTAAAGGCGTGCGCCACCACCGCCTGGCTCCCATTCTTAACCTTGGTAGACAAGAGTTTAAAATTTTCCTGTGGACTCCCACTGCTCCATCTTCCCAACTTCCTAATTTCCTGCTGTCCCCATAATGCACTAAAAACACATGTCGAGACATAGAGCGTCTTGAAAACATCTCATTAACTTTCAGGAGTGAAGCGTCTCCCTGAGCACACCCAGGTCGATGACCCCACACTTCTGAGGAGGCTTATTAGAAAACCAGAGCGACAACAGGTAGGAAGTGGGTTTGGTACTCGGAGAATTGCCCTGGGCCAAGAAAGGTCTAGAACCCCACTGACTAGTGGGGTCAAAGAAGTGAGTTAGTTTGCTTTCTTTCCAGCTTTGTCCCGTTCAAAACTTTCCGTAAGTTTTGAACTCTGAATTATTGATCACATTCCTTTGCTTTGTTAAGGTTCCTACACGAAAGGATTATGGATCCAAAGTCAGTCTCTTCTCCCACCTACCCCAGTACAGCAGACAAAACTCCTTGACCCAGTACATGAGGTAGGATCTTGGGGAAATTGTTCTAACTTCTAAGTCTTGGAGAGTGAGGAACTCAGTGTTAAAAGTGGCTGGAAATTTCAGATGAGATGTGGCGGGTGGGAGGGGAGTAAACTAAAGGCAAAACTGCAGGATGGGGCGGGGGAAGGTCTGTACTAGTGAAAGAAGTTCCTTTTTTTTTTAAAGATTTATTTATTTATTATGTATACAGAAGAGGGTGCCAGATCTTATTACAGATGGTTGTGAGCCACCATGTGGTTGCTGGGAATTGAACTCAGGACCTCTGGAAGAGCAGTCAGTGCTCTTAACCTCTGAGCCATCTCTCCAGCCCAAGAGGTTCCTTTTTATCAGGGGCACGGGGCAAGAGGTACTCAAGTTCCCTTAAAAAGTAATGACACCACAATCCCATCAGCGTCCCATCCTCTGTGATCCACCCAGCCATGGTACGACTCGGTCTGCAGTATTCCCAGGGCCTCATCAGTGGCTCCAATGCCCGGTGTATCGCACTGCTCCGTGCCTTGCAGCAGGTATGTCCTGTATTCTCTGCGACTCTACCCCATTCCGCAAGACTATCCCAGCATGCCTCCCCGCAGAGGCCTCTGGGACGAGGGAGGAATGACTCTCCCACTCCAAACACTTCGCTAATGAAGCTTGCCTCTGTCCCATTTCAGAGACCTTATCTAGGGAGCGTTTTGCTGATCTGATTGTGTATTCCATAGGTGATTCAGGATTACACAACACCTCCCAATGAGGAACTCTCCAGGGATCTTGTAAATAAACTAAAACCCTACATCAGGTGAGCACGGCCCTGCAGGTCCCTTTGCACCTTACTCGGTCCTTTCCTAGGCCCTTCACTCTTTTCCTCCTGCTGCTCTCTCTTTAAGTCCGAACGAGGCGTTGCATCAACACGAGGTATTGTTGTTGCAGCTTCCTGACCCAGTGCCGGCCCCTGTCGGCAAGCATGTGCAACGCCATCAAGTTCCTCAACAAGGAGATCACCGGCATGAGCAGCTCCAAGCGGGAGGAGGAGGTGATGAAGGATTCTGGGAATGGGAAAGGCACCTGCCTGTGGTTAAGATAAGCAGCGCATTCTGAACTCCCGGAAGACATGTGTTGACATGCCTCTCCGGCGTCACTAGTCCCTGCTTGGGGAAGTGACTTGTGCTCTTGGCATTTGGGGCCCTATCCAGGCCCATTGTTATATACTTATTCAAGCATACGGCATGATTTTTTGGGTTTTATTTTATTAATTTATTTATTTTCGAGACAGGGTTTCTCTTTGTAGTTGTGGTGCCTGTCCTGCACTCTGTAGACCAGATCCTGTAGACCAGATCCGCCTGGCTCTGCCTCCCGAGTGCTAGGATTAAAGGCGTGCGCCACCGCTGCCTGGCTGATTTTTTTTTTTTTTTTTTTTGGTTTTTCGAGACAGGGTTTCTCTGTGTAGCTTTACACCTTTCCTGGATCTCACTCTGTAGACCAGGCTAGCCTCGAACTCACTGAGATCCGCCTGCCTCTGCTTCCCAAGTGCTAAGATTAAAGGCGTGCGCCACCACCGCTCGGCCTTTTTTTTTTTTTCTTAACATTTATTTTTCAGTGTTCTGTCTGCATATTTTGCCTGTACGCCAGAAGAGGGCATCAGATGTCATTATAGATGGTTGAGAGCCCCATGTGGTTGCTGGGAATTGAACTCAGGACCTCTGGAAGAGTAGCCAGTGCTCTTAACCACTGAGCCATCTCTCCAGCACAGCTGATGATTTTTGTTTTGAGACAGACTGTGTAGTCTTGATTGTCCTGGAGCTTGCTAGATAGACCAAGTTGGCTCAGACTCAGATCCTCCTGCTTCCTGGGTGCTGGTATCAATGGTGTGCACCACCCTGCCTGGCACATATAGCATGACAACCAGAGTGTGACTTCTATCCATGTTCTCTCAACATTTAGGCCAAGTCAGAACTTAGAGAAGCCATTGATCGGTATGTGCAAGAGAAGATTGTGCTCGCAGCTCAGGCAATCTCACGATTTGCCTCTAAGAAGATCAGTGATGGAGATGTGATCCTGGTGTATGGATGGTATGGTCAACACCTGACTTGAGAAAACTGGGGAGGGGGACGGTCAGGAGAAAAGTCTGCCCTTGCCTTTGCAAACCGGCTGCCAGCAGTTAGTCTCTCTTCTAACATCTCCTCTCCATCCATATCTAGCTCCTCTCTGGTGTCACGGATTCTCCGGGAAGCTTGGGCCGAGGGCAGGCTCTTTCGGGTGGTGGTGGTGGACAGTCGGCCCCGACTGGAGGGAAGGCACATGCTCCGTTCTCTGGTCCGTGCTGGGGTCCCCACCTCCTACCTTCTGATTCCTGCAGCCTCCTATGTGCTCCCAGAGGTGAGGGTGCTCACAAGAAAAAGGGGAAGGGGAAGGGTCTAGTCACACAGGTATAATCTTACCTGCTATTCTGTTGGTTGTGTTACATTTATTTATTCACTGTGGCAGGTGTAGGGGAGTGAGCAGTGTGAGGGGTAGTTGAAGGCAGTGTGCCCTGGCTCCCATGTGGAGTCAGAGAACGCCTTTTGGAAGAGTCAGTTCTTTCTTTCCACGTTTACATCCTGAGGGTGGAACTGATTGTCGAGCTTGGCGGTGATTTCACCCACTGAGTCACCTCAATGGCCCTTTCCTTTTTTTTTTTTTTTTTTTTTTTTAAGATTTATTTATTTATTATGTATACAGTGTTCTGTCTGCATGTACACCTGCAGGCCAGAAGAGGGCACCAGATCTCATTACAGATGGTTGTGAGCCACCATGTGGTTGCTGGGAATTGAACTCAGGACCTTTGGAAGAACAAGCAGTGCTCTTAACCTCTGAGCCATCTCTCCAGCCCCCTTTCCTTTTTTTAATAATAATGATATGTTACTATATTCTTTATAATAATAATAATGATATATTAGTATATTATTAAGAAAAAAATTTTTTTGAGGCAGGGTTTCTCTGTGTAGCCTATTTTTTTATTTTTATTTTTGGGAGAAAGGGTCTCATGTATTCCTGGCTGGCCCGGACTCACAGAGATCTGCTTGCCTTTGCCTCCCCTTTTATCCTGGATAGAAAAAAAGCAACTAGTTTCCCATTAACTTGGCAATCCCAGCACTGAGGAGGCAGAGGCAGGCAGTTCTGTGTTCCAGTCCAGCCTAGTCTACAGAGCGAGTTCCAGGACAGCCAGAACTACACGGTGAAACCATGTCTGGAAAAACAAAAAAACGCCGGGCAGTGGTGGGGCACGCCTTTAATCCCAGCACTCGGGAGGCAGAGCCAGGCGGATCTCTGTGAGTTCGAGGCCAGCCTGGGATACCAAGTGAGTTCCAGGAAAGGCGCAAAGCTACACAGAGAAACCCTGTCTCGAAAAACAAAACAAGGGGGCTGGAGAGATGGCTCAGAGGTTAAGAGCACTGCTTGTTCTTCCAAAGGTCCTGAATTCAATTCCCAGCAACCACATGGTGGCTCACAGCCAGGTGTAATGAGATCTGGTGCCCTCTTCTGGCTTACAGGGATATGTGCAGGCAGAACACGGTATACGTAATAAATAAATGAATCTTAAAAAAAAAAAAAAAAGGTATTTGGAACCAACAGAATTTATTTCAGGAACCCTTCCCCTGTAAAAAAAAAAAAAAAAAAAAAGAAAGAAAGAAAGAAAGAAAAGCAACTGCTACATGTAGTAGCACAGTTTAGTCATTACAAGAAGATTATATTAAAGTATCAGCCACTAAAAGGAACAGGGCAGTTTCCCTGTTCTGAGATGATACAAGATGGCGAGGTGTTTTCTAAGAGCAGTCAACGTGGTGTGTTGCTGAGTGTTGCTGTTCTGGACAGAAGCAGGGGACCTTGTTATCTACTGATAGAACATGACATTTTTTTTTTCTTCCCTTTCCACATTGTCTAAACAAATAGGTTTCTAAGGTGCTGTTGGGAGCCCATGCACTCCTGGCCAACGGATCTGTGATGTCACGGGTAGGAACAGCACAGTTGGCCCTCGTAGCTCGAGCACATAATGTTCCAGTACTGGTCTGCTGTGAAACATACAAGTTCTGCGAACGTGTGCAGACTGATGCCTTTGTCTCTAACGAGCTGGGTAAGCAGAGCAGAACTGAGGCTTCGGGGACCTGGGAAGACTTGACGGGGAAGGGTAATGAAACCACGACTTCTTTTCTAAAAGGATGTCACCGGGCCCACTTGTCATTGCAGATGACCCCGACGATCTGCAGTGTAAGCGGGGAGAGCAGGTGGCCCTGGCTAACTGGCAGGACCACACGTCACTCAGGTTGCTGAATCTGGTCTATGATGTGACTCCCCCTGAACTCGTGGATCTGGTGATCACAGAACTGGGCATGATCCCTTGTAGCTCCGTGCCTGTTGTCCTTCGAGTCAAGAGCAGTGACCAGTGAAAGGGAGCGAGAGGGTCAATAAAAACTTACTCCCTACCCCACAACTCTGCTGCCTTCGTATCTCTTAGAGCATCTCTGCCTCCTCGGTCAGGAACCCACACTCGGCAACCCCCTCATCCCCCACTGTGGAAACCCTTCTTGGGTGGTTAGCTCCAGGCCAGGACTTGGGGGTAAGATGTTTTGTGTAAGCATCAAAGATATTCATAGGCCAGGCGTGGTGGCACTCCCAGAGCTCTCCTTTAATCCCAGCTAGGGTAGCCAGTCTCTGTAAGATTAAAGGCCAGCCTGGGCTACAAGTGAGAGCTAGTGTCAGAAACAACTACTGGGGCAGGAGAGGTAGCTCATTGGCCAATTCCCAGGGCACTTGTGTTCAATTCCCAACACCCATATGTTGGCTCACACCCATCTATAACTCTAATTCCAGAATATTCGTTGCCCTCTTCTGACCTCAGGCACCAGGCACGCATGTGGTGCACATACACACAGACACAATGAACATACACATAAAATAATAGCTGGACATGGTGGCACACACCTGTAATCCCAGCATTCAGGAGGCAGAGACAAGAAGATCTCTGAGTTTGAGACCAGCCTGGTCTACACTGCAAGTTCCAGGGCTACATAGTAGAGAAACCCTGTCTCAAAACTAAATATACTTTTTAAATAATTAAAAAAAAAACTTTTTAAACAATTAAAAAGCTATTCATGTCTTGAGTCAGCACTAATTTTGTGTAGTACCTGAGCTAGGAATGAGGAGGGATATGAATATGTCATAACTAGATATGGTGGGCCCAGGCCTCTAACCCCACTGCTCAGATGAAGAAGCAGAAAGACCAAGTCAAAAAGCCAAGGGCTAGAGAGAGCTATGTAGTCGTAGAACACATGCTTTCCTTGAACAAAGCCTCGGGTCCATCCTCAGCACAAGTCCTAGCCTTAGTAATAAGCTGGCACTTAGTATTTATTTATTTGGATTTTCGAAATGGGTTCTCTCTGTAACAGCCCTGGCTGTCCTTGAACTCAATTCATAAAACAGGCTGGCCTTGAACTCACAGAGATCTGCCTGCCTCTAACTCTGGAGTGATGGATTAAAGGTGTGCACCACCATGCCTGGTCAATTTATTTTCATCTATTTAAGTTTTGGTTTTTTTTTTTTTTAAAGATTTATTTATTTATTATGTACACAGTATTCTGTCTGCAGGCCAGAAGAGGGCACCAGATCTCATTACAAATGGTTGTGAGCCATCATGTGGTTGCTGGGAATTGAACTCAGTACCTCTGGAAGAACAGTCAGTGCTCTTAACCTCTGAGCCATCTCTCCAGCCCCTATTTAAGTTTTGAGACAGGGTCTTCCTATGTACTTAGCCCTGGCTCTCCTGGAACACACTATGTAGACCAGGCTAGCCTGGAATTCACAGAGATCCACTGGTCTTTGCCTCCCAAGTGCTGGGATTAAAGGTGTGACCAACACTCCCAGCTCTAAATTGGCATATTTTGAGTACTTTCTATCTGTCAGAAACAGATCAGCCCTTTATACTGTTAATAGGCCAGTTGTGGTGGTGACCGCTGGTAGGATTTGCTGCAGGAGGTGGAGCTAGAATCATGAGTTCAAGGCCAGCCTGGGCTATACATTTACCTAGCACTGGAGAGGCAGAGGCAGGCTGATCTCTATGAGTTCAAGGCCAGTCTGGTCTACAGAGTAAGTTCCAGGACAGCCAAGGCTATGCAGAGAAACCCTGTCTCTAAAAACAAAACAAAACAAAAGGTTAATACATCTTTATGAACCTTATAGATGAGGAAATGGAGTCATAGAGGGGTTAAGTTACTTAGCCAAGGTGACACAGCTGAGACATGAAGTCATTTACTTAAGATAACACAGTTCGGGGCTGGAGAGGTGGCTCAGAGGTTAAGAGCACTGCTTGCTCTTCCAAAGGTCCCGAGTTCAATTCCCAGCAACCACATGGTGGCTCACAACCATCTGTAATGAGATCTGGTTCCCTCTTCTGGCCTCCAGAGATACGTGCAGACAGAACACTGTATACATAATAAATAAATAAATCTTTAAAAAAAAAAAAAAAAGATAACACAGTTCAGCCAGATGGTGGTGGTGCATGCCTTTAATCCCAGCACTTGAGAGGCAGAAGCAGGCAGATCTCAGTGAGTTCGAGGCCACCCTGGTGGACAAATCCAAGTTCCAGGACAACCAGGACTGTCACACAGAAACCCTGTCTCAAAAAACAAACAAACAAACAAAAAAAAAACAAAACACAGAGTTCATCATGGAGCAGTCTGAACTCAAATCCTTTTAAGATTTTGGCTTTTTAGGCAGGGTTTTATGTAACCTAGGGCTGTGGACAAGGATGACCTTGATTCTGAAGTGACACCTTTAATCCCTTCAATCAGGAAACAGAGGTAGAGCTCTGTGAGTCTGAGGCCAGCCTGGGCTACATAGTCCCCCTGGCTTCACCTTCCCAAGGACTGGGGTTACAGATGTGTACAAACACCAGTTTATGAGGTACTGTGGACTGTCCCAGAGCTTCATGAATGCCAGACAAGCATTCTCCCGACTCAGCCATGTTCCTAGCCTACTGGGGGTTTTTGTTTTCTTTTGAATCGTTGTTGGCCATGATGCTGGGAATGGCGGCTCACAACTATCTACTTCCAGTCTCAGGGGATCTGATGCCCTTGGACCCCCACAGGCACCTGCACACATGTGGGAAAAACAAACTCACTCAAGTATACATACATACACATAGAAGTAATTTTTTTTAAAAAATTGTTGGTTGATTTTTACTCTTTTGGTTTTCTGGGGGGCTTGCCACCAAGCTCCCAAATAAATACACATGGAGTCTTATTATTACTTATAAATGCCTGGCTTTAGCTTGGCTTGTTTCTAGCCAGCTTTTCTTAAATTATCCCGTCTACCTTTCGCTTCTGGGCTTTTTGTAGTATTCTGAACTGCCCCTTGGGGACCCCGCTCAAGGTCCTGAGGTCATCTTATGTAAAGTTCCCTTTAAGAAAAAACTCCTTCCCCTTCAAACTATCCCCCCCCCCTTAATAATAAACTTTCCACTTGGACATGTATTTGAAAGGTGTAACTTTCCACAGCTCCATGTCTCAGCCTGCCAACTCGACTGCATGGCCTGTCTCCCTCACCCACCAGGGCACTTTGGCCCAACCTGCCAAGGCCTCCTGCTCGTCATTTCTTAACACTTTTACCTTTCTCAATTTTTCTTTTTCTTTTTTAAATGTACTTATTTTTATGTGCATTGGTGTTTTGCCTGCATGTATGTCTGTGTGAGGGTGTCAGATCTTGGAGTTACAGACAGTTGTGAGCTGCTATGTGGGTGCTGAGAATTGAACCCAGGTCCTCTGGAAGAGCAGCCAGTGTTCTTAACTGCTGCGCCATCTCTCCAGCCCCTCCTTTCTCTATTTCTGTATTTCTTTTCTTTCCTTCTCATTCCATGTCTGGCTGTGTGGCTGTGTGGCTGTGTGACTGGGCGACTGGCCCCTGGCGTCCTCCTCTCCTTGTTCTCTTCCTCCTTTGTCCTCCTCCTCCTCCCAGATTTCTCTTCCTGTTTTATTCTCTCTGCATGCCAGCCCCGCCTATCCTTTCTCTTACCTCACTATTGGCCACTCAGCTCTTTATTAACCAATCAGGTGTTTTGACAGGCAAAGTAACACAGCTTCACAGAGTTACACAAATGCAGCATAAAAGAATGAAACACATCTTTGCAGCATTAAACATCTTCACATGATTAAACAAATGTTCCATAACATAAACAAATGTAACACGTCTTAATATTCCACAACAAAAAGTGTTGACTTATGCCTCCCAAGTGCTGGGGACTGGCAGGCATGACCCACAATGCCTGCTCTGTCTTTATGGCCTTTGGGTTAATGCGCAGTTTAGAAAGATACACAAACTATCTTCATTGTGAGCTAAAGGCAACACAAACAGGATCCTTGGATGATGTGACTGGGTCTAGCTAGCGTGGTTGTCTTCACTGGGTAACACCTGATGGAGTCCTTGGAAAAGGACTCAGTAAAAGAATCAGGAGGCAGATCAGCAGAGGAAATAGCTTAATGTGAAAAAATGGTTCTTGGGCTGGAGAGATGGCTCAGAGGTTGAGTACTGACTGCTCTTCCAGAGGTCTGGAGTTCAGTTCCCAGCAACCACATGGTGGCTCACAACCATCTATAATGGGATCTGGTGCCCTCTTCTGGCGTGCAGGCATACATGCAGGCAGAATACTGTATATATAATAAATAAATAAGTCTTGATTGAGAGTCAAGCTACCATAAGCTTTGGAATGGAAATCATCTATGTTGTCTGTAAAGGTGTTTGTTTGTTTGTTTGTTTTTGAGACAAGGGTCTCACTATGTAGCTCTGGCTGTCCTGGAATTCACTATGTAGACCAGGCTGGCCTCAAACTCACAGAGATCCACCTGCCTCTGCCTCCCAGAGTTGTGGGACTAATAGTGTGTGTGCCACCATTGCCCAATTGTTTTTTTGTTGTTGTTTTAATTTCCAGATAAACAAAGGAAGAGTGAACCATGTGAGAATACTCATCATTAGATGTAACAGTTATCAAAACTTGCCACTTTTTGTATCCTTCAACACAAGGGCTCACAGCCTTGAACTGTGTAGCTGGTGCTGGCCTTGAACTTCGGCTCCTCCCACTGCCACTTCCCAAGTGCTGAAATATGCCACACTTTTGATTTTATTACGTTTAATTGGGGGGGAGCACACAAGGGTGGCAGTCAGATGAATCTCTCCAGCCCTTCTTACTTTTTCCCTTGCTGAAGTTACTGTGCGGCAAATCCCAGACATTAATCATTTTCATTCTTGCAGATTTCAAGGTGTCTCTTAAAAATACAGAAGTTCAGCCAGGGGTTGGTAGCGAAAGCCTTTAGTACCAGCACTCGGGAGGCAGAGCCAGGTGGACCTCTGTGAGTTTGAGGCTAGCCTGGGCTACAGAGCGAGATCCAGGACAGGCATATTGGAAAAAAAAAATGTTTCTTTCAGAATGACCTCTTTTTTTTTAAAGTAGTGTCACTTCACCCATTTCTCGAAGCCCTGCAATTCCCTATTCACCCTTTTGGCAGCAATACCTAAATGGGTCGGGGTGCTTCACATTGCTTTCTATCAGGAAGCAAACAACGACCTGTAAGTTCCTTTTTAGTGGTGAGTGTGGCCTGACATTTTTAAGGTTCCCTTGAACCTTTCATTTAGTGGTTTTATCCAATTAATGGTTGTGTGAATTTCGCTGGAATATAAAAGTACTTTTCTAACTCTCACTCCTTCCATATTTATTATTTAGTAATGACAATCGTTTTAAAGGGTGTGATGGCGCGGCCTGTAATCCAGCCCAGGGAAGGCTGAGGTCATGAAGTTGTGGACAGCATAGACTACTACATAGGAAGAGAGCCAGAGCATACTCAAAACAGAGAGGGGTTGGGAGTAAGAACCTCACAGCAGTTTCTTTGTCTAAACTCACACTGGAAAGGCTGTTCCCTTGTGCTTTCTCATCTTGGTTTTTCACACAGGGTCTTGTCACATAACCCAGGCTATCCTTAAACCTATCTTGGCCTTCTCAGTGCTAGGACTCCAGGCTTTGGACTACGATACTTGGTGGTGTCTTCTTATTTTTAGGTCATTATGAGCTTGTGGGCTTTTTAGATCGAATGTACCACTCAGTCATTAAATTTAAGCAAATCAACAGGGTCAGCCTCATGCCTAGAAAGGTAACTGTTAAGAAATCAGAGAGGAGGGCCGGGCAGTGGTGGCGCACGCTTTTAATCCCAGCACTCGGGAGGCAGAGCCAGGCGGATCTCTGTGAGTTTGAGGCCAGCCTGGGCTACCGAGTGAGTTCCAGGAAAGGCGCAAAGCTACACAGAGAAACCCTATCTCGAAAAACAAACAAACAAACAAACAAACAAACAAAAGACAAACTGGGCATGGAGGTTTGTGCTTGTAATGAGAGCACTTAGGAGGCTGAAGTAGGTCAGTGATTAGCTCCTAGGGCAAGGGATTGATTGAGAAAGAAAGGAATTTGAGCATAAATACATCAAATGTATTGTATCAACATTGAGAAATGAATTAATTGCCCACGGGGTTAGTGAAGTTTGAAAATAGTCTTCCCTTGATGTCCTTTGTGTTTTGGAATATTATTTCAAGATCTATTACATTTGTTTATGCTGTGGAGCATTCGTTTTAATGATGCAAAGGTGTGCTGCATTCTTTTATGCTGCATTTGTTTCACTCTGTGAAGCTGTGTTACTTTGCCTGCCTAAAACACCTGACTGGTCTAAAAAAAGAGCTGAATGGCTAATAGCAAGGCAGGAGAAAGGATAGGCAGGACTGGCAGGTTGAGAGAATAAATAAGGGGAGAAATCTGGGAGGAGAAGAAGGAGCAAGAAAACAAGGAGAGGAGGAAATCAGGGGCCAGCCACCCATGGAGTAAGGTTGAAAGTAAGATATACAGAAGAGCCGGGCGGTGGTGGCACACGCCTTTAATCCCAGCACTCAGGAGGCAGAGGCAGGCGGATCTCTGTGAGTTCGAGGCCAGCCTGGTCTCCAAAGTGAGTTCCAGGAAAGGCGCAAAGCTACACGGAGAAACCCTGTCTCGAAAAACCAAAAAAAAAAAAAAAAAAAAAAAAAAAAAAAAAAAAAAAAGATATACAGAAGAGAAAGGTAAAAGCCCAGGAGCAAAAGGTAAATAGGATAACTTAAAAGAAAAGCTGGCTAGCAACAAGCCAAGCTAAGGCCAGGCATTCATAAGAAAGACTAGGCCTCCGTGTGTGACTTATTTGGGAGCTAGGTGGTAGGCACCAAAAAAACCCAAACAACCAACTACACGTTCTATCTTGAACTTTGGGCTACAGGGAATCTTTTTCAAAAATAAAGCCATTAATTTTATGATAAAAATCAAAGGGAACTTAATCAGGGACAGGAAGACTTTAAGATATTTTGTTCATTACAGAAGTAAATCTGTGACTCCCTATACAATGTTGAGGAGCCAATACCTAGGAGGAAGGCATCCATTCAAAATGCTGTCTTTGGACATAAGGGATATGACATAAGAGAACTGGTTTTCCCCTTCCTTTCCTCCCATAGGTTTTGACTAAATCTCATACTTTTTTTCTTTTTTAAAGAGTCTGGGTTACCCAAGTAGGGCCTTAAGTCCTGGACTCAAGAGATCTTCCTGCTTCAGCCTTGAGTACTTAAGGACTACTGGAGGGAGCGACACACCCCGCTTTCCCCTTATTTGTTTCTCATTTTTTTCTCAGACGTCTCATATAGTCCAGGCTGCTTCCAACTTCCAAGTAGTCCGGGTTGACCTTGAACTGCTGATCCTCTTACTTCCACTTCCCAAATACTGGGATTTTGAGTGTGCACCTTTATGCCCGACTTCTACACTTTCCCTAAATGTTTAACCAACGGAATTAATGGACAAGACTATTTGGAAAAGGAAAGGCTGGCTTGTTCTACCCTTTCCTGTCCATTTTTTATTCACCCTCCTCCTGGGTATGGGCAGCCCTGTAAAATATATATACGGTTTGAAATGGCTCAGGAAAACTTGCTGCACTTGTTTGCTCCATCACAGGCCACCTCCCTGAGACGGGGTGGCGCGAGGCCTGGCAGTAGGGCTGACGATCTCTCTAGAAGCGCAGCGTACCCACCCAGGCGAGCCTAACCCGCCCCCGCCCCCGCCCCCCCCCCGGTTCTTCCTTCCCTTGGCCTCTTTCCAAGCCCTCCTGGTTATTTTCTTCCCGTCTTTTGCTCATTCAGTAGATCCTCTTGGCGGTGGGCGGCGAGGGTTTGTCTCCTAGCCCGTCGAAGCTCGGGGTTGCAGTTAGGAATCAGTGTGGCCTGGCTCTGATCGCCGCAGCCTGGGTGGCACGGCAGGCCGGAACGTTCGGCGACAAGCAGAGCGCGACAACTGCATCCTCCAAGCTTTAAAGCCAGGCCGCTGGGGAAGCCACGGTGCCGCGCAGGCGCCGACCTCCCCTTCCGGTTGCTGAAATTCCCAGCAGGCCCTGCAGCGTCCTAGGGCCGCGGAAGCCGAGCTCCAGCTCGCGGGCGTCGGAGGGCTCCGCGCCGATCCGCGCCGCGCCGCGCCGCGCTGCATTATGGAACACGGAGTTTAGTAGAAAACTCGGCGGGGAACGCACTCCCGACCAAGCTGGCGTGTACCTTGTGCCGGGGGCGGGGCGAGGAAGAGCCGCTCGAGGTGTCGTCATAAAACCGCGACCCGACAGGCGGCGCCATCTTCGAACTTGGACTTCCGGAAGGACTTTGGCGCGGGTGAGTGTACCGCAACGGGGTGTGCGGGGGACCCAGAATTACTCCTCCCCTTCTTTCGCCGTGGCGCTAAGGCCCTGGGAACCGACTCCCGATTCCGCCCTTACCCCCGCGCAAGGCAGCGCGCCTCCCAGCCTTGGCGCGTCTCCAGAAAGCCGTCGCGCTCTCGCCTCAGTCCCCACTGTGGCCACTGAGCATCCCCCATCTCTGCCAGCCTGTCTTACCCTCTTCCCCCACGCGGTGCGTGTAACGCGGGAGCCGGGGGCCAGGCTTCCGCGCTGTTTGCGTGGCTCCCCGTGGCCTCGGTAACCTGCTGTTGTCCTCAGGCTTAGGGAGATCAGGGCTCGCCTGCCGCACCGGCTAGTGGAGAAAGCTGCCCCCACGGCCAGGATTGGGGAATGGCAGGTGGTGATGTCTAGACTGATCGCGGTCTGTCCTCCTCGTTGTGCTCAGTCCCCTCTTATTGTGTGTCCCAGCCTTTTCCTCCAAGTGGCTCTAACCCCGGGGGTTGTGCCCCGCGCGCTGCAACCCCATTGGCGCAGCCAAGGGCCAGTTATGTTTCCTTGTCTGGTCTTTTTATTCCGCGGCAAGTTGGCCGTCGGCTGGGCACGACAGAGATGGCGACTTCACCCCCCACAGGAGGTAATTCACTTTACTGGAGAGGTTGAGGATATAATCAGATATGTTTGCCCTTGGGGGCATGTTGTTACATAAATTAATCTTTCGCTCACGTTACCTTTTACCGTTATCAACTGTAGTGCCATTTTCTTAATAGTTTTAAGTTCTACTCTTCAAGTTTACACTCCTTCGTCTCTAGCAGTATAAACTGAAAATGTGAGTTGCAGGCTTCTGTGTAAGTTAAAATAAAAATACAGCCAAATGAAAATGTTCATTTTGTACCAGTAAAATTATCTGATACGTCACCAGTTGCATGATAGGAATACTTTCGGGAACAGTGTTAAACCAGTGTGTGTGAAGTAAGCCCATAATTATGATATAGTGTTATCTAATTGTTTTTTTCTTTTGCCCAAGTAGTCAGGTTAGCAGCCTGAAGCAGCAAGGGAATCAAACAGTTTGAGATGTAAAACTCTAATTAGAATTTACTGAACATTTCTTCCTTTACTATCTGTCCAAAATTTGTATCGTAAACTCCTAAGTAGGAATGACACCACTCAGCTGGCATTGGTGGCGCACGCCTTTAGTTCCAGCACTCTGGAGACAAAGGCAGGTGGATATCTGTGAGTTCAAGACCAGCCTGGTCAATAGAGCTAGTTCCAGACAGTCAGGGCCTCACAGAGAAACCCTGTCTGGAAAAACAAAAACAAACAAAAAAGAAATTAAACCACTCACTGCCACTGCCTTTCACTAGAAGTGAATCTTCAAAAGGATTGTGTGTGTGTGTGTGTGTGTGTGTGTGTGTGTGTGTGTGTTGAGTCACTCAGTGAAAAAAGTTATGAGCTAATTGATATATTTACCATGAATCAAATTTGAATACTGTAGTAAGCCAGATAGGCAGGATCTTACAAAGAAGATAGATTTTTGTCTTCACTACAGTCAGAATATTGTTTTGTTGTTGTTTATTTTGCAAGGCCCTTATTTTAGACAGTTTTTTATTCTGGGTTGGCTTTGAACTCCAGATCCTTTAGCTTCAACTCCCAAGGGCTGAGATTACAAGTATTCACCATCGTGGCCAACTGAAACCTTTAAAATTTGAAATTAGAAAGCCAGGTGGCAGTAGCATGCACCTTTAATCCCAGCACTCAGGAGGCAGAGGCAGACAGATCTCTGTGAGTTCGAGGCCAGCCTGGTCTACAGAGCGAGATCCAGGCACTAAAACTACACAGAGAAACCCTGTCTCGAAAAAAACTAGAAAAAAAAAAATCTTTATTTTTCTTTTCCAAATAAGCCATTTATTTATTTATTTATTTATTTATTTATTTATTTATTTATTTATTTTATGTATATGGGTGTTTTGCCTGCATGTATGTCTGTGCACCACTGTAGTTCTGGTTGATTATGAGCCACCATGTGGGTGCTGGGAACCAAATCCAGGTCCTCTGCAGGAGCGGCAAGGCTCCTAACTGCTGAGCCATCTCTCCAGCGATGCCCCCCCAAGCCTTCTTGATCTGTAAATTGAGGTCTTCCTTATTTCAATATTTGGAGGGGGGAGAGTGTGAGAGGAGACAGGGTCTTCCTGTATCCCTGCTGGTCTGGAAATCTCCATCCTCTTGCCTCTGCTACCTTCTACTGCTGGGATTACAGGCACCAACCACCACTCCTCCCTCTCTTCTATTACATTGTTTTGTTTTGTTTAAAACAGGGTCTTAACTATGTTCTAGGCCAGCTGATGTAGACCAAGCTGGCCTTGAACTCACAGAGATTAAAGGCATGTGCCAACACCCCCAAACCTCTTCTACTAAGTTTTTGAAGTTTTGTTTTTTTCTATTCTCATTTCTTCATTATTTGTGAGACAAGATCTCTCATGTTTCGCAGGCTAGTCTTGAACTCCTGATCTCTTCACATCACCTCCCTGGGATTACAAGTGTGTACCACCACACTTGCCTTCTTTTTTAAACCATAAAGTACTTTAACCAGGATGGTGGAGCACACTTTTAATTCCAGCAGAGGCGGGCACATTTCTGCCAGGTCACAGCCAGCCTGGGCAGCGCAGTGAAACCCTGTCTCTAAACAGCAGCAGAGCCCGAGTTGTTAGCCCGCAGCTCCACTTCTCCATCTGTCATTGTTGTCACCAGCTCTTCTCCTCCTTGCAGTCTGTGGCTTCTCCAAACCTGCCCCTTCATCTCACTTTTTAGCAGCGTAGTTTGACTTTGCTGGTTTTCTTCCTGCAGGTTGAATTTCTAAGAATTTATGTTTTTACTTAGTTCCTTTCCCTGTGGCTGCCAGCTTACTCAAACCGCCTTGCCATTGTTTTCTCTTGTTTCCTAGATCCTGTAGTTTTTGTGTTTGCTGAAAATTTTCTTCTGTTTTCTGGAGTAGTTCTTTTGAAAGGTACTTTTCAACTTTTTTTTTCTTCCTGTCTTGTCTGAGCATAGGTCCCACATTGGATCCTTTTTTGCTTGTTACTGCTTTTGAATGGGATACAGGTCCTCTCTTTACCAAAGAGCAGTGGTACCATACACAGTGTCTTTAGCATATGGGGTTGCATTTAGCCTCACCACTTAGTGGGGTAGAGGTTTACTGCTGCCATTTTAATAGAACTAGAGCTACTTACAGGAAGAGAGGTGTATTTCTTTTAGAATTTATATGAGCACACTTTTCCATTGAGCCTGGTGAATTCCTTATCTTTTAGTTAGGTCTCAACCTATGGAGGGTTCCCTCCTGGGAGTTGAACTATTTCTGCCCCTTGTCAAAGGCAAACAGGTTGTCCTGACCAAAATCTGGACCCTTACAGAGTTGTATTTGCTCAAATTTTTGGTTTGTGGTCAGTGTTTTATTTCTGCCAGTGCCCTTCGTCGTGGTTATAGATCTGATTTTTCTGGGTTCATAATGATGTGGGATACTTTAGTCCATTTTTGATATGAGAAAGTTCTCTTAATGTGATAGGATGGTCTTTAATTGTATTGTAGCCAATAGGCACCCCTCTCCCCAATTCAAATGTAACATTGATGGCTAGGTTCTAGAAAACTCTTACTCTTGTTTCAATCCTCCCTCCTTCCCTCCCTCCCTCCCTCCCTCCCTCCCTCCCTCCCTCCCTCCCTCCCTCCCTCCCTTCTTTCTTTTCTTCCCTCTTCTTCCTCCCTCCCTCCCTCCTTTCCTCCCTCCCTCCCTCCCTCCCTTCCTTCCTCCCTCCTTCCCTCCCTCCCTTCTTCTTTCTTTTCTTTCCTCTTCTCCCTCCCTCCCTCCCTCCCTCCCTCCCTCCCTCCCTCCCTCCCTTCCTGATCTCATGTAGTCCAGGCTAGCTTTGAACTCCTGTCTCCACCTCCCAAGTGCTAAGATTTCAAAATGTGCTATCCTACTTAGTTCAGTGCAGCTCTTATTCTTTAGGGAATCTGCTCCTTTACCAACACACACAGAACTGGATGTTGCCTCTGGGTATCCTACTTTAGCTTGGCCTAAGTTTTATAGTATCCGGCAACTCTGTAAATTTAATAGTAAGAGTCTTGCTGTTTTATACCCCAAGCTGGCCCCAAATTCCTGGGCTCAAATTATCCTTTTGCTGCTTCTGTTTCCATAGTAACTAGGACTTTGCCACGGCGCCATCACACCTGCTTGGCAGCTGTCTGGTTTTTAGGAAGTTACAATTCTTCCCCAGAGGTGCACAGTTTTGTCTCCGTTTCCCTTGTGGTGGGGTATCTGAATATGAATCGGCTTACTGTTTTTTAGTAAGAATTAAGTTAATTGCATATTCACGTCCATATCCTTATGATGATATATAAGGTTTAAGTAATATTCATAAAGCATTTAGTGTTATGTTTGGTAGGTAGTAAGCAGTTACTAAACAGTAGCTTATTGTCTGTTTACTTATTTACTGTGCTACATGAGAATGTAAATCTCAAGAAGGTAGCATCTTGCCTGTCTTTTTTTGTTGTTTTTGTTTTCTTTTCTGAAACAGGGGCTTGTGTGTAGCCCAGGCTAGTCTCAAAATCACAGCATCTCTCCTGCCTCAGCTTCCCGGGAGCTGGGATTACAGGTGTGCACTACTATGTCCTGCTCCTTGTTTGTCTTATCATTTACTAGTTCTTGACAGAATAGCGTGTTGTGGGGCGGCGGGGTACAATTTGTAGAAGTTGGTTTTCTCCTTACAGCATGCTATGTGGATCGGGGGATTGAACTCAAGTCACCAGACTTGGCAGCAAGCATCTTAACCTACTAAGCCACGCTACCACCCCAGTAGTTACTTGAATGAATGGTCGATCAGGATGCTTGGGTTTCCGGTTGTGGGATGAAAGGGAAAAGAGAACTCTGAGCCTCTACAAATGGCTTCTGTGTTCCACTCATTGCTGTATCTCTGTATGCAGGGCAGCCATTTTGGGGGGTGCTGATGGATACCTGCGGGGTCGGCTATGTTGCCCTGGGGGAGGCCGACCCCGTGGGGAACATGATTGTGGTAGACTCTCCTGGACAAGAAGAACTGAGCCAGCTGGATGTCAAGGGCTCCTCAGAAAGCTGCAGTGTGGAGGCCCCCATCGAGATGTCGCTGCCTACCCCTTTGCCTGACAAGAGGAGGCTTCCTCCAGAGCAGGAAAGCCTCACCAGGTTGGAGCAGCAAGGTGTGTGCTTTGCCCTCACTCTTCTTGTCTCTCCATGCTTAGCTTGAGATAAAAGAGAGAGCATGTTGAGCTCATGGGTTCTTACAAACTTGGGTACCGTATACTGTACCCCGAAGAACCTTGAGCTCTGATCCCATCTCATAGACCATATTCTTCTCTACAGATCTTTCTTCAGAGATGTCCAAGATCTCAAACCCTAGGGCCTCAAAGCCTCCCGGGAAGAGAGGTGGTAGGACACCAAGAGGCCCTAAAAGGCCTCAGCAACGTAACCCTCCGTCCACCCCTCTGGTTCCTGGTCTCTTAGATCAGGCCAACCCTCTGTCCACCCCTATGCCTAAGAAACGAAGTCAAAAGTCCAAGGGAGACCTGCTACTTCTGAAGTTGTCCAAAGGCCTAGATCAGCCAGAGTCTCCACATCCAAAGAGGCCCCCTGAGGACTTTGAGACCCCTTCTGGGGAACGACCCCGCCGAAGGGCTGCGCAAGTGTAAGGATTGTGGGGCACAGCCTGGTGGAGGGGTGGTGGTAGAGGGGGGAAGGTGGGGCAGATGTTGGAGAGATGGGAAGACTGGTGAGGTATCAGGTAAGTAGGGGTGGTGCCTGGGTGCTGGGTGGGGCAACCCTTTAGCTCTTAAAGCCACTTTTGTGGGTATGTGTTGCTAACTTTTGTATCTAAGTGATTTCTTTCTGTACCTCATACTCCATCACATTTTTTGTTTGTTTTGTTTTTGTTTTGAGACAGGGTGTCGCTGCCTAACCCAGGTTGGCCTCGAACTTGCGATCCTCCCACCTCAGCCTCCCGAGTGCTGGGATTGCAGGCGTGCGCCACCACACCTGGCTCTCCATCACATTTTTCACAGACTTCCCCCAGGTCTTCATTGCTTTTACCACTCAATATATTTCAGTGTTTCTGTGCTTCCCCTTCTCCCCCTGCCCTTGATGTTCTGTGTGCTAGAGTAAGAGTGCATTGGCCTAGAGATAGAAAGCCGGGACTCAGATCCTTGGTAGCTGCCTTGCCTATGCCAGATCACTTAATTCTCCTGGACTTCTGTTTCTGTATCTATTGGAGGGAAGGGGAAACTGGCATCTGCTTCACAGCATTGCTGAGATAGTAAAATAAAAAGTCTGGAAATGTGGGCTCCGTTCAGTGCTTGCGAGCATGGCTCTAACTCCACCCTGTCCTACAGGGCACTTCTGTACCTCCAGGAGCTGGCTGAAGAGCTCTCCACAGCCCTGCCTGCTCCGTTGTCCGGCCCTAAGAGTCCCAAGGTGAGCAGCCCCACCAAGCCGAAGAAGACGCGGCAAGCAGCCTCTCAGGGTGACGAAGATGGGAGCGCTCGGGATGAAGACTTTGTTCTTCAGGTCGAGGGTGAAGATGAGGAGGAAAGTGAGGCCCCGAGTGAGAACTCCTCTGACCCTGAGCCTGTTGCACCCCGAAGCACCCCGCGAGGACCCGCTGCAGGGGTAACTTGAGTTGACGAGAAAGGGTGGGAAGATGGGAATTTTAGGAAGCACCCGAGTACCGAGAAGGATGACTTTGACCTCTCATAGCCAAAACTAGTACCAAAAAAAGGGAAAACTTCAGAAATGTGATGTATTGGGGAGGTTATAGGGGAGGAACACCGTGAATAAAATGGCTCACTCCAGAGTGTTTTCTACTAGAAAACACACGTCTGGACAGAGATCCTGCCTCCACTGAGTGCTACAAAATGACTTCTTCGATTGGTGGAGGGGACTAACTGCTCACATTTTACAGAGGGGTGGCTCCTGAGCTGGGCCTTGAAGGGCAGGTGCAGGTGTCCAGGGTGCTGTGTCCCCAGAGGGTGACTGCAGCGGAGAACAGGGTCTGGGGAGTAGTGTCCATAGGAGGTCAGTAGAGGATGAGAGGACTTACACTGGTCGGCGCTAACACGTGCTGGTTTGTTTGGTTTGTCGTGAATACACATAACACAAGCTTACTGTTTAAAAATGTGCAATTCTGTGGCTTTACTACACCAAAAAAAGGAATCTATACTATTGTGCAGCATTACCATTCATGTCTGGACCTTTTTTCCTTTCTTGTGGTACTGAGGATTAAACCTGAGTCCTCGTGCATGTTAGGAAGTGCTCTTGCTGACCTACATACCCAGCTCTTTTTTTTTTTTTTTTTACATCTTTCACTTTTCTATTTTAAAGTTTGAGACACGGTTTCACAAAGTTTCTAGGATGGCCCTAACCTCACTCTGTAGCCAGGCGGGCCTTGAGCTCACAATCCTTCTGCCTCAGCCTCGTGAGCAGTTAGGATTATCACTGGGCCCCCAGGCCTGACTGTTTTTAACATTCCAGCTAAACCTGCAGAATCTTTTTAAGTCAAAAAAGAACGTGGGTAGGAAGTAGGGCAAGCTTCAGTTGACACTCAGGAGTCAGCTTTCATTTATGCAGATGACAGGTTGAGAGTCCAGTCAGCCGATGAGGAAAGCAGAGGTGAGAGCCCGCCAGGGAGAGCCAGCTGGGGGCATCCTGCCAGTAGGTGTCAGGGACTTCTGATTGGTGGAGTGGGAGGTGCCTGTGGCCATGAACCCACAGTCTAGTTATCTGGTCTCCAGTGTGTGCCTTGAGTGTGCAGTTACGGGAGCACTGAGACCCTCAGTAATCAAGTGATTCTTTGAGATCAGTTTTAGTTTTTGAAAGTAAAAATGCAACAAATCCAAAATATTAAAAAGTGTATATATGTCTGTGTGTATATAATATATCTATTAAGACTGATCCAAATAGTGTCTGGGTACTTGAGTGCTGGAGTGAGTATGGAGGTCAGTAGACAACTCGGGAGTCCGTTCTTCCCACCATTGTGTGGCCCAGGGATCCAGCTGAGGTCGTCAGACTTGGCAACAAGCTCAGCCTGCTCAGCCATCTTGCCAGCCCTAAAACTTTGAATGTTTTTGGACATGTTCTTACTATGCTTCAGGCTGTACTTTAACTCTGAGTAGTTCAGGCTGGTCTCAGACCTGACCCTCCCGCCACAGTTGTGTTAGCACTAGCTTTTCAGGTGTGCACCGCCACAGCCAGCATAGACAGGAGCTTTGTTGGGTAGGTACATGTGTGTGTGTGTGTGTGTGTATGCATGTGTACTTACCCATATGTGTATGTACATGCGTGTGGCGACGTGTACCATGGTGTGGAGGTTAGAGGTAGACCTTGAGTGTCTCCCTCTGTCATTCTCCACTGTATTTTTTTTTTAGATTGGGTCTCTTTCCTCCCCTAAATGCTGGGGTTAGAGGCGTGAGCCACCATACTTTTCTTTCTTTCTTCTTTTTTTATAATGTACTTATTTTTATTTCATGTGCTTTCATTTTTTTGTCTCTGTGAAGGTGTCAGATCCCCTGAAACTGGAGTTACAGGCAGTTATGAGTTCCATGTGGTTGCTGGGAAATGAACCTGGTTCCTCTAGAAGAGCAGCCAATGCTTTTAACTGCTGAGCCATCTCTCTAGCCCCTATTTATTTCTTAATTTAATTGAGTTCTGATTTTTCTTTTTGTCTTAGTCCTTAATATGGCTCTGTAGACCTACAGCTTGTAGAAAAGTTGTGACTGAGCCAAGTTTATAGTGATGTAAGCTTTCGAATTGGGCTTGAAGGTGATAGTCATCCCTGGAATATGAGTGAGATTCCAGGACTGTGTATCTAAAGAATGCCCTCCTTGACCTGTGTGTGTGTGTGTGGGGGGGGGGGGGGGGGGGGCGGCATGTCACTAAAGGAGTGCTGGATGTGTCTGTCCCCCAGGGCAAGAGTTTCAGGAAGTGTATGACAGTCCTCTGAACCAAATATCGTGGAGACTGGAGAAAGACGAACAGAATGCTTTGATAGATAGAGTCATTGTACCACAAGTCTGTTGAGATGCTGATAGGGCAGTTGGGAGGATATGTAAAAACCAAGGAAAGTTAAAAACTGAGAAAGAAAGCTATCTTCTGGGACTTTCTCCAACCTAGATGTTTATATTTTCTTCACTTTGATCCTCAGAAGCAGAAACCTCACTGCCGGGGCATGGCTCCCAATGGCTTACCCAATTACATCATGGCTCCTGTTTGGAAGTGCCTGCACCTCACCAAGGACCTGTGAGTAAGGGCTGAGGGCAGGCGGGGGAGGAGGAGTCTAAGGACCATCCAGAGAGGGGACCCTTGCTTATGTGTGGAGTGCAGTGGTGATGCTCATTAGCTCATTACTGAGGGGCGCTGTTAAGGGCAAGATCTCTCTGCAATTCTTGACCACATTTCAAGTGCTGGTCACTCCCACCCTCACAGAAAATGGGCTTAGACAATGCTGTTATAGAGTTCTCTCCTTTCCATCGATGCTCTTCTGTCTCTAGCCGAGAACAGCAGCATTCATTCTGGGAGTTTGCTGAATGGATTCCAGTAGCCTGGAAGTGGCAGTTGTTATCCGAACTGTAAGTGGAACTGACGTCTCTGAAGCTGATTTACTTTTCTATTGCTGTGATGGAATACTCTGGCAAAAGCAACTTAAAGGAGAGAGCATTTATTTTGGCTCACAGTCGAAGGCGCCAGTGCGTCTTGGTGGGAAGTCCTGGCAGAACCCTGAGGCAACTGGTTGCTCTTTACCTGCAGTTGGGGAGGCGAGATCAGTGGGTGCTGGTGCTCAGCCGGCTTCTATTTTATGTAGTCCGGGACCCAAGCCCATGGGCATCTAGGGTGAATTGTCCCATTTCAATTAACCGAATAAAGAAAGTCGCTCGCCTGGCGGCGGCGGTGCTAATGGTGGTGGCGCACGCCTTTAATCCCAGCACTCAGGAGGCAGAGACAGGTAGATCTCTGTGAGTTCGAGGATAGCCTGGTCTACAGAGCGAGTTCCAGGACAGGCTCCAAAGCTACACAGAGAAACCCTGTCTTGAAAAACCAAAAAAACAAAACAAAATTTGCTCACAAACTTACCCAGAGGCCAACCTATCTAGGTAACCCTTCAGAGTGTGCCCACAAGCTTGCCTAATGGGTGATTCTAGGTCCTGTCAAGTTGACAATGTTAACTACCAAAGAAGCCTTGAAGGAGAGGATAGACAAGTGACAAAGAATTAAGTGTACAGTGGGAATTGTGTGTGGCGAAGCTCTTCCGGGGTCAAGCTGATGTTTTTGCTTCCCACAGTGAAGCAGCTCCCTACCTGCCCCAGGAGGAGAAGTCTCCCCTGTTCTCGGTACACCGTGAAGGGATTCCCGAGGATGGCACGATCTACAGGATAAACAGGTGAAGGAGCCACTCGGCCCTCTTCTCTGATTGTCAAAGAGAGAACTAGGAAGAACGATGGTTGCAGGGGTTAGCGGATTGGCCTGCCCTCCCCTGAGTGCCGGTCTTGGTTGGTTCTGAGGAGAGAGTCTGCTGTAGCAGGCTAGTCCTCTCTAATGGACAGTGTCCAGCTTTCTCTACAAGCCCGGCTAAGAGAAGTTTGGGAGACTTGGGCAGACCAGTCCACAAGATGACATGCATTGAGCATGAACAAACAGCCTCTCATCCTTGAAGATGAGCTGGAGTTCATTTCTGAGAGGGAAGGGAGGGAGATGTGAGTCGTGCCAGAGGCCTGCGTCAGCCATAGACCGATTTTCATACCTGTTCCAGTGAGACCCTCCATCTTGTCCTTACGTTTCCTAATATCTCTGTTGCTCTCTGACCTTTCTCTAGATTTAGCTCGATCACAGCACATCCAGAGCGCTGGGATGTGTCCTTCTTCACAGGAGGACCGCTCTGGGCTCTGGACTGGTGCCCAGTGCCCGAAGGGTCAGCGGCCTCACAGTATGTGGCCCTTTTCTCCAGCCCAGACATGAATGAGACACACCCACTGAGCCAGCTTCATTCAGGCCCTGGGCTGCTGCAGCTCTGGGGCCTTGGGACATTGCAGCAAGAAAGCTGGTGAGGTGGGGCTGGGACACTGCCACAGGCAGGTGGGTGAGGGAGAGACAGGCTGGGCAAGGGCTTGCATTGGGCTGAGACAAGACAGGGAAGTGATGGAGCTCGTTAGTCCTGGGCTCTTCCTACCTACTGTCTCCCATGTTTCTCTCTCCAGTCCTGGCAACAGGGCCCACTTTGTCTATGGGATTGCTTGTGACAGTGGCTGTATCTGGGACCTCAAGTTCTGCCCCAGTGGGGCATGGGAACATCCAGAAACTCCTCGGAAGGTACTTCTAGTGGACTGTGGGCTAGCTCTGGGCCTTCTTAGGGTCGGAGGAAGGAAGGGTAGAGTGTGGTGGGTGGGGTTTCCCAGCATCCCATGCCTCAGGAGTTCTGAGAGGCACCGGAAAGCAGCAGACCTCAGCGCAGATCTGCTCTCACCCTCCAGGCTCCTCTCCTGCCTCGCCTGGGTCTCTTGGCCCTGGCCTGCTCCGATGGGAAGGTGCTGCTGTTCAGTCTGCCGCATCCTGAGGCCCTCCTGGCTCAGCAGCCTCCAGGCAAGTGGTACAGACGCAGTGGTGGGGAGCTCTGAGGCCTGCCTGCCTCCCAGGACCTAGATACAGTCTCGAGCATAAAAGCATAATCAGGCAGGCTTTCGTGACAATGCTGTGACTTCAGTTGTTCATTCTTGAGCTTAAACTCTTTCCAGACTAACTGCCCCCTCCGCATTTTACCATTAACCCCCCCTCTTCATATTCTGTGCCCTCATAAATTGATGGTGTAAAGAGTTGCCAAGGGTTGAGGCTGACAAGTGGGACTCACCTTCTCTAGCCTCCATCTTTCCCTGGTGCTTGTCTCATCCCCTCCCCCTCACCTACGTTTAGACAGGATCTTAGGAAGAGTCAGAAAGGCAGAGCTTGTTTTCCCCCAATGGTATTGAGTATTTCAGGGAATCTGGGGGTAAGCCCTAGGATGTTCTGTGTTTGGTAGTCTGGTAGAGGAGTAGGTTGAGGTGGAAATAAGGAATCAGACATTTAATATTGTGGAACGATGTCATCTACAGAGTTCATTTCCACAGCTGAATTGCCAAGAAATGGAAAGTCTGGTAATGTGTTAAGTAGACTTACAATTTTGTATTGAGCCACATTTTTAGCTATTCTTAGCTGCATGAAGCTTAAAGATTGGTCAAGCCTCACAGATAATTTCTTTAGAAACTTTGGAGATAGATAACTGGGATCTTGGGAGGCAGGCAGGTGGATCTCTGTGAGTTCGAGGCCAGCCTGGTCTAAAGAGTGAGTTCTAGGACAGGTAGGGCTCTATAGAGAGACCTGTCTGAAAAAACATGAAAAAACTAAAAGATTTGGATATAGCCAGGCGGTGGTGGCGCACGCCTTTAATCCCAGCACTGAGAGTCAGAGGCAGGTGGATCTCTGTGAGTTCGAGGCCAGCCTGGGCTACCAAGTGAGTTCCAGGAAAGGCACCAAAGCTACACAGAGAAACCTTGTCTCGAAAAACAAAAACAAACAAACAAAAAGATTTGGATATAAAGGGAGGCAAATAAATGAGGGTGGTGGCTGGTGACCGTGGGCCAAAGGGAGGTTTTGTGTGGTTCTTTTAGTTTGTTTTCGGAAGCAGCGTCTCTCTCTCTCTTGTGGCCCAGGCTGGCCTTGAACTTACCGTGTAGCTGAGGATAATTGAACCTCTCTTCCTCCTCCTTCCACTTACACTTCTGGGATTACAGGTCTACACTACTACACCTGACTTCCCGTGTTAATTAACCCTTCTAGAGGAGACAGTAGAGCACGTTTACATAGAAATGGAGGAACAAGTCAGTAAGGAGAGAGCAAGTGGATAGTGACAAGTCCCAAGCACATGAGCAGAGATCTAGAGACAGAAAGGAGAGGAGACCATGTGGAGGAGTTAGCGGTTCTCAGAGAGGAAAGCTAATGTTGGAGAAGACGGTGGGGCAGGTGGAGAGGTCAGACATTGATGGTGAGAAAGATGAAGGAAGGCATTGCCCAGGCAAGAGCTCCAGCTCACACAGCAAGGCCTGAGGAGGAGCTCAGTCCTGGGGGTCCAGAGCATCAGCTGTTTGTCTTTCTTCTCACACAGATGCTATGAAGCCTGCCATCTACAAGGTGAGTGAGGAACCTGTTCTCTTAGTGGAGGCTTCATCTGCCTAGAGCCTTACTTTACAGATTCCACAGTGAGTCTTTCACTTCTGAAAAGCATCCCTTGTCTGGATTAAGAACTGATCTGGCTGGGCGGTGGTGGCACACACCTTTAATCCTAGCACTCCGGAGGTAGAGGCAGGTGGATCTCTGGGAGTTTGAGATGAGCCTGGTCTACAGAGTGAGTTCCAGGACAGCCAGGGCTACACAGAGAAACCCTGTCTCAAAAAACAAAACAAAAAATAAAATAAAAAGAACTGATTTAGGGAGCTGGAGACAATTTCTCCTCTTGCAGAGGACCTAGGTTTGAATCCTAGCACCTACATGACTAGCACCTACATGGTGGCTCACAACCATCCAAAACTCCGGTTCCATGAGATCTGACCCCGAATCTTCTGAATTCCATGGGACCTGACAGTTATGTGGTACACATGCTTCTACACACACACACACACACACACACCACTTAGACACATAAATCTTAAAATTAAAACTGATTATAGAGTTTTATTTCACACAGTAAGAACACCTAATCCTAATCTTATCTCTTCTGTCCTTACAGGTTCAGTGTTTGGCAACCCTTCAGGTGGGGTCTGTGCAAGCTTCAGACCCCTCTGAGTGTGGTCAGTGCCTTAGCCTGGCTTGGATGCCTACCAGGCCCCACCACCACCTGGCTGCAGGATACTATAATGGTAAAAATCAAGACCTGTTGTTGCTCTTGAAGCTTTTTATATGTGCTTGGGTTTGGATTGTATCCTCCTTTGGTTAAGCATAATACTATAGTTGAAGATATTCAAGCAGAGCTGGAGAGCTGGCTCAGCAGTTACATGCATTTGCTGCTCTTGCAGAGAGAGGACCTGGGTTTGGTTTCTAGCACCCACCTGACAGCTCTCAACTATCTGTAACTCCAGTTCCAGGGGATCCAAAGCCCTCCTCTGGTCTCTGGGCACTAGACACGCACATGGTGCACAGACAAACACGCAAGCAAAGTACTCACATGCATAAAATAAAACAAATCTTAGCCGGGCGGTGGTGGTGCACACCTTTAATCCCAGCACTCGGGAGGCAGAGGCAGGCGGATCTCTGAGGCCAGCCTGGACTACAGAGTGAGTTCCAGGAAAGGCTCAAAGCTACACAGAGAAACCCTGTCTCGGGGGGGGAGGAAGATAACACATCTTCATAAAAATTCAAACATTGTAAAAAAGAATACACAAAGAAGAAATGTCACTATAATTTTTCCACTAAAAAAATTATTAAGAGTGGGGGGATGGGATGCATTTCAGTTGGTAGAATGCTTACTCTGTGTGTCCTAACCCCTTGAGTTCAGTCCCCAGCACTATGTGCCTGTAATCTTAACACTTGGAGGTGGAGGCAGGATGATCGGAAGTTCAGGGTTGGGGGAGCATTTGACTGCAGAAGTTTGAGGTCAGTCTTGAAAATAACTATTTGAGCCAGGCGATGGTGACCCATACCTTTAATCCCAGAACTTGGACAGATGCAGACAGATCTCTGTGAGTTTGAGGCCAGCCTGGTCTACAGAGCAAGTTCCAGGACAGCCAGGGCTACGCAGAGAGACCCTGTCTCAAAACAAACAAACGAAAAAAACTATTTGAGGCCAGCCTGGGCTATTTTGGCCTCATCTCAAAGAAAAGAAAGGAAAGATGTGAACATAATTTAATGTAGTCCTCTATAACTGTTAAAATAATGTCAATTCAGAGTTAAGTGGAGGTGCTGGCTAGTTGGCTCGTCACTGAAGATGCCTGCCCTCAAGCCTGGTGACCTGAGTTTGATCCCTGAGACCCACACGTGGAAGGAGAGAGGCAGTTCCCAGTGGTTGTTCTGACCTCCACACCACATAAAATAAGCAAATACAATGGTTTTTAAATTAATAAAACAAATGAGGGGGTCTGGAGAGATGGCTCCGTTGTTAAGAGGACTTGCTACTCTCCAGAGGACCCATCTTCAGTTCCCAGCACCAAGCAGCTCATCTGTAACTCCAGCTCCAGGATAGCATCAGACATCTTCTGACCTATCAAGGAACACATGACACACATATTTAAAAAAGGTTTTTTAATTACAAGATTTTTAAAAAGAGCTGAACAGCTGAATCAATAGTCCAGAATGTCAAGGTGCTTGCTGCCAAGCCTGACAGCCTGAGTTCGATCCCCAGGACCCACACAGTCAGAGAACTGACTCCTGCAAGATGTCCTTCCACACACATGCTGTGGTACACACATAAAAAAGGAATTAATGTAATTAAAAGAAATCAGGTGGATGAACAAAACTGATATATACATATAATAAACTACTTAGCAATTAAAAAAAATGTTGTCTTCTGTCATATAACATGGATACAGCTCAGAATAACTACCCACAATGCCTGCTGATCACTAGTATGATATGTAGATAGTCACTTTTCTCACTCAAAAGACATACAAAGAGTCATAAGGAATTTTGACATTGATGGAAATATTTGGGTTCTTGTCACTGGTGCTAGTAACTGTTAAACTCATGGAATTGTGTGCTGGAAATGAATGTACTTCACATAAATGTTTCCACTATAAAGTAGAAAAGAGAAAAATTCTCTGATGATACAGGAGTTTATCAAGGGAGTTTAAGAAAGACAACTTTATTGAAATAAGATCACACTATATAAGCTGTTTAATTTAAAGGTGTAGGGGCTGGCTCAGTTAAGAACACTGACTACTCTTCCAGAGGACCTGAGTTCGATTCCCATCATCCACAGGCAGCTCATAGCTGACTTAATTCCAGTGCAAGGGTACCCAGTGTTTGGTGGGCCTGGTGGTACAGGGCTATAATCAGCTACTTCAGAGCCTGAGGTAGGAGGATCAAGTTCAAGTACTGCCCAGGCATTTTAGACCCTATCTCAAAATTAAAAATAGAAAGATTAGCAAGTGCTTGCCTAATATTCATTAGGTCCTGGGTATAATCCCTCAGTTCTTCCAATAAGTGCAATTTAAAGGTTTTTAATTACATAGTTTTTACATTTATTCATTAATTTGAGGTTAGAGGCCACCTTATGGAAGTTGGTTCTCTTTTTCAGCCATGTAGGTAGGTCCCAGAATCAAACTCAGGTTATGGGGTTTGGCAGCAGGTGACCTTACTGCTGAGCCATCTCTCCAGCCCTGTTCTATTTATTGTTTTAAAGTAATACAGGTCAGTAGATTTTCTGTCAGGAAGATAAGGAAGTTAGTGCTTTTTTTAACTTCCTACCTACATCACACTTGTGTCTGTTTTTCTTGGGTGGTATTTTCTTTCTTTTTTAAAAAAATTTATTGATTATGTATACAGTATCCTGCCTACATGTGTCCCTGCAGGCCAGAAGAGGGCACCAGACCTCATTACAGATGGTTGTGAGCCACCATGTGGTTGCTGGGAATTGAACTCGGGACCTTTGGAAGAGCAGTCTGTGCTCTTAACCACTGAGCCATCTCTCCAGCCCTCTTGGGTGATGTTTTCATTGTCAGGATCCGTGTCTCCTGCTTTACTACTGTTGTTACCCCTCGCCCGCCCAGGGCCTGTGATTGAAGTCAGTCCTTGCGTGTGTGAGACAAGTTGCTGTAGCTGGAGTGACCATTGACGGTCTCCCAGGTCTCAGCCCAGGCTCCTGCCTCCTTCGCTGGGTTGTTTTCATTGCTTACCCTCAAATCACCGTATTTGTTTTGTTCTTTGAAAACGGTTCATAAGTGCTGCACTCCCTAAGTTATGTATATAAGGGTTTTAATGCTCTTTATCTTTTATTTTTATCTGAGTTACATTTTTGAGTATCTCCCCTTTGCCAGCCTTGTCTTAAGTCAAGTTGTTTTCTGAATGTACATTTGTTGTCTTTTCCTCTGCATTTTGTAGAGCAGAACTAGAAATTTTTTGTAATGAACCAAACAGTAGTGATTTTAGGTTTTATGAGCTAATTTGCCATTGTTGGTGCTAAATTCTGCTTTTTGGGTATGTAATCAACTCTAGACATTGCATAAATGAATAGGTGTGACGGTGTTTCAGTATAACGTACCAAACAGGCAGCCTAAGCCAAGCACTGTGGCTGATAACTACTGTCCCAACCCATTGGAGACAGAGACAGAAGGATGCTGGGAGTTTGGGGCCAACCTAGGCGGCATGCTATGGAGTGACAGTGGGGTAGAACTCCAGTCCCATGAGGTCCAGCACCTGCCTGGCATGCATGAGAAAAGTTCAGTCCCAAGTACCAAACACAAAAGGCAACGCTGTCTGTCAGGTTGTTGGTTGTCGTTTGCCGCCTGCTCTTTAAAGGGCTTTTAGTTTGGTGAGACCGGCTTTCATGGTGTGTCCTGGGCAGATCATCCTGCCTCAGCCCGAATGTGGAGGTTATGAGCACGTGCTGGCAGCAGATACGCACTATTTTAAAACTTACTTTGAGTCCCAGAAGATGGCTCAGCAGTTAAGAGCAAGTCTTGCAGAGGACTTGAATTCATTTCTTGCACCCACATCACAGCCACCTGTAAATCCTGCTCTAGGAGATCCAAAGCTTTCTTCTGGCATCCATACACTCACACCGGCACATACCCACACACAGACAAATACACATATGCATAATTTAAAAAAAAAACCTTTTATTTAGCAGCCATCAGATACACTCAAACTGAAACTTGAGGTGCAGGCCCAGGACTAAGCTGTCACATTTAGTTGATGTCATGTTGGGTTGAGCTTGGGAGGGAGAACTCTTCTGGTCACATCATCCCTACTCTCTCACTGTAGTTTAGATTTGAGAGGAGGAGACAAAGTCTGGGGTCCCAGAGAAAGAAATGAGAACCCAGAACCAAAAGCCTTCCCGATGCCGCAGCCCTTGAACAGCTCCTCGTGTCATGCTGACCCCAGCCGTACTTACTTTATTGCTACTTCATAGCTGTCATCTTTCTGTAGTTGTGAATCCTAATGCAAATATTTTTGGAGATAGAGGTTTGTCACAGGGGTCAAAACCCATAGGTTGAGAACCACTGCTTCAATGCCTACATATTCTGTCTCTACCTTAGGCATGGTGGTTTTCTGGAATCTTCCCACTAATTCACCCCTCCAACGGATACGTCTCTCTGATGGCTCCTTAAAGCTATACCCCTTCCAGTGTTTCCTAGCCCATGACCAGGCTGTTCGTACAATTCAGTGGTGCAAAGCTAACAGGTACAGAATAAGAGGGCTAGGGACCCATGCTAGGCTGCCTGCATGTGGGTGACAGTTGTGTACCTTGGTCTGTTTGTGAGGCCCCTATCAGTGTGACCAGGATCTGTCCCTGGTATATGAGCTGGCTTTTTGGAACCTATTCCCTATGGTAGGATGCCTGGCTCACCCTTGATGCAGGGTGGGAGGGGGGGGCTTGATATGCCATGCTTTGTTGATTCCCATGGGAGGCCTTACCCTTCTGAGGAGTGGATGGGGGGAGGGTCCAGGAGGAGAGGAGGGAGGGGAAACTGGTTGGTATGTAAAGTAAACGTAAACAAATTTAATTTAAAAAGCGTCTGTGGAGGGAAGACTGCAGCAGGCTGACTCTTCCACACTGGCTCTGATTTGATCTCCCATCTTTGCAGTCATTTCCTGGTTTCTGCGGGGAGTGACCGGAAAATCAAATTCTGGGATCTTCGACGACCTTATGAGCCAATAAACTGCATCAAGCGCTTCTTGAGTACAGAGCTTTCCTGGCTGCTTCCCTACAATGGTGTCACGGTGGCTCAGGACAACTGCTATGCCTCGTACGGCAAGATGAAGATCTGAGTTGTGGGGACAGGCCCTAAGGGTTGGGGCACACGCTGGGGAGGGAGGGTTGGGTTTGTTCTGGGTTATTTTGAATTCTGTAGAAAAAGAACTTAGTCTCAGAAGAAGGATGGTTTATTTTCTCTCTCTCTCTCTCTCTCTTGTAGTTACGGGCTCTGTGGAATTCATTACATCGATGCTGGTTACCTTGGTTTTAAGGCCTACTTTACTGCTCCACGGAAAGGCACCGTCTGGGTGAGCCTCTCCTTCCCTGAGCTTCAGTATGCAGGAGATGCCCGTGTGCTCACTGTGGTAGTCAGGGGCAGACAGCGATTCAGGGCAGAAGGAGGAACAGTGTTTGATAACTATTGTTAGAGACATGAGTTGTTTCTTTGCGTCTCTCCTCGACCTCAGACTGTAAGTCACCATCACAGGAGGGAATGGGTGGATGGATGGGTGAAATGAACAGGCCTCTTCCTATTAGAGTCTTTCAGGGTCAGACTGGCTGGGGACAGTAGCTGCAGGGGACATATCTGGGGAGCTCATCGCAGCCATCCTACCTGACATGGCGTCAAACCCCATCAATGTCAAGAAACCTGCAGAGAGGAGATTTGTAAGTATGGGGACATCCATCCACTAGGTCACACTCTGCTTGCCTTGTCTACTCTTGGTAGGATGCAAACTAGTGCTTGGTCTCCAAGCTCTGATACTGTCCTTGCTGTGGCAAGGAGTTAGGTATAATCTTCTCTACCCTATTGGAAGGAACATGTTTTTTTAAGAATTATTACTATCAGCCGGGCGGTGGTGGCGCACGCCTTTAATCCCAGCACTCGGGAGGCAGAGCCAGGCGGATCTCTGTGAGTTCGAGGCCAGCCTGGGCTACCAAGTGAGTCCCAGGAAAGGCGCAAAGCTACACAGAGAAACCCTGTCTCGAAAAATCCCCCCCCCAAAAAAAAAAAAAAAAAGAATTATTACTATCATTATATTTATTTTGTGTGTGTGTGGGGGGGAGGTGGTGTGCTTGCCACGGTTCATGTGTGGCCAGGGAGCAACTGTTGAGAGTCAGTTCTCTCTCTCTCTCTTCAAACTCAAGGTACCAGGGTTAGCAGCCAGAGCCTTTACCCACAGCCACTGTGCTAGCCCAGGGGTTTTGCTTTGTTTTTTTCTTTTGTTTTTTCAAGAGAGGATTTCTCTGTGACAGCCCTAGCCTGGAACTCACTTTCTAGACCAGGCTGGCCTCAAATTCACAGAGATCCACCTGCCTCTGCCTCTTGAGTGCTGGGGTTAAAGGCATGCGCCACCATGGGCTGACCCCAAGTGTATTTTTAGTCTTACTACTTTTGAGACTTTGTCATAGTAAGCCAGTTTACTTTCTGCTTTTGTGTTCAGCATTTTAAAATCTAATTGCAGGTGGTGGTGCACGCCTTTAATCTTACCACTCAGAAGGCAGGGGCCAGCCTGGTCTGGTCTACAAAGCTAGTTCAAGGACAGCCAGGGCTACACAGAGAAACTCTGCCTTGAAAAACAAAATAAATCTAATCTCAGACTAGAGAGATGGCTCAGTGTATACTCACACACACACACACACACACACACACACACACACACACACACACACACACACACGCTGCTAAGCCTGTGTCCAGAGTTCAGTCCCTGGGACCACTGGATAGAAGAGAAAATGGACTCCCAAGAGTTGTTCTTTGACCTCCCTGTATACCCCCACAGCATGTGTGAATGCTGCAGTTGTAGATAAAAAATAAAAATGTAAGATGCTAAGCTTGTGGTCTTCTCTTAGCCTATATATAAAGCAGATCTGATAGCATACCAGGACAGCCCCGAAGACCAAGACTCCTCGACCTCCCCTGAGACCCCCAATCCTCCCAAAGCGAGAACTTACACTGAGACCATCAATCACCACTACTTGCTCTTTCAAGATACAGATCTGGTAAGTTGTGGTTACAAATCAGTGTGTTATTAGAAAAGAGAACCCTTAGACAGCAGAAGTCCTAAGGAATTCCACTTCTGTTCCCCAGAGTTCCTTCCACAACCTGCTCCGCAGAGAACCCATGCTGCGCATGCAGGAAGGAGAGGGACATTCTCAGCTTTGCCTGGACAGGCTGCAACTTGAAGCTATTCACAAGGTGAGAGCCTTGTCTTGCAGCTTTCCCACCCTCCATCAGCCTGTGACCAGTGGAATGAGCGACTAAGAGTCCGCAGAGATGGCTGGAGGAGAAGCAGCCTTGACAAGCTCTCCTGGGTCCTGGGTCGCAGAGCTCATCCATTGACAGGCTCTCATGCTCCAGTCCTTCTGATAGTGACTTGTTTTTATCTATTTGGTTGGTTGGTTTTTGGGTGTTTTTGAGACAGGGTCTCTCTATGTAGCCCTGGCTATCCTGGAGCTCACTTTGTAGATCAAGTTGGCCTCAAACTCACAGAGATATAGGTATATATCTGCCTCTGCCTTCTGGGTACTGGGGTGTGGTGACCTGTTTTTAAAGCTCACACAGTAGGGGTTATCCTAAGACATAGCCTCTGAGGCTCTTTTTGGTTTCCTGTTCTCTTCACAGGTACGTTTCAGCCCAAACCTGGACTCCTATGGATGGCTGGTATCTGGGGGGCAGTCAGGGCTGGTTCGGATCCATTTTGTCCGTGGCCTCACCTCCCCACTGGCTCACCGTGTGCAGCTGGAAAGCCGAGCCCACTTCGATGCTATGTTCCAAACACCCTTTTCAGTGGAAGGGCCTGGTTTCTCTCCAACCAGCCGTTGCCTTCCCCCCAACCCCTAGTCTGGTCCACACAGACTCTTGGGTGAAGTCTGCCAAGATCAAATTGCTCCCATGCACAGAGCATAGGACCTGGGCCCTTCCTGGACAGTGATGGTGCCAGGCCTAGATCTTTAGGCCTACCTGCCCAGAACTCCTTAAATCCCTCTCCTTCCACAGACTTCTATGGTCACAGCTCCCTGCAGGTAGGGGGGCTCCCCCTCCATAACAATTCCTATGCCTAAAACCGTGGCTCACAAGAAACACTCAGGCCTGACCTAGGCTTGGGAGTCAAATTGCTCATATTGAGCATATTGTGAAGGAGGTAAAAGCTAAGTAAAGGTACTGGGTGTTTTTGAGACCACTTGTGAGTGGGTGTTTGGAGAGTCGGAAAGGATATCTTCATGAAGGCTCCTGTGGATTTCCAGGATTTGATGTTATTGCCTTCCAATCTTCCTCTTTAGAATAACCAACACACAGACCCAATGGGGGGACAGTAATTTATTGGACTGAAGCTGCTCGTAATACTTTAACTGAGGAACACCTTAAACTCCCTACCAGGAGGACAGCGGCCAGCTCTTACTCGCTCCTGCTTATGAAATATTCCCAATCACTGGTCATTTGACACTACTCGAACACTCCTGGATAGTAGTGTTTTTAAAATTTTTGAAGCTGGGTATAATGGTGCACACCTGTAATCCCAGCACTTGGGAGGCCGAGGCAGGAGGTTCACAATTTTGCATTCAGTCTGGGCTATCTCATAAAACCAAAAAGTAAGAAAAAAAAAATCTTCCTTTATATCAAGTCAAGAGTATACCTCTATTAATTTACTAATGGGTGTTAGGAGATCTAGTCATTCTTCCCTGTGAGTGCCCTTTTCAGTACTTAACAGTAGCTATCATGTGTTTCCCAAGTCATTTTTTTCTCTAGATTAAATATCTTTAGTTATTTCAATCATTCTTTTACAAGTCATGATTTTTGATCTTCATGATATGGTCACATTGTTGACGTATTAAACATGTTTAAACTCTGTATAGAAAGTATTTAGAACCCAATAATGTATTGTCATCTGGATAGAGTCCTCTTGTGGATAGCTGCACCTCACGTGACTGATCCTGCCTCCAAAGCACCGGCAGCCTCAGTGATGTGAGATCGCCAGATCACAGCCATGGGACACACAGTACAGGCTGAGGTTTGGGAGGAAGTAGTTAGACCATCTTAGGAAATAGGAAACAAACAGGTCATTGCTTCCTCTTGGAAGGGATGCAGTCTACATTAGTATTGCCTGAAACAAAAATCTAGACTTTAGAGCACTCAAGACTGGTCTGTCATGTCTGGGAACAGCTTTCTGTCTGAGTAGTATAGAAGATTTGTCAAATGCCAGAAAGTCTCTCAGAAGAGCATCAAGTAGTTCAGTCCCCTTCCTGTACAGAAGAGGAAGCAGGCCTGTAGGAAACTCAGGTCCTTAAGCAGCAGCAGGACCACAGCCCGCGTTGGTGGGAAGGAACCAAGTGTTGTACCACTCTGTTGTGATCCAGCTCAGGCTGTCAGGCTTGCTTTTTGAACTAATAAAGAAGTGCCTTCCATTGCAGAGAAGCCTGGCTCATCCTGCAGAGCAACCCCTTGACACAGCACATCCGTGTTTCCTACTTGAGTGGCAGAGAAGGTGGGGCGTGGGCACTAAAGGCTGAGGTGTAGGCTGGTGCTGGGAGCCCTGCTCCGGTGTTAGTCAGCCCTCATCTTGAACTCGGAAGGAAATGTGGACCATGTTTCCTGGCCTGTCCTTTTCTTTCCCGTGAAGTTTTTCTCATTTTCCTTCCTTCCTTCCTTCCCGGTTATCCCACTTTATACCCCTTGTTCCTGCTCTTTCTTCCCTGTGTCTTACTTAGTTTGATGTCTTCTCCAGTTGTCTTTTCCCAGCATCCCTTAAACCCTGTTCATCCTTCACGGTCCCATCTCAGGAGTGGGATTAGAGCTTAGTGGAACAGCGTGCGCTTAGCATGTACAAGTCCCTTGGTTCAGGTCCCACCCCCTTACCCTCTCCCCTCCAAACAAAAAAACAAAAACAGGTCAATTTTCACCAGGGAACTTTTTGCATTTCTCCAATCAGTGTGGGGGGTGGACAAGGACGGGACTCCATGTGCTTCAGAGGAGAAGGCTGGATGGATACATTTGCTCTGTTTTGGGTGCTTTGCATACATACAAACATACATACATAGTCTATGGGGTATAGACTTTTATGTAATCATTAGATTCTGAAAGATTAAGCAGTCTGAATAAGGTCACATAACTACCAAAACTGGCACAGAGATTTGAATCCATACGTTCTTGCTTAAAAACACTTCCAATCTTGCACATTTGGTCTCTTATTACATCTACTGCTGTAAATTCCTTTAGTATGTTCTGTACACAGGAATCTGAATTCCACTCAGTCCTTATTCTCTAGTAGTTAATAGGATCCACCCTCCAGGAATCGTACAGGAAGGAATTGAGTAAATGAGCTGGGAGTAGGCACATAGAGAACAGAAAGGTTGAGCTTTCTCAAGACTTCAGAATAGATACATTCTTAAGGTGTTACAGTTGGAAGGAGACTTAGATTTCCTAAACTGGTTTTCAAACAGTTGTATGCCTCTTTGCTTAAAATAACTCTAGAAACACATTTAAAACAAAAAAACTCCATTGAGTCCCCTCTTGCACATCTCTAGAACTTGGGGGTCCTGAGAGGCACACTTAAGCCCATCATTTTACAAACTCATGACAAAGGCCGTGCAGCCTGTTACATTTGGGCTCTCAAATTCTGCTATGCCGGTGGTTCTTGTGGAAGCCGCCTGCAAGTTAAAAAAGGTATTTCGGACAAAACGTTTTGGTATGGAGCACAAAAATAGACCAAGTCTGAATCCACCATTCAAGTTTCCAAACAGAAGGGAGTCCAGACCTGGCTAGCTCGGGGAGACTGGGCAGTGCAGACCTCTGGCTGACAGCCTGGGAGTCGGGGACCAGACGAGGTGTAGGGAAGCACGGACCAGGTCCCACACGGTCTTTGGTGCAGTCTACGAAAAGGAGGCTGCCCGCTAGGTGGCCGGCTGAGCCACCTTCCACCGGATATCAAGGGTCCCAGTCACATTCCTCCTGGACTACAAGTGTCCAAACGACAGCAGCATGCGGACGGAAGGGGCGGGGCTCGGTACGGAAGTCTCTCGGCCAACTCCTGTCACGTGGGAGAAGGTTCTACGCATTGCTAGCATTCAGGTGAGTGGAGGATTTTGGTCGTCAGTAGTGTGAAGCGCTGAGGGCCATGAGCTCCTGCAGGTCATGTGACCTTCCAGCCCCAGATCGTGGTGTATTTCCGGTGTGGAGTTGCACTCAGAATGCAGTTTAGTTCCAACTGAGTCTGGATTCGGAGACCTATCGTGTTTGCTTGGGGTGAGGGGAGGACCTAGACTGGATGGAAGCTAGAGTAAACCTGACCTCGTGAGTGTCTGGATCGGGTCTGGAGGCCCCAGGCAGCCTTGCTTCAGGACCGGGTTTGGGGTGGCAGAGGCAGCCTCCAGGAATTCTAAGGTTACCTGACTGCCCCTTCTCCAGTTGTCTAAAGAGATCGGGAGGCAGGACGCCGCCCAGTAAGCAGCCTTCCCGAGGCCTCTCACTTGCAGGTTTTGAAAGTGGAGAGAGTTAGCATAGGAAACGGCGGGCGTGTTCTTTACCGTAAGGAGGGGCAGTGGGAGTGACGTGTCCTCTTGTTTGACAGGAGGCATGGCACTCTGGCGGGCATACCAGAGGGCCCTGGCTGCACATCCGTGGAAAGTCCAGGTTCTGACAGCTGGTGAGTCTCTCTGGGATTTGAGGAGGAAGAGGCCCACATTACGGCACTCACTTCCTCCTGGAGGGGTTGACTTCCTCTCACCTCAAATTATTCTGTTTTGGAGGGCGAGGTCCCAAAGCTATTCCTAAAATATATACACTAGGGCGCTAGAGAGATGGCTCAGAAGTTAACAGCACCTCCTGCTCTTGAGGAGGACCCAACTCCCATGTCAGGTGGCTCAGGGCCACCTGGAACTCCAGCTCCAGGGAGATCGGTCACCTCCAGCCACTTGGGGCGCCTACACTCACTTGCACCCACTCCACACACACATAATTTCAAATAATTTGAAAGTGAAAAGAGACACATGGTTCTGTCCAGTAATACTTAAAGTCCTCACAAACCTAAGTAGTCTTGTTTGTTTGTTTGTTTGGTTTGGTTTGGTTTTTCAATACAGGGTTTCTCTGAATAACCCTGGCTGTCCTGGACCTCTGTAGATCAGGCTGGCCTTCAACTTAGAGATCCACTTGCCTCTCCCTCCCAAATATTGGGATTAAAGGGGTGTGCTACCGCTGCCTGGCATAAATAGTCCATTCTTAAAAGCATTGCCCCCAGGAGACTACCCACCTCGAGAAGCTAAATGTTGTCCTCCTGCATTTCATAGTGTGCCCAGCACATTCATACACGTACACTGTGTCATAGGGGCCTCCAAAGGTCTGTTAGTTAGATTACTTGAGTCCACATTAGTCGATCACACACCTAAGTGCTGAAGTAACTTACTCCAGTTTATTTTTCCTTAGTATTTTTTTTATTATGAAATGTGCAAAGCAGTCGTGTATCTGAAGTTTAAATAATAAAACAGTGCTTCTGAGTCAGTACTCAGCTTTAGGACTCTTGGAGTCTCCTCAGTTTATATATTTCACTTCTTTGTTTCATTTTTATTTCAAGACAAGAGTCACACCCTAGCCCAGGCTGACCTGGAATTCACTATGTAGCCAGGCTGGCCTTGAACTTGCAGCAGTCCCGTCTCGGCCTCCTGGATGCTGAAATTCCAAGCATGAGCCACCACAGCTGGCTACATGACCGCTGTGCTGAGCTTGGCCCACGTCATTGTTTCGCTTTTCTTACATGCCTGTCATCAGACAGTGTGCTAACCAGGGCCTTCTTACTCCACACCAGTGATGAAGCAGCCGCGGTTCCCACCTTCACTTTGCTGGTTAGCCAGGACAAGGGGACAGGACAGGGAAGCATCATCAATCCTGACCATCAGAGATCGGGTCACAAACATGCCTTGCCTGTGTTTAGAGAAAGACCCCTGTATTCTAAGGAGGGCTGTGGGCTTCTGTGAGGAAAGGGCGAGGCTAAAGGCCAGCGGAGAGCGGCGGTCTTGTTAGCAGAAGAGCCCTACGTGAGCGTTAGAACCTACACTCACGACATGACTGGCCGGGAGGTGGACCCCTGTGCTCCTCCCGAGCCCCTCGATAGCATCCTGTGCCCATCCACCTCTTGTCCTCAGAGCGTCCGGCCCGCATGACTCACCTGGATGAGTGTGTGGTGACTCATACTGGACCGTGTGGCTGTGATGGGAACTGACACGCTGGGCCCTTTGCCCAGCCTCAGATTCCCTCGGGGCCCCTGGCTGCCAGATAGAAAGGTCCCCCCTTTCGGCCATCAAGAGCGGAGAGGGCAGGACAGTCATGTTTCCCTACCTAGGTGATCCGTAGCCAACAAAGACAGGAACTAGCGTTAGCTTCAAGGGTGCAGGTGCAGAAATGGGGTTAACTGGGCTGCCTGGTGTGTCTGTGGCACGCTCTTTACATGGTCTCATATGTCTGTTTCTCCTGACACCGCCGCATCCTTGTTTGGTCCTGAAGCAACCTGTAGCCTCCTAACATTTCTCCCAGACTTCCTTCCTTGCTGCTCAGGCTCTTGGACCAACCAACAAATAAAGGGTGGGGTGGGCTTAGCTCGCCTTACCATTTTGGACTGTTTTCTGAGCACAGTGGCTCCAGAGGTCCCCTGGGATAGCTCACACCGGGAAACACAACAGAGATTTCAGACTTGGAACTGGAAGGCCAAGATCTGAATCTCAGAGCATAGCACTTAGTAGCTGCCTAATTAGTCCACATCAATAAACCTCTGGGCCTCAGTTTCCTCAATTAGAACTTGAAAGGTCAGTTAGGGGAATTATCTCCGAGAAGCAGCTAAGAAAGTGTCATTTATTTATTTACTCACAGTACTAAAGATGGAAGCTACAGCCTCACACATGCTAGCAAGGACGCTCTCTCTGGACGATATGCCTATCCTCCTGTGCCTTTTATTGTTTTTTTATATTATTTATAGTATGTGTGTTAGAGCACATGGGTTACGTGCATGAAATCAGTTCTCTCCTGGAACGGACTGGAACTTTGTTTGTTTGTTTGTTTTGAGACAGGTTTTCTCTGTAGTTTTGGTGCCTGTCCTGGAACCCACTCTGTAGCCCAGGCTGGCCTCGAACTCACAGAGATCCTCCTGCCCCTGCCTCCCGAGTGCTGGGATTAAAGGTGTATGCCACCGCCCCACCCCCCCCCCCGGCTTGGAACTTTTTTTTTAAAGATTTATTTATTTATTATATATACAGAAGAGGGCACCAGATCTCATTACAGATGGTTGTGAACCACCACGTGGGTGCTGGGAATTGAACTCAGGACCTCTGGAAGAGCAGTCGGTGCTCTTAACCTCTGAGCCATCTCTCCAGCCCGCTTGGAACTTTTTTAATGTACAATAAACTTGAAGGTCAAGGACTTGGCCCTTCCTATGATTATTGGCAACTCGTGTATAGCAGACTCCTCTTTTTATAGAGGGGTTTGAGCTGGGTTTGTTCCATTTCCCCCAAATCTAAACATGGAAAAGTATCTTTTAATTATTTCCCATTTATTTATTTGTTTGTTTGTTTATTTTGAGGCAGGGTCTCACTGTGTAGCCCTGGTTGTCCTGGAACTTACTGTGTAGACCAGGCTGGTCTGGGACTCACAGAGATCCACCTGTCTCTGCCTCCCGAGTGCTGGGATTAAAGGTGTGTACCACTATGCCAGGGCTGGTTATTCATTCATTCATTCATTCATTCATTCATTCATTATACATACATGTATGCCTGCATGTCAGAAGAGGGCACCAGATCTCATTATAGATGGTTGTGAGCCACCATGTGGTTGCTGGGAATTGAACTTATGATCTCCGGAAGAGCTGGGCCATCTCTCCAACCCAAGGCTGGTTATTTTCAATCAGAATCTCACTGTGCAGCTCAGTCTTGCTTTAGACTTACTGTGTTGCTAAGGCTAGCCTTGAACTCATCAGTCCTCCTACTTCAGCCTTTCAAGTGCCAAGATCATAGACGTGCACTATGCCCAGCTTATGGATAATTATCTTAGCCTTGGTCTTCCGAGCAGCAGAGCCTGAAGCTTATGTACAGGTTAGAATGTAATCCCTCCCGAGGGCAAGAGGGAGAGCGGTATGAAGGGTGCATTATTAAATCAGCCGCCCTTCAGGGCTTCTTGGGCTCCATACCTTGGAACTGACTAAAAAGCAAATTGAAATGCCTTATCAGATGAATAGTTATTTCTGGAGAAGAGGCCTTAATTCACTGGCTTCCTTCCCACACTGGCCAGCATTTCACCCCAGGGAACAATCAATTCCTCTACTACCTTTTCACACATGTGTGGTCCCCAAAGGCATTAATGGTGAGACCCTGGGTATGACGGGCTTGAAGGAAGCCGTCTGTTTTAACTGCAGTTGTGGCTAGAGCAGGAGGCAGGGGAATCAAGATCTGCAGTGGTTCAGCGGAAGTGGCCAATACATCACTTTTGGGCCAAGCCAGAGTCACGACCAGGGCAGCCTGGGGGAAAGGTTGACTGTGTGTTCTGCAGTCTGAGTCAGCTTCATCCCTTCCTTTCTGGAGGGCTCTTCCAGTCTCCAGTGGGCCCAGAGCCCAGGGCCCAGTTCCATCCATTGCAGGCCACCCGAGCCGCTAAACTGTAGGCAGATTTCCTTGGGACCTGAATTAAGCCAGAATGTGAGTCTCAGGGACCTTGGTGCTGCAGAAAGGGAAACAGAGGCATAAGCAGGGTATGACGTGTGCTTAGATGTCATACGCACAGTTCTAGACCTGGCATTAGAATCTGGGCACCACTACCTGTCCTTGAACCACTGGGGCCTCAGGACACTGAGTGTCCACCCAGCTGGGTTTAACCGTGAGAAGCCGCAGGACTGGGCATTTTGTCTCATTTTCTTCAACAGGATGCTTGTGGACAGGAGTGAGCTGAGCACTTAGACCCATGCCAGGGAATATGTTTCCCTTCTCAATGGAGCTTCGGCTGCCCCAGGCTCTGGCTCAGGTCAAGCTCCTGCAGCAGCCAGGAGGCCCCTTAGTCAGCAGCACTTCTGGCTCAGTGCCAGGAATAGCTTTCCCCGCAGACCCCACCTCCTATATTTAAAGGGATGCTTCCTCTCCTTTCAGGAAGGCACTTCCTGCCCATCTGCATCTCATCTTCCGTCAACACTTTATTTTCTTGCACATAGGACTCTTTCCAAAAGCAAGTGTAGGAATAAAGGGGAAAGCAGGACTCATGCCTTGGAAGGGGGTGGGCAGGCTGGGGCTTTTCCATTGATGGGCAGGGATGGTCTCAAGTAGATCAGTGTCCAGAGCCAAACATCCCCCGCCCTCCCCCTCCCCCAGTGGGGAGTGACGAATGAGAACTGGCATCTGCCCAGAGGCATGATGTCATACTCAGAACCAGTATCTACTCACTAGGCTCTGTGCCCAGCTTGGCTTTGGGGCACTACTGCCCAGCAACCTCTCACCCTGGCCCACCAGGGCTCTGGACATGATGTGTTTTGAGACTTCCCACTCCCGACTCTCAAGTCCAAGGAGAGAGGAACCAGATCACTAGGCCGTCCTGGTTAACCAGATACCGGAGTGGTTTGGGTGTTTGGGTTCTGGGCTGGAGACAACAGGAAAGGGTTTGGATGTTTGAGTCCTTCCTGAGGAAGGCTCGCTTGGGCCAGGAATGCAGGCCTTGCTCTTGGCGTGGACCAAAGTCTTCGGCCATCCTGGAGTTGTTGCAGGAGTTGTTGGTCCAGTGGCCATAATCTCCTATGAACAGGAGACAAGCTTCAGGATACTGTTATGTCAGAAATGAACAGACCTGGGTGGGCCTACAGAGTCCCTCCTCAGGTCATTGCTCTGAAGATGGCATGTCACCTGGTTCTGCCTCAGACTTGATGGGTGCAGTCTGGGACCCAGACTCAAAGGTTCGGGCTAGGGGATACTCAGACAGTGCTCACCCACGCCAACTTTGCTCCCTACTCTTACTGTGAAAGAAAAAACAGGCACCATACTACGACTGTCTGAGAATCTGTACAGGTCACTTTCACCTCCCCAAAGGAAGTTTATCCAAGTACCCTAAGCAATCAGGAGCTGCAGTCTTCATGCATCATATAATGGACACACTTTAACTAAAGGGTGAGTCCTTCCCCATTCCCCTGCCACCCAGGAATCAGATGGTCTAAGTACAAACACATATGGGCTACTCATCATCAATATGCCAGGGACTCACCCCTCCAAACAAACAACCTATGAGAGGGGACTTCCACTTACTCTCGTGGACACCAAGACACCACAGGTAGTCCTTTTTCAATGGCTGAAGGCTTCCAGGCCCATGGCATCGGTAAACTGGTTTTCATTACAGTTCTGCCTTTACTTTGTATAACTATTGATAAGTCATGAAGAGAGGAAATACGCACATATCAATTTTCTGAGAATATTGCTGCCTGTCTTCCCTATGGATAACGAGGAACAGAGGGGATAGTCTCGGGGTAATACAGCAGTGCATGAGTACATAGTAAGCTTTTTAGTGTTCTTAAGTGTGTATGCACCTACATGAATGTGTGTGCATCACAACTGTGTCTAATGTCCCTAGAGACCAGAAGAGACCAATAGATCACCTGAAACTGGACTTAGAAATGGTCGTGAGCTGCCATGTGGGTGCTGGGAACCAAACCCAGGTCCTCTGCAAGAGCAACAAATGCTAATAACTAACTACTGAGCCGTCTCTCCAGCCCCTGATTTGTTTTTCTATTTTTTATTTGGTTTTGCTTGAGACAAGGTCTCAACACATAGCCCTGTCGGGCCTAGAACTCACCATGTAGATCATGCTCTCTTTGAGCCTGAAACAATCCTCGTGCCTCTGCCTCCCAAGAGCTGAGATTACAGGCATGTGCCACTGTGCCTGCCCAGGGCACTTCTTCCCTATGTGGATCTTTTAGACATTACTTGGATAGGGTAGCCCGTGGTCTCTGAGCCTGCTTCTGCCTATGCTCTGGCCTTGCGCCCCTGGCCTGAGTTGATCCAAACTCTACTCCTTACTAGGTCACTCCATCTTTCAAAGACTCCTTAGTTAGATGGACCTGTGGCTGCCTACTTCCCAGACCTTCTGTGAGGACTAATTGAGTCCTTTGTGAACTGTCACTATCTTATCAAAGTGGACTGTTGTCCCCTCATTTCCCAAGTGCCTTCAGCCTTCCTAGGGTCATTTTTTCCCCTTTATGCATAGTCCAGGAGAGAGTCCTGAAGAGAGCCCCGAGCACACAGCTGATGGCCACACACTGGGAGGCAGTGGGGCTGAGGGAAGTGTAACTGACAGGGAGCACACTCTGGGTTCCCTGACACCCTAACACTCGGTGCCTGACACAATTCTTCAGGTTGAGCTTAGAGTTCTTTGTGCCTTTCCCCCAAGCAATCTGGTTGTTTGGGACTGTAGGTTTTGGTCTGACTATTTTCTGAGCACCTATCAGGGGCTTGGTTATGTGTGGGGACGACAACAAACATGTCTAGGAGTCTACTCTGGCCACCCACCCCCAACCTCCAGGAATTCTGACCTTGCCCTTGGGGAGACCAGGCCTGACTGTTTGGGGGAGATTGGTGGGGGCGGGAAAGGCAGCACGGACTTGATGGGATGCTAAGATGAAGAACTGCCTGATGGCCAGCCACCCGGGTCACCTAGGGTTGCCTATCACCGGCTCTAGCTCCTAGCTTTCCCCAGCTGCCTCTGACTAGGTTGGTCTGAGGAAGTGCTGTAGGAGAGGCTGTGGGGGGAGAACAGAGCTGTATGTGCAGTCAGCATGGACGTCAGAGCCAGCTCCAGACCAAGGAATGGGGTTGAAGGATGTGTTTGCCCAGTGCTAATTGAGGGCATGGGGACAGTGGTGGCTCCGGGGCTAGAGGGGACTCTCATTACTCAGTGAGATGGATGGGCGCGCTGGAGATCATGCGGTCACTCCCAAGCGGACCTGTGACTGTTTGTGAGAAACCATCACGCCATCATGACAAGCTGGAGGCTTTAAATAGTGATGATTCCTATTCTGTCTTGGTTTCTAGGAGTGGGCGTCTATGCAGTTAGGGGAGGGGAAGCAGGGGCAGAGGTCTGAGGGGAAATGGCTCTAAGTCCAATAGCCAACTCAAGGGTGTGAAAGGAGAGTCTGGGCTTGTCTTCCTGTGTGTGTCCTCGGTGGCCAGGACTCTTCCTTGGGGAGGAGGCTCTTATTATCAAAACAAGTCAACATCTTCTCTGGCACTGTTTGAGCACATTTTAGAAAGAGTTATCCATACTGTTATCTATCAATAAAGACTCCTAAGACCAAAGCAAAAGACATTGGCCAGGTCTAGCTTTGAGCTTGCAGGAAGTAGAGACTATTTTTTTATTCTCCTGCACAGAGTCTGTTAGTCTTTGGGGGTCCTCAAAAGAATAGTGTCTAGGAGTCAAGCTACCTGGTTCTCTATTACCAGCTCTATGAAGTCATGGACCTTCATTCCCACACCTAGAATAAGATATATATCTATATATCTATATCTATATCTATATATATATATATCTATATATATATATATATATATATATATATATATATATAAAATAGAATAGATGGAATGCTCTGGGAGGCCCTTTCAATCCTGGTCTCTGCAGTTCTTAGCCATAGACTTTAGATTTCCTTTCTTCTATCTGGGTTTCAGCCCTGGTCCCCTTACAACTTACTGTATGTTCACAGATCCTGGCCTGCTCACCTCCTGTGTTTTTCTGCCCCCACCCCCTTCCTTCATGGTTTGTTTTAAGATGTGGTCTCACTGTGTACCCCTGACTGGCCTGGGACTCCCTGTGTAGCCCAGGCTGGCCTCAAACTCATAACAATCCTACCTCTGCCTCCAAAGTGCTGGGATGCCAGACATGCCCTGCCAGTTTTTGATAGGACACATGAGAGATCTCCTATCCTTGAGCAGAGGGCTTCAAGGCAGCAAGAAAGGACTGGTCATTTGTCAGAACGAAGTCCCAGGTCTCAGAGTGCCGAGCCTCATTTGGTCAACAGACTTACCTTTTGGGAGATGTCCTGATAACACCTGTGTACCCTGCACAGGGTCACTGATGGGCCTAGGTGACATTATCTCACAGCAACTGGTGGAGAGGCGGGGTCTCCAGGAACACCAGACAGGCCGGACCCTGACCATGGTGTGCATGGGCTGTGGCTTTGTGGTAAGTTCTCTTACAGTGGGACTGCAGGGCCTTGGGCAGTGGAAATCATTCTCTGCCACCCTGTAGTGCCCATCGGCCGCTCACACCGAGGCCAGGCTGTGCCCTCTTTTCCTCTTAGAGTCTACCTTCCTCAGGATTTGGTTTCTGCTGTCTTGGGAGGAGCTTTGGTGACAGAGAAACCAAGGGTCCCTCACTGTGCCCTGCTGCCCTGTTTTTTGCTCCTAGGGCCCTGTAGTCGGAGGCTGGTATAGGGTTTTGGACCGCCTTATCCCCGGCACCACCAAGGTGGACGTACTGAAGAAGATGTTGTTAGATCAGGTGAGCTAAGGAAAAGGGAGTCGGGGAGGAGAGCCTGGTTGGGGCTGTGGGCACTCAGCTTTCACTTGATTCCTCTTCCCTAGGGGGCCTTTGCCCCGTGTTTTCTAGGCTGTTTCCTCCCCCTGGTAGGGGTACTCAACGGAATGTCAGCCCAGGACAATTGGGCCAAACTAAAGCGGGTAAGTGGCTCTCTAGCTAGCAGGCTAGCTGCCCCAAGGGAGGAGGCTGGCATAAGTGATGTTAAGGGGAGGCTCAGACTCGGGCGGAAAGGAGCCGAGGGGCATTGGGGCAGGACTGTCTTCTGGGAACGGCGTCTGTGTGTGTGATTTTCATGCAGGGCTGTGGCAGCTACTTCGATATGTGAGTGTTAACTGTTCCCTTCTTTTCAGGACTACCCTGACGCTCTCATCACCAACTACTACGTAAGAGTTGACCCCTCACTAGCTGTTCGGCCTCCTTTAGTCCAGAAGTGCCCTGAGGTTGGGGCCCTCATAGCATAGGAATTCCTCTATTAGGATCACTCTCTCCTTCTCCACATGGGTACCTTGACCAGGGAAACACCCACCTTCAGCCTTTTCTTGTGTGGAGTGGGGCCAGGCTGGACAGGGAGTCTGGGTGTCAGGGAGTGGGCACCCACTGACCTTCATATTTTCTCCTTATAGCTCTGGCCTGCTGTGCAGTTAGCCAACTTCTACCTGGTCCCCCTGCATTACAGGTATGACAGATTCCCTACCCCACCCTTGAAGGGAGATCTCCATTTCCCAGTTGGAGACACAATGATAATCATCTCAATCTTGGCCTACTTCAGGACTGCATCCAGCTCACTGTGTCCTGGTCGGACCTCCTCAGGGTCTCCAGCATTTCATTTAAAACCTTTGATCCTTTACAGAGACCATCTTAGAGTGCCCCTGGCTGACCTGTCAGCTCCCCTGGAAGGCTTTGGTTCCCACAAACCTTTTTCCATCCCACCTGAGGTTCCATGTTTGGTGGCTCGTATGCAGGGACAGTGCCTGGCTGTGGGACACGGAGGCCTGAGTTAGACAGAAAGGTAGAGTCCAAGGCTAAGTAGGAGCCTTATCTGGTTAGTTTGCCTTGGAGATTATTTTGTCCTAGTAATAAAGCTTGTTGCTAAAATGCAATTAAAAAAAAGCCAGATGGTGGTGGTGCACACCTTTAAGGCCAGCGTGGTCTACAGAGCAAGTTCCAGGACAGCCAAGGTTACATAGTGAAACCCTGTCTCAAAGAACCAAAATAATAATGATGATGATGATTATGATGATAATAATAATAGTAATAATAAAAAGAAGTTCTGGAGGGATGTTTCAGTGATTAAGAGAACTTGCTGCTTGTGTTTGTTTTTCGAGACAGGGTTTCTTTGTGTAGTTTTGGTGCCTGCCCTGGATCTTGCTCTGTAGACCATGCTGGTCTCGAACTCACAGAGATCCGCCTGCCTCTGCCTCCCAAGTGCTGGGATTAAAGGCGTGCACCACCATTGCCTGGTGAACTTGTTGCTCTTTCAGAGGACCCAGGTTCAATTCCCAGCACCCACGTGGTGGCTCACAACTGTATGTAACTCTAGTTCCAGAGGACTCTACACCATATTACGGCCTCCATGGCACTGCACACACATACATGTGGATAAAATACCTATAAACATAACATAAAAATAAGTAAATCTAAAATTAAAAAAAATTAAGAGTGGTATTCAAAGGGGGCTGGAAGAATGAGGGGGTCTTCAGAACACAGGAAAATATGAAACTGTTCAGAGGTAATGTGGTTAACAGTTACACAAATAGCTTAACTGAAAAGAATACAGACTTGTGAGCTAAATCCTAAACATCAGTCCTTGGTAGCACTAAAGCAAGGTCATCCGGGTGCACGCCTTTAATCCCAGCACTCTGGAGGCAGAGCCAGGTGGATCTCTGTGAGTTCGAAGGCCAGCCTGGGCTACAGAGTGAGATCCAGGAAAGGCACAAAGCTACTGAGAAACCCCTGTCTTGAAAAACCAAAACAAACAAACAAAAAAACTAAAGCAAGGGTTTTTTTTAAAGTAGATAAAAGAGCCTAGATTTATTCTTATTCATTCCTAGTAAGTTCAGAATTAGTACAAACTGGGTCTATTTATTGCATGAATGAATTAGACTTAATATCTGAGCAAAGATACAGTATAGCACAATTAGGTATATCTACCCTGCTATTTATTTTTATAATGCCTACAAAGTTAACGAATTTTTTTGATGCAAGGTCTCAATAGCCAGGCTAAGCTCAAATGTACAGTCCCACCTCAGTCACCTGAATGATGGTATTACAGACATATCGCCACACTTGAGCAAGGTTATTTTAAAGTAGGCCTATCTAGGCCAGTCATAGTAACTCAGTCAAGTACCTCAGCACTTAGGAAGTAGAAGCAGGAATATTAGGAGTTCAGGACCCTCCTGAGACACACTAGGTCCTGTCTCAAAAAAGTTTTACTTATTTGTATATGAATATCTTGCCTGCATAAGTATATGTGTACCCCATGTACGCCTGGTGCCCAGGAAGGTCAGAAGAGGGCGTCAGATACCCTGGAACTGGATTCACAGACCATTGTGAGCCACCATGTGTGTGCCAAGAACTAAACCCAGGTCCTCTGAAAGAGCGGTAAGTCTCTTGATCAATGAGCCATCTCCCCAGCCCCTCAAAAAACATTTTAAAAACAAAATATATAAATATTTAAATAGATAAAATAGCATAAATTAAAAATAAGTACAATTTTTTTGTTTGTTTGTTTGTTGAGACAAGTTTTCTTTGTTTAGTTTTGGTACCTGTCCTGGATCTCGCTCTGTAGACCAGGCTGGCCTCGAACTGACAGAGATCCGCCTGGCTCTGCCTCTCGAGTGCTGAGATTAAAGGCATGTGCCACCGCCCGGCATAAGTACAAATTTTAAATTTTTTATTTATTTTTTATTTTTTTAAGATTAAAAAAAAAAATTGGGACTGGTCCTGAGTTCAATTTCCAGCACCCACATGGTGGCTCCTAACCATCTACAATGAGATCTGGTTCCCTCTTCCAGTGTGCAGGTATACATGCAAGCAGAACACTGTATACATAATAAATAAATAAATCTTTTAAAAAAAAAGATTAAAAAAAATTTTGCTGGGTGGCACATGCCTTTAGTTCCAGCACTCAGAGGTAAAGACAGTTGGCTTTCTATGAATTCAAGGCCAACCTGATCTGTATAATGAGTTTCCAGGCTAACCAAGGCTACACAGTGAGACCCTGCCTCAAACAAACAAACAAACAAACAAAAAACTACTTTGTTTAATGTGTGTGGCTGCTATATGCATGTGTGTGCAGATTGTACAGACACCAGAAGACAACACTGGACTCCCTGGAGCTGGAGATACAGACCATTGTGAGGTGTCAAGTGTGGGTGTTCAGAACCAGGCTTGAGTCTTCTGTAAAAGGCCAGGCATGGGGCTGGAGAGATGGCTCAGTGGTTATAAGAGTACCAACTGTTCTTCCAGAGGACCCGGGTTCAATTCCCAGCACCCACATGGTAGCTCACAACTGTCTGTAACTCCAAGTTCTGACACTCTCACACAGACATATGCAGACAAAACACCAATGCACATAATTTTTTTTTTAAAAAAGGCCAGGCATGAGGGTGCATACTTATTACCAGAACACTAAAGAGCCAGAGGCGGAAGGATCAGGAGTTCAAGACTGTCTTTGGTTCAAGACTACAAGAGTTCAAGACTAGCCTGGACTATATGAGAGCCTGAGAGTGAATAAATAAATCATATATATATGAATGAATGTGGCTACTTTGTATGACAGGTAGTGCATTATTTTTGGAAGTGAAATCTTGGCTGGTAGAAGGTGTACAGATATATTTGGAAAGGTCTAGCTAGAGCACGGATGACGAGTCATTTGTGGAAGGAGAGTAAGGAGAGTTCTGGTGGGCCGGTGAGATGACTCAGTGGGTAAGAGCCCTTCCCGCCAACCTGATGACCTGAGCTCCTTCCTTGGAACCACATGGTGGAAAGAGAAAACCACCTCCCAAAGTTGTCCTCTGAATCCCATGTGCATGCGTAGACACACATACAGAACTAATAAGTAAAGGGGTGAGCTGGGGGGGGGGGGTATTTAAGCTTTGAGGCCTTCGTCTGAGAGGCAGAGCTCTGAGGTAGAGCAGGACTGGTTGTCCCCTGGTCCAAACCATACAGTCCCTCCTCCATGGGGCTCAAAGGAAGGAGGCCCGAACCTGCAACTTCTAAGTCCTTTTCCATTACTCTTCCTATCCTGCCCCTTCTCCTCTTCATGGTAGTGTCCTGTTCCCTAGGTTGGCCGTTGTCCAGTGTGTGGCTATTGTCTGGAACTCCTACCTATCCTGGAAGGCACATCAGCTCTAAGCCTGCCTGGTTTCATGGCTTGCATCTTGCACTGATGCACCTTCACCCTGGAATGCTTGGACAGTATCCTCAAAGAGAGATCAGGACTGGAGAGGTGGCTCACCTGTTCAGAAGCACGGACTGCTCTGCAGAGGAGCCACACTGGGTGGCTCACAACCACCTGTGACCCAAGCCCCAGGAGATCTGATGTCTTCTTCTGGCCTCTGAAGCATCTGCACTCACACGCACATACACACCAATTACTTACTCACAACTAAGCATAAAATAAAGTCTTTCTTAAAAAAAAAAGTCTATCTCTTTCCATGGTATGGAGTTGCTGATCAGGATAGAATTACCACTCTGAAATGGCACATTTCACTCTAAAAATGTAACTGCTTTTGAAATCACTAAGACCTTTAAAACATTGTCTCTCTCACCATGCAGAGGGCCTAGTCCAGTCCCATGTAGGCTCCACAGCCATTGACCCAACTTTAATGAGTTCCCTCTAGATTGGTTTGGTCGTCCCTGCACGTTTCCCCATCATGATCCTCATGCACTTGCTCATAGAAGCCCTCTTCTCTGTCTTTGAGGGAGGCCCCCTGGTGGTAGGATCAGAATCCATCCCTGGTGTGTGAGCAGGCTTTGTGGGCTATGATGGGACACCTCTTGCAGCCTCGAGGCAAGGGGAAGGGCTTGGACTTGCCTCTACTGAATGTGCCTCCACATGGGAGGCCCTTGCCTTCTTGTGGGAGGGAGTGGGGGATGCGTTGGGGGGTCTGGAGGAGGGAAGAGGGGGATCTTTGGTGTGTAAAATGAATGAAAAAATTTTAATAAAAAACAAAACTAAAAACAAAAAAACATTGTTTCTCACTCTGGCACTTACTGATGGGGACACACTGTGATAATTGTGTCCTTTAGCAATGTTGTCCTTGTGTACACATCATAGAACATACTTAGACAGCAACAGTCAGATGCTTAACATGGCCTCTGAATGCAGTGAGATGCAGAAAATGAGATGTATCTTCCTGCTGCCACTGTAACATGGTATACTGTTCAACAGGGAGCTTTTTTTTTTTTTTTTCATATGTAGAACGTTCTAAAGTAATGATAGATCTGGCAAATTCATACACCAGCAACATTTCATTTATCATTCGGTTGCACCCACTGTACACAATGGCACAAGCTATCCTTCCATGTTCCTGCCAGCATAGACTGTCTCCACCAGCATCATCACAAATACATGAATAATGAACTAAAACGCCATGACGGCTACTGTTGCTAGGTGGTAGGAATGTTTCAGCTCTGTTGTAATCATGTGACACCACCATCGTATGTATAAGTTGTCATCATCATACAGCATGACTATGGGTATTCCTACCACATGGCATATATTCCACAAATACTTGTACGTCCTTGCCAGCTTTACGCCCATAGCCCAACAATGAGCACTCAGCCCCACTTTGTTGTTTGTTTTTCGAAACAGCATTTCTCTATGTAGCCCTGGCTGTCCTGGAACTTCTTCTGTAGACCAAGCTGGCCTCTAAGTCACAGAGATCCACCTGCCTCTGCCTCCAGAGTGCTGGGGTTAAAGGTGTTCTCCACCACTGCCTGGCTCATCCCCACTTACTATAGATACAATTTTCTATCCAATGTTCAGGACTGAACTCAGCCTTCTGCATGCTAGTCAAGTACTCTAACACTGAGCTACATCCCTAGCCTAGAACGTCTGTCATTCTAACTTTTCTGGGTCCTAGTGCCCTTTGAGACCCTCTCAGTGTCTTTTTTTTTTTTTTTTCTCTTTCTTTTTGGGTTTTTCGAGACAGAGTTTCTCTGTGTAGCTTTGTGCCTTTCCTGGAACTCACTCTGTAGACCAGGCTGGCCTCAAACTCACAAAGATCTGCCTGCCTCTGCCTCTCGAGTGCTGGGATTAAAGGTGTGCGCCACCACTGCCCGGTTCCTCTCAGTGTCTTTACAGGCACAGAAATAAATACATTATTATCTGGAGTCTGGAGAGGTCATGGATAAAACCCTTCGGAAGACTACAGACATGTCTATAACTGGAAAGAAGCGGAGTCTGATCAAGCCTGGCCTTCATCTACAAATAGACACCAGCGTCTCCAGAAGGGAGGAACCCGATCACACCATGAGTTGATGGCAAAGCAGGAATTTGGTTCCAAATCTTCTCACTTCCTACCAGTGATCTTAACTGGAAGGTAAAAAAGGTATAATAGCACTATTTCTGTGGCTCCCAGGAAAAAAGCTAACTTTGTCAAACTCAGGATAGATCAGTGCGTGAAGTTCTAACAGCCAAACACCCTTTTCTGTCATACACAATCTGACACCTGTAGATTTTAGATTCTGCCTCTGTAAGATGGTCAAGAATCCTGACAGACCAATTGGGGCAGCGGGCCTTTGGGTGGCACTGTGTTGGTCGAATGCTGGCAGAGCATTCCTGTTCTCAGTTTGGGGACCCGGTAGCCGGCCTGGGGACTGCGTCTAAGCAGCACAGGACTCTCCCCAGAGCTTCTGGCCAGATTCTTGGCTGCGGATAAATTCAGGACCACGGACAGCTCCACGGTCCTGCCCACTTCTGGGTCCTGGAGAAGAGAAAACCCGGGACTAGCCTGGTCTGGAGACACACTCTGTCTATTCTGTGTGGGGGAAGAACTCTGCATCCGGAAAGAGCAATCTAAATTTATGCCTCAGCCGGCTTCTCCCTCCCCTACGCCAGGGTGCTTCCAAAACTAGCTCCAGGGACACGAAACCTATTGTCAGGATGCGCGCCCCTCTGGGGGCTCGAAGCTGCTGGACTCGAAGCTGCCGCTGTCATTGCTTCTACAATCAGTTCATGTTCTTCGCTGACGTCAGTCGGAGCTGTCCTGGTGCTATATAAGGCTGGCGGCGGTCCCGGGACAGACCCCGTGCTCCCCAAGGCGTCTTCAAGCCCGTCCCGGGGGACAGAGACTGGAGCTCCATCTTACCCCGGGCAGACACTCGGACAACCTGTGAGTGGCTCGGAGCAACGATCCAGACTCCCTTAGCACCAAGACTCTGCACTCAGCCCACCCACTGCTACCCGCCGGGAGGGAAGGAGGGAGAGAGGGGTGGAACTGGACTGGTGCAGCGGCTGGGGCTGGTGGGCAGGCTGTGGACACCAGGCAACAGCTGGAGGGTCCCAGCGGGGGGCACTGGGCGTGCGCGAGAAGGGGCTCGTGTCACCTGCGGCTGCTCCAAGCGCACCTCACCCTATGCTGCCCCTGTGTGTCCAGGGCAGGTGTCACCATGAGGCAGAGGGGACGCGCTGCCCTCCTAGTGGCTCTGCTGCTCCTGGCACAGCTGCGCCCCGGGAGCAGCCAGTGGAGCCCGGCGACTGCGGCGGCGGCGGCGGCGGCGACCGGGGTCCAGGATCCGAGTCTCCGATGGAGTCCCGGGGCGCGGAATCAGGGCGGCGGCGCCCGCGCGCTCCTCTTGCTGTTAGCCGAGCGCTTCCCGCGCCGCGCCGGAGGATCGGGGACCGCAGGCGAGCGGCAGCGACGGGGCGACCCTCCGCTGTCCATTGACCTCACCTTCCACCTGCTGAGGACCCTGCTGGAGCTGGCCCGGACACAGAGTCAGCGCGAGCGCGCAGAGCAGAACCGCATCATACTCGACTCGGTGGGCAAGTGATCCGCCCGGTGTGGGGGCCCCCCGAAAGGCTTGACCCTTTCCCCTGCCTACCGCGGGGCTGGAGCGCGAGCGACCGAGGCTGGCTCAGTCCCACGGTGCAGCGCCGCCCAGAGTCACCCTGAGCACTCTGCGTGGCTATTTTTTTAAATAAAACTGCCCAAGAGCTTAGCCTCTATCTTTTGTCGTGGGGGTGGAGGGGCGCACCGGAAACTACAGAAGGGTGGGAAATTTGGGGGGAGTGGGGCTCCCCAGACCAGTAGGAGACACAAGCATGCTAAGTGGGGTGGGAGGGGAAGGCTGTCAGTTAAGTCCCTGGGGGCTCATCGCCCCTCCCCAAGCACGTCCAAATCCCGGAACTCAGAGGTCCTGAGATCCCACCCCGGACACCTTTCGGAGGTCTCGGGCTCAGGGGTCCACCTCTGATGTAAAGGAGTTGCCCACGAGGGGGTTATTATTTCACCTCCTCCCCTTCAAACGATCTCGGGTTGCGAAAGCGCAGGATGGTGGCGAGGTTGATTCTACAGCCGAGACTAGGAGGGGGCCGCGAAAGGAGCCGAGGGACGTGGGACGCAAGAGTCCTTTATTGAGACCCTTCCCGGGGGCGGGACGCCGAGCTGGGTGGCGCGGTGGTCGCCGAGCAGATCCTCAGCTCCCTTGCCTCCCGCTGCAGGCGCGCGCTCTGGATCAGGCTCTGGTCAGTGCAGGCCTGTTCCCGGGAAAGACAGCTCGGTGGGCGGGTGCTCCAGAAGAACAAGCCCCCCAGTCCCCGACGGCCAGCTTTACCCAGGCAGCTGGGGACCCACCGTAGTCCCCAAAGCCCGTGCGGAACCGACCGTGGGAAGAGAGTGCGCTTCTCCGCGCGCGCTAGGGGGCGCGCTTTGGGGCTGAGTGACACTTGGGGAGTGGGGGCTACCAGCAAGTCCTGGGGCCGCCGGGAAAGGCAATCTGCCCAAGACCGGCCAACCATCCTCACTTCTAGTCCTACTCTCACCTTCTGGCCCGTCCAGCCGCTCCTCTTCCAGCCCTGCATTGCTCTCGTCCCCGTCCAAAGCCACCTCGTCATCCTCTTCATCCCCTGCGGCGCCTAGGGGGAAGGCAGGCCTGGTGATGTGGAGCCCTTGCTCCTCTGGCTGGAGCACCCCCCTCATACCCTTTCCGCGGGTCTGAACAGCCCCTCCCTCGGCTCCCTCACCCGGCTGGAAGTCGATGGTCCGCAGCATCTCGGCCACGTGCTCCACGCTCACGGAGAATTGCTCCATGCTCTCATAGCCTGGCTCCGGCCGTCCAGCCAGCTCCACCTTCGACATCGCCCCGACCCTGTGACGGCCACGGGGCTCAGCGGGGGGACTCCTCCGCTCCCCCAAGCCCATCCCCAGATCAGAAGGAAAGAATCCACGGGGTCCCTTCCTTTCCCACCGCGCAGACCACTCACTTGTTGATCAGCTCCTTGGCCTGCTGCAGGGGAGAAAAGGGGGGCGGAGGTGAGCGCTGGGCCAGCCCCGGCAAAGCCCCGTTTCTGATTCTCACCAGTCCTGCGGGGTAGGTGGGGGCGTATATCCCAATTCGTTAAGGAGAGAGAGAGAGCGCGCGCCGGGGTAGAAGGGTGACTTTTCCCAGGTCGTGGTGACAAGAAATGACCGCAGGTAAGACTTGACTCCCCGGGCCCTGATTCCCGCCACCCTGGGCCCCTGCCGCCCTCCCTCTCCGCCCACCTGGAGGTAGAGAGCCATCTGCGGCTCCTCCATGGACTGGATGGCGGACTCCACCAGCTTAGAGGAAACCTCCAGGTGGTCTCCGTACTGACGGATGAGGCCCCGCACACGCTGCAGCTTCTCCTCCTGCTCCCGGGCCAGCGCTTGCAGCAGCTCGCCCTTGCGCTCCTCCAGCACCGCGCACAGGGTCTCGAACCTCTGGTTTAACAGTTGCTTCTGCCTGCGGCTGTTGTCCTGAAAGGTCAGAGCAAGTCTGAAGGAGGTCGTGGCTGAGCATCCCCAGGGCTCCCTCTCCCCCTTTAAACAGAACTCAAGGGGAGCCAAGAAGGTAAGTATAACGAGGGTCACACCTTGAGTTAGGGGCACAGATTTCAGCTCAGATCTTTTCAATTAACAATGGTAACAACATATTTCGAAGTTGCTTCTTTCTGGGAGCTATGTATGTTGCTGGTCCTGGCTTGGCTTGGCTTTACATTATTTGAGTTTTATATTTTTAATTTTTTTCTCTGATATGAAATTAACCCTTATTTCAAAATATAGACCTTGGTTAGAGAGCTGGAGAGCTTGCTCCCTTGCTAGTGTGTCCTGTCCTTGAAGAGGTCCTGGTTTCTGTTCCTGTATTCACCCCTGTAACCCCAAGGGATCCAGCAAGCTCCTCTGGCCTCCGTGGGCACTAGCATTCACGTGCACATGCCCACGCACAGACACACACAAATACACATAATTGAAAATAAAACCATAAATCTAAACTTCTAAAATTAATTGACTGGAAATAGTCTCAATATCCAAATATATTTAGTTTACTATATAATTAGGGCACATAATTATTTATCACATAATTTTTAATTAAATGTATTCATTGACAATTTCATATATATATATATATATATATATATATATATATATATATATATAATGTTGTCTGATTACTCTCACCTCCCAGCCTATTTTATCTCTTAATTTTTAAATTTTGCTTATTTATTTCCACAATTTTGTTTGTTTTTGAGACAGGGTTTATCTGTGTAGTTTTTTGGTGCCTGTCCTGGATATCGCTCTGTACATCAGGCTGGCCTCGAACTCACAGAGATCTGCCTGGCTCTGCCTCTTGAGTGCTGGGATTAAAGGCATGCGCCAACACCGCCTGGCTATTTCCACAATTTTATTTGTATTATTTTCCATTAGGTATATGTACTTGGTGTGTGGGTGCCCATGGAGGTCGGAGAAAGTGAATTCCTCAGGAGCTGGAGTTACAGGCAGTTTGAGCCAGGCAGTGTGGGTGCTGGGAACTGTACTCTGGTCCTCCGAAATAGCAGTACCTTCTCTTAACCTCTGGGCCATCTCTCCAGCCCCACTCATTTATTTTTGAGATGGGTCAAATGGGCCTTAAATGAGAAATCCTCCTGCCTCAGCCTCCAGAGTGCTGGCATGATTGTCTCTGCTTGCTTATTTATTTATTTAGTTTATTTAGAGATGGGCTCTCCATAAATTGCCTAGGCTGGCCTGGAGCTTGGATTATCCTACCTCCACCCCTCTGCTCATCACTGTTTTATATAGTCAAAAAACAAACAAAACCAAAGCAGAGAAGATTCAAGCAGCTTGACCAACATTGCAGAGCTGGTGAGTGCCGGGAGCAACCTGGCTAAAAACAACCCACCATGATCTAGAGTCCAGAAACTTTCTGGGCAGTCTGACCAGAGGTCAAAGAGAAACAGTTCTCTTTGGAAATCAGAGTCTCCAGACAGACTATTGACTATTCTGTCCCTTTGTCCTCCCAGCCCACGCTCACCTCAATGGTCTGGCACACCTCCTCCATCTGCGTGATCACAGCTTGCACACGGTCATTGCCTGCCACCAGCATGGCGATGCCATCGCTCAGCTCGCTCTGTCACACACAGGGGCTAGCTGTTAGAGCTGGAAGCCCCAGACTGCAGCCGATTCCCTCTTATCCCACCGGGACTGTCCCCGCCTCACCCATTCAGGGACATCTACAAAGATCTAGAAGGCTTGGGATAATTCAAAAAGTATGGGAACACATCCTGTAGATTCTGGGAGTCCCCCACCCCCAAATGTGAAGGGAAATGATGTTCTCTAATCACCCACTATGCACCAGACTCGGCATGGGTGATTTATCAGTAGTATAGTCTTCCGTGGATTCTGGAAAATCCTTAGGGCTACCCATTCAGACAGCATTGCTTCCTTCTATTGTGATTCTGGGAGTCAAGCAGGACTTATGTTAGACCTTCCCAGCCTCAACCTCCCTCTCCCCGGTGCATTCTGGGTCTGTTGGCTGTCGGCACTCTTCTGTGTAATTGTTTCTTCTGAGAAATCCATCACTTGACGGTTTTTTCAACAGTTATTAATTTCTAAAAGCTCTGCTTGGTTCTTTGTCGAATCTGTTTCTCAGTCTGGTTTTGGTTTGGTTTTTCTTGGATTGGGCCTTTCTGTATTGTCTAAACTGGCTTTGAACTTGTTACCCTCCAGCCCCAGACTCCCTAGCAGCTGAGATGACAGTGTACACCACCACAGCAGACTGTTGCATGGCCATTTTTCATGTTTTCAGTCCTGAGAATCTACCCAGGGTCTTGTGCTAGGCAAGTGTACTATATCTCCAATCCTACTTTTATTGTTTTATTTCATCTCTGTTTTTCTTTAAAACAGGGTCTCCTTATGTAGCCTAGGCTGGCTTGGAACTCCTTATGTAGCCTAGGCTGGCCTCATACTAGAGATCCTCCTGCCTCAGGAGCCTGCGTGCTAGAAACTGAAGAGTGCTCAGCCATGCCTAGCATCACCCCATCTTCTAAAAACATTTTGTACACAGTGAGCCTCTATCCTTCAATAATTCCAACATCTGAATTCCCCAAGGATCTAAACGGTAATTGTTCCTGCTAACTGCACCCATGGAGTACATGTCTCTGTACATCTTCAGCTGTGGATGACTGTTCCGTTGATATTAATCAAAGGTCAGCCTAAGGGACTACATTGAAGGGATTTTCCTCCGGCTTAGAATTTGAGTTTGTTTCTGTCAAAAGTCAGGTGACACCATTGCCTGCTTTAATATCCTGGGATTCCAACATGAGCCGAGGTTTGGGAGTCTTAGACGCACCCCTACCCACACACCTTCCGCAGGTTTTGTGGTATAGCCGCCCCCTCTAGCCAGCTGCCACTGGTCGTCAGAGAAATGGTATCTAATCTGTTTGCAGAGGCTCTCTGACCCTGTCCTCCTCACCCCTCCCAGGATCCCCCCTTTCTTCTCACGTCCCAACCAATCTAATCTTAAAATGGCAGCGTATGGAGAAGCTATCTGTGTGACTGAAGACCCTCGAGGGTACCCAGCCGTCTGTAGTGAAGCTGCTGCCGCCATGCCTTGTCTGTTACTATGGTGACAGCAGCCACCATCCTCACCTTGTCCGACAGGTGAGGAGAGTCCGGGACAGAGAGGTCAGGTAACTTCCCCAAGGTTGTGTGCGGAGTCAAGAAGGACCCGGGGCTTTGGCCCTGATCTGCTACACCTTACCTAAGTTGAGTGAGAACTGCCTACCCTCAATCCCCTTCCCGAATCCCTCCCCGGCGAGATACCTTCTGGCGTTTGTAAATGGTGGGCAGAGGGGCCACCTCACAGTCCTTGTGGGCACCGAAGACCTTGCAGAGAGAGCAGGTGGGCACCTCGCAGCTCAGGCAGTAGATGTTGATCTTCTCATCCTCGTGTTCCTCACACATGAGGTGCTGTTCGGCCTTGGAGTGCAGTGGCCTGAGGACCATGGACAAGGTAGCAGCAGTCAAGGAGCCAGGCTGTGACTAGTGGTGAGCAACTTACACCGTGTTCTCACTTTCGGGAAGAAGGGATGCTCCAGGGAAGACGGGACCACTCCACGGGGCAAAGCTGTCCCACAGGACTGGAAGTTGGGAGCTGATGAGGTCAAGGACACTGGGGTGGACTTTGGTCGCAGACCAGGAGGAAGGAATAAGAATGAACACTGGCTTCAGAAGCAAAGCCAGGCCTCCCTGGGGAGGAGGCCAATCCCCTCCTCCCTGGGTCCACTCCTTTCCCCATTGTGTGCCCCCCCCCCCCCATAATGGATAATTTTATGTCAACCTGATCTGAGCTAAAGTCATCTGCAAGGAGGGAACCTCACGTTTCCCTGCGTAACAGCTGGGTAAGGTAGTCCAGCGGAGCTTGGTCCTACCTAAATTCGATGTCTGTCCATGCTTTGTTCAAGCATGGATGCCTGCCCCTTCCTGAATGGAGCCGGAGGAGGAGTGGATGGGGAAGGGGGATAGATGAGAGTCAGAGATGGGGAGTAAATGGGGGGTGGGAGAGGGAACAGGAGGAGAGGAGGGAGGGGAAACTGTGGTTAGTATGTAAAACAAATAAAAATGTTAATTAAATAAGATTTAAAAAAAATTTTTTTTAAATAAAATGTTTTCATAAAATGGGGCTGTACGCAAGCCTGTAGGGCATTTTCTTAATTAGTGATTGATAGGGGAGGGCCCAGCCCATGGTGGGTGGTGCCACCCCTGAACTGGTGGTCCTGGGTTCTATAAGAAGGCAGGCTGAGCAAGCCATGTGGAGCAAGCCAGTAAGCAGCTCGCCTCCATGGCCTCTGCATCAGCTCCTGCCTCCAGGTTCCTGCCCTGTGTGAGTTCCTGCCCTGACTTCCTTCAGTAAGAGACTATGATGTGGAAGCGCAAGCCTAATAAACCTTGTTTCTGGTCACGGTGTTTCATCACAGCAACGGTATCCCTGATTAAGACGACCCCTCTAGCCCTGATGGTGCAGGCTCTTCCCTCCAGAGAGGCCGGCAGCCGGGCATCTCACCGGGAGGACTCCTGCTTGTAGATGTCAATAATGTTCTCCACTAGCAGGTTTCTCTGCAGGCCGTAGACCCCATGCCGGTCCAGGACAACCTCATGCCTGCAAGACGGGCAGCGGAAGCGACCTCCCGACGACACGGTTGTGGAGCCCCGGGATTGCCACAGGGGGTTAGAGGCCTGCGCGGACAGGTAACAAGACAACAGAAATTTTTTTTTTCTTTTTTTTGGCGGGGGCGTGGGGATTTTTTTTTTTTAAGATTTATTTATTTATTATGTATACAGTGTTCTGTTTGCATGTATCCCTACAGGCCAGAAGAGGGCGCCAGATCTCATTACAGATGGTTGTGAGCCACCATGTGGGTGGGTGCTGGGAACTGAACTCAGGAGCTCTGGAAGAGCAGCCAGTGTTTTTAACCTCTGCGCCATCTCTCCTGCCCGGAAAACAGAATAGGGAGGCATCAGGGAAGGCAAGTGGTGGACTGGCCACCAGAGTGGTAAGGAGGGGACGCTCGCTCTTCTCTGCATCTGGTGTCCCCAGACAGCAGCCTGACGAATGACTAAGATGGTCCCCTGCCTCATCCCCGACCCAGCTCCCTGAGTGTGCCGCATGCAGAGTCTCACTTTGGCCAAAGCCTGATCAGTATTGGTCCTCGGCGGGGTCCAGCATGGAGCTTTGGCAGGAACGCTGGCACAGGCCGGGGACTGGCGGTATAGCCAGTGTCCTCCAGCGCGGACCCTTATGCGCCACATGTAAGATGGTTTTTTGTGGGTTTGTTGTTGTCGTTGTTGTGTGTTTGTGCCTGTGTGTGCATACGTGTTTGGCAAGATCATGTAAGTTTGTCTCACACTCCACGTGTAATGGAGGATGACCTTGAATTTCTGATCCTCCTGCCTCAACCTCCCAAGTGCTGGGATTATAGGTGTACTTCCCCCATTGCCGTCTTCTCTCTCTCTCTCTCTCTCTCTCTCTCTCTCTCTCTCTCTCTCTCTCTCTCTCTCCAGGGTCCAGACTGGTCTCAAATACTCTGCAAGGACAAAACTGGCCTTGAACATCTATCTACCTGCCTCTGCCTCTCAAATGCTGGGAGAATATACTGGGCCTAGTCCCGGGCAGAGGCACACACACCAAGCGCTGAACAGTGGGACAGAGAAATCACAACCAGGGGATGGGGTGTGGCTCAGTTGGTTGGGCTGGTCTAGGTTTGATCCCCAACACCACACAAACAGGGCAGAGTGGCACACTTGGGAGGTAGAGGCAGGGGGATCTGATCCATCGGAAGCTTGAGCCATGCTCAGCTACACAGGGAGTTTGAAGCCAGCCCGGGATACATGAGGCCTTGTCTAAAAAAGAAAAGAAAAGAAGGGGAAAGGGCCAGGCAGTGGTGGTGACACACGCCTTTAATCCCAGCACTCGGGAGGCAGAGGCAGGTGGATTTCTGTGAGTTCAAGGCCAGCCTGGTCTACCAAGCGAGTTCCAGAAAAGGCACAAAGCTACACAGAGAAACCCTGTCTCGAAAAACCAAAACCAAACAAACAAAAACAATGGGGACAGTAGTCACCAGTGACTGCATATTTGTGAGTCTTTCCTACAGGTGAGCTCCAAGGGATTCTCCTATGCCAACTGGAAGATGGGATTGGAGGGACCCTTGGGGGTAAAGGTAATAGTCCATCACATTCAGAGCACACAAATCCGAGTCGCATTTTTTCCTCTGGTGGCCAGGCAGGAAGCATGGCCCTACTGAGACCAACAGCTTGGCTGGTGGGAGTAGGCAGAGCATTGTCGTAAAGACAGTTTTTCTTGGGATTTCTTGAGAATCACAAAACTGGAATGGCTGGGCTTGAAGTCTGTTCTCCCTAGACTTCCTCTCAGGGTTTTCTGAACACTGTCAGGTTTCGGGAAAGTGTACAAGGTGTGATTGAATGCAGACATGATCTGAAGTTGGGGGGGTGGCGAGAGCCACAACTGTTAAAGAATCTACAAGGCTGATTAACAGGCTGTGAACTTCCATGACTGTGGAGAGCTGGGATGCTGCAATGCTGCAGGTCTGCCCCCGAATTATCTTGGCTGGTTTTAGTTCTCTTGATAGCTGTGCATTATTCACCTGTGTGTTTAGCCTAGCATCCATCCCTTGGCTCCTAGGCAAGTCCCTTCTGAATTGTCCAGACATACCACCAGCTTCCACTACCTCCCCAAATTAAAAATGTCATCTGAAGATACCCGAAGCCTGTGACAGAGATTTCACAGCTTGACTGTAACCACCTTACCTGATGTTTCCACTAAGATTTCTTTTTATTAAAAAAAAAAATTTTTTTTTGAAACATTATCTAACTATGTAGCTCTGTCTGTCCTGGAACTCACTGTGTAGCCCAGGCTGGCCTCCAACTCACAGAGATCCACCTCCCTCTGCCTCCTGAGTGCTGGGACTAAAGCACCGCCCGGCCTCCGCTAAGGTATTTTAATAAGTGCTTTTGATGTATGACTTCCTTTGCTCTGCTACTGTAAGCACTTCATGTGGACCAGAGAGACGGCTCGCACGATGACCGGAGTTCTAGCTGCTAGACCAATATGATGGGAGGAAAACCAGCTCCTACAAGTTCGACCTCTGACCACCACACTGAGCATGCACACACACACTAAATAAGAATATCATCAAATCTTTTTTTTTTTTTGGTTTTTCGAGACAGGTTTCTCTGTGTAGCTTTGCGCCTGTCCTGGAACTCACTTGGTAGCCCAGGCTGGCCTCGAACTCACAGAGATGCACCTGGCTCTGCCTCCCGAGTGCTGGGATTAAAGGCGTGTGCCACCACCGCCCGGCTCAAATCATTTTTTTTTTTAAATAATGAAAGCCTTCTGGAAACTCCTACCATGTTGGAACATATTGGGATGACCTGCATCTGTGTTCCCAAGCATCATCACTCATATTTGGTTCCAGAATAAACTGTCTCATATTCCCTTTTAGGTGAGAGTTGTTTTCTCCCCCCTGCTCAACAACCTACTAATATTTAGGCTAGGAGGTAGTGAGAGAGTTCTAAGCCTGTGCATTCTGGAGGGTGTTAACTCGCTTGACTAAAGCTGGCAATCATGACACGTGGGGTGGTTTGAATGTAACTGGCCCCCAAAAGCTCATAGGGAGTGGCACTATTAGGAGGTGTGGCCTTATTGAAGTGGGTGTGGCCATGTTGAAGTGGGTGTGGCCTTGTTGGAGGAAGTGCATCACTGTGTGGGCGGGCTTTGAGGTCTCCTATGCCTAGTTCAGTTCACTTCCTGTTGCCTATGGATCAAGAACTCTCAGCTACCTCTCCAGCACCATGTCTGCCTGCATGCCACGGTGTCCCATCATGATGATAATGGACTGAACCTCTGAACTGTAAGCCACACAATTAAAGGTTTTCCTTTGTAAGAGTTGCTGTGGTCATGGTGTCTCTTCATAGCAAGAAAAAACCCTAACTAAGACAAAAACATGTTCAGTAAATGCTTGAAGTGGGGAGAGGGGCCTCCCAGCTCACAGCAAAGACAAATGGTAGCCTTTGTCCCTCCTGGTGACTGTGCAAGCCTCAGTGGCCATTGAAGGCCCAGGACTGCAGGGGTCATGCAAAAAAGTTGAGGCGTGGCCCCATGAAGAGAGCCTATGAGAGGCTATTGGTGAAGTGTAGCTCAGCTGCAGGAAGGGACCCCAGCATTTTGGAGATGCTAGTACAGGGGATGACCACCAAGAACAGCAGCAGCAGTGGAGTGGAGCCCTGCCCGTGTCATCTAGGTGCCTAGAAGACAAGCTGTGTGTGCTGCAGAGGGCAGAGCTGGAGAAGCGACCCAAGCCCCTTGGAGGAGCCCAGAAGATCATGAGTGAATCCCAGACATTGGACGGTTGGAATTTTGTTTTGCTTTGATTCCTCTTGGGCCCTAATTTCTCTCCCTCTTAAAGTAAGAAAGTATTTTACTGGAGCCCACAGTGGAGAACCTTGAATTTTAAAAGACTTTGGATTTTTAAAGAGATTGACTTTAAAGGAACTGAAATTTTAATGTGTTTGAATGTGTAATGGCTGTGGGACTTCTAAAGTTTTTTTTAAGATCTTGGGGATGAATAAGAAAGGAAGGGTCGTGGCTTCATAGTGATGTGTTTGTGTGTCAAGTTGACAAGGGGTCAGTTGTGCTGGCTGGTTTTGTGTGTCAACTTGACACAAGCTAGAGCCATCAGAGGAAGGAGCCTCAGCTGAGGAAATGCCTCCTTGAGATCCAGCTGTCAGGCATTTTCTCATTTAGTGATCAATGGGGGAGGGCCCAGCCCATGGTGGGTGGTGCCAACCTGGGCTGCTGGTCCTGGGTTCTATAAGAAAGCAGGCTGAGTAAGCCATGAGGAACAAGCCAGTAAGCAGCACCCTCCATGGCCTCTGCACCAGCTCCTGCCTTCAGGTTCCTGCCCTGCTTGAGTTCCTGTCCCAGCTTCCTTCAGTGATGAACAGTGAGTAATAGGGAATTGTGAGCCAAATAAACCCTTTCCTCCCCAACTTGCTTTTTGGTCATGGTGTTTTGTTGCAGCAATAGAAACCCTAACTAAGACAAGTTGGTACCAGCACAGTGGGGTATTGCTGTGACAGACCTGACCATGTTTTGGGGAGGATTATGGAAGGACTTTGAAACTTTGGACTAAAAGAACCTTTGAGTGTTAAGAGCTCAGTGGGATGTTCTGAGGGAACTTGGAAGATGAGAATGTTGAGAGCAGGGCCGAGGATGGAGGCCTGGCTTGTGAAGTTTCAGAGGGAAGTTTAAAGACTTTACCGGGGCCTTTTGTTATTTTGAATTACGATCCTGTGGTTCTGGTGAACTGGGGCTGAAGAATCAGCTGTGATTAACAAGATACCAGAACTACTAAAGTAAAACTTGTTTTGCTGGGGTACTCGATGCTGGTCAGCTGGAGCTAAGAAATTAGCGATGATTAGGAAGAGACTGGCATCACTGAAGGAAAACCTTCTAGGAAGTGTCTCCTGAGAGCACAGAGCAGCTGTGGTCCAGAGGCAGCCAACAAAAAAGTTTGCTACGACCCCCCTCCCCCAGTGCTCTTCCTCTTCTTGACACTCAAACACAGGAGACTCACTGTTGGCATTCTACCTAGGTTTTGAGGGCCTGTTGTGGTCAAGTACAGGCACTATAGGCTTCCCAGATGTTGAATCTAATCTAATCCTCAAGAGCTTTTTGTAAAGACAGGAGAGAAACCTGGGCGTGTTGCCGCACACCTGACTTGTGAGGCAGGAGGATCAGGAGTTCAAGGTCAGCCTGGACTATAAGAGACCTAAAAAAGGGGTGTATGTGCATGCTCTGAGATAATCCAGTTGGTAAAATGCTTGTCTCACAAGCATGAGGACCTGAGTTTAAAACCCACAAGCTTGTAATCCCAGCAGCGTTCCCCAGGCAACATCAATGCAATCTGGGTGACAGCACTTCCTGCCTTTTTCTCTCCCCCGCCCTCTGTCTCTTCCCTCTCTCTCTCTCTCCCTCCCTCCCCCTTCCTTCCTTCTTTCCCTTCCTCCCTCTGTCTCTATGCCCCCCCCCCCCAGACAGGGTTTCTCTGTGTAGCCCTGGCTGTCCTGGAACTCACTCCGTAGACCAGGCTGGCCTCGAACTCACAGAGATCCACCTGCCTCTGCTTCCAGAGTGCTGGGATGAAAGATGTGCGCCACCACCACTGCCTGCTCGTCTTTTTCTTTCTTTTTTCTCTGAGGTTAAAAGTGTGTGCCACAGCAACTAGTTTTCCTTTTTCTTTTTTCTTTTTTTTTTTTTAAAGACTGAGTAACCCAGACTGGCCTCAAACTCCAGTGTGTAGCTGAAGATGACCCTGAACTCTGATCCTCCTGCCTCCAGCTCCCACGTGCTGGGATTACTGGTGTGCACCACCACGCTCAACTTCTTTATAATAATTTCCGAAGTTCTTACAAGAACTCCGGAGTTTGGAAAAATGGATGGAATGGAACAAAAGGGGGCGCTAGAGTGCCATGATAAAGAAAACCAAGAAAAGGTTTGGGAGGCCAGTAGAGAACTGTCGGTTTACAGGGCCTGATACTGAAGCTGCCACTTGAGAAGGACTGGGAGTCAGGGTAGAGGGAGCCAGGAAGGATTGCTTCTGGGGATGGGAGAGACTGCGGCAGCTTATTTAAAATTGGGAGGCGGCGGCGGCGGGGGCGGCGGCGGCGGGGGCGGGGGCGGCGGCGGGGGCGGGGGCGGGGGCGGGGGCGGGGGCGGGGAGAAGCTGGAAAGGCGGGTCTCATCCTAGAAGGCTTTTGAATCTGAGGATCTAAACTCGATTTTGTAGGCTGGGTTTCTAAACCGGGAGTAGACAGGGGAGTAGATTTGAACTTACAGCGTTAACATGGACGGACAGACAGATGGAAGGGAGAGGCTAAAAGCATAAGTGCCACAATCAATGCCAGGTCACGGGATGCTGGTGGCCACAATTCTGAAAACAGTCATGACCGAGAGGTGGGATTTGGACTGACCAGTGTCTCGGGCATGGGGAGAGGAGAAAGGTGGGGAGATTCTGGGGCTGCAGGCTTGGGTGCCTGGGAAGATGCCGTGTCTCCGGCACAGGAGGACTGACCCGAGGGCCACAGACCCAGCAAGAGCCATGAGGAGAGTTCAGGGAGTCTGAACTCAGATGGGACATGATGGCAGCTTTCCTTTCACTAACCTCTAGCAGAACTGAACGTCTCCCCTAACAATGAAGGCATGCCACAAACCACAGCAGTTTACACAGCACCTGTGGCTTCACCCAAAGCAATCAGCTGTTTTCATATTCACATTACACTTGGGATCACTTCTCATCATGTTATTAAACCCTCTGCTGATCTCATGATTTGTTTGTTTTGGTGATTTTGAGATGGGGTGTCTCTATGTAACCTAGGCTGTCCTGAGACTCACTCTGTAGACCAGGCTGGCCTCAAGCTCACAGATCCACCTGTCTCTGCCACCCCTGTGCTGGGGATCAAAAGTGTAGACCACCTCACCTGACAGAACATTGATTTTAGATGGAACCATAGCTAGTGTGGTGGTGCATGCCTTTAAATCCCAGCATTCAGGAGGCAGAGCCAGGTGGATCTCTGAGTTCAAGGCCAGCCTGGTCTACAAAGCCAGATCTAGGACAGGCACCAAAACTACACAGAGAAACCCTGTCTCGAAAAACCAAAAACAAAAAACAACAAAAAAACCCAAACAGTAAATCCCAGCACTTTGGAGTCAGAGGCAGGAGGATCTCTGTGAGTCTGAGGCCAACCTGGTCTACATAGTGAATTCCAAGCCAAGCAAGGGTACATGATGAGACTCTCTCAAAAACAAACAAAAAATGAAAGCAAAAAACATGAATTGCTTCTTGATCTTTTGTCCAAGATCAAGGACAGAAGGGTTCATGGGCTTTATAGTTGGAACCATAGGACAAAAAAGAAATTACTCTGCCCTGAGTGTAGGCCCCTAAATTTTCTCCTCACAAATAGGAATTTTTAGATTCTAGATATTGGTGGAAACCTTAAGAAGTCTTCAAAACGATGGCAATGTCTATTCTGGGCTAAAGACTTCTTCACCTAATTAATATTCAGTTAGCCAGATGTACTCTTCTGTTTCCCCTGTTACTTCAGGAAGCTGATGGGCTCTGTCATATACCATGACTGTCTTTTTCTTCCCTTAAATGTCGTGCCTGGAGACAGACCCATAAAGCACTACTTTATGTGCCAAGCATGCGACGTGTGGAGGAAATTCCATCGCTCTAGGAAACACCTCGGTGGATGTCCCTGTCCTGTCTCTTGTGTGACTGTGACCTGTACTCAGTGTTCTTCTCTGTATGATAACCACGACACCACTCTACGGAACCATGTTTGTGAAGATGCCAATCCATTATAAAGTTCTACATGAACATGATGGAGACACTTGCGATCTTAATCTGTATGGTAAAGCAAATGACAACATAGAGCCGTGGGGCATGAAGTAACTGTTCTGTTTATACTGTGAAGGTGGAAATGAACAGAGTTGGAGGGGCAGCTCCGAGGTAGACTGGTGATGCTTAGCAAGCTCCGTCCTCAGCACCACAGACAACAAAAAGAATGGAGCACATGGCCTGGGGTGGGGCTCAGTATGGTGATATTTTATTTGTATTAAAATGTTATTTGTATGTTAATAAATAAAGTTGCCCGGGGGTCAGAGCTATTAGCAAGCCATAGGAAAGCAGGGCAGTGGTGGTGTACACTTGTAATCCCAGCACTTGGTAGGCAGAGCTGGGTAAGTCTCTGTGTGTTCAGGGATACAGCCAGTATTGGATACACATGCCTTTAATTTCAATACCAATCATAGAAAACCTGGAGGCCTATACAGACAGGCCGTGGCGAGGCGGTCATGTGGTTGGGTTTACAACCAATGAGAAGGCAGAATAGGAACTTTATCATAGGGGTAGCTCTGGTTTGGAGAGGTAGGACCACCGCAGGAGGAAGGGTAAGGTTTTAGCTCTTAGCTCTGACCTCTTAGCTTTCTTCTTTGCATTGGTTCTGTGTTTCTTATTTAATAAGAAGGTTGGTTACATCTACAGCTCAGTTGCCAGTGTCTGCCTAGCATGCGCAAGGCCCTGGGTTTGGTCTCCAGCATCGTGTGAACTGGGTGTGGTGGTGTGGTGGCAGGTGGGTGCCTGTACCAGCCCTTGGGAGATGGAGGCAAGAGGATGAGATGTTCAAGGTCATCCTCCGCTATATATGGTGTTCAAGGCCATCCAGGAACACAGGAGACCCCGCGTCAGACAAAGAATGGAACAAGTGAAGGGAGTTCAAGTCTAGGCTTTAAGACTTGGTGCAGCTATGCTCAGAACTTGGTCTCAGAACCTCTCTCTAGAGGGCTGCACGATGCCTTCTAGTCCCTCTGTGATCTATCTAGAGAGGCTCTGTAAATGAGGTCACTCTGGCACGTGTGTACGTATCTCAGTGTTTGTCCTCTGCCCTGGCTATCCAGGGAACGTTAATATGGGACATAGGCCCTGGGTGCGAGGCACATCATTGGAGGCTACCACCCCTGACCCGATGGCCTTGGGTTTTGTGAGCCAGACCCTAAGTCACACTGGAGGAAGTACAGGAACACAGTGGGCAGAAGACATCTGATGAAAAGTGGCTCAGCTACGGAAGAATCCAGGTTTTACTGCAAGCTAAAATGCTGGCTGGGAGAGCCTGGGGACCGCTGGGAAACAAGCCCCTCTGTTGAAGCAGGGACGGAGAGGCAGAGAGGAATGGGTCGAGTGAGGACTCTGGTAGTAGAATAGGAAGGCCTTAAAAGTGGTCATCCACACCAAGCATGGTGACTCATACTTGTAATCCAAATTTGGGAGATGAAGGAAGAGTTCAAAGCCAGACTCAGCTACATAGCAAGTTTGAGGCTAGCCTGGGGTACATGAGTGTGTGTGTGTGTGTGTGTGTGTGTGTGTGTGTGAGAGAGAGAGAGAGAGAGAGAGAGAGAGAGAGAGAGAGAGAGAGAGAGGATCATCCATAGTCATTTTAAAAAACATTTGGTGGGGAGTTCAAAACAGAGTTTCTCTTTGTATATCCTCTGCTGTCCTAGAACTTACTCTGTAGACCAGGCTGGCCTTGAACTCAGAGATCCTACCTGGCTCTCCCTCTTGAATGCTGGAATTAAATGTGTGGGCTACCACTGCCCAGCTTATTTTTTTTTTTTTTGAATTTTTGAAAGCAGATTATTAAAATGACAAGTGATGTTCATATTAGTTTAAACAGCCCTTGGGACTAAGGAGCTAAGTCCCCAGATAAATAGCTTGCCGCTCAAGTGCGAGGACATGAGTTCAGATCCTCGGCACCCATGTAAAAGATAGCCATGGTACTGGATATGTAACCCCAGTGCTGGAGAGCCACAGACGGAAGACATCTGATGTCAACCTCTGTGCTCTGTATGAGCATGCATGGGCACACACCAGCCATGCGTGCACGCACACAAACACACACTTTTAATCTAAAGATGTGAGAAAATAGTGAAATGGTGGGAGGCCTCAGGGGTGGGGGGTTCTGTTCCCTGGGGAGTTAAAATCCCAAACCCAAGCAAGTCACTGCAACTCAGCATTTTAACAGATCAGGTTCTCAAAAGGAGACTTGGTCAAGGTGGGCTGGAAAAGCCCTGGTGTCCAGCCGGGGGTTGAGGCACAGCACTTAGGAGGCTGAGGCAGGAGGATTGCAGTGAGTTCTAGACCAGCCTCAGCTATATAGAACATAGCAGGCAAGCCCAGCCAGAAATACAAAGCAAAACACTGCCTCAAAAAACCAAAAATACAGCAGGCTGCTGGGACTTTCAGTGGAGGCCTGTGCTAAACCCGTCTTTCCCAGACTCCTTTTCATTAGAGAAGTCTGTCTGTCTCCTCCTCCCCCTCTCTCCCTCCCTCTTTTCCTCCCTCCCTCTCCCTCTCTCTCCCTCTCTCTCTCTCCCTCTCCCTCTCTCTCCCCCTCTCTCTTTCCCTCTCTCTCTCCTTCCCTCTGTCTCTGAGACACACACACACACAGACTGACATAGCCCAGGCTGGCCTTGAACTCACTTTGTCGAGCTAAGGGTGACTTGTGACATTTCTCATCCCCCTGCCTCCACCTCTCAAGTGCTGGGATTGCAGACACAAACCACCCACCACCATGCCTGGTTTCTGCAATGCGCAGCAGGCGAGCGCTCTCCATCACAGTCCAGAAGGCCTTGCAAGTTTGACAGTTCCTCTGTAAGGCCCTCCCTGGCTGGACTTCCTCCAAGAAGATGGCTCATCCAGCAACCTCCTTCCAGTACCTTCTGGTTTTCTACTAAATGACAACAGGTTGCTTCTCCGAAACAAGTGCCCACAGCAAAGCGGAGGCAGATACAAAAATACACTAAAGGCTTTAAAGTAGCTTGGACGTGAATAGAGTTTACAAATACAGAAAGAAACACATGGGAAGATGTTTATGTCAGATTCCCACACCAACAGCTTTGCTCTCCTCCAAATTTTTGGTAGCTGCGTGGGTGCAAGTGTGGGGAGGGGGGGGATTAGAGGGGCCTAATGTCATATTTTGAAGTTTTCTGTTTCATATCAGAGAAAAAGGATTAGAGCTTTAAATAGAATTATAACAGCAACTAAGTGAAATAATAGGGAGACAAGGGCTTGAAAGTAATCAAGTAACCTGTCAGCATAAACTGGGCATCATGTAAACACCTGTAATCTCAATATGGGGAAACTGAGGCAGAAAAAGTGTCATGAGTTCAAGACCAGCTTCATCTACATAGTGAGTACCAGGCTAGCTAATGCTACTGTAAGATTCTAACACAACAACGATAAATCAGGCAGAAATGATAACTGTTGGGGGAGTCAGGATTAGATTATAGTTTTCTCCAATCCTTAATCTTGATCAATCGTTTCCTTTGAAACAAAACAGAAGTGTCTCATGTAGCCCAGGCTGTCATCCAAACCACTGTGTGGCTGAAAATGACCTTGAACTTCTGACTCTCCTGTGTGTTGGGATTATGGATGTCTACCACCACAGGTGTTTCATGTGGTGTTGGGGATTAAACCTGGGGCTTTGTGTGTGCCAAGTGAGCACTTTATCACCTGAACTGTGGCCCCAGCCTAACAGCACAACCACAGTCCCCCAGCAGACACTGGACAACTGCTGGACGCAGATAAACATTTTAGCAGGTGGATTAAATAAACTGCAGCCTGGTCATAACAATGGACGCCATGATGGTATTTGAAACAGAAAACGCAGCTGGGTATGGTGACTCACACCTGTGATTAGGCACTTGGGAGTCTAAGTTAGGAGGATCTTGAATTCAAGGTCAGCCTGGGCTACAGAGTAAGACCTTGTCTCAAAATGAAACCAGCAGGACCAGAGGGAAAAGACGTTTGCTTCATAACCCTTGCAGCTCTAGTTTGAAGCCCAGAACCTGAGTAAAGGTAGGAGAGAACTGACAATATAAAGAAGTCTTGTCCTCTGACTTCTACACACGTGCTCCACCCAAAATAATACATAACACAAGCTAAAATAACAGCAATAACAAAACAGAAGATATACTGTATCTTCTGTGTGTGAATAAGAAACAAATTAAAAAAAAAAAAAAAAGCTGGGCAGTGGTGGCGCATGCCTTTAATCCCAGCACTAGGGAGGCAGAGGCAGGTGGATCCCTCTGAGTTCGAGACCAGCCTGGTCTGCAGAGCTAGTTCCTGGATAGCCAGTGCTGCACAGAGAAACCCTGTCTCAAAAAAACAAAAAATTGAACAAAGGTGATTGGTCTATTGTAAGTGTAAGTGTGTCTATCCGTGCAAACATGTACCTAAGCATGGAAATTTCTAGAAAGATTCTCAGGGAAGCTGGCAATCGTTTGTATTTGTTAAAGGGAATTAGAAATCTGAAGTTAGTGGCAGATTCATTTTTTCATGCTATAAACTTCTAAGGTGTTTGGAAAAAATGTACACATAGAAATTTAAATGTGGTACACTGTTGTCGTGTTCATAACTGTTAACTTTCTAGGCAATGTTCTGAAGGTTTTCTTCCTTAGTGATTTGAAGATGGAGGAACTAAAAGTCCTATTCTCGTCGCCATACTTAGAAAACAGACACTGTGATTATGCCTGGAGTTGTCAAAATGTGGAGGCAGTGTGTGAAAAGCGAAGTATGCTCATCTTTCAGACGGAGGAGCTGTGATGTATAGACACGGGTGCAGCTGGGTAACTGGGTCAGCCTCCCCCAGGCCTTCCCAAATAAAGCATCGAGGACTGAGTTGTCCACTCTGGTCCCTGAGGAGAGCGGAGGGATATGCACCAGACCTACAGAACCATCTCAGAGCCCTGCCGGTCAGTCATGTTACCTCTCAAGTAATCTACACAGACCTGGGTCTTGTTTGTTTTTGAGACAAGGTCGCTTGTAGCCCAGGCTAGCCTCAAACTGACGATGCCTCCACCTCCTGAGTATGGGATTACAGGTGTGAGAGTCAACTCTGTGAATACCAGGAAGCACTGAGAACATCCCCCACTTCTCACTTTTTAAGACAAGATCTCGGCAGTCTAGCCTGGGCTAGTCTCAAAACTCCTGGGCTCAAGTGGCCCACTCATCTCAGCCTCCTGAGCTGCACCCACAGGTGTGTGCCGCTGAATCTGCTTTTGCACAGGGTTTGTCCCCAAACCTTCCTAGGTCTCTCTGGGCTGAGGTGTATATTCTTGAGTTTCAAGAATTCTGCCTTGAAGAAGGAAGGTCACACACTCACTGTATAGTCTCTCCATATGGCTATTCCGGGTCTCTGTGCTACATACCTTATTGTTTACAAATCAACATTCTCCCATTTGTTTGTCTTTTAGACAGGGCCTCACTATATAGCCTTGGCTGGCCTGGAGCTCACTGTATAGACTAGGCTGGCCTCAAACTCAGGAGAGATCCACCTGACTCCGACTTTTGAGTGTAGGGGTTAAAGGTATGTGCCACCACACTCGGCCCCTGGGCTACTTTTTACCAAATGCTTTCCTTAGCATTCCAAACATTTCTTTGACTTTTTGAGTTCTAATAATGGGATGCCTCAGGGCCAGAGATGGCTCAGTGGGTAAAGTTGCCTGTCAAGCCTGACGTTCAGGTAGTGGACGGAGAAAATCTACTCCACATATGTGCCATGGCATGTGCAGAGAGAGGGAGGGGGGAGGAAGGGACACACACACACACACACACACACACACACACACACACACACACACACAAGAAAGCAGTAGATGTTTCTGTATAAACACATGGGAAAGCTGTCCTTTCTGGATATTTCAGCCTAAAAGGTGTCAGTCTTTCAGAACAGAGGAAAAGCCAAGATGGTGGGAAGGCAGAGTCACTCACACAGAACTATCTGTGTAGCCCAGGCTGGCCTCAAACTCATGACAATCCTGCTGCTTCCAGGATTACAGGAGTGTACCACCACATCTGACAAGAATTTTTGGTTTTATTTGTTGGTTTGAGACTGGATCAGGACAACATGCAGTCTAGGCCCCTAGACAGGGAAATCCGGGTCTCTACAGCCAAATAATGGCAGGTTTGGACACCCAGAATAAAAGGAAATCTGAAGAGGACTCAAGGGGACAATGGCAGCAGAGATTTTGGGGTGCTGGCTATTCAGTGGAGGGAGCAGAAGACAGGGAACGTAGACGTGCTATGATGGCCTAATTTAGCCCATTCATTGCCTTCAAACAGCTGTCTCAAGGTGTTGTGGAAAATTACTTTATGTAAAGATGTATTGCATTTGTTTATGCTACATTTGTTTAACTATGTAAGAGGTGTTGTTTCACCTTGCCTGCCTAAGGCACCTGATTGGTCTAATAAAAAGCTGAACAGAGTCGGGCGGTGGTGGCACACGCCTTTAATCCCAGCACTCGGGAGGCAGAGCCAGGCGGATCTCTGTGAGTTCGAGGCCAGCCTGGGCTACCAAGTGAGTCCCAGGAAAGGCACAAAGCTACACAGAGAAACCCTGTCTCGAAAAATCCAAAAAAAAAAAAAAAAAAAGCTGAACGGCCAATAGCTAGACAGTAGAGGGATAGGTGGGGCTGGTGGGCAGAGAGAATAAGTAGGAGGAATCTAGGCTCCAGAGAGAACGAGGGAGATGCCCGGGGCTAGCCGGCTAGGCAGCTGCCAGCCAGCCAGACATAGAAGCAGCAGGAAAAGTAGGACATACAGAAGGAAAGAAGGTAAGAAGCCCCAAGGCGAAATGTAGATGAAGAGGAACAGGTTAAATTAAGTTATAAGAGCTGGTGGGGCAAGCCTAAGATAAGGCCAGGCATTTATAATTAATAAATATCTGTGTCATGATTTGGGGCAGGCGGTCTGAGAAAGCCTGCTACACTGAGGAGCCTAAAAGCCCATTCTCAATGAAGCTAAAACTGGCTTGTGTCAAGGCTGCAGAGACAGCCCAGCCCTTTCGAACATATGCTCTTTCAGAGCAGCACAGTTTGGTCCTCAGCTCCCACCTCACAAACACTGCAGCTCCAGCTCCAGGGGATCTGACACCCTCTTCTGGCTTCTGTGGGCACCTGTATGCACACACGTGTGCTCACACACACACATTAATAAACAAATATTTTAAAAAATGGCTCGTGTTGGGGCTTTGTGGTGTAGATCAATGGTAGGATGCATGTTTAACACACAATGCCGTGGATTAACCACAGCATCAAGAGCCACGGGGGAAAAGGGGATGTGGAAAATCTCTGCTCATTTCCTTGTAGGCTGTGAAAAATAGAAATAATTCTTTTAATTTTTTAAAGATTTATTTTATGTGCATGTATTTTGCCTGCATGCATGCATGGTGTCCATGCAGGGAGGGTTCAGAAGGAAGCACCAGATCTCCTGGAACTAGAGTTACAGACGGGCGTGAGCTGCCTTGTGGATGCTGGAACTGAACCCGAGTTGTTTGGGAGAGTAACAAGTGCTCTTAGCCACTGAGCCATCTCTCCAGCCTTGGACACTTCTTGTTTTTTTGTTTTTTTGTTTTTTTTTTCTTTTTGAGACAGGGTCTTGCTATATATAGCCCCTGGCTATATTGGTATATTTGTTCCATAGACCAGGCTAGCCTCTAATTTGTGGTTCCATAGACCAGGCTAGCCTCTAGTTTGTGGTTCCATAGACCAGGCTAGCCTCTAGTTTGTGGTGCTCCTCCCAGGTGCTGCAACCACAGACCTGTCGTAGAGCCTGGCTCCTGGTCAGAATCTTATTCCTGATGCTCCTGTCACGGATTTATACACTAAGCCAGCCAGCTCTGATGTATTCAGTTTTACTTCATCTGCGAGGTCTCGTGTGTCCTGTCTCTTCACTCACCCTGACCTCTGATCCAGTACTATAGCCTACTTGAACTTCTATGAATGATACAGCAAGAAAGCGAGCCTATGAATATATAAAGACTTCTGGGACATGCTTTATTTAGTTGGTTAGACAGGGTCTCATATCACCCAAGCCAGCCTTAAACGCTAAACTCATTCTCCTGCTACCACGTCCCAAGGGCTGGGACAGCAGCCATGCATCATGCCCAGCTCTTTTGTTTTTATTTTTGAAATGTGTCGACAGAATAGTATCAGTGACTTCATTTAGCTGCACTCGGCTCATGAGCACAGATACACAGGCGTTTTTGGGAAGCACAATTTTGCTTCAGCTTTCTGTCAGTCTCCTGAATATCAGGCCATGGGCCTCTTTACCAGGTCCGGAAGGCTCACAGCTGTGAAACGGGAGAATTCCTGCTTCCCTGGCCCGTTGTGTCCAACCAGCTCCCTCATGGACAGAGGAGCTCTGTCTCACATAGCTCTGTTGGCATCATAGGCCTTCTCACGGGTTTATCATCAATTTTTTGTTGTTTTTTTCGAGACAGGGTTTCTCTGTGTAGTTTTGGTGCCTGTCCTGGATCTCGCTCTGTAGACCAGGCTGGCCTCGAACTCACAGAGATCCGCCTGGCTCTGCCTCCCGAGTGCTGGAATTAAAGGTGTGCGCCACACCGCCCAGCATCAGTTTTTAATTTTAGATGTTTTTCTTGTTTTCTGTTTGAGAAAGAGTCTTGTTATGTAGCCCAAGTTGGTGCAGAATTCACTCTGTAAACCATTTAGCCTAAAAATGATGACAATTGATCGCCAAGCACAGTAGTGATGTCTCTCTAATCCCAGCACTCAGGAGGCAGAGGCAGGAGGATCTCTGTGAATTCGAGGACAGCCTGGTCTACATAGTGAGCTCCAGGACAGGCAGGACTACATAGACAGACACTGTCTCAAAAACAAAACAAAATAATGACAGTTCTCCCAAGTGCTGGAATTACAGGTGCATACCACCATACCCAGTTATTATTTTAAAGGGGGTGTGTGTGTAAGTGGAGGCTAGAGGTAAACTTTCAGGAGTCCCCTATTTCACCATGTTATGTTTTGGGGATCAAATTTAGGTTGTCAGGTTTGGTAGCAAGTGCCTTCACTAACTGTCTTGCTGGTCCTATCCTTTTCCAGTTCCTCAATATTTCATTGATCTCTTCTAAAAAAAAAAAAATCAAAGCCTCCAAGTCAACAAAACCTAGTACAAGCTCCCACGAGCCCAGGCAAGAGCACTCTTCCATGCCAGCTTCCGCCGGTCCCCCTTGGATCACACTTCCTAGCTGCTGTGGACACGGGCTGTGCTCGCCAGCCTCAGGGCGACTGCTGACTCACGCTTACTCTGGGATCCTCCGACCCCAGCTCTCCGGCCACTCCAGTCACCTCCCACCGTGGGCTCCCCCACAGCGGCCCACTCCTCGACCTAACCCACCGGTCCCCGAGCCCACCCACCTGGAAGACGTCGTTGGCGCACTTGCGGCACAGGTTGTGCTGGCAGGGCAGGATCACCACGGGCTTGGAGAACATCTCCAGGCAGATGGGGCAGATGAGCTGCTTCTCCAGATTGTCCATGTTGTGTGCATCCCCTAGCAGCGGCTTGAAACCCACGGTGAAGTTCATCCCTCGGCGCTCTGGTGCCGGCCTTGGCTGTGGCCCTGTTCCTGGCCTTCTCTCGCTGCCCCCTGCACCCTTCCTTCCTCGTGAACTTCAGGCTGTCTGTGGAGTCTTAGGATCCCTGCTATGGCTCTCTTGAAGGAGTGATGCTTCCTGTCGGTTCCTCTCGCTGCTCCTCTCACCCCTGGCTCTTTCCAGACTCGTCTGTCTGCACTCCTTGCTCAGAACCCTCTCCAGACACTTGAGCTCCCCCTGTGAAATTCTCTCGTTCCCCCAAACCACCCTCTTGTCCACTCGGGCAGTACTGTTTGTCCCTTCCTCCCTGGAGAGATTAATATTACTGTGGGGGTGGGGAGACAAGGGGCATCTGTGTGACATTCCAGTTCCCGATTTAGCTCATGTAAGGCGAGCCACAGCTGTCCCGGACTGAGTGACCCTGACTCACTCAGGAACTGGTGGCTTTCTTGAGCAAGAAGAGCAGGGGGTCACTGCTTTCAGGGGAAGGTGGGTCAGCGAAGGTGTGGGGCTCACTTGTCACTAGGAAGGTCCCTGCGAACCCTGCTCTTCGTGTTCTGGCTTGAGACCTTCTTCCAGATAGTGATACAGTCTCTAAACTAGCGTGTGGGAGAGACACCACACACACGTGGCTCAGGGTGGGAGGGGAGGTCTGGACAGATCTACAGACAGTGTCGTCTCTCCCTCTGTGGCTTAGCAGTGACCCTGGCCCTCCTCCTAGAGACGCAGGATTCAGAAGTGGAACACCAGACCCTAGAGAGAGAACTTCTGGTCCTTTATGTCTGGCCCATATTTGTTCTTGCTCAGCCTTAAAAAAACATTGACTTTAGCAGGGGGTGGATATGATATGGGGCACATGTGGAGGTCACAGGTCAACTGAGAGGTCTTTTTCTCCAGTGTGTGGGTTCCAGAAATCGAACTCAGGTCATTAGACTTGGTCAATGCCTGTACCTACTGAGAAATCTAGCCACACACCTCCCTCTCCCTTGTTAAGGACAGGCCCTCATGTACACTAGGCTAGCCTCAAATTCACTGTCATCAACGGTGACCTTGAACTCCTCTGATGCTCTTGCCTGTACATCCAACGTGCTGGGATTAGGGGAGAACACCACCATTCCAAGTTTATGAGGTGCTGGGGGGTCAACTCAGGGTCTCGTGTGTGCTAAGCTCTGTACTAACTGAACTATGTCACCCTTGGATAGCCCATTATGTCATCCTAGGAGGGCAGCTGAAGAGGCAAGAGGCAAGAGGCGGCTGCTGTGCCGGGCCCAGGCCTGCCTTAGGATTAGGACACGAGAGTGTGTGATTCTGGTCCACGACTACCTTAGTGAAGCCATTTCAAGGATGCTATATTTGGTTAGAAACTGAGACAGGCGTGGACTGGAGAAATCCCAGTGGTGGGACTGGAGTTCAGATCCCAACACTCACAACCATCTGTCAGCCCAACTCCAAGGGAATCAGTGCCCTCTTCCGGCCTCCACAGGCACACATGTGCAGAACATTTACACAGACACATGCATGCAGATGCACACACAAACACAAATAAATAAAAAAGGGAAAAAGTTGTGAGAAACAGATGCGCCTAAAAAGAATCCACATGCCGCAGTAATTTGGAACACCAGCGAACCAGTCTGCAGAGAAATCTTAGGGTAACCGACAAAGTCACCACCACTGGGCATCTTTGACCCCCAACTCCACATGTCAGCCTCACCCCGGATGTGAGCAATAGTAATTGGTCTTTTTCTCTATCCCACACACAACTTGTCTTTTTGGGGTCCAACATACACTGGAATTGGACGGATCTTTTTTATTGATATTCTTTAGCCCTCCTTCCAATGAGGGCTGAAAGGTTTGAGTGTTCCTAGGCCCTGATCCCACATGAGTACAAAAGAAATGGTAGAGAGGATACAGAGAGGATGCCAAGCCCACGACACACCGTGGCTGGAGTCTTCCAAGTACAGTCTGTCCCCAGCACATTTCATGGCCCTGTGTTAAGAACAAATACACGGGGATCGGCCTACGTGAGGTGTCATGAAGAATGGAGGCAGCAGGCACTGGTGGCTGGGCCGCAGCCAGTCCACAGGACCGCGGCTGAGAATGGCCGTGGGGACGGGGCTGAAGTCCCAGGGGAGCCACAAACCTCAAATGCACTCCCACCTTTCCCAAGCTGTCTTATGGATAGGGTGTCAATGCCAATGCCCGAGGTACCAGAAGACGGTGTGACCAGCCTCCCAGAGGTGTACTGCTAAGAAATGAGGCTGGTGCCAGAGGTCCCTGGAACACAAAGTTGCAACAAAGGAGGACTAACTGGTCCACCAGCTCTCGGGACAGGAGCCACCTTGCTTAGTGATCGGGGTCTCGGTAAAGTCAATCAGCAAGGGCTCAGGGACCTCCTTTGGCAAGTACCCAGGCACGCACTGGAAAAAGATTTTAGGAAACGCCTGCCGCCACAGCCTGAGGTCTCATGTGGATAAGAGATGGGAAGGGAGCTAGAGCCAGATAGAACAGTGGAAGGTTCTGTGTGGACAGGCTCAGTTGCATACCCAGGGCAGAGATGCTGCCCTTTCTAGGATGGATGTTGTCATATCGCTTCTGAAGCAGGGATTGTTTTTAAGAACAGGAGTCAAGTCAGGATCAGAGTCAGGACAGGGCTACTTGCTTCTCTCTTCAACATGTCCGGTGGGCTGCGTGGCAGGTGACGGTCACTGTGCTAGCACCTGGTGGTACAAACAGTGGCAGTTGGAACCTTATTAGGAATAACCACCGGTAATTGAAAGCACGCTGCCTCTATGTAAGAGTGTAAGTAGCGTGGTTGATGCTATGAGGAGACTTCCCAATAATGACCCATCTGAAGTACCGTATATGCCTTAAATATATATATATATAACACATGTATATATGTGTGTATGTTATATAATACATATATAACATATCACACATATGCACGTGTGTATATGAGGGTAGGCTCTTGCGCCACGGCATGTGTGCAGAGATCAGAGGACACTCTGTAGGAGTCAGGTCTTTACTTTGCACCACGTGGGTCCCAGAGGTGAAACTCAGGCTTGGTGGCCATCGTCTTTACCGGCTGAGCCATCTCTCCGGCTTCTCTGATCCTGCAACCACTGCTGTTTCTCCATTTACATACCTCACTCGCCTTTACGGGTCCTTACTAATCCTCACTGTCTTCATCTTCCATCTCAATTTTCTGGGGTGCTCCTGGGGTGGAATTATAACACGCTTGCATGTCTATAGCAACAACTGTCTCCATTTCTTTAGTGTACAGATGAGAAAAGTAACCTCGCAGTTCCTCGTTGGCAATCACCAGGTGGCAAGGTGTGAACTTCGGCCAACGTACCATTTTAGACTTTTAACTCTCTGGGGTGGGAACCATCTCAAACAATGTATTCCCCCCCAACCCCCAAGGCTGGAGATGGAATCCAGGGCCTTCCACGTGCTAGGCAAGTGCTCTATCCCTAGCTCATCCTTCTAGTTGCAATAAAACCACATCTGCGAACTTGTCTTCAGCTGTTTCCTTTCCAAGGCCTGTTTCCCCCAGTCCCTGGATCGGAAAAGGCCGGGGCAACACCACAACAGTCAGTCTGTAGTGTCAGGGACACCGGCTGCCTTCTCAGTCTCTCTTGACCCCAATGTGAGACTTGAAACGTTCACATTTCAGGGCTAACCGCCCGCCCGTCTCACGGGCCTTTCTCGCCGGTCCCGCACTCTGCCACACCTTACCCCAATCCCTGCCCCTGCTCCCCACCTGATCTCTTTGGCTGCGAACAGACGTTCGGTTGCTGACAATAGACATTCTGCTGCTGCTTCTTGGTGACTTCCTCGGGGGGTGGACTGAGTGCTCCGCAGCAAAAGCAGCAGCAGCAGCAGCAGCAGCAGCACGTCAGAAGGCAGCAGAGGATGACGAGTGTCTGCAAGACAGGAGAGAGGCCATGGTCTCCCTGTTCCTTTTGTTGTTCCGTGCAGGTCCCCCTCCATCCTCACACCCAGAAAGTGACAACAGAAGCATGTGTCTTGAGAAGAAGGCAGCCCTCCCTTCCTTCCTGTATTGACACAGACAGGATCTTACTGTGTAGCCCAGGCTACCCAGTGCCTCCCAAGGGCTGGGCTCGGAGGTGTGTGCTACCACAGCTGGCTTGTTCTTATTTTATGTGTGGGTGTTCTGTCTTTGTGTATGTCTGTGCATGCCTGGTGCCCGCAGAAGCCAGACAATGGCTCTGGATCCTCTGGGACAGGAGTTATGGAATGTGAGCTACCACATGAGTGCTGAGAATCAAACCCAGGTCCTCTAAAAGAGCATAAAATGCTTCCCACTGTGTTGTGGAATATTATTTTAAGGTGTGCTATATTTGTTTATGCTGTGGAACATTCATTTAGTGATGCAAAGGTGTGTTGCATTCTTTTATGTTGCATTGGCTTAACTCTGTGAAGCTGTCTTTGCCTGTCTAAAACACCTGATTGGTCTAATAAAGAGCTAAATGGCCAATAGCGAGGCAGGAGAAAGGATAGGCAGGGTTGACAGGCAGAGAGAATAAAGAGGACGGAAATGTGGAAGAAGGGATCAAGGAACAAGAAGAGAAGAGAAGGACATCAGGGTCCAGCCACCCAGCCACTCAGCTACAGCCAGCAACAGAGTAAGAAAGTAAGATATACAGAAATAGAAAAAGGTAAAAGGCAGAGGCAAAAGATAGATGGGATAATTTAAGAAAAGCTGGCAAGAAACAAGCCAAGCTAAGGCCGGGCATTTATAAGAAAGAATAAGCCTCCATGTATTTATTTTGAGAGCTGGGTGACGGGCCTCCCAAAAGAGTAAAGAGTAAAAACAACCAAAACACAACTGTGAGCCCTCTCTCTAGCCCCCTCCAACTCCTTCCTTCCTTCCTTCCTTTTTGAGGGAATAGGAAGAATGGTGTACCTTGAACCAACAACTGTTTGCTATAAAATAGTATCTGACGCCTTCTTCACCAAAATGATCAAGCAGGTATATTCCTAGTGAGCCATGCTGGTCGTAGATCTTCTTCTTGGTAGGGTCACTGAGCACAGCATGGGCTGTGTTGATCTCTTTGAAGAACTCTCCTGCTTGAGTGTCCCCTGGATTCTTGTCTGGATGATATTTCAAGGCCAGTTTCCTATCCAGGTAACACCCAAAGGACAGTGGGGAGGGCAGGAGGTGACTGGGGTAAGAGGGTTAGGATGGACGGCAGAGCTAGGTCTTTAGATGACGCAAGGGCTACAGGAGATGAGCTACAAAGGATGGAGGCAAGGTCTACATGTCTTCCAGTGTCAGTGAAGAAGGGGTGGCCTTTTTTGGCCCAAGAAAAGCTTCTTAGGATTTAAAAAAAAAAAAAAAAAAAAAAAAAAAAGAGGGTCCAATAATGGTCAAGGGGCTGGGGGGAAATACCAGGGTTGAATGAAGGTGAGAGTCTGAACCTGTAGGCTCTTTTGATCTCTTCAGGCTGGGCACCTTTCTTCAGCTCTAGCACTGCATAGAGGCTGGTTCCAGTCTGGGATAGCCGCCGGGCTGTGTCATCTGCGTGAGGCATGCTCTGCGCCAAGAGGACAAAGTTACAAAGGCAGTAGTCAGTGGCTCCCGTGACTTGAATCGGAAGAACGCAAACGCGAAGGAGGATACACCTTCCCCTCACATTTCCCGGTGTCCTCCGTGGACCTCACAGTCTAGAGAGGTAGGTCTAAGATAACAAAAAGGCTGATTTTGTCCAAAGCTCCTTTACCTGAAGTAAACAGCCCTGACACCTGCCCAAGCTTGGTGCCTGGGTTTGAAAGACCAGGGTAACCCAGCCAGAACAAAGCCCACCTGTGGGGGTGAGGTGGGTGGGGGGGGTGGGAGAGTGGTCAGGTTCAGGTTCAGGACCCCAGCAGGGCCCGAGGCCAAAGACTTGCTTTCCCCTCAGCCTCCAACCATCTCACCTCTACCCCTCAGAGCCCACACTGGTGAGGACAGGAGGACTCCCTGGACAGAGGGAAGCCTACAAGGAGCTGCTGCAGGGGGTACACTCTGAGTGATCAGGTCCCAAAGGATGGGGCTGAGGCCTGGGGGCCCCAGGAGGAACCAGGGCAACCACATGTGTTGAGACAACCTAGCCTTGTGTCGACTCCTCCACCTGGCTCTTTACGTCAGAATTGGTCTATTAAGCCAGGTAGACCTCACACACGTTTCCTTCGTCCTGGGGGGTGCGAAGCTCCATTTTGCCGCTGGTTCCGTGGCCCAACTGCGCGTGCGCACTTTGTAGGTGCAGGGAGTCGTTTTTTTTTTTTTTTTTTTTGGCACTGCCCAGCAGAACCCTGGGGGGAGAGCTCGGTACCGGGCCTGGGACTTATTTGGCACCAGAAGCCTGACCCTCGGGCCCCGGGCTGGGCAGTTACTTCCAGCCCCCAGGGCAGAGGCACAGCCCTTCCACATCATCCCTTTTCTCCAGGGAGAGTCCATGATCATCCCGATCACCGTCATGGCTCTTCAACTCACTCAGGAAAAAACGGTGGGCTTGGTGACCCGGCGGATGAGAGGTACGGGCAGGGATCGTCCTCACGAGTCGTCACTCGGTCCGTTTTTATTTTCCCCTGACCTCTCGAAGCTTGTCTACAAACGTTGAGACTCACCTCACATGTCAGATGTTGGGGAAAGTCAGTCCTCCGCCCCTCGGGAGGGTCTCATCGAGGCACTTACCCCGGCCAACTGTAACAGATCGTTGGCACCCTCCCTTAAAAAAGACGTTTTTGGGTCCTTTCCGAAAGCGCCTTCGCTACCGTGCTTCCGTAATAAGGAGATAACCACAATGTAATGATATAATCTAGATTGCGTGTGGAGTTGTTACTTGATGGAATATTCACCCTTTTCAGGAAAATGCTCACAGACGGCCTGGAACAGATTTCTGATTTTTTTGTCTAAGGATGGAGTAGTGGAAATGGAGCTATCGAGTCCAACGGAAAGGAAAAAATTTAAACGTTTATGTGGTGTGTGTGTGTGTGTGTGTGTGTGAGAGAGAGAGAGACAGAGAGACAGAGAGACAGAGAGAGACACACACAGAGAGAAAGAGAAACAGAGAGAGAGACAAAGACAGAGAGAGAGACACAGAGAGAGAGAGACACAGAGAGAGACAGAGAGAGAGACAGAGAGACACAGAGAGAGAGACAGAGAGACACAGAGACAGAGAGAGACACAGAGAGACACAGAGAGAGACAGAAAGAGAGAGACAGAGAGAGAGACAGAGAGAGAGAAAGAGAGGCAGAGAGAGAGACAGAGAGAGAGACAGAGAGAGACAGAGAGAGAGACAGAGAGAGAGAGACAGAGACACAGAGAGAGAGAGAGACAGAGACACAGAGAGAGAGAGACAGAGAGAGAGAGGCTTGTGGAGGTCAGAGGACAACTTGTGAGATCAGTTCCCCCCTTCTGTTAGGCAGGTCCCAGGGATTGAACTCAGGTGACCATGCTTGGTGACAGGCACCTTCACCCAGTGAACCATCTAACTGACCCTGAATATACATATTTTTCCACTCCCCTTTTTTTTTTTTTAAAGATTTATTTATTTTGTGTGTATGGGTGCTTTGCCTGCACGTATGTCTGTGTACCTTTACATAGGTTCCAGGATTAAACTCAGCTCATCGGGCTTTTTTTGTAGTAAGTGTTTTGTTTTGTTTTTTAGATTTTTTTTTTTTTTTTGAGACATGGAACTCTCTCTGTAGACCAGGCTGGCCTCGAACCCACAGAGATCCACCTACCTCCGCTTGGATTAAAGGTGTGTGTAACCACTGCCTGGCTGTGGCAAGTGTTCGATCCACTGTGTTATCTTGCTGGCCCCAAACTGACTAATTTTTAGAAGCTCTTAGTCCATATCATTAGCTTTCTTATCTGAGGGGTTCCGAAGGTACCATTTTACACCCCCTCCCCCCCTACAGACATGGGAAGGGACGCTTGTGTCTACCTGGCGGGACTTCTTGTCATCCCTCACAGGAGGCAGTATTTGTGGTGTTGGCTTCGTTTGCTGAGGAGAGAGCTCTCAGTGCCTCCCGGACCATGTCATTGGATGAGCTTTCTTCAATAACCCCTGTCCATCACTCCTTCTACAGCTTTTAGTCTTTAGTATAGCAGTTGCTGCAGTTCACTGTCTCTCCTAGGGTCTAAGCCCTAAGCCAATACTCACCCCTGAAATGTCGGTCACCTAGGCAAACTGAGTCTATATGTAAAAAACCTACTCACCAAGCCCGTGGGATTGGGCCAGAGGAGTTTTGAGGTTACCCAACTCAATGGGAAAGGCTGAAGCTGACCACGTTAGTGTGTGTGTGTTTTTGGTGTGTGTGTGTGTGTGTGTGTGTGTGTGTGTGTGTGTGTGTGTGTGGCGGGGGAGAGGGGGACGACCAGGCACTAGAAGCAGAGTGAACTTACAATGGATTTCTTACCTCAATTTCCCAGGCCAGTCTGGCTCTACCCCTGCCTCTTCCTCCGGTCTCATTGGGAACCATGGTCCTGCTTGCTCTGGGATTTGTTCCCCTTCTTTTCTGTCTCTTCTTTGTGAAGACGCTGTGTTTCCTCTGTCTGGAGGGTTCCCATGCCTGACATCTCATCCTCCAAAGGTCTCAGGTGCACGCTTCCTCAGACAGGCTGTTAAACTGGGTTCTCCTTCTCCCTCCTTACGTCATAACCTTCACCGTAATCAGTGTATTGTCTTAGGGTTTCTATCGCTACAACAAAACACCATGACCAAAAGGCAAGTTGAGGAGGAAAGGCTTTATTAAGGCTTACATGTCAGCATTGCTGTTCATCACTGAAGGAAGGCAGGACAGGAGCTCAAACAGGGCAGGATCCCAGAGGCAGGAGCTGATGCAGAGGCCGGAGCTGATGCAGAGGCCATGGAGGATGCTGCTTACTGGCTTGCTCCTCATGGCTTGCTCAGCCTGCTTTCTTATAGAACCCAGGACCACCAGCCCAGCGATGGAACCACCCACCATGGGCTGGACCCTCCCCCATGGATCACTAATTGAGAGAATGCCTTACAGCTGGATCTCAAGGAGGCATCTCCTCAGCTGAGGTTCCTTCCTCTGATGACTCTAGCTTGTGTCAAGCTGACACACAAAACCAGCCAGGTCATGTATATGTATCATTATTTTCATATTCATTTCCTTAATGTCTGACTTTCTCGGGTGACAGTGCCCACAGGGCAGGAACCTTGTTGGTTTGTATCGCCAGTACCTACAGCTACGCCTGGCTCATAGCTCACAGAGACCCGCCTGGCTCTGCCTCCCGAGTGCTGGGATTAAAGGCGTGCGCCGCCACTACCGCCAGGCTCATTATTTCTGTCTTAGTATTCCTCAGCTCTTAATACAGTTCCTGGGATACTGGACCTGTTCAATGAGTGCCGGCTGGTCAAATGAAAGAGCACTCTGACCTTGGCCACGCCCCTTAGAGATGGCATGATCACATCCCTGCTTTACAGAGGTGAGCCCTGGGAAGGACATCTTGCCAGAGGATCCAGAGTGTTACTTTTTTTTTTTTTTTTTTTTTTTTTTTTTTTTTTTTTTTTTGGAGACAGGGTTTCTCTATGTTGTTTTGGTGCCTGTCCTGGATCTCGCTCTGTAGACCAGGCTGACCTCAAACTTACAGAGCTCTGCCTGGCTCTGCCTCCTGAGTGAGTGCTGGGATTAAAGGCGTGTGCCACCACCGCCCGGCACAGAATACTACTTCTTATCCATCATGCCCTCTGACATTCGAGTTCATCTCCGTTGCCCTTGAAAGAGCCTTTCATTCCTGTGAAGCCCTGCTCTGAATGAGAAGATGCTGCAGATAGGCAGCTGCAGAGCCTTGGGATAGAGCAGGCCAGAGGGCCTGGCATGCTGTGACCTGAGGCTTCTAGGCTCTGCTTTCCAGAAAACACAGCTCTTTTGATGGTTTCTCACGAGCAGGTTTTTTTTTCTCACCCATCACTCTAGTAGGCTGAGCATGCAAGTCAGCCTTTAGATCTCAGAATCTCCATTCTGGCTCTGATTTTAACAAGCTGTGTGAACAGATCCCTTTGCCTCTAAATTTCTTCTTATGCTGCTGTAAAAACCTGAGCTATCCCACAGGACTGATTCCAAAACTTTAATTAAATCTAGTTGCAAAAAAAAAAAAAAAAAAAGAAGAAGAAGAAGAAGAATCCCAGCACCTCGGAGGCAGAGGCAGGCAGATCTCTGAGGCCAGCCTGGTCTACAGAGCAAGTTCCAGAACAGAAACTCTGTCTTGAAATACCTAAATATTAATGATAATAATAATAATAATAATAATAATAATAATAATAGGAAAAGAAACAACAAAATAACCTTGTCAATGAATGATTACAGGTTAAAATTTCTTGAGTTCTTTGTCTTCCCATAATGCCTTGAGTCAATGAGCTCACTGTATCCCCACAGCCATTTGGTCCTTTCTGAAGAAACCGTGAAGCATCCCTTGTTTATCCACAAACAAAAAAACACTAGTCATAGAACTGGAATACACACATACACAAGACAGCAAACACTGACATATTTATACCTAAAATACCATGCTCTGGAACATATGTAATTGCAGACAGAGAGAGATCATAATTTGTCACATCTAACAAGCAGGTTCTAGAATTACAGTTTTAGAGCTGGAAAGGACTATGGAGATTTAACCCCAACCTGTTCATCTCATTTCCTAACTGAAGCAGTTATTTCTGGAAGAGAAGGACTGAGCTGCTGAGGGTCACCCAGTGGTGTCCAAACTCAGTCTCCTGACCCCAAGTTAGGGTCTATGCAATGGCTGCCCGTTATGGTTTCTGCCCTGTGTTAGTCAGGATGCTTTCTCTAGAGGAGTGTGGTGGTGGTGGTGGTGGTAGTGCATGTCTTTAATCCCAGCACTCGGGAGGCAGAGGCAGGTGGATCTCTGTGAGTTTGAGGCCAGCCTGGTCTACAGAGTGAGTTCGAAGCCAGCCAGGGCTGTTATACAGAAACTCTGTCTTGAAAAACAAACAAACAAAGATATTGAAATCTTTGATACCCAGTGCAGTTTGTACTCTCATTTTATACTCCAAAACCACAGGTGGGGTGGCCAAGCAAGCAGGATTTTACAGAGTGGCAGTGATTGGGTTGCTAAGGGCAACGACCCATTCCCATTGTTTCAGCTGTTCCTCCAGGTCATTCTGTTTCAGGTACAGTGAAGCCAGGCTTGATAAATAATAGGTAGTACAAGCAGTGCTGTGAGGGAACCACTGATAAATCAGTATCCAATGATTGGTCTTTTCTACTTTATTCTACTTCACGACGATCCTAACATTGGCTGTCTCGGGATGCAAAGTCTAAGAATCCAGTTGAGTCCACGAGGCTGGATGTCTCAGCTGGTCTTCAGTATACACCAGAATCCCAAAAAAGTAGGTTCTACTGCCAGTGAAGGAATGGACTTGCCAGAGAGAGAGAGGGCAAGCAGATAAAGAGCAAGAGCTTCCTTCTTCCACGTCATTTTATAGCTGCCACTAGAAGGTTTGGTCCAGGGTTAAGAGGATCTTCCCATCTCAAGAGATCCAGATTTAGGGTGGGTCTTTCTCACTTCAAATGATTCAGTCAAGGAAAATTCCTCCTCTGGAAGAAAGTTAAAAATAAGTAAATAAAAACCAAGAAAGAAAAAAAAGAAAAAGAAAAATTCCTCACAGGTGTGCTACCCAGCAGCTTGGGTTTTAGTGAATTCTAAATGTAGTCAAGTTGACAATCGAGAGTAGCCACCACATATCCAATTAAAAACTCTACATCTAGCGGCTAGAGAGACGGCTCAGTGGTTAAGAGTGCTTGCTGCTCTGGGGTTGGAGATTTAGCTCAGTGGTAGAGCGCTTGCCTAGCAAGCGCAAGGCCCTGGGTTCGGTCCTCAGCTCCAGGAGGGGAAAAAAAGAGTGCTTGCTGCTCTTCCAGAGTCCCGAGTTTGGTTCTCGGCAGTTCTGTTGGGAAATTCATGACCCCTTGTAAGTCCAGCTCCACAGAATCTGACGCCCTCTTCTGGCCTCCGTGGCCACCTGCATACATGTGGCGAATACACACATACACATAAATAAAATCTACCTCTAGAGACAGACCAAAGCTGTGGATATTCATGTTCTCTCGTGGGTGATGATGTCTGTCTTCCCCTTCCGACTCCCAGAAGGCATGTGCACTCCAGGGGACAGGAAATCCCATCAGCCCAGCTTTGTCCCTCTGTCCTCCCAAAGCCAGACAGCTCAGGCTAGGAGGCCGAGGGTTTCCAGTCAGAGTGACCGCTTCAAGTCTCTGCGCTCTGTGACCCCAGCCATGGTATATCTGAGGCAAGGGTAACAGCGTGCCTGCTTCATCCAAGGGGACGACAGCTTCTACCTCTTTGGGTTGTTGTTTTGACTGAATTCTTTTTTTTTTTTTTTTCTCCAAGACAGAGTTTCTCTGTGTAGTTTTTGGTGCCTGTCCTGGATCTCGCTCTGTAGATCAGGCTGGCCTCGAACCCACAAGAGATCTGCCTGGCTCTGCCTCCCGAGTGCTGGGACTACAGGCGTGTGCCCCCACTGCCTGGCTTATTTTTATTATTATTGTTGTTACTATCATTGTAATGATTCTGTCCTGTCTCCTTCGGACTTCAAAAACAAAGAAGTTGCTTTCCATCTTAAAGAAAGAAAGAAAGAAAGAAAGAAAGAAAGAAAGAAAGAAAGAAAGAAAGGAAGGAAGGAAGGAAGGAAGAAAGGAAGAAAGAAAGGAAGGAAGGAAGGAAGGAAGGAAGGAAGGAAGGAAGGAAGGAAGGAAGAAAAAAATCAAAGACTCTTCTCTGAGATTTGCTTATTGTCCCTGGTGTCTTTCTACCCCCTTTATGTGTCCTTCTCCCAGGTCCTTAGAACAGAGTGTTTCAGGCTGGCAATGAATTCTGCACCTCAAGACCAGCTTACTCTCTCCAAACTCAGTGTCTTCCATCGCCTTAACATAGTCCCCCAGTCATCTAACAAGTCTCTACCACATTCCAGCTGTTCCTCAGCTGTTTTCTGCTCTTGTTCCATGAATCTCATGAAATCCCTACTTAATTAATTATCATCAATTAGATCCCCAGGAACTGGAGTTAGAGATGGTTGTGAACCGTTACGTGGTGCTGGGAATCAAACCCGGGTCCTCTGCAGGAGTAACAAGTGTTCTTAACCACCGAACCATTCCTCCAGTCCTCCAAATCCTTCTTAATAGATGTTTTTACACGTGTATGGATGCCTGAGGATGCCACAGAGGGCATTGGACCCCTGGAGCTGGAGTTACAGGCAGCTGTGAGCTGCCTGATGTGGGTGCTGGGAACCAAACTCTGGCCTTCTGTAAGAGCTGTAGATGTTCTCAGCAGGGACCATCTCTCCAGTCCCCAAAGTCCTTGTCTCATTGACCAGTCTCAGCCTCGAGAGACACCCATTAGCTCCTGTAACACGTGTTTATTGAGTGCTATTATGTCTGGCTGGTCTAGATGCCAGGGATAAAGACAAAACTCTTAGGGCCCCTCGGGGCGGCTCAGTGGGTTAAGGTGCCTGTTGCCAAGCCCGATGACCTGAGTACAGTTCTGGGCGCCCACACGGAGGAAGGATAGAGCTGACTCCTATACCAACTCTACCCTCGACCTGTGCACAGTGGCACACGTGTGTCCAAATACATACACACAATAAATATACACATTTAACATATGTGTGTATACACATATGCGCTCCAAAGCTCATGTTCTTTTTTGGAGCATTTTGTTTAATTTTTTAAGATTTACTTTTAATCTTTATTCATGTGTATGTGTGTATGCATCTGTGTGGGTATGTGCACATGAGTGAACACAGGTGTCCCAAGAGACCAGAAGAAGGCACCAGACCCACTGGAAATAGAGTTCCAGAAGCTGTGAGCTGTCTGATGTGGGTGCTGGACTGAACTCAGGTCCTCTGGAAGAGCAGCAAGCACTCTTAACCACGGAGCCATCTCCTCTTCATCCCAGCCCCCATTTTTTTTTTTTTTTTGAAACAAGGTCTCACTGTGTAGCCCTAGGCTGGTTTTGAACTTGTAGAGATCCATCTGAGTACTGGGATTAAAGGCAAAAAAGCTTTGGGTTTTTTTTGTTGTTGTTGTTTTGTTTTGTTTTTTAGTTTTAGTTTTGGGGACAGGATCTCACTATATAACCCTGGCTATCCTGGAACTCACTATATAGGCCAGGCTGGTCTCAAACTCACAGAGATCTACTTGTCTCTGCCTCCAGAGTGCTGGTATCAAAGGTGTGTGCCACTGTATCTAGCTAAAAAAAAAAAAAAAACAAAAAAAAACAAACTTCTTTTCTTTTGTTTTGGTTTCTTGAGCTAAAAGCCATTTTTTATGTTTATTTGTTTTGTGTGCATGTGTTTACATGTGTGCGTGTGTTCACATGTGTGCATGCACCTCTGTGTTGGTGTGGAGGTGAGGGGACAACTGGTAGCATTTGGTTTTCTCCTTTGGTCATGTGGGTCAGGGATTGGATTCATGGTGTCAAGTTTGGCGGCAAGTACTTTTAGCAGCTGAGCCAATATTCTGGTCCTGTTTTGTTTTACTTTTAAACGAGACAGGATTGCTATCTGCAGCCCAGTGTGGCCTTGAACACTGTGTAACCCAGGCTGTCCTAAAATTCTTAATTCTCCTGCCTCAGCCTCCTGAGTGCTAAGATTACAAGCAAATGCCACCACATCTAGCTTGGAGCTTACCTTCTGATGGGCAAAAATGGGAAAAAAATAAGTAAAAGGGTGTAGGCTAGTTAGCCGGTCTTGTAGCTCCATAGTGATGGTAGAGTACTTTCCACGCATGCACAGGCCCTGGGTTTAGTCCCTATGGCTGCAATAAAAAGGGATGAGGAAATAGGTCATTGGCCCATCTGACAGAGTCCACTACGGTTAGAGATATGGACAAGTGCAAATGTCCTGTGGCAGGGGTGTGCCTGGCATATTGTAGCCTTGTGGGACTCACATGAGGCCAGAGTTGGGGAAGTGGAGCAGGGGAGTGGTACATGAGGCTGGTGTCGGGCTTGTAGGCCAGCACAAGGATTTCAACCTGTACTTGATCTAAGAGAGAAAATGACTAGTCAGGTGGTGGTGGTGGTGGTGGCGGCGGCGGCGGCGGCGGCGGCGGCGGCGGCGGCGGCGCACGCCTTTAATCCCAGCACTCGGGAGGCAGAGGCAGGTGGATCTCTGTGGGTTCGAGGACAACCTGGTCTACAGAGTGAGTTCAGGACAGCCAGGACTACATGGAGAAACCCTGGGGGTAAAAAAGATTGGGAAGACGAGGAGGAGGCAACAAGAAGAGAGAAGACAGGCAGTCAGCAAAGTAGGAGAGAAAAGAGAATGATGTCCCGGGAGCCAGGTGAAGAATCAGTAGTCCTTTGACAATTACAGTTGGGGGGGGGGGTAGGCAATAAGGAAGAAAAAGTAGCATGCCAGGAGAGTGTTGAGTGTGTGACCTGACCTAGTTAAGAGCCCCGGGAAGACTCCCTGGGGCAGAGGAGACATTTCAGCTTCAGGCTCTCCTGTTCTCTTTATTACCCACTAAAAGCCCGCCTCCTCTGCCCCGCTGCTGTTTGGAATGGCTTAACTGAGAGCCATGTGGCAGCCGCTAGTGGGATGCTGGGGCGCAGCATGCTTAGATTGCAAATTTTGCCTGTGCCCAGCTTTAATCCTGACTTCATTGCCTCCTCTCCCAATGGGAGCTGCTCCAGGGTGGATTTTTAACCTGGATACCCCTGCAGCTTCTTCCAGGCTGTTCTAACAGAAGCCCTCTGAAATCTGGCCCTGAATTGTCCTCCTGGGGACAAGACTTTGGGACTAAGAGGTGACCAGTGAGTCCGTCACCTTAGGGAAGATTGCTAGAGGCAGAGCACGGCCAGGTAGTAGGACATGTGGATGAGTCGATATCGCACTGATTTTGCAAAGGACCATAGAAAAGAACTCTAGAAATCATTAGGAGAGGAGCCTTGTCTATCTCCTTCAGCGCCAATCCCTAGCAAGGGCGGCCGTGGAGAGGGTGGTAGGAGGTGCTGTGTTGAGTAAACTTGACAGTTCCATGAGGGACACCAGCTTAAGACTGGCCTTCCCACATCCTCTCCGGGTGCAGCATGATTCCCCCAGGTCTGTCGTTCATAAGGACCCTGTGCAAAATTGTGGTAGGGCCTCTTGGTGACTCCCGGAGAAGCAGGCACAAACACGGGTTTTACTGGCAACCTTTCCTTACGTAGGTTCCCAAGCGGAGGCAACTGTTGGTCTTCCCACTGCCGGCACTCCGGGCTTCTGGAGGCGGCGCGTTCGGCAGCCAGACACTCAGAGAGGCTGTCATCCATCCTCTCCGACGTTCCTTTCACTTCCAGGCCTGCCGGCTTCCCACCCGGTGGCGGGTCGGGCACGTGCCAATATCCGCGCCCCCTCCTGGGCAGTCGGGGATGCTCTGCACGCTGCGGGCTGCCCAGGAAGGGAAATCCCAGAGGAAGCCATTGTTGTCACGTCCCCTGCTGTCGTCATCGGCCTAGGCGTGCCTAGGAGCCGGTTCCCCCTTCTGGAGCTCGCCCTGGCCACTGGGGGCGACCCCGGTCTCTGGAGTGCAGGATGGCTCTTTGCCCGCCCCCCAGCACCAGCGCAATTGGAATCAGGGGAACCCCAGGGCAGGCAGAGAGTTTAGAAAACCGACGGCCCCGGGTGGCTTAGCTGAACAGGGACATGATTTCCACCCTGGCTCTGACGTGGGCCAGCGAGGTGACCTTGGCCCGGGGCTTCCCCTCGGTTTGTCCTGAGACAAGAACTGAGGCCCTCAAGACTGTAGGGGAGATTGGGAGGCGAGAGCCCCCTTTGGCCCAGGCACGGGTGCAGAGGAAAGTGGCCTCGGGCGCGCGTGGGCGGAGGCCCGCACCAAAGGCATGCAGACCCTTTTCTGCTCCGCTTCGCCACTCACTACCATCCCTTCGCGCATGCCACCCCGCAAACCTGGCGCCAGCCTAGCCGCACTCTCCCCCGCCGGAACAGCCAGCCCGCTGCCCTGCCGGTTTTGCCTAATCCGTTTTAAGCCTCACCTCCTCCGCGAAGCTCTCCCGGGTTAACCCCATCACTTCCAGACACTGGCGTGCTCACGCTTTCTTTGATTTTTCATTTTTGTTTGGTTTGGTTTGCTTTTTTGGAAGTGCACACGCGATCTCATTGTTTGGAACAAGCCTGTTGAGGGCAGGTGTCGATCCCCGGGACCTTGAATTCAGAAGGCTCGCTGTGTTCCAAAGGACGCGGTTGGTGGGTTTACTGCCCGGGCTAAGCACCCCACAGCTGAGAATGCACAACCCAATTCCTCCCCTTTTCATCCCACAGTGGCGGCAGGTGTGTGGAGTAGAGAGCACTGAACGTCTGAGGTTTCGACTCGAGCTTTGGCCGCCGACGGCTGTAAGTCACTCCTTTCTCTGGGCTTAGTCTTCCCCCAAATGAGCACACCAGGCGGTGTTACAGTACGTGGGCAAGCAAGGAGTCACGTGCTGGCAGGCTGACCAAGCAGCCTCCCTCAGTAAACAGTGGCTGGTGACCCTGAGAGGTGACAGTGCACCTCCGGCTGCCCCAGCCTCTGTGAGGGATCGGAACCCACTCTCTTCAGCTGCCAGCCCGGCGGCGGCGTGGTAATCTGATCCCGATGGGAAAAGGATGGGGCATTTGTTCCAGGTCACATGACCTTGCGTGGGTCTAGGACTTAGTTTACGTATCTGGGAAGTGGGGATAATATATGGGTTGAAGGACAGCAGAAAGGTTTTTGTTACCCGAAGTCGCCGTATAAAAATAAATGGTAATTAGCGGTACAGTGCTTGGGAGCAGATTTTGCTCATGAATTCCTATTCCAGAGCCTCCACAGTGGGATTTCTGGCTGGAGTCCTTGGAGTTGTTTGGGAATGTGTCACCGCTCACCCCAGATTCTCTCTGTTTCTCTCCAGATCGATTTGGCACCTGTTTCTGCCTCCGCGTGGGGGCCAGAGCCACAAAGTGATTGGGTGGTGGGACGACGCCCCTAAGCCCTCATGCATAGGGTAGTGTCCCTTCCAAAAGTTTGGTGCCAGAGGGGTCCCTGGGTGAGAAGAGCCAGGCCAGGAACCTGGTGGGCGGGACTCGGGCAAGGGCGGGGCTGGGGAGATGGAGCGCGGGCTAGAACCCCAGTGTCAGGGCACCGTGGTGGTTCCCCCACCCCACCCCACGATTTGGCGCGCGGGGGGGGGGGGGGGGACCCGGTGGATGGGTCTCTGGATTTAGGGGCGGGTCCTGGAGGCGGCGGGTCTTAAGTGTGGGAGAGAGAAAGAGGGAGAGACTCCGGAGCCTGGAGGCGGGGTTTGGGGAGCTCGCCCCACGTGGGGCGGGGCTCCCGCTGCCGCGGGCTCTGCAGTTCGGACTCCGAGCGCCACAGTCGCCGCAGTTCCCTCCACTCTGGTGGCCCCACGGCCCTGCGGGGAGTCCGGGTGGTCCTCGGGCCGCTCGGATTTGGCACAAGGCCGGCCCCGCCTCTCCCCCTCGGTGCGGCCTAGACGGCCGGGGCAGCGGGGACATGGAGCCGTCTCCGGCCACCGGAGGCTCGGAGACCACCCGCCTCGTGAGTGCGGGAGACCGTAGCAGCGCCGGCGGCGGCGGCGGCGGCGGCGGCCTGCGATTGAAGAGGTAGGACAGACTTGGGCTGGCTCCCGGCCCGGGGCCACCGGACTCGTGCCATCGGTCCATTTCGTTGTCTCCCTCAGCGCCGGCCCGGCCCGCCTCCCCAGCGCCCCGGGGTCCCCAGACTTCGCGAGCCGATCGGCCGGCCGCAGCCCGCCCCCGCCCCCGTCCCGCCTCTGTCCGACACCCCATTTTCTCGAGGCCAGGTGCAGCAAGTCCCCTGCCGCGGCGCCCCAAGCCGCCCGACCCCTGCGCCGCCTCCGCCGCGGCCGGCGGGGGCTACGAGCGAGCGAGCGGCCGCCGCTCCGTCGGACCGAGCGGGCCAGCTACGGCGATGTCCGCATTGCCCCTTGAGCCTCGCCTCCCGGCCTCGGAACCCCGGCTTTAGGCCTCGGGCTCGGGGCCCCCCATCCAGCGGCGGCCAGTGGTGGGCACCGGCTCCGGGGATCGGCTCGGGCTCAGCGGGCGGCCGCGAGGAAGCGAGGGGGCGGCGAGGAAGGAGCAGGTGCGGGCTGGGCGGCGGGGGGTATTCCCGGCTCCGCACAGACGGGGCCGGGGGCGGCGAGGTGTGAAATGAGGCGCCGAGCGGCCGGGACAGCGGGCCGGGGGCGGCGGCAGAACCTCCCCCGCACCCTGCGGGCCTCCCGCGCCCGCCGCCCGCCGCCGCCGGCTCCGTCTGCCCTGCCATCTCGGAGCGGCCACGGCGACAGGCCCTCCCTGGCCACCTCCGCTGGCCATTTTGTCTGGCCGTCCGTTTGTCTCTGGAATTTGACAGGGTCTCTGGCTTTCTGTTCTTCCATCTCCCTCCATCTATTTCTCTCCCAGCCCTCTCCTTTTGTCTCCGTTGTGATCTTCTGTGTGTTTCCAGTTCTTTCCTTGGGAGGGGGGCCTTGAACCTGAGTGGGTGGGGGAATGGGGTCAGAACGAAGGAAGGATTCTTTCCGCAGGGGACTGCAGTGGTGGGCAGCTGTGGGGCTCCAGCTGGGGCCCTGGCATCGCTCCCGATACCCTTTGGCTTTGCATCAGCCCCTCTTACTTGCCTAAGGAATACCCCAGGCCTCACTGTTTGCCCCCACGTTATATCGTTTTGTTGTTTGTTGGGGGATTTCAGAAGGCCAGGGAGAGAAACAGCCTCCAGCCCTGGACAAAATGCAGCCACCCTCCGCACCCCAGCAGAGGCCCCTTTAGTGCCCACTTGATACGAAACAAAAGGGCAGCCTGTTGATGGGTGGCTGCAGCCGTGGCTGGTCGTGTTGCGTCTTACAAGCTTGAGGAAGGCGGCTGGCTACAGACTCCGAACTGCCCAGCATCTGTTTCCTCTTCAGATTGCCTCTTCATCCCCTGGACCATTTTCATCCTCATATGACCATTAGTCACCAGATCCTGCGGGATTTTCCGAGGCCCTGCCTGTTTACCTGACCCTCCTCTGATGCTGTGCCTGGCAGAGCATCCGGGCAGACCCATTCTAGACTCTTCTATGCCCTCTTTCCCGCACTCCACCATCAAGGTCATTTCAACCTGAAGATATGTGCACGGTCCACCAGTGGACCCTTCCCTCGAGCGCCTTTCCTCCGCCCTTCTAACACCGCACTTACACTCCAAGCTGCATACCTTGTCATTGTAATTCCACCTGTCAGGAGCATCTTCTAAGGCGTGTGTCTTCCTCTGATGCCCTCTACATCCCCATTAAAGTCAGTCACTCCCTCCCCTGGGCCCCAAAGTGATTTGTTTAGAACCCCCCCCAGCCTCTCCCTGGTAGAAGCCATGTTATGCATTTGTCTCCCACCAGACTGGGGTCCCTTGTGTTGGCTACCGCTTGCCATTCCTCGTGGAACAAACAGGGAGGGTCTCTAAAGCCACCGTCATCGCCCTGCCTGTCTCTTGTGGGGACACCAGAATTATGCACACTCATTCTCAGGCTAGGAAGGGGCTTTTCATTTAAGAAATACACCTGCCTTTCCACTCCTGAGCTTTCCCCATAACCGCTGGATACCCCCAACCTCGGCTCACCCCTTCAGCACTGGTCTCCGCAGTCAGGTGGCTGCCAGTGCCCCTTCCCGTCTCCTGCTGGGATCATTTTCCCACAGGGATAATGTTACTCCTGTATTTCAGGACTGTCTTCTGGGTTGAGGTCCTTTAATCTGTCCTTAACTTGCTGGGGTACCGGAAAGACAGTGGGGGCCGTGAGGATTGGGCTAGAGCAGATCCTAAACACAGTCAGTTGGAGTCCTGCCTGTGGCATCCCTGGGTAAGGCTCCATCCCTATTGTCAAGGGATGTGTGAGCATCCTGGGCTTCAGGTAACATGGGCTGGACTCCAAATCCATTGCTGTCACTACCACCCCAGATGTAGCTGGCAGGAAACCCCCCTCCTGTGACAACCCTGCTTGTTCCCCTGGTCTGTGTTCAGGGCTAACCTTCAACTCTCGATCCTCCTGCCTCAACTTCCCATGTGCTGGGACTGCAGACATGCGTCATCACGCCAGTTTCCACTCCCCTTTCAAAGCACCTCACCTATATCTCCTGGCTTGAGAGGAAAGGATGATAGATAGGATTTGGGGACCGAGGCACTGGGGCAAAGCTAAGAGAGATGCATGAAGTCGGTTTGTGGATACCATGCTCTCATACCAACTTGCTTTCGTGTTCCTCTGGTGCTTTGACTGTCTCTGTCACCCCCCCCCCATTTTCAAGGCCTTTCTCATGTGGTTTCTGTGATCTCCTCACTAGAGCTCATTTGAGAGTGCCAGAATTGCTCCAGCAGCAACATCCGCCTTCTGCTGTGTGCCATCGTGTCTAGTCCGCATTTGTTCCATTCACCAAGAACTCACGTCATTCAGGAAGAGTGGCCGCTGGTTTTCCGTTCCTGGGGTGCCTCTCGTAGTGTAGGATTTGGTCAGTATCTAGTCCCACCTGCTGGCTGTGCGGCTCCCACCGGGGCTCTCCCTTCGGAGCCTTGCATTTCACGTCCATCCGTTAAAACATTAAACTTTACTTTGCAGCTATGGGAGTCTGTGGCCCTGTGTGTGGAAGGAGAGAGAGCCCGGGTTTGAGTGTTCATTTGAGCCCCCACATGCCCGCAAAGCTCCGGGCGTGATTGGGTCTAGCAAAGGGGCAGAGATGGGCCCATCTGCTCAGGCAGGCACCGGGTCTGTCAGCCAGGGATTGACCAGGTCAGTTCTGCGGTCGAGCTCGAGGGTGAACCTGTCTCCCGCCTCAGTCTTTTCACAGAGCCCTCAGAGCCCCTTCCTGAGGAGCCCAAGCTTGAGGGGATGGCCCACCGCCATTGCCATAAGAACGCCCAGGCGCTGTCAGGCCTCTCTCCCGAGAAGCAGCAGGCCCGGAGGCAACTGTATGCTGCCTCTGCTGTGTGCTTAATCTTCATGGCCGGGGAGGTGGTTGGTAAGTGGGGGGACGCCCCTCCAGTCCATATTCTGTACTTCCTAGGCCAGGCAAGCTGGGAGGGGCATGGGGAGGGGCACGGGGGCGGGGAGGGGGGGGGATTCAGGATGAACCAGCATGGCGTTTGTGGACCAGGCTCTGTGTGAACTGGCATTTTAAGAACCCTATTCTCTTGTTATGAAAATCAAATATATTACTATGGAAAGACTAGAAAAAAATTACCTGTAATCAGATGGGTGGTGGCGCACGCCTTTAATCCCAGCACTTGGGAGGCAGAGACAGGTGGATCTCTGTGAGTTCCAGGACAGCCAGGGCTACACCAAGAAACCCTGTCTTGAAAAACTGAAAAACTGAAAAATAAAATAAATCCTTGTAATCTTATCACCCGAGAAAACCCCGGTCTCCTTTTGGTGTGTCCCCACCCCACCCCCCACCCCCCACCCCCCACTTTCTTTTCCACACCTCACATACTGCACATTTCCTAGGTGGGTATTTGGCACACAGCTTGGCCATTATGACCGATGCCGCTCACTTGCTGGCAGATGTAGGCAGCATGGTAGCCAGCCTCTTCTCCCTCTGGCTCTCCTCTCGGCCAGCCACCCGAACCATGACCTTTGGCTGGCACCGCTCCGGTAAAGCCCTGCATGACTCAGTGCCCACCCCGACCCCCCAGCCCTGCCCGTGCCTCAGGGCCCTGACCCGTCTTCCCCCGCAGAGACTCTGGGGGCTTTGGCCTCTGTGATCTCCCTCTGGATGGTCACTGGCGTCCTGCTGTACCTGGCCTTCAACCGCCTGCTGCATAGTGACTACCATATCGAGGCGGGCGCCATGCTGCTGACCGCGAGCATCGCTGTCTGCGCCAATATGCTGTATGTCCCAGTGTGGAGTGGGCACCAAGTGGGGTCTAGAGTGAGAGCAAGGGCCTTCTTCCAGGATAGTAGAGCTTCTCTGGGGGTACCTGGGAGAGAGACAGTCAGCCGGGAGACACTTGCTGAGGGCTTACTGGATACTAGCCCTATTTTTATCAGTGTGGTCTTATCTGAGTCTATCAATCCATAAACACTAGTTTACTTCCCAGTATCCTGTAAGAGATATGCCAGGGGACCAACTGACTATTCACATAGCAGGGCCAGGGCCCGAATCCCCACCTCTGGCCCCATGTCCAGTATCTTTTGCCCCTAATAGCATAACTTCTCTCTGTGAGGTAGTGCTAGCTTTCTGGGATGGGAAATGGGTGGAGGTGGGTGCCGGAGGGGAGGCCAAGAACAGGCCATCATCCGGCTGAACCTCTCTCCTTCTCCTTCAGAATGGCCTTTGTGCTGCACCAGACTGGGCCTTCCCACAACCATGGATCTAGGGGTAGAGGGTATGCACCACTGGAGGAGGGGCAAGAACAGGCCAACATCCGGCTGAACCTCTCTCCTTCTCCTTCAGAATGGCCTTTGTGCTGCACCAGACTGGGCCTTCCCACAGCCATGGATCTAGGGGTAGAGGGTATGCACCACTGGAGGAGGGGCAAGGATACCCCCTGTCCCTGGGAAATACCAGCGTCCGGGCTGCCTTTGTGCATGTACTGGGAGATCTCCTTCAGAGCCTGGGGGTCCTGGTTGCCTCCATCCTCATCTACTTCAAGGTACTGTATGGAGGCTACTCAGTCTCCCCTCCCTATTCTGCATCCCACCTCCCTTTTCCTGGTACCCTCTGACTTATTCACTTCAGCTTCTAGCTTCGCAGAGCCTCTCCCAACTCTGGGTCATGTCTCCTTCCCCCTCCGCGAGAGTCTCAGGATCCCTTCAGGTTGTTTGCCAAGACGGCCCTAGAGCCTTCTCTAAGATGTGTTGCTCTCTCTACAGCCTCAGTACAAGGCGGCTGACCCAATCAGTACTTTCTTCTTCTCTATCTGTGCCCTTGGATCCACAGCCCCTACCCTTCGAGACGTGCTCCGCATCCTCATGGAAGGTGAATTCAACATTGATGCTCCCGCCCCGGGGCTCCCTTGGCATCCACCCCCTTCTCCAAAACTGGGAGAAAGCTGGTTCAGGAGGGCTATTGGGAGAAAGAGGCCTGGGGTCAACAGGGTGGGGGAGAATGGGACTGGGAGAGTGGAGTCTGGGGGGGGGGGGGCTGCTCCTGGACGGGCCCTGGCGGCAACACGGTGGCATTGGTTGCAGGTGCCCCTCCCAGCGTGGGGTTTGAACCTGTAAGGGACACACTGCTGTCAGTGCCGGGAGTCCGAGCGACCCATGATCTCCACCTGTGGGCCCTGACGCTTACTTATCATGTCGCCTCTGCACACCTGGCTATTGGTGAGTCAAGGCTAACCCAGCCCCTCTGCTTCCACCTGTGGCGATAGCCGGGCGTGGCGAGGCATTGTTTGTTCGAGACCAAGTCTCACTATGTAGCCCAGGCTGTCCCTAAGATCCTCCTGCCTCAGCCTCCTGAGTGCTGGGATCTCACGTATGAAATACTCTGCCTGTTTTGGTTTTCTTGATCTCTCTCTGTCTCTCTGACACACATTCGTGTGCATATACTCATGCACACACATACTCTGGAGACAAGGAGGCCTGGGCACTGCAATACCGTTTCTGAAGCCGCATGGGGACCTGGTACCTTTAAAATGTTACCAGTACCTGCAGGACGTAGTTTGGTGATTGTGGCAGGCTCCACACAGCAGGGTATCACATTGCTATTTAAAGTGGTGATTATGAAGCCTGTATGGCAACTAGGGAAAATGTTTGTGGTATAATGCTTGAGGGAAAAAAAGCTGAATATAAATTATATCTACATTATGATTCAACTATTAAAATATATATACAGTGACTCATGAGCTGACAAAGGGTTTTTGAGTCTCTCCCAGATGTGAGAAGCAATCAGAGGCATGCAATTTGGATGCCAAAAATATCATAACTTGTGGGATGTTGGATGGTAACTCGAGAGGGACAGTGGGGCAGAATACTTAACATCTGGCTTGTCCTGGAAAGACGGTGGTGTGGCTGCTGAACTATCAAGCCGCATATTGATGCTCAAAGGCAGAAAGGACTGGGTAACTGGGCACAGTCTGATGTTAGCGCGGCCCATTGGAGTGAGTCTCCCTCACGTTTTCTTTACAATTTTACGCTGTTCATATAATGCAGTGATGCAGGAGGAAAATGAAAAGCCCTATTCAGTCCTTTGGGGTTGTCCTGTGCTCGGGCCCCTTCACTCCTTATCACAGCCCTCGGCTGTGCCCGGCTCCCCAGAGACTGAGCCGCGCCTCTTATCACCCTCCCACAGACTCCACCGCTGACCCTGAAGCTGTCCTGGCGGAAGCCTCATCGCGGCTCTATTCCCGGTTTGGATTCTCCAGCTGCACCCTGCAGGTGGAGCAATACCAGCCTGAGATGGCCCGGTGTTCGCACTGCCGGGAACCCACCCAAGCCTGAGCCTCAGCCCCGCCCTGGCCCCACTGCCAGACCCAGACTCAGCCACCATGGACCCTCAGCACCTGCCTCCCCATCACAGAAGGGACCATCTTCTCTCCACCTTCCACCTGCCAACTGCCCCAGCCCCAGCCCCTGTGGTCAAGACCAAAGTGTGTGTGTATGAGAGGAAGTCGGGGGAGGGGGGGATCAGACTGAATAGTTGTAAACAGTTTAGGGGTGTGGGGTGTGGGAGCCCCACCATCCGCGCTCCACATGGCCTTGGAGAGTCATGCTTTCTGTGAAATTCATGTGTCCTTGTGGCAGGCTGGCTGGCTAGCTGGGGACATCTGCCTGTCTGTGTGCTGTTCGTGTGCCTATGCCTGGGGAGGTCATCGGGGCCCCTCCCCACGTGATCCTTGCTCTGTCTATGCAGGGGCCCCAAAGCCTGCACTTTGTTCCTGTGTCCTACCCTGTGGTTTTGTCTGTTGTGTATGTGTGTTCTTTGGTGCTGTGGCCTTGTGTGTCTTTGTACCTGTGTGGCTGTGCTGGTCTCTGAGTCTGCTCTACCTGTGTATCCATTAAGGGGTCTGTCTGTCCATCCCTCTGTTGGTGCTGTATCCTTGGCTTCCCCCTAGTGGGGGGGAGGACCCCACTGCAGCTCCACCAATAAACTTGTATCTAACTGCATGTCTGGGCTCTGACTCCTCGGAGGTGGGATCCGGAGTGACCGCCCGCAGCCCTCCCGGCCCCTCGAAGCCCCTCAGCTTCTGTCCCTGTCCTCGGATAGAGTCGGATGGAGGCCATCAGCCTCTCCCAGCTTTTCAGCCCCGGCTTTTGACTTGGAAGAGTCCCTTTGTGAGCAGGGCAGGGCTGCAGGAGGCGATCCTGGAGAACATTCACACTTAAGAGCAGGCCAGGTTACTCTCCTGTTAGTTACAGGGCCCGTGTGGGCTTGGCCTTGTGCTGTGTCTGCAGGGCTGGGAAAGACAGCAAGTCCTGTGTCCGGGTGTGGGTGTTTATGAATACCAGGGCTTTTCTTCACTCTTACTCTCCTGTCTTAAAAACCATACATTTCAAAGACTCTTACAAATCTCTCTCTCTTCTCTGTCTCTCTCTTTTTGTTTTTCAAGACAGGGTTTCTCTGTGCAGCCCTGGCTGTCCTGGAACTCATTCTGTAGACCAGGCTGGCCTTGAACTCAGAGATCCACCTGCCTCTGCCTCTTGAGTGCTGGGATTAAAGGCATGGGCTACCTGTCTCATTTTTTAAAACAGTCTCATGTAGTCCAGGCTGGCCTTGAACTCGCTGTGTAGCCAGGTGTAACCTTAAACATGTCTCCACCTCCTGAGCACTAAGATTGCAAGCATGGGCTACTACAAGTTTTGTGAGGTGCTTGCTAGGAGTTAAAACCAGGGCTTCATGTGTGTGAGGCAAGAATTCTATTAACTGAGACAGACAGACAGACAGACACACAGACACACACATACACACACACAACACACACACACACACACACACACACACACACACACACACGCGCGCGCGCGCGCGGCGGGGGGGGGGGTGCGGGTCTCAACTTGAACTCTTAATCCTGTCTCTGCCTCCCAAGTGCTAGGATTATAGTCTTGAGCCACCATATCCTGCTAACTCTTAAAAAAGCAAACTCTCTACACTTTGGTTTTAGAACTGTGCTTTGTAGCAGCAGGAGTTAGCTGGCCCTTCTTCCCTGGGTTGACATAGTTTCAGCCCAAATCCCAGTCCCTGGTCATTTTCTTTCTTTCTTCTTTTTTTTTTTTTTTTTTTTTTTTTTTGGTTTTTCAAGACAGGGTTTCTCTGTGTAGCTTTGCGCCTTTCCTGGAACTCACTTGGTAGTCCAGGCTGGCCTCGAACTCACAGAGATCCGTCTGCCTCTGCCTCCCGAGTGCTAGGATTAAAAGCGTGCGCCACCACCGCCCAGCATCCCTGGTCATTTTCATTGGTCCATTCATGTTTCTGTGAGCCCATAAGGGAAATACTTTATCCTAAAGTTATTTTTTACTGGGGTTCAACTCAGGGGAAGTGTTTTCTGTACTTACTCCCAGGAGTAACTGTTACCTAGCAGTTACCCTTGTGTGCAGACCAATATCTACATAATAACATAAATGGGATCCTTTATAGGCACCATGGTGTCAGCTGCTTTGACATGTGTCCTGGACACATTTTCCTGCAGCAACACACACGGGTTTCATGACATTTTTCAAGATGAGGTTTATGGACATGTTGACAGTAGGCCTCCTCACTGACATCCAGCTGGGAGCCTGGCCCGGCTGGGCACTTAGCGGATGGCACCAATGACTGGTTTGGAATTAGAGCTGGGGGTGGAGGGCTGGGGGTCCACCCACTCAGGCATGCTGCAGGGACTGCCCCAGCTGCTCTCCATGCTTTGCTAGCTCCTGACACTTTCTCATTTTCCGTCTCATTGATTACAGGCCCCAAGTGACAGGGTGGGGGTGGGGAGAATAGGGAAGAGGTCCTAATGATCACCCCGTGAACAGCTTTAATCTGCTGTCGCCTGAGATGCCGGGTACAGGAGAGGGAGCCGAATGCTCAGGACATGAAGAGACCGTGTATCCAGACTGGCTACCAGTTGAGGGTCTGAAAGGACTCACTGAAGTCTTCTGCCTGTGACCTGGGTGATGGTGGGACAGGAACACAGCCCAGCCTCCTGTCCCACCCCAGACTCTTAAAGCGCTGGCCTGTGCTCCAGCCACCTGCTGCCCCTAGACCCTGGGCTCTGGGTCCGCTTCTGCTATCACCTTCTGCAAATCCTGGTCACCTCCCTGCATTTCAGCTTCCCCAGTGGTAACAAGGAGTCCGTGACACTGTGGGTTTAGACATGCCTGGTATGTGAAGGAGGGTATGCACAAAAGGTTAATAGCTTTGGGGTAAAACCCAGGCAGCAGGAATAAGGTGACCTGGCTCCCTGGCAGAGACAGGAACCAGCTGTATTGATTTTGTGCTCTGTGCAGAAGGCTGAAGTAAGTAGTAGTATTTGCATGTTACAGACAGGGAAACTGAGGCTGGTCTCACAACTCAGTGGCCGTCAGAGTTGAGCTTTAAACTTTGCTTTGGCTGCCCGGAGCCGGGGGCCCTATTTCCTCTGCCTCTCTATTCTCCTTCAGTCAACAGCTGGGCCGTGAATAGGGAAGCCAGTCTCCAGACATTCTCAGCTGGGCGGTGTGGCACACACCTTTAATCCCAGTGTGTGTGTGTGGGGGGGGGGGGGGGTTTACCCACCAACCCCACAGTTCCCCAGAGTTTTCTTGAGTGTGAGCAGGAAATATTAGAAGGATTTAGAATAGAAAATACAGGATAGCCTCAAGAGGGCCGGCTACCTATTGCAACGGCCCGACTATCTCTGCCCCAGGGTATTTATAGAGACACCAAGGGGTGGAGCAAAAGACACCCCCCCCCCCCCAGCACAGCCAAGTGAAGACCATCTCAGACACCTGCACTCAAGCTCGTGGTCCTAATCATCCTCTATGCAGACCTGCTGGGTAAAGCCATGAGGAACCCGAGAACGAGCTCCCACATCCCAGCACTCGGGAGGCAGAGGCAGGCAGAGTCCTGTGAGTTTGAGGCCAGCCTGGTCTACAGAGTGAGCTCCAGGGCAGCCAGGGCTACACGGAGGAACCTTGTCTCAAATGGAAGAAAGGAAACCCCCCCAGAGCATTATTTCTCAGTCATCCATTGGCACTCCCTCCCCAGGGAGCCCGGGAAACCCTTATCTGCAGAGCTGCAATTGCCTCTTTTTATTGTTCCAGCCTACTTGCTTATCTGGAAGCCCCTTCCTCTAGGTACCGTCTCTGCTGATAAACTACCCGACGGCTGATGAAAAGGTGAGGTGAGGGGGTGGGTGGGAGAGGCTAGTAAGAACACAGGCTGGAGGAGGGCCTGCCCGTCCATCAGAATCCGGGCGTCCCTGGGCAGCTGAGTGACGGAGGAAGACCTGCCAGCCAGGGAGGGGCGAGGAGAGCTGAAGCCTAGCAGGGGTGAGGGGGACAGGCAGGGAGCCGGGCTTGTCTTGTGACAGTGCGGCTGAAGTCTTCAAAAGAAAGGCTGGAGATGCAGGGCGGGAGGCTGTGGGGTCTGAAAGGCTCGTGTCTCAGGTTGGAGCAGCGCCCCCCTGCGGCTGGTGCTATGGCAGCAGCCGGGTCGCCGGGGTAGAAGGGACTCTCAGGACCAAGTGGGATGGATTGATGGGAGGAGAACCCAAAACGCTGCTGCCCCAGTTCCCAGCAGGTCCGCTTACCTCTCCCGCCTCCGGTGTCACTTCTTAGGAGAGTGACCCTTCGTTCTCAGCTCTCCAGCCTCCCTGTCCCCGCCCGAGCCCCCAGTCCGCCCCATCACCCCGCTTTCCAAAGGGTACTGAGAAAATGCAGGCGGGGCTGGGGCCAAGCCTGGGCTACAGATGTCTTTGTGGTCGCCCAGGATCCCACAGACAAATGGATCCTGTTGACGAGAGGAAGTGTGTGGGGAAGTTACGGGAAGGGAGGGACTTGGGGTACAGCTGAGGGCGCCCGTGCCTCTCCGGTAGACAAACAGCGGTCTGGCTGGGGAATTTCTCTGAGGACCTTCCCAAACAGCCCTAACACTTAGTCCCATTCTGTTTCCTTAAGCCCAACAATTAGGCACCAAATTTAAAAGGGCAGTGGCGCACGCCTTTAATCCCAGCCCTCCTCCCTCAGGAGGAAGAGACAGGCGGATCTCTGAGTTCGAGGCCAGCCTGGTCTACACAGTGAGATCCAGGACAGGCACCAAAACTACATGGAGAAACCCTGTCTCGAAACACCTCCCCCCCAAAAAAAAGAGAAGAAAAAAGAGGGGGGGGGTCGCTGTGGCCCAAAACAGGGAGAAACATACGGGACCAAACCCAGGCAAGAAAGTGCAGCGAAGCTCCCTGAGCAAGCAGCTTTAAAACCCACAGCAGCAAATTGACGTTTCCCTGACAATACAGTGCTGGAGATCGCCCTGCTTCCTCCTCCTCCCCCTACTTCCTGGACCAGGTCTGGACCACTCAAGACTACCGGGAGGTGATGGTGGGGAGGCTGCCCTGTGTGGCACTGCCCTTGAAGGAAGCTCCCAGTCTGGCTCCTAGCAAATACTCAGCAGGACGGCTGGTGAAGGAACGGACAGAAGGAGCCTTTGGCCCATCTCCAGCGGTCAGGATACCCAGCCAATCAGCGTCCCCTTCATCCCCATCTCCCACCGCTGAGCCAATAAGCCACTTTCTTGCATGCTGACCACACCCACACCACTCTCTAGGAGGCAGTCATTTACCTAAGACCCTCCATAGTGGGTGACATGCTTTTCCTTAGGCCTATCCTGGACCCTGCTTCCCCTTGACAGTGGTCTAGTGACTAATAAATCTTGGGTTTACTGCCGTTCTCCCAGCCTTTCTGAGACAATGTGAGGCTGCTGAGGTTCCTATACTTCTTTTATCTTGGTCTAATTAATGTCAGCTTCTAAACCAGGCCCTCAGCAACCAGGTGAGGCTCGGTACCCACCTTCCCACCACAAAACCTGAACTGGCGACAAACAGTTCAGCCCTCACTCCTGGCCTATACCGGGATCTGATGCCATACCGGGATCTGATGCCATACCGGGATCTGATGCCACTTCTTCCCCAGCCACACTGGGGGCCACCTCTTGCAAGGCTTTCTTCTCAGGTATTTTCCCACTCTTTAAGATTCAGACTTTAGCCAGGTGGTGGTGGTGGTGGTGGTGGTGGTGGTGGTGGTGGTGCATGCCTTTAATCCCAGCACTTGGGAGGCAGAGGCAGGAGGATCTCTGTGAGTTCCAGGACAGCCAACGCTACACAGAGAAACCCTGTCTCAAAAAACAAAACCAACAGACTACATGAACTGGGGATTGAACTTGGGTCCTCGTGTTTCAAGACAAGCACTTTTCTGTCTGAGGTATCTTCCCAGCCCCATCCATGCCATTTCTTTAAAAAAAAAATTATTTTTAAGTATGTGTGTGGGGTGTGTGTGTGTGTGTGTGTGTGTGTGTGTGTCTGAATGTGTGGGGGACCCTGGACAATCCCCTGGGGCTGGAATTACAGGCAGTTGTGAACTGCCTTAGATGGGTACTGGGAATCAAACTCTGGTCCTCTGGAAGAGTAATGTATACTCTTAACCACCGAACAATGACCAGCTCCACATGTTTTATTTTAAATTGTGCATATGCATCTGTGCACATAAGTGCAGAATGCCCACAGAGGCCAAAGGCATTGGCTCCACCTGGAGCTGGTGTTACCAGCAGTTGTGAGCCACCCAGCATAAATGCTGGGAACCAAACTGAGGAATCACTGTAAGAGCAGTGGTCTTAACCACTGAGCCACCCCTCCAATGCCACCTGGCCATATCTTTTTTAAACGTTTTTTATTATGCCAGGTATGGTAGCGTACACCTTTAATCACAGCAGTAGGAGGCAGAGGCAGGCGTATCTCTGTAAGTTCTAGGCCAGCTAGAGCTACCATGAGTCCCTGTTGAAAAAAAAAAAAAAATTTTATTTATGTGTACACGGATTTTGCCTGCATGTATGGCTGTGCATCATATGCCTGCAGTGCCTGTGGAGGCCACACACACACACACACACACACACACACACACACACACGCGCGCACACGCACACGCACACACACGCACACGCACGCACACGAGTTAAGAACAGTTGGCTGCCACGATCGAACCCTTTGCAAGGCCACCAGTATTTGTAAGCCGTCTTTCCCAGCCCCTGGTTGTTGTTGTTTTTTTTATTGAGACAGGGTCTCACTATGTAGCCCTGGCTGGCCTGGAACTCCTTATGTAGACCAGGCTGACCTCAGAGAGATCCACTTGCCTGTCTCCCAAGTGCTGGGATTGGAGGTGTGACCATTATACCTGGGGACTTTAGGTGGAACCAAAGGCCTTGAACTCATGATCCTCCTGCCTTCGCTGCTTAGCTAACAGACCAGCCTGTACCACAGCCAGCACCTGCCCAGTTTCTTAACCCAGACCACCTTCGCTTCCCATCTAAGCTTCCTGCAAGCTCCTGACTGATCTCCCTGCCAGTGGGGCCCTGTCTCCATCTCTTCCGGGAGCTGTCACCAGGCTACCCACAAAGCTCAGCTCCTTTGCCTTCACTGTGTCCCCTCCCACCAGCCAATGCCCCTGCCATTTCTGGGACAACGGTACAGGGTCAGATTCCTGCCAGTTCTGTGGGAAACCTCCAACTGCTCTTCACAGCTCTCCGGCACCGACAATGCCTAGTGGTCCGCTGGGGGTGGGATGCAGAGCACCACAGGGCTACTTTCAGGCCATTTTCTGAACTAAAAATTGTGAGGAGTTGGAACTGACAGGTGTCGTCTAAGGGGATGGGTAGATTTGAAGGATTCATCCAAAATACCTAAAGAAACAGCGTCTGCAAAATGCTTAAGTCAGCACCTGATGCAGAAGAGCTGTTACCTGAAGATACAGGTCAAATGCCTTCAGTATTGAGGTCAGGAAATTGACTTCTGGCAGTTGATGAGAACCACGTGGCACACTCAAGGTGGCTTCTCCGTGGATGGAGAAAAGGCCCAGTCAGACATGGCGGGTTTTATTAAAACATTGTCTTCGCTAATAGCTGCTTTCATTTTGTTTCCCAGTATAATAAGAGCTAACTTCTGGCTGTAGGGGAGTTTATTCAATTTAGAGCTGTGTTATGATTAGGAGAGCCAAAGCAAGCAGGGCAGGAACACCTCCCACCACTTAGCAACTGAGGAGAATGTGCATGCCACTTGGCAGCGAGCACTGCTTCCACGCAGGGACGACTCCAAGTTCTGCAAGAATCCGTGGCGGTGTGATGGGTCTCCAGTCTTACACTTGAGCACAGCGAGGTACTGCAGAGGAAAGCTACCCATGCTTTCACTTTGCACCCATCCAGCCCACCCCCAGTTCCAGGGGGGTGGGTTTTTTTTTATTTTTTTATTTTTGTTTTTTTGTTTTTCACAGAGATCCACCTGCCTCTGCCTCGCGAGTGCTGGGATTAAAGGCGTGCACCACCACCGCCCGGTTTAGACCCATTTCTTTCAGAACTGATAGACAAATCTCACAGCATGCTGTGGTATTTCAACTACCACCAGGCAGCAACCCTTTGCCAAGCCTGGCTCACCTCTTCATGGCAGATCGTTTTTTCACAGCTCTGCCAGGCTGTAGCCTACCTAAAGACTTTCACCCAGCTCCAGGCCTGCCCACCAGGCCTTTGTGAGTCTTGATCTCTGCAAACTGGTTCCATCTACTTGATTTATGTGGCCTGTCTCTCCCGGCTTTGGATGTCCTTAATGCCAGAAGTGACCTGCTCCTTTCTAATGGAAAGAGGCATTTGAAATCAAGCAGGCTGTGATCAGTCTCCCCAACTACCCACCAACTTCTCTGAGCCAGTTTGCACATTGGAAAACGTGGCTGCAAGGCTGTTAAGATGAAAGGAAAATATGCATAAAGTTTCTGTTTGCACCACTTTCAAGAGGGTGATTCTTCTCACGTTGCTGCAAAGTGCTAACCACTCTGAGTGAAGACGTTTTCTTGAATGGTGCCTGGGCAGTTTGGACCATTGGGTACTGATGTATGGAAGGTTAACCTATAGAAACCACTGGATGTCTTTTTTCTTTCTTTTTTTTGGCTTTTCGAGACAGGGTTTCTCAGTGTAGCTTTGGTGCCTTTCCTGGATCTCGCTCTGTAGCCCAGGCTGGCCTCGAACTCAGAGATCTGCCTGGCTCTGCCTCCCGAGTGCTGGGATTCAAGGCGTGCGCCACCACCGCCCGGCTCTGGATGTCTTTCTATAACCGAACCTGACACTCTAGGGAAGGCCAGATGTGATGGTATGGGCTTACAGACTGGGGGAGCTGGAGGAGGCAGGCTGCAAACCAGAGGAAAGCTATAAAGCAATCCCAGACATGCCTGGGAGACACAGCAAGGCTTTGGTTCAAAAACGGAGAGCAAATAAATAAGCAGGGCGAGTGATTATCTTCTTCTGTATTCCCAGTGCACACGGCGCTTTGTGTCCAGGGTGTGCCAAGTCTGTTGTTCAAGTTCATGGACCAGAACGGCTGCTCTCAGCCCTCACCTGCACACACAATTGCTATGCCCCCCCCCTTCGCGCCTATTATAGGGGCTCCACGCCAAAGGCTGCTCAGCTCTCCACGGCATTAGGCAGTGGCCCCCATGGAGAGTAAGAGAGGTTCCCCATACTGCTGGCAGCTGGAGAACCCCAGGGCAAGGTACTGGGGATGTGATGGTAACCTGGGCCACTGAAGGACAGCAAAGAGTTAATGCCCGGAGGACACTGAATCTCAGCAGCTCCAACCCGGTGCACAGCCTCCCTTCACCAGGACCTGGGTGTTCTCCCAGAAGGCCAAGCCCCACTGCTCAGGACTTGGACTGCGATTTAGCACAGAGTAGGCTGGACACAAGCCAGAGTCTCTAAGAGAGCTTCGCTGTCAGGGAAACACAATTTGAGAACCGAGTGTCAGCCTGAGCCTTACAGAGCCCATCAGGGGTCTGTGATCCTACCACAGCACTCATGAGGAACCAGGAACTGTTTGGCTATTTATTAGTCAGTAGAAAAGTAACTGTACAGATTTGAGTGTTAAGAACGGAGATGAGGCAGAGGGGCCCCCAGTATCAAAGACTGCACCCCCAAGCCTAAGTACTCTAGTCTGGAGCCTAAAGCACGGTCTCAGTCTGTACATATATATGCTTGGGCTATCTGGATGCCCTGGATGTCGGCTAAGTGAGCTGCCCCCGTGGGGGGCACTGGGATTCCTTGCCCAGCAGCTGGGCCTGAAGAGAGACAAAAGGGAAGGCTGGGCCCTAGAAACGGCCTAGCACGGTGGCAAGCAGGGCCATTCGGATGTACATGCCATTCTCAGCTTGGCGGAAATAGGCTGCCCGGGGGTCGGAGTCCACCTCCACGCTGCAAGAGAAGGAAAACTGTTTGTTACCACACAGCTCCCAAGAGCCTGTCAGACGAAGGTCTCTCTCCACAACCAGCCCAAGGGGAGCCTAGAACAGCGAGCCACATCACCTGATCTCATTGACGCGGGGCATCGGATGCATCACCACCATCTTCTTCTTGGCCCGGGTCATGATGTGGGGAGTGAGGATGAACTGACCAAAACACTGTAAGGTAGGTAGAGGAAGGGTCCCCATTTGACTCAGGACAGAGGTGGCCACAGAGGACACACAATCGGGGCTCCCCACACTCTCACACAGCTGGGGCAGCCAAGGGACCTGGAACTTAATGGTGCAGCTCCAGCCTGATCCCAGCCTCCCCACCCTTTCATACGGATGCCCGACAGCCCAGCCCCGGGCTTCCGCCCTAAGGCGCGGACTCACAGCTTCGTATTCCTGAGCAGAGCCAAATCGTTCTTTCTGGATGCGCGTCATATAGAGCACATCGGTGTCGGGCAGCGCCTCCTCAATGCTCTCAAACTCCTCCTGGAGAGGGGACCCCAGTGAATGCAGTGCTGAGCTCTGGCCGCCCAACCCTTGGCCCCCTGGTACGGGTTGAGCCACCAGGATCTCACCTGTTTGGTGCCTCGGGAAGCCACGAAGTCCCGGACACTGGGTGGCATGCGCAGGCTGGGAGGTGCCACATAGCGTAGGCTCACGCGGTACTGGGTGAGCAGGCAGGCCAGGGAGTGCACCGTGCGCCCATGTTTCAGGTCACCTACCATGGTGATCTAAGGGAGGCAGCAAGTCACCAGACAGATTCACAGTAGGCACCCCTCCTGCTGTCTCAAAAGCTGGGGCCCCGGGACTGGAGACACCACTTCTGAACCGCCTTCCCCTCCGGACCTTCAGTCCCTGGCCCCTCACCGTCATGCCGTTGACGGTCCCCAGCTCTTCTCGGATGGTGAAGATGTCTAGCAGGGCCTGAGTAGGGTGTTCGCCAACTCCATCCCCGGCATTGATCACTGGTCTGCGACAATGCTTGGCCGCCAGCTGTAAAGACAGGAGGCGCTGTGGAGACTCCTGCCTTCTGCAGTTTGGAAAGCTCCCCCTGCCTGCACTCTCCATTTCCTGGGTCCCTTCAACCATCTGGCCCTCTCCATTTCCTGGTCCCTTCAACCATCTGGCCCAACCTAAGCCTCGTGATCACAGGAAATGTGGGCAGGAAGGGACATTATGTTCCTCGGTCCAGCCTTAGCCACCCCATCTCACTGTGCAGGCTGGCCTCACCTCCACGGCTCCAGGCTGAGGGTGCCGGAGGACTACAACATCAGCGTAGCAACTCATGGTCTGCACCGAGTCGGCCAGGGATTCGCCCTTCTGGACGGAGGATGTGGCTTCTGAGAAGCTGAGAACGGCGCCCCCCAGCCGGGCCATGGCTGCTGCGAAGGAGCTACTGGTGCGGGTGCTCACCTCGTAGAACATGGAGGCCATGACCTTCCCCTGGGGAGAGGACAAAGTGGAAGGGGTGTGTGTGTGTGTGTGTGTGTGTGTGTGTGTGTGTGTGTGTGTGTGTGTGTGAGCGCGCCTTGGGAATGCGCACAGGTCAGCGTTCACCTCCCCACTCACACCAGTGTGTGCTGGGAAACCTCCCCTGGGACCTGCCACAGCTTAACATTTCCACACTAGCGTGACTCAGAACTAGAGTCACGCCTGTGTGTATGACCCCGAAGAGAAACTATCACAGGCGTTTCCTGTGACTACCCTCATGCAGACCAGATGACCCCATGCGCAGGGTCAATCGCTGCTGATCAGAAGGACCTTTCAGAGCAGAGTTGGGCTGCAGATGGTACAGTCTGTGTGCACACACAAAGGGACCGGGTAGACCACACGGCCCTCCTGACCTTTAGGATGTCGAGGCTCCGTTCTTTCTGCACCATCATCCGGAGTGTGTGCGCCACGTTGAACAGATGGGACATCTACAAAAGACCGAGTCAGCCCCACGGGTCCTGCCACCCACTCCCCAAGTCCTCAAGCTCTGGGTGTCGCTGCCCTCTCCCCCGCAGGCACCTGATCCTTAGTGAACTGCTTGACGGACAGGATGTGTTGGCCCACTAGCGAGTGCAGCAGGGGTGAAGTTTGGGGGTGCAGCAGGCCAGAAGACCCCAGGTTCTGAGGTGACGCCTGTCTAGGTACTGGTGGTGCAGGGTGGCAGGAGCCTTCAGGGGTTCCCATCAGTTCTACAGTGAGGGGCAGTGCAGAAGACAGGGTCAGAAGGCTCCCCTACTTAGACCAGACTCCAGACGCCCCCAGGTGAGGCCCCCCAGGTGAATGTGCATCGGGGAGGGCTCACCTATCTCCACTATCTTCCTGGGTGGCTTCTCTTTGGGTTCCTCAGCTGCAAATGGCAACAGGACAGAGGTCACCTGGGGGCTGTGCTGTGCTAGGCCCCAATCACAAGGCCCTCTGCTCGCAATGCTTGTGTTAAAGCCACCTCAAATCACAGGCGCTACAGCAGGGTTAGGGGAGAGCAGCTATGGGGAGGGACCCGGGACTCCCTGAGGGGACGTGCTGTATGGGCCAAGTGGTGCCCTCCCAGGGCCTTCCCGGCTGGCATCAGGGATCTGAGGCAGAGGAATGGCCAAGTTCACACCAACCAGCAAGCGGGATTTACCCCATGCTCGGCTGCCCCATGAGATCCCAGCTCCTGGGCGGAGGTGCATAGCTGCCCACAACGAGAAAAGGCCTGTGAGGAAACGCTAGGGCACGCCTGTTTCAAGCTGTAGTAACTACTTTGGTCAGAGCAGGGCACAGCGGCTCAGACCAGGAGCGAGGGAGGGAGAGAGAGGCAGGCGGGGTAGGAACAAAGGAGCCCCGAGAGGAAGAGCCTGAGCCAGTTCCTGGGCGGTTGAGCCCCCAACCCTGGCCCATTACGGATGCTGTGAGGAACAGCATCCATCCCCATACAGGTCAGCAGGCATGAGCCTTCGTCCTGTGCCACGGGAACCCCTCTTACCTGGCAAACCTGGGTCAGAGGCTCGGTGGATTCGGGGTGGCAAGTGGAAGCGGCCATCGGGAAGGCCTGGGATGACTCGTCGAGGTCTCTCGGGTGTCTGCAATGGAGATGGGCCAGCATGTTGGAAGAGTGCCTGACCCCCACTGGCCTACACACAATCCCTTAGAGGCCGGTGGCCCCCTGTGCGCAGAGTCCACCCCACGGCACCTCTGCACCGCTCCAACCGTCTCCCAACATGTTGCCAACAGCTGGCAGACACAGCTGGCCTGTTTGAGGTCTGTGCCAATTTAGCAATGGCCTGGGCAGACACGTTAACTTGTGATTCTCAGCGCTGGCTTCCTGCGCTGAAAGCTAAGTCCGCTCTGCCGTGGACAGGGAGGCAGGTATGTGATTTCATCTATCAAATGTAACACTTTCCACCAATGAAACTGCTGTGTGCCCAGCCCCAGGGCACACCCTTCCGGCCGAGGGCCAGATCCAGCCTCGGGGGCCAGAGTGGTTACCGTGGTTATTTCTGTAGAGGCAGGAGCTGCAGGAGGGGGTTGGGGAACAGCGCCCTGAGGCCACTTCCGTACATCCTGTCCATAGCCTGGAGGTACCAACACCTGCACACAGAAGGCAAGGAACATGAGGGAACGGCAATGTACACAGCGGCTCTTAGAGAAGCGGACACCAGTGAGAACAGGGCACCCGGGACACAGGGCGGTGGGTCCGTAGTGGGCAGGGAACGGAAGAAAAATGCTGCTCAGGAGGTCACTACTGAGACCAGCTGGGGGCCACATACGTACCTGTCCATCGATGTAAGCGACCTCCCCTCGCAAGACCACACGGCGGATGGTCCCCTTGACCTTCTGCCCTTCAAACGGGGTCCAGCGGGCCTTGGAGAAGGGCATGTGGCTAGGGATGGTCCACTCGTGCTCCAGATCCACCTGCCCGGAAGGTCAAGAGTCACCCAAGGGTAAGGTCACACACGGGGCACAGCTTTGAGGGCGGCCATCCCCCCCCCAACTCCAGGTCCTTGTCCCCACACCTCCACATAGGTGTCCTCCTGCGGGGGCAGGTGGAAGATCCGCCTGGGGTTGTGGTGTAAGCGCTGCAGGAGGTCATCCAGACTGAGCCGGCCCTCACTCACAGCCGTCAGCAGCAGTGGCAACATGGTCTCCAGCCCGGGGAAGCCAGGTGGGGGCTTGGGCCCACACTTCTCCTCCAAGGTGTGGGGGGCTGTAAGAAAACAGCTGTCACCTCGTTCCAAGACTTCTAGAGATGGCACTGTCCTTCCTACTAACCCCAGTGGTCAGGTTTTCCCTGTGGCCCTGCCCCGGGGCTCGACCCCTGCACACACATCTCCACTCATGTTCATTCTTTCAGCCCAGTACTTGTCAAGTACCTATCACAGAGCAAGGACTGAGTCCCCGAACTTAGGGAGCCCGGAGTCACGCTGGGGCCCTCTCACCGTGGTCTGAGGCAAAGCAGTCGATGACCGCCATATTCTCCCATAGAGCCTCCATATCCTCTCTGGAACCAAGCTCTGGCCGGACCTCTCCCTTCCCAGGTCCCAGGCGCTCCAAGTCTTCCCGGTTTAGGAAGAGGTGGTGGGGTGCAACCTCACAGGTCACCGGCAGGCCTTGTGCCTTTGCGGTTTTAATCAGCAGGATCTAGAGAGAGAGCAGGGTAATCCACAGAGGCCCCCATCATGCCCTGCCCTACAAGGTCTCTAGGCCTGGCATTCCTTCTCAGAGCACCGAGGGCCAAATGTGTCAAGGGCAGTAGGCTCCCCGACTCCCTTCTGCCTCCAGGGACTTGGGGTGACCTTTGGTCTCACTGGGAAAGTGACAGGCACCAAGACCTTTGCTACACTCTCACCTCTTCCTTCCGAGCCACGTGACAGATGTGCACTGGGCGCTGGCTCAGCTGAGCCACCATGAGAACCGCGGCAACACTCTGCCGCTCCGCATGGGCCACAATGGGCAGGTGGGAAGGCCAGGTTTCAAAATGCTGGGGGCAGAAAGAATTGATAAGAGGAGACGATACGCTTGTTTTTTGTTTTTCGAGACAGGGTTTCTCTGTGTAGCTTTGCGCCTTTCCTGGAACTCACTTGGTAGCCCAGGCTGGCCTCGAACTCACAAAGATCTGCCTGCCTCTGCCTCCCGAGTGCTGGGATTAAAGGCATGCGCCACCACCGCCCGGGGATGATACGCTTTTTTGATTCCCTGTGCTCATCAAGCCCAGCGCCCCGGAAGAACCCGAATCCTCTCTGCTACCAGCCCATGGAGACAAGGCCTCAAGCCGGGAGTTAGCATGTGGTGATATATTCCCTACCTCCATCCATTGGGCCACACTGTCCAGCCGTAGCTCAGAAAAGGTTTCATTGAGGTAGAGCTTCAGCCCTGCTGCAGACCCAGCCACAGCACCCAGAGTCCCTGCGTTCTCAGATGAGGCCCCAAGGAACAGGGCAAAGTCACAGCGGGCACCAGCCTCTGCCAGCTAGGGAAGACACACGTGAGGTAAGGTTCCCTGGCATCCATGCCCACCCATGTCCACAAGGTACCCCTGGTCAGGGTCCCAGGAAGGACGGAGGGAGAGAGGTTCTTAGGGGGTACAGTGGCTCACCTTCTGGGCCAGGGCCAGAGCAGGGGCATCAATGATGGGGGGCCGGGTGTTAGGCATGGCACAGACCATGGTGACACCCCCAGCCAAGGCAGCGGCTGTGCCCGAGGCGAAGTCCTCTTTGTGTGTGCCCCCCGGTTCCCGAAGGTGCACGTGGACGTCGATCAATCCTGGAGAATGTGAGGGGCAAGGTCAGAGCTGGCAGTGGCAGAAAATTCACAGCCACTGACACGAGTTCCTCCGAACAGAGAGATCCCAGGAGGGCCTTCAGCGCCTGTAGAGTCGGAAGCACCCGAGAGACACACTTACCAGGCAAGCGCACCAGCTTCTGGGAGGTCATGCAGTCCACGTGCACTTTCAGAGGAGGGGCTGGACCAATCTGACCTAGGGCCTGCGAGTGGAAGGCACAGGCAGGACAGGTTTATGGGCAGGGTGGCCCTGGGAGGTGAGGCAGAGACCGACTTCCTCTCTCACCTCTCTCCATCCCGCCTCACCGCCTCTGGAGCCACGAAGCTTCACCACCACCCCCTGACCCCCGGAACATGCTCATCACGTCCCCTCCCCCAGTACCCACTCCCCCACCCCCCAGCTCCCGGGGCTGTATCACCTCCACGAAGAGTTTGGTGCACTTGATGTCGATGATGAGAGGCACGGAGAAATCAGCAGCCAGGCGCCGGGTGCGGTAGCCCTTGGTGACGAAGGAGGAGAGCCGACGACCCCCAGCCCCGCGCATCGACAGGTTAATCACCAGCTCGAAGTGATTCTCAGCCAGCTGATCCAAGATGCTCCGCTGGGGTGGGCACTCACCATCCACAGCCTCTTCAAAGTGCCAGTCCACAGCCGTTACCTGCCAGTCCAGAATTGAAGTCAAGACCAACCTAACTGTGTGTCAGGAAGGCCCAGGAGTCCGTGATGGGGAGACTGAGAATCCACAGGCTGGGCACGAGGGACTGACTGCCTGTTTGCTACTTGTATAATTCTCAACAGAAAAAGTATTTATTTCTACTGTGTGCAAGAAGCCAGGTCACCAAGGACAGAATGAGCTCACACACATGTGCACAGGCACAAGACTTGGGAAGTGGAGACACAAGAATGTCAACAGTGCAGGAGAGCCTTCGAGAAACTGCTTTGCTTTCTTCCATACCCTACTTGTTCTACGTTGGGGTAGGGGGGGAAGGAGAGTCCTCTGGGGCCAGAGGGGGAGGGTGGGAGCCACTGCATACCTTGACCCCGTGCTCAGTGTAGAAGTCAGCTGTCCCCAGGCTGGCGTAGAGGCTGTAGCCCAGGCTCTCCAGCAACCGCACAGTCGGGAGCAGCTCACTTTTGTTCTAAAAAACCAAGCAGAGGCAAGTGAGCCCCGGGCCCGGAACGCCGAGGCTGCGTGACTTCCCACCTCCCTGGCTGGCCCTGGTACCTTGTAGCTGCCAATGGTCAACAGGATGTTCTTCTTTGGGATCTTAAAGCCAGTGCTGAGCATAGCTTTGAGGTAGGCCTCACATCGGCTCTCTCCAAAGCCAGCCACCTCTCCGGTACTGGTCATCTCCACGCCCAGCACCACGTCGGCGCCAGCCAAGCGGGAGAAGGAGAACTGAGGCACCTGGGGGAGAAGAGAAGGCACAAAAGGGGCCCTGTCCCCACTGCAGCAGCACAGCAGGGCTGCCCTTCCCTTCCCTCAGCCCTGCAGCTCCCACACTGCCTCCACTCTGGCCGTGTCTTGGCCCCGGACACAGTGCCAAGGAGCCCTGCAAATCCAACAGCCTTACCGTTCTTGGGACTCGCCTCCTACAGTACCACCCCTTCTCCCAAGCTTGCCCAGAGCACTGATTTGGAAAGCATTGCCCGTCTCTAAACTCCTTGTACATTTGGTTTATAACTCAGTTATGTAGGTGTGTACCACAGACTGTTCCATAACAGGCTATTTCGGGACCAAACTTCTTTTGCCTCCTACAGGGTAAGCTCTTAAGGGATGATGACCATCTTATTACCCCATGGTTGGGCAATGAATACCTTGCGTGGGGGAAGAGTTTATCTGCTCATTGAGCTCTCTCCCTTAGCTCAGTGGCAGAGCACTTGTCTCGCATGCCTGAGGCCCTGGGTTCAAGTCTCTGGTACCACCAAAAATATGGATAAATGAAACAAAGCAGCCACGTGTTCCACAGTTTACAGAACCATCCAGTTTTTAACCTGAGCTGTTTGTAACCATTAGGGGACTTGTACACTAGGCTCAAGGGCCCTTGTCCCCCCCTTACCTTTACTCCCACGACTCCAGAGCCCGTCATGAGCCCCACGGGTTCGACCTTCTCTCCCATGATGATCCTGGTGGCCAAGGCCACTAGGTCAACACCTAGTGTCTTCGACACGAAGGGGAAGGAGCGAGAGACGCGCACATTGCATTCAATGACTTTCAGCTGGTCGTCCTGGGGGAAAGACCACCGGATCAGGCCCCGTGAAGCCCAGGCATGAGAACACCGTTCCAGTGAGGGACCAACTGGACGACCGTGACCAGCCCTGACACTAGAAACAGCTTTGCTGCCCGCATGGGTGAGGGTAAGACACAGTGCCCAGCGCCCGGGCAGTGGAGCCAGCAGAGAACATGGAGGAGCCGTAGGCTTTTGTCCCTTCCTGTCGACTTATTACCTTGGCAATGAGCTGCAGATTGAAGGGCCCTGTAACCTGTAGCTCCTGGCCCACAGCATGCACAATGGCTTTGATCCGCTCCAGAGTTTTGGGGGTGATGTCTTGTGGGGGGGTCACCAGCGTGGCATCCCCTGAATGCACACCTGCATTCTCCACATGCTCAGAGATGGCAATGGCTGACACGATGCCGTCACAGGCCACGGCGTCCACATCGATCTCCTGGGGGTAGACACGGGCAGAGGGAGGTAGGACAGGGCCATTCCCTCCTCCTGCTGCCCTCCCCAAGAAGCTCCACTGGTGAAACAGCACCATGCAACCTATCCTTCAAGCCCACTGTGCCTATAACTCAGCAACAACGCAGCCTTCTCTGGGGCTGGGGGGCGGGGGGTGCCTCTCACCTTTGCTTCCTGAATGAATTTGGAGATGACCACAGGGTGCTCCTTGGAGACAGCTGCTGCACTGCTCAGGAAGCGCTCGAGGTCCCCATCAGTGTAGGCAACGTTCATAGCAGCGCCGCTGAGCACGTAGGAGGGGCGCACCACGCAGGGGTACCCCACAGTCTGGCAGAACTGGCGAGCGGACTGTGGGAACAGGGAGCTCAGCAGAGCTGGTCACACTCACCCACAGACAACACCCAGCCCCCAGGCTTCCTGCCAGGCCTACCTCGAGGTCACTGAGCTCACGCCACTGAGGCTGGCTGATGCCGATGGTATCTAGGAGCCGGGAGAACTTGAACCGGTTCTCGGCTGAATCAATGGCTTCAGGGGAGGTGCCCAGGACTCGGCACTGCTGCCGATGCAAGGCCATGGCCATGTTGTTGGGCAGCTGCCCACCCATGGACAGGATCACACCTTCAGGGTTCTCCAGCTCGTAGATGTCCATCACGACCTGCAGTACAGGAAGGGGCCCAAAGGCAACAGAATGGCTCAAGTGGCCGAGCCTTCTCGCTCGCCGCTTCCCTCAGCCTCGGGAGGTACCAAAGAACCCTGGGCGGCCCAGCCTGTCCCATTCATTCCCTGGGGCCCCTCCTCCCTCTCACCTCAAAAGAGATCTCGTCAAAGTAGAGCCGGTCACACATGTCATAGTCAGTGCTGACGGTCTCCGGGTTGTAATTCACCATGATGGTCTTATAACCCATCTGCCGGAGGGAGGGAGGGAGCGAGCGGGGTGTTAGTGATTAAGAGGGAGCACATAGAGAAACCGAGCCACAGGCCCTGCTGCAGCCCGCCAGCCCGCCTGCTTTCCGTGAAACGGCTACACATGGGTACAAGCAGGCAAGATGTGGGGGAGGAGCTTCAGGCAGTGAGAGGCGATGAGATAGCTTAAGGAAGGCCCCCCCAGCCCCAAACCTACGACAGAAGGTGTAGGAATGAAGAGGAAGACCAGGGTCTCGTGGGAGGACAGGCAACCAGCGCCCAGGGAGCAGGAATATGAGGAGCAAAGGACTCGGACCTTGCGCAGCTGCTGGATGCAGCCCACAGCACACCAGTCAAACTCGACACTGGAGCCGATGCGGTAGACGCCGGAGCCCAGCACCAGGACGTGAGGCGTTCGGAAGTCGAGGTCATGGGTGTTGCCCCAGTATGTCAGGTACAGGTAATTGGTCTGCGCTGGCCACTCAGCCGCAACTGTGTCGATCTGTTTCACCGCTGGGCAGATGCCCAGTTCCTGACGTAGCTTCCGAACAGCCAGCTCTGTACTAAAGATAGAAACACAGGCCTTGAGAAGAGAGCACAGACTGACTGACAAGCAAGTGCTAGGGCGGGGCTAGAAAGGAAAACATCCTATGGACAGATGAAGGTGATGGACAGACGAGACCCGCCACGGTGCCCCACCAATGGCCCCCCTGACCCAAGAGCTCCCTCCCCGCACTTCTTGGCCTGAGGCCCTCACCACCATCTCTGACCTCAGGACTGCAAGGGCAATTTGTTTGTCTGAGAAGCCAAGGCACTTGGCCTGGTGCAGCAGGTCTTGGGGCAAAGGCTGTCCACGGTGTTGTTCCAGCAGCTGGGCGTGGGTCACGATGCGCTTCATCCGGTGCAGGAACCAGCAGTCGATGCGCGTGAGCTCGTACAGACGTTCCACAGAGTAGCCGGCCCACAGAGCAGCAGCCACCACAAAGATCCGCTTATCGGTTGGTGTCTCCAACTCCTGTTGGGGAGGAGCACAGACGGACGGACGGATGCAGGACAGTGCAGGGGTGGGACAGCATGTCCGGAGAAGTGAGAAATAGCAAATCACTACGTGACTGCCGCCGTTACTGTCAACAAGCAAGCTCCGGCTGCGGGGCAGAGTAGATGGAGCAGGGCCCACATCAGGGTACTTTTAGAAAAGAGAGCTGCTTACCACATCACTGACTGGCTTCACTGTATGGTCAAAGCCCACACAGTTCTCATCCACCATGCGCAGGGCCTTTTGGAAGGCCTCTTCAAATGAGCGTCCAATGCCCATGACTTCACCTGAAGGATGGAGAGTGGGGTGGGTGGATACGTGTGGCGATGCCCAACATGTTCATGGGCTTTACTTCAATCTTGGCCATGGTGCTGCATCGTTAAGAAACCTAAAAGCTCTCTCTTTTTTCCTACCATTTCCACAGACAAGCACAGACTGTACTAAGTCAATATGGAATTGGTGTGCTAAAAATGGACCTGTGGATCCTGGAACTTGTTAGCTAACAGCAGCAGACCAAACTACTGATGGCTGTCCAGTGATTTGGCTTGATTTAGTCACACCATGATGGCACCATCTGGAACGCTTCATCCTCTAGAACATTAAAAGGTCTGGATAACGGGAAGATGATCCCACTACTACTTGAATCCATCCTCAGCCAATTGCATTTTTCAAAAATGTTTAGGCCGGGCGGTGGTGGTGCACGCCTTTAATCCCAGCACTCGGGAGGCAGAGCCAGGCGGATCTCTGTGAGTTTGAGGCCAACCTGGTCTACAGAGCAAGTTCTAGGACAGGCTCCAAAGCTACAGAGAAACTCTGTCTTGAAAAACCAAACCTAAACAAACAAACAAACAAAACCCACACAAAAGATAGGTGCAGCTTTATAGTCTTAGAACTGGAGATGGAGACAGGCAGCTTCCTGGGGACCACTGGCTGGCCAGCCAGCCTGGCTAGCCAATCGAGAGGAAGGGGGGCGGGGTGACAGCACCTGAGATTGCCCTCTGGCTCCCTTACATACCTGCTCAAACCCACAGCCAGACAAGAGTAAGCTTTTCTTCCAGGACTTTCCCCCTATATATGTTTTATAGCCAATTACAGCATACAGCCTCGGAAATTTCACTTCCTCCTCATCATAAGCGCTTCCCCACACGGCTGCACAGCCCCATAAGCACCACTTCAACTCCTGTATGGCTTCCCATAATTTAACTGCTGCATTAATAAAGGATATTGAGCTTTTAAGTGTTGATGGTTATGAGGCCATGATGCTTTTGTGTTTCAGGTGACTACTTACAAAAAGCTTTCCAGAAGTGCAAGGGCACTAGGCAAGAGTAACTATATAGCCCTTGTTAAGTACCAATTGCATCTCAGAAGTTCCTGTCCTACAATACAAAGTATAAAGTATAGCCAACTCCCTAAGGAGTGAGAATGATCATTTGAGGTGATTTTTGCTAGTCACCTAGCAAAACTACTCAGTATCTCGAAGGCTGAGTGTGGTAGCTCACGCCTGTAATTTCTGCATGTGTGAGGCAGATGCTGGAGGACCACTGTAAGTTGGAGGTCAGACTGTTCCAAGCTAGCTATGGATACAGTGAGACCTTGTCTGGGGGGGGAAAAAAAATCAAGAGACCGAAGCAGGAGGATTGCCAAGAATTTGGGGACAGTGTCTGGGCTGCACAGTGACTATGGGGCCAGCCTCATCTACAGAGTAAACATCTGCATGGCTAGACTCTGTCTCAAAAAGACAAAAACAAAAACACAAAGGAAGTTCTAAGAAGTCAGCGGAAGATGGTGTTTCAAGAAGGTAAGACATTTCAAAGTCTCAGCTGGGAATCAATCTTTGATTGTCCTAGTTCCAATCCACTTATTTTAGCCATAATTTGATTATGGCTCCAGTCCCATGTTTATTATAATTTTCATATAACAGAAATTCATCTCCAGAAGGAACATCTTGGCAGTCTTGTGGGATTTCTAAAAATTCTGAAATAATATCTGAGCTCAGACATACTTGTTTAAAGGCCACTCCACTCATGGAGACTTGGAGCTCGGTGACACGCTTATCCATATCAGGTGGCATCTGAACTAGTGCATGTGCACGCTTATCTGAGACGAGGCAGCCACGGGGACACTACAGAGCACACCCATTGGATTCCAGCCTGTTCTCCCACTGTGTGGGAGGGTCCGTCCCACAATGCTCTAAGACAGTCAGATGGTTTTGGTTTTGGTTTTGCGACAGGGTCGCACCCTTACAGGTCAGACTGGCCCAGAACTTCTATGTAGCCCAGACTGGTCTTGAACTTACAATACTCCTGTGTAATCCTCCTAAGCGCTAAAGCTCTTTGTTAGGTAACTATTGCTGTCTTGGTCTGATCTTAACCCTGTGTTAAAACCAAACCAAACTTCACTGTAGATGCTGGGACTTGCTGCTGCAGTTTATGGCGACACCTTGAATCTCTCTCTGACGGTTGCCCAGTCATTTGGTTTGCTTTATTCATACCATGATGGCACTATTCTGGAATATTTCATCCTTTAGAATAGTAAAAAGTTTGGATAACAGGGAGATGATCCTACTAGCCTTTGAATCCATCCACAGCCAATTACCTTTTTAAAAAGTCGTACAAAGTGCCAGAGGAGGAGATAGGCTAGCACCGCGCTGACTTCGATTTAGAAGGATTCACTAAAAGGAGTTTGCGACCCAGGCCTGGCAACCAGAGTGCAATTCCCGGAACTCACACGAGGGTGGAAGAGAAGAACTGACTCTAAAAATCGTCCTGACTCACACATGCGCACTGTGGCAGCACACTCCACCCTCACAGGTATCGAGCACACAAGCACAGTGATATCAAATTTAAAAAATTACGTAGGATTGGGGCTGGAGAGATGGCTCAGTAGTTAAGAGCATAGTTAAGAGCATTTGTTGCTTTTCCAGAGGACCCGAGTTCAGCTCCCAGCACACACATGGCTCACAGCCATCTTGTTCCAGGGGATCTAATACTTTCTGGTGTTCACACAAATATGCAGGAAAAAGTCATATATAGATAAAATAAAGTAAATACCTAAAAGGACTCAGAGCAAAGCAATAGTAATTCTCTCCTGAATAAATATTTAAACAGTGAATAAAATGTCCCTGGCATTTATCAACTTAATGATGAGGCTGGGAAGACGATGCCATGAGGCTGAAGTGTTGCATTTACGGGAACTGGTCTCAAGGACAGCGGGCTCACAGGATCTGGTTTCTGGTTTGACCCACGGCTCCTCTGTGAGCCTTCAACCAGGTCACTCTCCTCCTGGGGCCCCTCCATTCACTCATTTGTTAAGTAAGAGAGCAGATAACCTGACCCCAGGGACTATATTCCAACACAGGCTTCCAGATGCGTTTGCCCCCTGCTCCTGATGAGGAGGACCATCTAACTTGAAATGTAACCATCAGCTCTGAGACCATTATTTCTAAACTACTATTAATAAGGGAGCAGGGGAAATTCAGGCCACACTGAGTCTAGACCAATGTTTCTCAACCTGTGGGTCATGACCCCTTTGGAGTCATATATCAGACATCCTGCATATCAGATACTTATCTTACAATTTGTAACAGTGGCAGTTACAGTTATAAAGTAGCAATGAAATAATTGTAGGGTTGGGGGTCACCACCACATGAGGAACTGTGTTAAAGGGTCGCAGTATTAGGAAGGTCAAGAGCCATCGGTCTAGCACGTACAATGATGTAATGTCCAGCATCTTGGTTCCAGCTGGACCCGTGAGAGTCCGACACTCACCAACACTCTTCATACAGCTCCCAATCTTCGTACTGACGCGCAGGAACTTGCTGAGGTCCCATCGTGGGATCTTTACCACACAGTAGTCCAGGCTGGGCTCGAAGGCTGCTGTTCCCCCGGTGACAGAGTTCCTGAGCATCAGGAAGTTGGGGCACCAAAAGAGAGAGAGGAACATGCAGGGTGAGCTTCTAGTCCCTCTCACAGTCCCTGCCTTGTGAATGCTTTCAACCGCCCCCTCTCCTTAACACCAGGACTCCCCCCACCTCATACCTGAGTTCTGGCAGGGGAATGCCCAACGCTAGCTTGGCTGCCACATAGGCTAGAGGATACCCTGTGGCCTTACTGGCCAGGGCAGAGCTGCGGGAGAGCCTGGCATTTACTTCAATGATGTAATACTGCAAACGGGGAGAGCAGAGAATACGTCACTGGTACCTGGCCTAGAAAAGCGCTCAAAAATGAGCATAAAGATGACTGTATCCCCAATAGGCCCTCCCCAAGCTCCAACCCTAACCAAGACAATCCTGGCTTCAGTCCAGGATGGGCAGGGCCAAGACACCTCTCAACCTCGAGGCCCAAACACCAAGGTATAAAGGTGCCGTATCAACCTCCCAGGATCACCTGCTCAGACTCCGGGTTCAAGGCATACTGCACGTTGCACTCCCCAACAATCCCCAGGTGCTGGGTGACCTTGATGGCTGTCCGCCGCAGAAGTTGGTATTCTCGGTCGTTCAGGGTCTGGCTGGGAGCCACCACTATGGACTCACCGGTGTGGATGCCCAGTGGGTCTAAGTTCTCCATGTTACATACCTAAGAAGGGGGGGTCGTGGAGGTCACCAACAAGGGAAGTCAAAGAGCCAGGAGGCTACGTCCCCGGGTCCTGCTATGTCTGGGGCTCTACTACGCTAGATCCGAAGGACAGAGAACCTGCAGAGATCTCTGCCCTTCGATCGGATCGACCGTGCTCTCCCAAAAGTTCCGAATGCCCGGGTCACCCTGTGCCCATCACTCACCGTTACACAGTTGCCGTACGCGTCTCTTACTACCTCATATTCAATCTCCTTCCAGCCCTTCAGAGACTTGTCTATCAGCACCTGGCTGGTGTGGGCGAAAGCTGGGGCCACAAGAGCCGAGAGTTCCTCTTTGGTGGAAGCGAAGCCAGAACCAAGACCCCCCAGGGCAAAGGCTGCACGCACCAGCACAGGGTAGCCCAGTCGCTCAGCAGCTGCCTGAGCCTGCAGTGGGCAGAAGACGTGGACCAACAAACCATTGGCTACTGCTCAGAGGCCTCTTGGACCCAGAGGAAATAAGACACGGAGGAAACGACCTCATTCTTCTACCCAGCCACCCCACAAACCTGTTCGAGAGAATTTGCCGCTTCACTGGGGGCTACGTGCTCGCCAATCTCAGCCATCATGGCAGCAAAGGCTCGTCGGTCCTCAGTCAGTTCGATGGTCTCCACAGGTGTCCCCAAGACCCGGACCCCATACCGAGCGAGCACCCCAGCTTTGGTCAGCTCCACACCGCAGTTCAGGGCTGTTTGGCCCCCAAAAGTCAGTAACACACCATCCGGGCGTTCATTACGAATCACCTGAGGCAGGAGGTAGGCAGGCATCCAAAGCATTAAGGGGAGAGTAGAGACAAGCTTAGGACCCCACAGCAACCAGTAAAACCCCCTGGCCCATCAGGAGTCCCCTCCTCCAGCCACCCTGATGTGAGTCATACCTGAGTTACGTAGTGAGGTGTTATGGGAAGGAAATAGACCTTGTCTGCCAGCCCCTGAGAGGTCTGCACTGTGGCAATGTTGGGGTTGATCAGCAACGTCTGGATGTTCTCCTCCTTCAGGGCTTTAATTGCCTAACAGGACAAAAATGGCCCATCAGCCTCTTCTACAGAGGACCGAAGCCTTGGGCCGCCATTTCTCCTCCCGTTCCCTCCTTGTACTTTCAGTCTTTAGTAAGTGACTTCTATCCTTCACTACCTCATCCGCCTGTATGCTCGCAGACCCCCTCCCGCCATCTGTTTCCTCCCTGCCGACAATGCCTGTGCCTTAGTCCCTCTCCTTACGACTCCACAGGTCACACATCCGCATGGGAGGCAATAGCCACGCCTTACCTGGGAACCCGAGTAGTCAAATTCACCAGCTTGGCCAATGGAGAGGCCCCCGGAGCCTAGGATCAGAACCTTCCGCGGTGGTGGAAGCCCAGAACCAGGAATGAGAAGCCCAGGCGGGCAGAGGCGCTGTGCCAACCGCTCTCTGACTGTGGATGCAAATCAAAGTCATGGCATGTCAGAGCGAGGGCGCCTCCGGAAGCCGTCAGCTCGGACCTCTCACTTCCAGAAAAAAAGGACAGAGCGGCTGAGAGAGGACGAAAGGAAGCCCACGACCACTAACTCTGGAGTTCCTTTGGACAGAGCCGCACAAAGGGCTGTGGCTCCTCCTCCCTCCCAAACATAGCTCTTAGAACAAGTCCAACTCAGGCTTGTCCTGGAACCAGTCCTGTTCTTAAGTCTACATCCTGGTTCTACAAAGGGGCTTACCTGTCTGGCCCCCGGGGTTCCCAGCTACGGCCTCTCTCACGGTTTCCAGAAATATATCAAAGAGCAGTTCCATATCTGAAGGGCCAGCTCGGTGCTCTGGGTGGAACTGGACACTGTCGAAGAGATTGAATGACAAAACCCTTTGAGATCACTGCTGCGGCTGCGGCAGCCTCAGAGAGGACCGAGAGCCACGGCTGCGCTTTCTTTTCCCGTCCTCGTGGCTCCTGGTCACCCCACTGCACCCCCGGGCTCACCTGAAAAAGGGCAGGCTGTCGTGCACAATGCCTTCGTTGGAACAGTCATTGGCGTTGGTGAAGAGAGGAACCCAGCCTGCCGGCAGCGAGTCTGCATCCACGGCAAAGCCGTGATTCTGGGACGTCAGAAAACAGCGCCCGGTGCCCACCAGCAAACAGGGCTGGTTGTGGCCACGGTTTCCGTATCTAGAGAATGGAACACTGAGTCACGAGCGTTCACACCATCCCCTTCGAGTATATGAAACCCAGCGATCATTGCTCCCAACAGCTCGATGCCAGTTGCCACGCCAATAATTCCCAACTCCCAAGACAACGCATTCCTCCATGATGTCCCAAGTGTGGGCTCCTTCTGTTCCCCCAAGCCCCACCTCATTTTGTAGGTTTTGGCCCCAATGGCTAAAGCCAACAGCTGGTGTCCGAGGCAGATTCCGAACACAGGTCGGGGATTAGGCTCAGACAAGACGCGACTCAGTGTGGCGACCACACCAGGGTAAGAGGCGGGATCACCAGGTCCGTTACTTAGGAAGAGACCGTCGTATTCTGGAATGGACAGAAGAGGTTGACATAAACAGGATTTCAAAGACACCCAAGGGCTGATGAGATGGCTCAGCAGGTAAAAATACCAACCATGCAAAGTCTGATGTTCAATCCCCGGAACCCACAGGAGACCCTGACTTCCTAAAGTTCTTGTGCCATGGGACACACTCACACCCCCACTACAATAATTAATATAGTATACACACACACACACACACACACACACACACACACACACACACCCCTGACCACAATGGAATCCCTGGTCTCCACCTTCCTTCCTACAACGCATACTGATTATCATCACTTGTTCTGAGGAATAGCTCTCTTCTGCTCAAACCCAGGCTGCTGGTCTGGACTGGCCCCAGATACTCACTCTGACTGTCTAATTCGTGGTCCCAGGGTACCACAGTCACCTCAGCCCCAAGCTGGCAGAGACATCGGATCTGATTATACTTGAGGCCACAGTCCAGAGCGAAGATCCGAGGGGCGCCCCCTGCATTGAACACCCGCGGAGTCTGGGGAACGGGGAGCAAGCGTTGACGGCTGTGATCGGCAAATGTATGCCATGCCCACACCAAAGCCCACCTCTGAAGCCCCTGAGTTCACCCCAAGTCGGGCGCCTCCTCTGTACCTTAATGGAGACCTCTGGTGCCAGGGGCCTGGCATTGGGGTCCACGAAGGGCAGGGTTGAAGGATCTGTGCCACTCTGGACCAGCTTCCCCAAAAGAGACCCTTGTTCCCGCAGCTTCTTGGTCAGCTCCCGAGTGTCCACTCCTATCAAAACAGCGCAGCCTCAGACGACAGTCCCCTAACCCAGTCATCAGTGAGGGCAGACGTCCAGCAACACCCGTACCCCACAGCCCTGAGCCAACACGACTGCTCCGTGAGGACCAGACAAGGCTCATGGAAGCAGGTAAACTTGCCCAAAATATCACATCCAAACTGAACCATGGTCTAGATCCATCTAATTATGGAAAATAACTCCTAGAAGAAAAACGAAGGCGCTCAATGGCACCACAGGAATGAGAACATACGCTGGGCAGAGTGCTGCCGGCCTATAATGGTGGGCACTTGGGAAGGGGCGGGAGGATCAGGCGTTGTTCAAGGTCATCTTGGTCACACAGTGAGTTTTGAGGCAAGCCTGGGCTACATGGTAACCTGTCTCAAAAAGCCCCAAACCAACACTCTTTGGGACAACAAAAAAAGAAACTACACAATTAATTCTCTTAAGGAAAAACCGTCTGCTCTCATGAAATAGTTACAAGACCTGCAGACTGCATTTTATACACATGGTAACAGATACCCATGGACAGAGGATATAGCGGGAGCCTGGCTGCCTTTCAGATACCATTACCCAAATACAATGTAACCACGTAAAAATCCGCTCAGAGTCAGACTTCAATGGGCAAACCAGGGCTGGGTTTGCTTTCTTTAGAATTTTCCCTTCCAAGCAAGAGTTCGGATGCTTCTTTAAACTTGGCACATTTTGCATTTCGACTTTAGACTCGGGAACTAACAGGTTTCGGAAACCTCTCTCTGTGTCTCCCCGTCTGGACGCTGTACTTCCCCAGGCATGGCAGAGCCTGCCGCCGTACCGTACCTTGCAGGCCGGGGATGCCACGCTGTTGCAGCCATTCGTGCAGGGTACAGGTGGCACTCCAGTGGCTGGGCGTGGGGCAGCATTCTCCCACCACCAGTCCCGCCACGTGGATCTCCGAGGATTCGAACCACTACAGATGGAAAGAGGAGACGGTGAAGAAGAGTTGGGGGGGGGGGGAGAGCTATCTCTCTACGGCATGTCTGCCATCGTCTGGCCATTGACCCTCTGCTCAGCCCTGCACCAGTCTCTCGTTCCTAAATACCAAGTCCTCCCGGCTTTCACAGGGAGTCCTCTTTCACTAACTCTGCACCGTCCCAGAAGGAACACTGAACATGGCCGGGTGGTGGCGGCGGCTCACGCCTTTAATCCCAGCGCTTGGGAGGATCTCTGTGAGTTCGAGGCCAGCCTGGTCTACAAAGCGAGTTCCAGGAAAGGCGCAAAGCTACACAGAGAAACCCTGTCTCGAAAAACCAAATAAAAAAGAAAAGAAAAGAAAAGAAACACTGAACATGGGCCCAGGGCGCCTCAGAGAACAGAAAATGGCACTTTCCCTTGTCCAAAAGCGAGCTTACAAGTCTTCTCTGTGAACACCCAACTCCTACATATCCACTGTAAGTTAGTTTCCTTCGAAGACGGAACCTTTTTTCCACATCTTCCTTCTATGTCCAATGTGTCAGGAATATGTACTTTGCATTTGACAGAGACTAAGTCCTCAAGCATCTACTGAGTGCTCACTGGGGCAGGCTTTGTAACAGAGAAAAAGGAGGCAGTGGGCCAGAAAAGGCAAGGTGCCTGTGTTCACAGTGTGAATTTTCAACTCAGGGAGCCAGAAACTAACAAGATAATACACATAAACACAATATTAATTGTATGGTGTGATTAAAAACAAAGTAATAAGATATTCCGCACAGAACATTACGATAGAACAAAGCTTTAAAAAATAATAATAATGCTTTGCCAGGCATGGTGGTGCACGCCTTTAATTGGATCACTGAGTTGGAGGCCAGCCTAGTCTACAGAGTGAGCTCCAGGCCAGCCCTGGGCTACACTGAAAAACCCCGTCTCAAAAGAAAAAAAAAAAAAAAGAAAAAAAAAAAGTTACAAGGTACAATACCAGATAGACATGATTATATCGTTTTTCCCATTTCATCTTAGATGATCATTTAAAAAGAACAAATTTATTACTCAAAGGAAGTACATTGTAGTAAATTAAAAAAGGACACTTTTGTTTGTTTAGAGACAAGCTCTCACCATGTAGCACTGGCTGGCCTGGGCTATGTGGACCAAGCCTGCCCGAGTAAATGCCATCCCTGACTTGGAGTTTTTGTGGCAGGGATTAAATTACATTCATGCCAAGCTGGTGGCATGTGTCTACAATCTCAGGACTGGGCAGGGGGAGGGCCCGAGGCAAAAAATGGCTGATAGTTTGAGGTCAGTATGGCTTAACATAGTTGAGTGCCAGGCTAGGCAGGGAAACACACTGTCTCAAAAAGAAGAGAGAGGGAGACAGGGATGGGCTGGAATGAACAAGCTCTCATAAACTAAGTTATAGTTAAAGGCAGAATATCAACATTTGCAATCCCAGCACTTGCTGAAACAAACATCTGCAAGCTTGAGGCCAGTGTGGGTTACACAGAGAAACCCTGGCTTTAAATAATAATAATAATAATAATAATAATAATAATGTATTCACTGCGCCAGGCAGTGGTGGCCCACGCCTTTAATCCCAGCACTCAGGAGGCAGAGGCGGGCAGATCTCTGTGAGTTCGAGACCAGCCTGGGCTACCAAGTGAGTTCCAGGAAAGGCTCCAAAGCTACACAGAGAAACCTTGTCTCAAAAAGCCCCCCCCAAAAAAGAGGTACTCACTGCACCTGTAATCTCAGCACTGGGGGAAAGCTGAGGCGGGAGAGTCCTGAGTTGGAAGGTCTACCTGAGCTGCAGCCTCCCCAGGCCAGGTGGAGTGATCCACGCACGCAGCTTCAGGCAAAGCAAATGTCTTAGGCTGTAGATCTCAGGGGTCTAAATTTCTGACAACTCACATGTTAACCAAATTCATAAGATATCTGTGTTGTAAACTAAAAAGCAGGTACTCCAGGATTATGATGAGAAATTTCCAGGAATAACAATTAGTGTGCCCTTATTTAGGGCAGGCTTGAAAAATCAGAATTAACCAGTCAGTGATGGTGCCTATCTTTTTTTGTTTGTTTTTTTTTTTTTTTGTTTTTAATTTTCTAGACATGGTTTTTCTGTGTAGATTTGCACCTTTCCTGGAACTCACTCTGTAGCCCAGGCTGGCCTCAAAGTCATGGAGATCCGCCCGCCTCTGCCTTTAATCTGGGATTAAAGGCGTGCTCCACCACCACACTGCGGATGGTGCCTATCTTTAATACCAGCACTCAGGAGGCAGAGGCAGAAGGATCTCTGAGTTAGAAGTCAGCCTGGTATAAAGAATCATGTCTCGCCGGGCGGTGGTGGCGCACGCCTTTAATCCCAGCACTCGGGAGGCAGAGCCAGGCGGATCTCTGTGAGTTCGAGGCCAGCCTGGGCTACCAAGTGAGTTCCAGGAAAGGCGCAAAGCTACGCAGAGAAACCCTGTCTCGAAAAACCAAAAAAAAAAAAAAAAAAAAAAAAGAATCATGTCTCAAAACACCAATAAACAAATATGTAATAAGGGGGGAGGATTAAAGGCTTGGGTATAGTATCAAATGTCACAACATGGGAGGCAGAGACAAGTAGCTCTCTGGGAGTTCCAGGCTTGCCAGGGTTCCACAGGGAGACCTCTCTAAGACTGGAATCAGAGCTTGAGCAAGTTTTGTGAAATACTGCATCTAGTCTACAGTGACTTCTATTACTATCTTTTTTTTTTTTTTCTTCGAGACAGGGTTTTTCTGTGTAGCTTTGCGCCTTTCCTGGAACTCGCTTTGGAGACCAGGCTGGCCTCGAACTCACAGAGATCCTCCTGCCTCTGCCTCCCGAATGCTGGGATTAAAGGCGTGCGCTACCACTGCCCGGCCTTCTATTACTATCTTAATAGTTGTGTTAGTTAATATTTGAACTTGACTCTCAGCGGCACCTTAGTTTCCAGACTTCACAGAATGAATGGGGGGAGGGGTGGGTGGGAACCTCACTGTATGAGGAAATTTCAGTTTTCTATCTGGAGGTAAACACTATTGAGAAGCTCAAGATCAAACAATACCAAGGAGGGTGATCAATGTCACTGGTATGTAGACAAACCGGCAACCATTGGTACTAGAAAGGGGTACAATCCTTGTTCCCAGTTTCTCGACAATGTACATGACCCTAAAGCAGTGGTTCTCAACCTGGGGGGTCACGACCCCCAGGCCCGCATGACCTTTTTGCGGGGGTCGCCTGTGACCATTGGAAATACCAGATATTTACACTGGGATTCATAACAGTAGCAAAGTTACAGTTGTGAAGTAGCAACAAAAATAATTTTATGGTTGGGCGGGGTCACCACAACATAAAGAACTGTATTACAGGGTAGAAGCATTAGGAAGGCTGAGAACCTAAAGGATTTTGTTTGTTCCTATGACTCTGCTACTTAAAAAAAAAAAAAAAAGAAGAAGAAGCTGGGCGGTGGTGATGCACACCTTTAATCCCAGCACTCGGAGGCAGAGCCAGGCGGATCTCAGTGAGTTCAAGGCCAGCCTGGTCTACAGAGCGAGATCCAGGACAGGCACCAAAACTACAAGGAGAAACCCTGTCTCAAAAAGCCCCCCAATAAATAAATAAATAAATAAAAAGAAAAAAAAAACCCTTTGCTGGTCCTTACAAAATTGGTAGAAATCGCACGCCTTGCAGTTTTGATAACTACTCCCACAAGCCCTATGCCATTTCCTCTGGACCAATGCCTTTACCTCACACAAGGCTCTCAAAGGGTACCAGCTCCTGTGTGGTCTCCAGCTCTCTGCCTTTGAAGGCACCTAAAAGCCCTGTAACCCCGGTCGCCTTAGAACTGTAGACTGTTTCCTCTGGGATGCCCAGCAGAGTGTCAGTGAGCCACTTCACCGTTAACTTCTGATCTGGGAAGGGATGCAGAGAGACTGGGTGTGCCTACCTTGCTCAGGCCGAACTCGTCCTCTTCATCGGAGGGAACGCCGTAGTTGCCGATGAGGGGGTAGGTGAGCACTAAGATCTGAGCTTTGTAGGAAGGGTCAGTCAGGGCCTCTGGGTAGCCGACCATGCCGGTCTGAAACACTGAAAAAAGAGGTTGAGTTCTGGCAAGGGTTGCAGCCTTCGGAACGCTGCCCCAGCGCAGCAAATCCCGGAGGAGATGACTGCTTCGGTCGCGAGTGGCGGAAGGCAGCTGGGGCTGGGGACACCGGATCGGGGAGAGGAGTGTGCAGGAGGGGTGGACAGGTTAAGCAGAGTGGGATCGGGTCGGCAGCCCGCCCGGGCTTGCTTACCCACTTCCCCAGCAGTCGACACAGCGGCCCCAAAGGGCCGGCCCTGCAGCACCGACCCGTCCTCCAACACCAGGGCCGCCATGGGGTCGGAACTGAGTCTGGGCGAGCACCGAGACGCGGGAGGCGCGGCTAGCCTCACTGGAAGCAAGAACACCGCGCGCCGAAGTTGGTCCACGTGGCTCGCTGCGCGGGGCGCTGGAGAGCAGGCGGGCGCGGCAAGCGGGAGCCCTGATCGTACTGAGCTGAAGCACGACTGCGACGGCGCAAGCAGCCGGCAGCGTGAGGGGCGGGGCCGGCCACGTAAGGGGCGGGACCACGGGGTGGGTCCGCAGCATCACACCGAGCAAAACCCTGGAGACGTGGGAGACCCGCCCGTGCCAAACCCAGCCCCTCAAGCAAGAAACACGCAAAGGTAGGGCACTATCCCTAAAACAATGGGGAAAAAAGTGTTTATTGTAGTCAGTAATACAAACAAGTACTCGTCCATTCCTGAACCGAGTGTCTATCACCCCGAGGTGGTGCAATTTGACACCTTCCTTCATTATCAATGGCCGCCTCAGGCTTGAACAGGATCCGCTCGCTGGCCAGTAAAGCTTGTCACGATCAGGGTGATCTCAGGTGAGCAGGAAGCCCTGTGTGGTTCATGAAGCCTTGGCCTTTCGGCGCTGGGTTCCCCAAAGTAGAATGGAGATGGCTAGCGTGGTGGATCCCAGAATCCCGAAGAACATGAGCAGTGGAAAGGAGCCCTGTGATTAGCAAACAAACAAGTCACAGCAGTGTACACAGGGTCACGTTCTGACACCTCATGGGGCACTTCCCTTATAGCCGCCTTCCAGCCACTGGCATCAGTTCCTTGTATCTCTTTCTGAGAGGTTCTTGCCAAATGCATCCCTTTCTATCTAAAAGGTCCAGCGCCTTACCTGCCTCATGCATTTGTATCCGTGGAAACCATCAGCACAAACGCACTGCAAAAGACCAGGACCTTCAGGTGCACAAGATCCATTCTCAGGACACATTTCTGGGAGCCAGAGGAAAAACAAGTCACTGGAGTCTAAGGCTATATGACCTGAAGAGCCAATCGCTGGTCTAAGAAGCTAAACAGGGGCCTGACTGGTACTTGGATGGGAGGATATCACTGCACTCATTAGGTATTTTCCTCAAATATCTGCTTAGAGTCTCTTAATTATTTCTAGGTCAAAAGTAGAGGGAGCCGGGTGGTGGTGTCGCATGCCTTTAATCCCAGCACTCGGGAGGCAGAGCCAGGTGGATCTCTGTGAGTTCGAGGCCAGCCTGGGCTACCAAGTGAGTCCCAGGAAAGGTGCAAAGCTACACAGAAAAACCCTGTCTCGAAAAAAAAAAAAAAAAAAAAAAAAGTAGAGGGAAAAGCTGGTCATGGTGGTGCACACCTAAATCCCAGCATTTGGGAGGCAGGGGCAGGCAGATCTCTGTGAGCTGAAGGCCAGCCTGTTGTACAAAACACGTTCCAGATCAGCTAGGAATACATGAAGAGATTCTGCTTCAGAAAATAAAAACAAAAAATAGAAGAAAGATCATAAATAATTAGGATGCAATACTACTACTACTAATTAAAACCTTGGGCTGTAGAGATGGCTCAGTGGCTAAGAGCACTGGCTGCTCTTCCAGAGGTCCTGAATTCAATCCCTAGCAACCACATGGTGGCTCACAACCATCTGTAATGGGATCTGGTGCCCTCTTCTGGCCTGCAGGCATACATGCAGGCAGAACACTGTATACATGATAAATAACTAAATCTTAAAAAAAAAAAACAAAAAAAACCAAAAACAATTAAAACCTTTTCAGGGGAACAGAGAACACTGGACAAATAGGCACTTTAGCACCTTTATCTGTCTAAAGTGGGGAATGACTTCACTTTAGACAGAAGGAAAGGACTCCCGGGTGAGATGACCGTCCTACAGCATACCTGGGCTTCCCGTGCTATTACAGAGGTCCTTTTGTCCTTGGCAAATCTGCTTGTCTATGAACGAGGTACTACTTTCCCAGGCACTAATACCTCCAGGACAGGTGACATCTTGTGGTAGTATCCTGAAGACAACACATGATCATAAATACACAGCCAAAGAGGTTAGGTTGTAGCTCGGTAGTAGAACAAACTTACATCAACACATAAGGCCATGGGTTCATGGGTACCCACCACACATGCAGACATGTGCACATGTGCATACAAACTCACTCAGGCGTATATGCATGCATGCATGCATGCATGCGTGCGCGCGCACCACACACACACAATACACACACACCACAGCAATAGCAGCTCTGATATTGCTGAGCACTTAACAATTAACATCTATGACTCTATCTTCCCCTCTCTATTACTCACAGAGTCTGGAGCTGGGTAAAACCACGGAAGGCATTGGTCAAACCATCCTTGAGAGGATTTGCTTGAAGGTCTCTGCAAAGTACACACTGTTAGTACCCTGTTGAGAAAGCATGCTATTAACCTCTATGCATGCTTTCCTGGGCTGTTAATCCAATCCGTGTCCTCAGTTGTACAGGTTTAGACACTAATATTAATCTGCCTTTTTAAGAATTATCTCCAAAGACTTTCCCATCACCATCTTTACCTTTTGGGCAGAAAAGTACCTAGCCACTTACATGATAACAGCAGTAGAAGCCTGAAAAAAGTTTGGACCAGGATCCTTCAGGGAACAGTTCTGGAGATCTAGCCTGAAGAAACAAAGCGATTAGTGTAACTAGGTCTCTTTTCCATCCCCGGCAAGGTTAGTATGTGTGCACACACCCCACCTGAGCTAATATTGATGGAACATCACTATGTTCAGAACTATAGAAGTGCTAGGATAGTGGACACTGTAATCATGTACTGTCCAATCTAATTACCCTAGTTACAAGTAGACGTTTGTTTTTTTAAAAAACTGGAGCTGAGGACCGAACCCAGAGCGCTAGGCAAGCGCTCTACCACTGAGCTAAATCCCCAACCCCTTTTGTTTTGTTTTGTTTTTTGAGACAGGGTTTCTCTGTGTAGCTTTGCGCCTTTCCTGGAACTCACTCTGTAGACCAGGCTGGCCTCGAACTCACAGAGATCCACCTGGCTCTGCCTCCCGAGTGCTGGGATTAAAGGCGTGCGCCACCACTGCCCAGCTTTACAAGTAGACATTTTAATTTACCTAAAATTCAAGTGCATTCTCACAAGTAAGACTTCAGACATGTACGAAATCATGGCTCCTATGCTGATCAGTACTGATATGGAACTTTTTTTTTTTTTTTTTTTTTTTTTTGGTTTTTTCGAGACAGGGTTTCTCTGTGTAGCTTTGCGCCTTTCCTGGGACTCACTTGGTAGCCCAGGCTGGCCTCGAACTCACAGAGATCCGCCTGGCTCTGCCTCCCGAGTGCTGGGATTAAAGGCGTGCGCCACCACCGCCCGGCGATATGGAACATTTTGATCATCAACAGAAATTAATATTGGGTCACACAGTTCTAACTGGTATAGATCTGCACTATGCAAATATTAGAAGAAACTTTGTGTTATTTTTTCCAGGACTAGTAGATCTCATCCTGTGATTCTCAGACCCAGAAGTTTTTGTTGTTGCTGCTGGGAATTAAAACTCAGGACCTTGGGAGTTTGAGCCAAGCACTCTATCACCAAGCCACAGCCACAGCCACAGCCACAGCCTCAGCCACAGCCACCACTCTACAGAGATTTTATTTTGTTTTGAGACAGGGTCTCACTCTGCAACCCAGGCTGGTATCAACCTGTGACAGTCCTCCTGCCTCAGCTTCTCAAATGCTGGGGTTAGAGACAAGAACCACAATGCTCAGCATCCCCACCGAGATGATTTCTTTTCGAGACAAGGTCTCCATGTAACCCAAGCTAGTCCCAAATTCACTAAGTAGCTAAGGGTGACCTTGGATTTCTCTGTGTAGCCCTAGCTGTCCTGGAATTCGCTCTGTAGACCATGCTCACCTCAAACTCACAGAGATCTGCCTGCCTCTGCCTCCCAAGTGCTAAAATTACAAAATATACCAACCAGCCCCAACAACAGAGGTTTTAAATGAAAGAAAAAAAACAACAACAAAAGCATAAGTTTTTCCCAAGTAAATTTCCTATCAGAAACAATTGTAAACTTCTATATATTAAGGATTTTAAGCAGGGTAGGTGGTGGCGGTGCACGCCTTTAGTCCCAGCACTCGAAGCAGAGGCAGGCAAATCTAAATTCAAGGCCAGCCTGGTCTGCAGAGTGAGTTCCAGGACAGCCAGGACTACACAGAGAAACCCTGTATCCAAAAACCAACCAACCAAACAAACAAACAAAGGACTTCCAACACATTATTTTCATTTACTGAGTTCCTATGAACTACAAAAATCATAACATTATAAAATAAATAACTTAGTATCTGGCCTGGTAGTGCAAGCTACCCCTAATCCCTGCTACTCAGGAAGCTGAGGCAGGAGGATCACAAGTTCAAGGTTGGTGTGGGCAATTCATTGAGATCACGTGTCAAAATGGTACATGCTGAAAGGAGCCAAGTGTGATGGCTCACTCCTGTAGTTCCAGTACTTGGGAGGCTGAAGCAGAGTTATTCAAGTTTTTGAGGTCATGCTGTGCTACATAGTAAGTACCAGGATAGCCAGGGCTATATCGTAAGACCCTATCTCAAAGAAAACAAAAGGAAAAGCTAAACCAAAAAAAGGTAGCTTGACTAGCATGCACAAAGTCCTAGGCTCATTCCCTAGTACCCAGAATAACAATAACAAAAAGAAAAAAAAAATTAAGGACTGGAGAGATGGCTTAGCTGTTAAGAGTGAGTGCCGATTCTGCAGAGGACCCGAATTCAGTTCCCAGCACCCACACTGGGCATCTCACAACTGCCTATCACTCCAGCTCCAGGGGATCCAAAGCCTCTGGACTCTTCCAGCACCTGCACTCAAGTGCATGTACCCAGACAGACAGACACACACACACACACACACTAAAAAATAAAATTAAGAAAACTGTAAATGTATTTTAGTAAAAAATAATCTAAAGACTTACAATAAAACTATTTTTAGGGCTGGAGAGATGGCTCAGAGGTTAAGAGCACTGACTGCTCTTCCAGAGGTCCTGAGTTCAATTCCCAGCAACCACATGGCGGCTCACAACCACCTGTAATGAGATCTGGTGCCCTCTTCTGGCCTGCAGTCATATATACTGTATACATAATAAATAAATAAATCTTTTAAAAAATAACTATTTTTAAATTGGGCAGTGGTGGCACATGCCTTTGATCCCAGCACTTGGGAGGCAGAGGCAGGCAGATATCTGTGAGTTCGAGGCCAGCCTGGTCTGCAATGAATTCCAGGACAGCCACAGCTACACAGAAAAACCCTGCCTCAAAAACAAACAAACAAACAAATGAAAACAAAAACAATCTATTTTTAAATGATGCCACAAAAGTCTACAAAATGGCAAAAACTATCACTTATCATCCAGAAAAAAAAATCAAAAGATCGTTTACCAATCAAATAATACTACATCAAATTTAAACGTTTTAGAATCAAGCATTAGATGCCTCCAGTTAGGTGCCAATATTTATCCACAATGCCATTTAGGGCAAGCCTGTAGACTGGGAGCTTTTTTGAGTATCCAAGGATGTCTTCTCCTCCCTCACCCCAAGATGGTGCCCTTCTGATTCAGGCAGCATCGGGCTTGCATTAACTCCGATGTTTCCTCACAGTAAACAGCTACTCTGGACGTATTTTGCACACCTCCCGGACACTGGGTGCATATCTGCAGAAGAGAAAGAAATCTTATTAAGATTCCAGAGAGAAAAAAAAAAAGAAGAATAAACAAGAATCAAGAGTTAGCTGTCAGCACTCTCTCCAGAATTCCTATAATACAGAGCAGAAAGCTGCCTTTTATAAATAGAACCTATTTCTTCCCTTACAACCGGCACCAAATCAGCGCACTCTCCAAGTCCTTCCTGAGGGAAGGTCCTCATCTATGAGAATCATTACTTGACTATATTATGTCCTCTCCAGAGACTTCTCCACCTGACAGACATGGTTTGGCAAGCGTTAAAGGGCCGCATGCAGGTACACAAAGTACTCAAGCATCACAAGATAGTTAGCTGTGCCATTGCACAACACCACGCACAGTATTCGGGCAAGGACAGCTGGCGGAAGAGCCAGGGGACTCTGGAGTGGAAAGAACAATATAAAGTTATTCAAAAGCAAAGAGATCAGATTTCAAAGGTCTCTGAATGTGGGCAGGGCGAAGGTGCCAGTGGCCGGCACTACGTGAGTACTAGGGAGCACGATCCCCGCGGGGACAGGGCTAGGGGAATCTCCAGGGAGAAATCTGAGCTCCGGGCTGGGACAGCCACCGGCGGGCAAGCTCGACACAAGGCTGACGATCAGCAACCTTCTGCAGCCAGATCTCAAACATTCTTCTGTACCTCAGGTAGAGCCAGGGCCCTTTCCATGCCCACAGCCAGGAGCAGGGCAGCAGCCCAAGATATCGGGCTCACAGAACTGCCCGGCTCCCGGGACGCCATTTTCCACTCCTTTCAACCTTGACAGCTCGCGAGAGCTCAGCACGAGGCCCCGCCCCCATCGCGTCACGCCCCCCCCGCCTTGAGGCGGGGCCTAAGCTCCCGAGGCCTGTCACTCGGGGGCGTGGCCTAACCCGTCCTCCACCGGCGCCGCGGGGCGGGGCCTAAGTTTGCCCGAGCGCGTCTGCGGCTCGCGGGCTTCTGGGCTCATGTCTGCGCTCCACTGTGTCTGTTCCTGGTGGGCAGGCCCACCCTCCCTCCTTTCTTCCTGTAGCGCGCGGGCCTCCCCAGGCGACGCTTAGGTTGCTTGGAGCCTACTGCATGCTTCCTCAGCCCGGTGCGGACCACTGGGCCGCTCCATCCGCCCTCAGTAAACATGGCGGCGCGGCGATCAGGGCGGGCGGGGGGCGGGGTCCCGCTGTCACCAAGCCGAGCACTGCTCCGGCCCGGCTGGCCGGCGGGCCAGCTACCCCACGTGTGGAGATCTTGCAGGTGGGCCGGGCCGGGCCGGGCCGGGGTGGGGTGGGGCGGGGATTGGGCAGGGGCAGATAGGTTGAGTTCTGCCGCCTCCGGGCAGGAGAGGCGGAGCTGGGAGGGGCGGGCCGGGGCGAGCTTCTCAGCGTGGGCTTTGGGGACGGTCTTAAATACTCGCGCAAAGTGCCCGGGTTCGCCACACGTGAGGAGAAGGGGGAAACTGAGTCGGAAAGAGGGTAAGGGATGGTGGAGGAGCGGAGATCGGAGGGCGAAGGGCAAACGCGGGCCGGAGGACACGAGTCTGGGAACCCTTCACCTTAATGTTGCGTAGTGTTCGGGAGCCCCGGCAAGGTGATGAAGCGGCAGAGACGCTTTCCAAACTCAGGTTCTTTGCCTTCCCAGGAAAAGAACAATGCTGGTTTCGGGAAGATCGGAGCAACTTTGGTAGTCCTGGGCGAACCACCGACGCCAGGCAAGGTAAGCGCCTCCGCAGAGTGCCAGGAGACCTGTCTGGAAGGGCGCTGGGAGAGAGACCCGTCACAGCTATTGCTTTTGGTGAGGACACCCCAAAAGGTCACCAGAGACTATTAGAGTTCAAGTAACCTACCTGTGCTGGGTTTTTTGTTTTTTTTGTTTTTTTTTCCCCCCCACGTGCTCCAGGTACCTGCCTGGAAATCCCGAATTTACGTTTATTAAGACCTTTAGTGCCGGGCGGTGGTGGCGCACGCCTTTAATCTCAGCAGATCTCTGTGAGTTCGAGGCCAGCCTGGTCTCCAAAGCGAGTTCCAGGAAAGGCGCAAAGCTACACAGAGAAACCCTGTCTCGAAAAACCAAAAAAAAAAAAAGACCTTTAGCTGTAGGAATATTTAGCTTTCGGGAGCCACTGTTCAGACCTTGAGGAGTTTTAAACCCAAGACAGATTGGCAGTTGGCCCTGCAGGTGTTCCTTTACATTTCAAAGGAGGAAGAGGGTGAGGATTTAGCCCTGTGGCCTAGTGGTTTCTAGCTTGTTCGGTCCCCAGTACTCCAAGAAACAAACCCACAAGGCCTTAATACCTCTCACTGCAGTTAAAGTCATCTAGTGAGTATGTGTTGACAGAAGTTTTAAAGGGGGACCCTACTTAGTAAAATACCTTGGCTCTCTTTTGTCTCCTACTCTGAGATAGACATGTCCATTGGTGTGAATCAGTGAGGTTTTTAGAAAGCCATTGTTCTTTTCCTAGAATTGGATTGTGTGAGATGAAGACTGTGTTACTGGATTGATTGGCACTTTCCTTCCTGCTTGGCTCTTTCTTCCTCCATCCTGGAGGATTCTTGGTACTTAATGCAGATAATTTGTCAGGAAACTCCAGAAGTAGAGAGACCCAGTCAGTACTGGGACCTACCATGTAGCTCTGGTTGGCCTGGAACTCATAGAGATCCACCTGCCTCTGCCTCCCTTGTAGTCTTGACTGTCCTGGAACTCGCTTTTTAGGCCAGCCTTACCTCCAATTCAGAGCTACCTGCCTCTCTCCCAAGTGTTGGAATTAAAGATGTGGGTCACCACCACCCTGCTAGCTTGTTTTCATCTTATAGTAGTCACTGGTTGCCAAAGAGTGAGAAATCTTAAGGTTGTGCAATTAACGAAGGCCCAGGGCATCTTTAGGTTAAACCAGGGTGCCCTGTTGGGATTGTTGATCTAGAGAGTAGCAGTTGAACATGTGACCGAAGCTCAGACTCTTAGTCTGTGGGAACTGCACCTTGTCAGCCAGGCAGTATCTGCCCAGGTATTCATACAGTATGGGAGACAATGCCCTGATCTCCCGGTGGGTAGGATGTATTAATCTGTCACCAGGTTAGTTGAAATCTACACTGTTCCATGAATGAATGACTATAGTTAGCACTCTGCTCCTTTCCTAGTCTTGGGAATAGTGAGGTTGGACCACTGTGAAAGATTTCTTTTTTTTCTTGTTTTGTGCTCTGTGTGTGTGTGTGTGTCTGTCGGTGTGAGGAGGTCTGAAGGGACAGAGCTGGAGTTAGAGATGATTTCAAGCTGATGATATGCTTGGGACCAAACTTGTCCTCCACAAAGGAGCCAGAACTGAGCCATCTCTCCAGCCCCTGTAATAGAGATTAAAGATTGATTCTTTACAGGTTTTGTAGAGAGATGCTCTGAGCATATTTCAGGTAAAATATCCTGCTGCTCACCATTGGAGGTTGGGATGGAAACAGCAACTAATACACAAAACAAAGGAAACTGTTTGTTGTTGTAGAACTTAGAGGGGAGGGGGCTTGAGTTTAGAAGGGTGGGGTCACAAAGTTTAATGTCACATGCTAGATAGAATGTAGAGCTACAATTTATTTAGAAGAGTCTGTATGTATTACCACCCTGCCTTAGGCTGTTCTAAGCTAGGAATTTAGTACCTAGAGAAGGTACTAGATAGGATCTAAGGTGTGGCTGATTCCTCTGATGGGACAAAAATTTGTGAACTAGTGACAGTGACTTTACTTACTGCTGGCTCACATGGCAGGTATTCAGAGAACGTTAACTGTCATCATGTAAGGCTGTCTGAATATGTAGCATTCTCTAGTATCCCCTCCACACCAAGGAGTACTTCTAGGGGGATTGCTTTTTATTTGTTTGTATTTTTATTGTTTGTTTCAAAACAGGGTTTCACTGTAGCCCTGGCTATCCTGGAACTTGCTCTGTCGACCAGGCTGGCCTTGAGCTCACAGAGCTCCACCTCTGTGTATCTGCCTCCCCAGTGTTGGGATTAAAGGCATGTGCCGCCACCGCCCTGCTTGGGGATTGCTTTTCAAGACAAGACATATATACACTTGTTAGCGTAGGATGGATGAGGTATATCCCAAGGCCTTCTTTCTATTGTGGCCTCTGACAGTTACTTAGTTGTGTTTTTAGAAGAGTTGCTTGAGAGGCCCAGGAGGTAGCGCAGGGCTTGCCACCTAAGTATGAAGACCAAAGCACGGCAGTTGCCTATAGATCTCTGTAAACAAACCCTGTCCGGAAAGTGACCAAGGAAGACACCGGCAGCTTCCACATGCTCACGAATCTGCTCACCTGCACACATGCATCCGTAAACAGAAAAAGCAGAGAAGGTTATCTGAATGTCTGGACTTGGGAAGTGAGGATACTGGAAGAATGACTTACTGAATAGTGTGATCCCATCTTTGTTCCTTTGAAGATTGTGTCATATTATTAGAATGACGATTTGTGTGTGTGTGTGTGTGTGTGTGTGTATTAGAAAAGTAACTTTCCCGTCTTCTCTAGGCAACACCTTAACTCTGTCTAGCATACAGAGTGCCAAGAGATTTAGGCTGAGGGCCTAATCCGTCTAAGAATGCTGTTGAATGTGAGCTCTCTGCTCTCCGGTCTGGAACTTCTAGATTTGAGTCGGGACATAGGGTGATACTGGCCATTTTGGGGCACGGTGCTTGGTTTCCTGATGAGCCCAGAACAAATAGCATCTAAGCTTTTTCTCTCACCCCAACTCTTGTTCTCTCAGCTACTTACAGAATCAGAGCCTCCCCCTCTGTCCTGCTCCAGGTAGCTCTGCCTCAGAACAGAGATTGCTTCTCTAGGTAAGTGTCTGATCCCAGCATCATGCATTTGGGTGTTTTGTGTGTCTGTCTGTGCACCACATGTGTGTCTGGTGCCCACAGAGGCTATAAGAGGGCATCAGATCCCCTGGAACTGGAGTTATGGATGGTTGTGAGCTGCCATGTGCATGCTGGGAATAGAACTCCTGCAAGAGCAAGTACTCCTAACCACTGAACACCCCTCTGACCCCGGTGTATCTCACTTTTGAATCCTGCCCCTCTGACCAGATCCACCCTTGACTGGTACGTCTAGCAGGAGCTAAGATAGGGTGGTAGGGTTTCTCTAGGGATATTGGGGGTATTCATAAAGGGGTATAGCTGGGCAGTGGTGGTGGCACATGCCTTCAATCCCAACAGAAAGAGGTGTACAGAGTTCAGAGTGGGGCTTGAGGCCTCAGGGAGGTGAGCTCACTGGTCTGTGCTGGTGCTGTTAGGAGGACGACACCTGGGTCATGGGAGGTGGAACTGAGGCCAAGAAGAATAGAGGAAACCTGCTGTCATTGGTCTCCCATTTCTTCCCTGCTGGACTGTGGCGCCAGGCTGGGCTCTGCTGGCTCCGTCCATTGTAGTGCCTGGGTCTGTGCCCGCAAATGGAGGCAGGGATTATATGAAGAAAGTGAGGCTCGAGTTGATTTTTGTTTTACTACTCGGGTGGAGACCCGAGGAAGGTCTTGAGTTTCCTAACTGCACACCCAAAGGTCCTGGCCAAGTTACTAAGTTACTGTCTCCTGTCTGTCTCCCCCTGCTGCTCCCTCTCTCCCTCCCTAACCTGGAACAAACGCAGCCCGTACCTTGCAGGCATTCACCACCGTGCTGGCCAGCTAGTCTGAGTCTGGCCATGGCGTGTCCCAAGCCTACGGGTGGGCAGCCATGAGGGCAGGATAGGCTTGACTGAGAGATTAATCCTGAGAGAGTTAATCCTTACAGCTCCAACCATGTCACTGGGAGGAAGAGGACTGCCGTGAGCCTGAGCCAGGAACCAGCTCGGAGCCGTTTGCCTGTACCTGCCCAGTCAAGTGACGGCTCAGAGCCCGGGAGTGCTGAGTCCTGAAAAACGGGCACGGTGAAGATGACTATGGGGGAGAGCACCTCAGCTCCCCTCCACACAACCTCGGGCACCAGCGGGGCTGTCTCCAGCTTTTCCGTCGTGGACTACGTGGTGTTTGGCCTGCTGCTGCTTCTCTCCCTCGTCATTGGGCTCTATCATGCTTGCCGTGGGTGGGGCCGTCATACCGTGGGCGAGCTGCTGCTGGCCGACCGCAAGATGGGCTGCCTTCCTGTAGCACTGTCCCTGCTGGCCACCTTCCAGTCAGCGGTAGCCATCCTAGGGGCACCGGCCGAGATCTACCAATTCGGAACCCAGTACTGGTTCCTGGGCTGCTCCTACTTCCTGGGGCTTCTGATCCCTGCTCACGTCTTCATCCCGGTCTTCTACCGCCTGCGTCTGACCAGCACCTATGAGGTAAACAGGGGAGGATGGAGGAGGGGATAGGTACCTAAGAGAGGGCTGTGACTCTAGGCTTCCACCCAAGGGATGGCTGCCCCAAGTATCTCTCCATCCTGGAGGAGTTAAGCTGGGGGAGGGGTGGGAGAGCCCCATGCCTGAGGGGTCTAGAGTAGATGTCTGCATATTCCCTTGTATTATTAGGCCTCATGAGGAAAGGTTGTGTATGGTGAGGCTTGGAGTCGGGAAATAAATACCATAATGCCTCGAAAGGTATATAAATTCTTTGTACTTCTGTCTAGTACCTGGAGCTCCGCTTTAATAAAGCCGTGAGGATCCTCGGGACTGTGACCTTCATCTTTCAGATGGTAGGTGGAAAGGTGTGGAAGCTGGGGCCTGGGCATGGGAGGGAAAGCTGAACGCAGGCCTTCAGAGTTGGGGTGCATGGAGCTTTCTGGATTCTCCAACTGACGGGATTAAAATTTCTGTGAGTGACTATGGTCAAGTCCCTGGTGGCATCCCATCCACTGCCACTCTGTGGTAGGTTTGTTGAGAGGGAAGTTGAGGTAAAGCCCTAGGGATACTTTTTCCACCTGCATCTCCCTCCCCTTCACGCCCTTTCCCATCCTGCAGGTGATCTACATGGGAGTTGCTCTCTATGCACCATCCTTGGCCCTCAATGCAGGTGAGGAGTCACAGTCCCTGACTTCTGGCCTTGACAGACTAGAAAAATGCCTTTAGGAGGGGCAGAGAGGGTAGTGTGCTACAAAGAATCTGACCTTGAGAGAACTGATTCATCGACGGGGCTCTTGGTCTGCAGAGGTACAAGTAGACATCGTTCACCTCAGCGAAAGCTGATCAAACATTACCATGCCACACCTGAACTGGTTAATCAGCATTTCGGTGGAGCTCTGAAAATTTTTTCCTCGTGTTGAGGAATGATTGAATGACAGTTACTTCTTTTTTTTTTTTTTTTTTTTTTTTTGGTTTTTCGAGACAAGGTTTCTCTGTGTAGCTTTGCGCCTTTCCTGGAACTCACTTGGTAGCCCAGGCTGGCCTCGAACTCACAGAGATCCGCCTGGCTCTGCCTCCCGAGTGCTGGGATTAAAGGCGTGCGCCACCACCGCCCGGCTACTTCATTTTTATGATGGGGTTTTTGTGTGTTTTTTGAGCAAGGTCTCTTATGTAGCCCTGGCTGTCCTAGCAGTGTGCTGGATAGACCAGGCTGGCCTCCCAGAGATCCCGTCTCTGCCTCCCGGGAGGCTGGGATTAAAGGCGTGCACCACCACAGCTGGCGCATCTGTATGATCTGAGTAGCCGTCCTCACCAGGGCTTCTCTGGAAAGCCTTCCAGAGATAGGATTGTGACGTTTATCTGTTTACAGTGACTGGATTTGATCTATGGCTGTCAGTACTGGCCTTAGGAATTGTCTGCAACATCTACACTGCACTGGTAATTGCAATTATTCCTGAGGTAACGGCAGGAAGACGGGAGAAGGGAAGGAAGAGCTAGCATGAAGAGAGACCAGAAATGGGATGGAGTTCCAGGGTGAGGCAGGGTGGGAGGAGATTGAGTGTGGGCTACGAAAGGGGAAGGTGACTGTCCACCCTCTGTTTGACGGGGCATTTGTGACAGATGTGATGTTTTTTCCTTGCAGGGTGGGCTGAAGGCAGTCATCTGGACAGATGTGTTCCAAACGCTGGTCATGTTCCTAGGGCAGCTGGTGGTTATCATTGTAGGCTCGGCCAGAGTGGGCGGCTTGGGACGTGTGTGGGAAGTGGCTTCCGAGGAACACCTCATCTCTGGGATTGAGTAAGTCTGCTTCCTTGACTGGTACCTGTAGCGCCTAGGGGCTAAGTCCGTTTCAGAGCCTGGTCTCGGTCCTTTAGAAAGCAGAGAGAAAGCTGGCAACACCAAATAGGCAGAAAGTCCACACTGCAGAGGGAGAGGGTGATCGTGGGTACCTGCAGAAGGCCTGGACGTTGTGTGGATACATACCTGAGATGAGGTGGCCGTGGCAGTGACCAGACATTATTTGTTGCAGGCTGGATCCCGACCCCTTTGTGCGTCATACTTTCTGGACTTTGGCCTTTGGGGGTGTCTTCATGATGCTGTCCTTGTATGGAGTGAATCAGGCTCAGGTGCAGCGCTACCTCAGTTCCCGCTCAGAGAGGGCTGCTGTGCTGTGAGTGCAGGGATGGGACATATTGGAGCAAGAGCTTGGGAAGGGTTCCCTGGAAGTAGTGGTGCGGGGTGGGGCAGGATTCAGGGTGCCCTCCCGCCTTGTGGGGCTCTCTGGAGGTCCAGGAGGACATGTCCAACGGTGTCTGCTGATGTCATCTCTGTCATTCGGCACTGGTCCTCTGCAGCTCCTGCTATGCGGTGTTCCCCTGCCAGCAAGTGGCCCTCTGCATGAGCTCCCTCATCGGCCTGGTCATGTTTGCTTATTATAAGGAATACACTAAGAGCCCCCAGCAAGAGCAAGCAGCACCCGACCAGGTGAGATGGCCTCTCTGCCTCCGTCCTGTGCACGTGAGAAGCCAGTCTAGGTCCCCAAGCAGAGCACCTATGTGGCTAAAGTGGAAAAGAAACAGACTAGTAGCTTTTTTGCAGTCCTGAGGTTCCAGTTCTCTAGCATGTCAGACTCCAGTCCTCAGCAAATGTGATCAGTGCTCACCCCACTTGATGGGTGGAGAACTGACTGATACCAACTCCCTCTGTTGGAAACGGTTGCCCATCTGCAGTCATCTAAGCTCCCAGCAGCCACGGTTTATAGAAGATGTTGGGAGGTGGAGATGACGGAGGGAGGCGGCAGCGTGCTGCCGTCACACTGCTCATCAGAGGAGGGGCTGGATGGGCTGTGTAGTTCCCTCTTCAGGGCCCTTCTCTCCCTGCTTCATTTCTGGCTCCCCTTCCTGATGCCCCCAGGCTCTGGCTGGCAAGGGCGTGTCCAGAGGGGCTTCTGCAGACAGCAGGCAGGAGGTGGCATCTCTGTGCTCTGTTCTTCTTGCAGCTGGTCCTCTATTTTGTCATGGACCTCCTGAAGGACATGCCGGGGCTGCCTGGGCTCTTCGTTGCTTGCCTCTTCAGTGGATCCCTCAGGTACTGTCTTCCACAGTTTGCCCTAGATGTGGTGTACCCGCCCCGCTGGGACAGCCTGCCCATCTGTTTCAGATGGCAGGACGCAGCACAGCCTCTCCCAAAGCATGCTTTCGTCTGACACTGACAGTCCTCTCTCTGCATGAACAAATCTCTGCTCCATCAGAAGAGTCTTGCTTTCCGAAACGCCTTTGAAGTCGCCTGGGCTGGCGTAGACGGGTAGTTTCTTACCTTCCTCTGACCCTCTGCAGAGTCCTTAGTTGTGCCTTCTTTGGCTCCCTTCCCCCTTGCAGCACCATATCGTCTGCGTTCAATTCCCTGGCAACTGTCACTATGGAAGACCTAATTCAACCCTGGTTCCCTGAGCTGACCGAAACCCGGGCCACCATGCTTTCCCGATGCCTCGGTACGACTCCTCCTCCGTGTTTCTCAAGTCTTGTTCAGTCTGAGACCCCTGGCCACTGACGTCAGTCTCCTGACGTCTTACCTGTCTGTCCTGGGCCCAGCACATGCCTCGTGCAGCACGGCATGTAGTGCTCTCAGGGGAGAGCAGGAGGACACAGACAGGGTCTGGGTCCCGCAGTGAGGACAGAGCGGTGGGCCCTGGGGCTGGGCTGTGAGGCGATAGACCTGTCTCTCTGGGGGCACAGAAGTGGTTTGGCTGGAGTGTTCCACCCCCCAGCCCCCTTCGTGTTTACTGACATCCTTTTTCTCCCCAGCCTTTGCCTATGGGCTAGTTTGCCTGGGAATGGCCTATGTTTCCTCTCACCTGGGATCAGTGCTGCAGGTAATGCTCAAAGAGAAAGAAGCTCTTGGTGGGGACATGTTTGAAACAGGAAATGAAGAGAGCTGTTTTGAGAGCTGCGCCTTTAAAAAAATTATTGCATTTAAGCTGGGCACGGTGGTGTACACTTCTAATCCCAGCCTGGGAGGCAGAGGCAGGCAGACAGACCTGAGTTCAAGGCCAACCTGGTCTACAGAACAAGTTCCAGGACAGCTAAGGCTACACAGAGAAACCCCGTCAAAAACCAAAACAAACAACAAAAAATTACATTTGTTCATTTATTGTATGTTGATACTTGCATGCCAGTGCTCAAGTGGAGGTCAGAGGACAACTTTTGGGAGTTGGTTCTCTCCTTGCACTATGTGGGTTCTGGACATTGAACTCAGGTGTCAGCCTTGGCAGCAAGCACCTTTATCCCCTGAGTTGTCTCACCGGCCCTGTCAACTCTCCTTGGATAGAGGCGTTTAACTGTGACTAGACTCTCCAGTGAGCAAAAGCACCAGCATCGTCATTTCTAGGATGTTGTTAGCCCAGAGAGCATCACCACAGCCATTGCTGCCCTAGAGAGACCAACCACCGATGATTGACAGGACATTGAGGCTGAAGTCTCTGAGCCTGTCTGTTCTCTTTTCCTCAACTCCAGGCGGCACTCAGCATCTTCGGCATGGTTGGAGGACCACTGCTGGGACTCTTCTGTCTGGGGATGTTCTTCCCATGTGCCAACCCTCTAGTGAGTGACCGTGTGCCTCCCCAGATATGCATGTGTGGATGGAACTGGGCTGTGGGGGCATTCATGCAGCTGTTCTGGGGACTGGTAGGAAGGTTTGTGGTAGGCCTTGTGACGAGAGTTGACTGTGTCTCTGGGCAGGGTGCCATCGTAGGCCTGTTGACTGGGCTCACCATGGCCTTCTGGATCGGCATTGGGAGCATAGTGAGCAGGATGAGTTCTGCTGTGGCATCCCCTCCGGTTAATGGGTCCAGCTCCTTCCTGCCCAGCAACCTGACCATCGCCACTGTGACCACCCTGATGCCTCCCACCACCACTCTGCCACCCAAGTGAGGCGGGGCTCACTCTCTTTCTCCTCGGGTGTCAAGCTCAGTTTTGAGGGATTTCATGGGGACCTTGCTAAGAGATGGGTTACCATAAGCCGTAGGCAGGGGTAGGTTGGGTTCTGAGACCTTGTAGTAGGTGGGCGGCTCGAAGTGCCTCAAGAACACCCTGCCAGATGCCTGTCCTCCCTCCCCAGGCCCACGGGACTGCAGCGCTTCTACTCCCTGTCCTATTTATGGTACAGTGCACACAACTCCACCACAGTCATTGTCGTGGGCCTGATTGTCAGTCTGCTCACCGGTGAGGGCCCGGGATTGCCACCAGCCGAAATGAGGGGCTGAGGGGGACTTTTCAGTCTGGGGGAGGTGGGGCCTTGCCCTTGGGACACTGACTGCCAGTAACAGCCAGTCTCCCCTGCTGACATCAGAGAGTGGGCTGGAGGACTGGGACCCTGGTGGGGAGAGCAGAGTTCTCCGAAGGACTCTGACAAGCACCTTTGCCTTCAGGGGGGATGCGGGGCCGGACCCTGAACCCCGGCACCATTTATCCTGTGTTGCCAAAGTTCCTCTCGCTCCTGCCCTTATCCTGCCAGAAGCGGCTTCGCTGGAGAAGCCACAGCCAGGTGAGACTCCTTGTCACATGCTGCCATTCCACTAGTCTCCTTGTGCCTGCCGCGCTCACCCCTTCACCCCCTGCTTTCTTGGGGCTGAAGTGGGCCCCCTCCCCTCTGCTCCGTCTGCCCTTGTCCACCCTCACCTCCACCCCTGCTCTCCGTGTTCCCCAGGACGTCCCCGTGGTCCCCAACCTGTTTCCGGAGAAGATGAGGAATGGCGTGCTGCAGGACAGCACAGACAAGGAGAGGATGGCTGAGGATGGCCTTGTCCACCAGCCATGCAGTCCCACGTACGTTGTCCAGGAGACCTCCCTGTGACCTGCGCTGGGGACCCAAGCGGAACAGACAGCAGCCCCGGGCCACCCTGGAGTGCGGTGATGCGTTCTACTTGTGTTCTGCAGGGACAGATGGGTGGGTGGCCTAAACCCCCACAAAGGACCTGGATCGTTGATGTTTTCACCTCCACGGAAGCTGTTGCATGCAGGGATGAGACAGGGTTCTTCCTCATCCCTTGCCAATCTTCTCTTAGGGTCAGGTGTGAGAGGTACGGAGTTATGTCACAAGTGGGGAAATAAATGAGTACACGAGGAAAGGATGGCCTCTGATTAAGAGTGACCAGAGTCCTTGGAGTGAGTAGGAACATTTCTTATAAACTGCCCTGGGGCCTGATTTGGCAAGACTGACCAGTTCTACCATCAAACACGAAGTCCTGGGCTGTTGATTCCTCCCTCTCAGGTCAGTTTGGGTTCTCTCAGCCATTTGTCGGCACTTGGAAGTGATTTCAGGTTCTCTGTAACACTCAAGCCCTCTCTCATTCTTACCGACCTACCTCGATCCTCGAGAGGGAGGCTTTGGTGTCCTGGGTCTCAGAGTAGACAGTTATGGAACATTTGTAGAGGGGGCAAGTTTTCTACATCACAGACCTCACCCCTCCTCCTCAGGTGGTACTTAAGAGACAGGGTCCTCACCAGGTTCTTTACACAGTGTGCTGTTCTGAACTCCTAAGCCAGGCCACCCTGGGTCATTCTGTCATCCATGCGCCTGTTTCCTGTGGAGTTTCCTTCTCACATTTTGTTCCTAGGGAATAAAATTAGCTGTTAGACCTAGTGTCTGGCCTGTGTTCGTTCCTTCAAGTAATCTCCTGTCCCCTGGAGAAGATAAGATCTCTGTGTGTAGGTGTCTTGCTCTACTAAGGCGGAGGACTTGTTTGTGGCCTCTAGTCTCTGCAGGTGGCTGCTGGGGGAGGGGAAGGGGCAGAGTTAGGCTCATTGCTGCTTGAAGTAACTCATCCCATCCATCCATCACCTGCCACCTCAGTTGTTCCTCACGAGAGCTGTCTTGATGTTTGCTGTTGAGGCAAGAGAAAGAATACTATTAACTTGAGAAATAATACTGGCTTGTATAGTGAATATTAATACTGCCCATGCCTCCCCTGCTTGGCCCCATCCTGCTGTGCACGAGTTCTCAGGTCTCAATAGAAACACAGGGCTAGGCAAATCTGAGTGTCCAACCATAGCCCAACTGCTCTCTCATATCCCATGCAGCTCAGGCTACGCAGTGTGTGTCTCAGTGTCCACCCCACCTTTTGTTTAAGGAAGTACAGTCTTAGGCCAGTGAGATGGCTGTGAAGCCTGTGAGTTCGATCCCTGGGACACGCATGATTTAGAAAACTGACTCCTGAAAGTTGTCCTATGACCCCCAACATATCCCATAGCACATGCACACACACATGAGATTTTAAAAAACAAACTTGTAAGTGGAGCACATCTGTGATGTCAGAAGGTGGGGAGAAATGAAAGTCACAAGTTAGACCATATCTCAAGACAAGAACCGGGTCTTGTTGCCTAGGCTGGCCGTCAACTCCTGGGATGACGTGGTCCTCTTGCCTCAGCATCTCGTGTGACTTTGTGAGTAACCCTTCACTCCTTTATCCTGTCCTGGCCAGCATTGTGGAAGAACAAGGATTATGCCCAAACAGACCCCAGTCACTTCCTGCCTTCAAAGGGCAGATGTTGCTCAGTGGGTAATAAATAACTCTTGCATTCTTGCAGAGAACCTGGATTCAGCTCCCAACACCCACGCGATGGCTCACAACCCTCTGTAACGTCAGTTCCGGGGGGATCTTATGATCCCGCCTTCTGACCTCTGGGTACCGGCTTTGAATGTGTTACACATACATACATGCAGGAAAAACACTCATCATACACATAAATAAAACTAAGGATTTAAAAAGGAAATAAAGGCATGCATTTGAGTAAGGGTCAGCAACAGAGGTCTGTAAGAAAATGTAGAAAGTGGGCTTCAGAGAAAGAATGTCCAGGTTAACAGGACAAGTATGCTTAGGATTTTGGCTGATATCCAAGAAAAATGAGAAAATGAAAATGTAACTTTTTGAGTTAGAATTCAGAGCAGCAAGTAGGCTCAGTGAAGATCTGTAAGGGCTTCCGAGGTCTAGAAGTGTATTATCTCATTGAGGGGATAATCTTCATCTTAACCTGTCTTCAGGTAAAACAGCTCTTCTTTGGTTTTTTGAGACAGGGTTTCTCTGTGTAGCTTTGGAGCCTTTCCTGGAACTCACTCTGTAGCCCAGGCTGGCCTCGAACTCAGAGATCTGCCTGCCTCTGCCTCCCGAGTGCTGGGACTAAAGGCGTGTGCCACCTAAGAGAGGGGACGATAGTATATAGCATTGTAACAAGGCAAATTGGAATGCTGTGTCTATTTAAGACCAGGTTCTTTTTAACTTTACTTTTGTTTTATGTGTATGAGTGTGCTGCATGCATACCTGGTGCCCGCCAAGGTCAGAAGAGAGCATCGGATCTGGAATTGGAGTTACAGATGATCTGTGAGGGTGTTCGAAACTCAACCTTGCAAGGAGCAAGTACTCTTAACTACTGAGCCATCTCGGCCCCAATTTTATTCCTTTTGACCAGGAAGAAGTACTTTCCTTTAGTGGATCTCAGTCTAAGCCCTGACATTTCCACATTCCTCTCGTATAGCATTTTTTAAATAATTTATTTTTATCTTATGTGCATTGGTGTTTTACCTGCATGCTTGTCTGAAGGTGTCAGATCTTGGAGTTTCAGACAGTTGTGAGCTGCCATGTGGGTGCTGGGAACTGACCCCGGGTCCTCTGGAAGAGCAGCCAGTGCTCTTAACTGCTGAGCCGTCTCTCCGGCCCTCATAAAGCATTTTAAATCTTAAGGAGGGGCGGTGCCAATTATGAAGGCAATGCCCACTGTCAGAGACCTACAAATCTTCTAATTCCTGCCTAGCTACTTAACATTCCTCTTCTGGGGAGTTAGAAAACAGGCATCAAGTCAGTCTGGCTGCTTCCTGCCAAAGTGGAACAGAGGAAGGTTAACTTTCAGGCCTTGGAGGATGATCAGAGAGACTCACAGACGGAGCTAGGTTACCAGGGTACCGACCAAGGGAGGATCTGTGCAATGATATCACTTAGATCTTACTTTAACCTCTGGGCTCCCAGGGCCTGGGTTTTCTTGTTGTTTTTGAGGCTGGTTCTCACTATGTAGCTCTGGCTGTCCTGAAACTCACTCTATAGACCAGGCTGGCCTCGAACTCACCGAGATCGACAGCCTCTGCCTCTCCAGTGCTGGGAAGCCCCGTCTCAAACAAAAACATACAAGCTTGTTTTATGGGAGTTTCAATGGGGATTTTTAAGTCACCAGGGGTATGCCTTTAAAGGATATTATGGGACCCTGGCTCATGCGCTGTCTTTGGTTCCTGGCCTCTGAGGTGAGCAGTTTGCTCCCATGCAAGCTCTGTGCCTTGCAGTTTCCTTGCCATAGCCAAAGCAATAGCCCTTCCTCTTATAAAATAATTATTTAAAGTGATTTATTGCTTCAGTGCACAAGACAAACGCCGCTGGAGCAGAGGCTGTGGATGACTCAGATTTCCATCTGGGTGGAAGAACTCAACACGGTTAGTCTCATAATAACAAGCCCGTCAGTGGACTCGGCTCTATCAGAATCAGATGGAATTTAACATTCTCCTTTTCTGTTCCTCTCAAGACGCTGTGGACAGTGACTGCTTTCTTCTTTAAACTGTACTGATCCTCAGGGAGATCCAGGGCAAGGCCTTTGGACTTAGAGATTCTCAAGATTTTATTGCCAGTCCCAAAACGGATTTGTGCCGGGCCATACGAGTCCCTTGGGATCCCGATGATTCAGGAGGGGTTGGCCTTTCTTGGCCGGTTTGTAAATAGCAACTTCATGTCATTAGACATCATCTTCGGCCAGGAGGGATGCTACAAGGGTTGGACAGAGGTGACTGGAACAGGGCCTTACTGGGAGGGTACAGGGCACACACACCCCATGATGGCTGCTGTCCCCATTTCCTCTTTTTAAGTTGGTTATCTCAGATATTTTTGTCACAGTGATGAAAGCTGAAAACTTACATTGTACACACGCTACTATAACCAGAATTTCCACCGGATACTGTAGCACATGCCTGTAATCCCAACATGGCGGAGCCTGGGCTATATAGCAAGAACCTGTCTCAAAAGTTTTAAAATAAATAAATAAATAATTGAACCAGAATTTCACGGGGAAAAGTACTCAGGGGTGGAGTTAGTACACTTTGTATATAAAAGAGCGTTTGGATACAGAGTCTCTGTGTAACCCAGGCTGTCCTCAAACTTGAGATCCCCCTGCCTCAGCCTCCCTGGAATGCACCACCATGACAGGTTGCAGTTACTATTTATGGAGTTCCCTCCACCCTTCCTAGTTTCTAAATAATTTAACATGAAAGCCATTGTGTGGAGCAGAGCAAAGATCCTCTGTCCTGTGGCAGTGTGGTGTGGGATAAGGCAGCTCAGGTGAAGGGATGGAGGTCACAGTCTGGGAAGGCATCCTCATGGAGAAGCAGCTGGAAGGGATGAAGAGGACAGGTACACAAAGGAGCAGCTAGAGCCCGAGTGTAGTGAGGAGGGCGTCATGGGAGGAAGAAGAGGTAGTAAGAGCCAGTGAGGTAGGTCATCCACCATGGAGGTGGCTTGGAGCACCTGTCAGAGCCCACGGTGAAAAGGATGTATACATAGGGTCATCCGAAGCAGTTTCAAGGCCTGGGCAGGGCACAGGTACAAAATACCCAAGATACTGTGATGGAGGATTGGCTACAAAGATGTGAATCCGCCAGGCGGCGATGGTGCACGCCTTTGGATCTCTGTGAGTTCAAGGCCAGCCTGGTCTAAAGAGCAAGATCCAGGACAGCCACCAAAACTACAGAGAAACCCTGTCTCAAAAAGCCAAAAAAGCCGGGCGGTGGTGGCGCACGCCTTTAATCCCAGCACTCGGGAGGCAGAGCCAGGCGGATCTCTGTGAGTTCGAGGCCAGCCTGGTCTCCAAAGCGAGTTCCAGGAAAGGCGCAAAACTACACAGAGAAACCCTGTCTCGAAAAACCAAAAAAAAAAAAAAAAAAAAAAAAAAAGCCAAAAAAAAAAAAAAAAAAAGACGTGAATCCAAGACAAGCACAGACCATCCCCCCCCCCCCCCCCATTGGAGAACATTGCTGGATAAACAGAAAAGCAGAAAAGCAAGGGTGGAACCCAGGGCCTGGGGATGTGGCTTGGTTGGTAGAATGCTCACCTAGTAGGCGCAGGCTACAGGTTTGATCCAGCACCACGGTAAGTCTTGCACTCGAGAATTGGAGGCAGGAGGATTAGGAGAGGGTCGAGATCATCAGTTACAGGGCTGGAGACAAGCACTTGTTGCTCTTGCAGAAGTCGATTTGATTCCCAGCACTGATAACCATCTGTAACTCCAGTCCCATGGGATTCAGTGCTTTCTTCTGGTCTCTTCCAGCATCAGGCAAAATACTCATATACAATAATAATAAAATTAATTAAATAAATAAAATACATAACCTTAAAAATAATCATCAGCTGTACGATGAGTTTGAGGCCAGTCTGGGCTATAGGAGACTTTACCTCAAAAAAAAAAAAAGTGACACAGTGAACTGGTGAATTGGGACAGGATATTGGCATGTGCTGTATCGACATACATTTAGAAACGAACAGAGGGTGAAAATAACTCATTCCAAAAGGGCCTTGGCACAGTAGTACTCCAATAACAATAAGCACTTTATGCCTAGATTTTTCAGTCTCTCAATACCATTGAGCACTAAAAAACAAACCAGGGCCAGGCGGTGGTGGCACACGCCTTTAATCCCAGCACTCGGGAGGCAGAGCCAGGTGGATCTCTGTGAGTTTGAGGCCAGCCTGGTCTACAGAGCGAGATCCAGGACAGGCACCAAAACTACACAGAGAAACCTAGTCTTGAAAACAAACAACAAAAAAAAACTGGGCATGTTGGTGTATGCCTTTAATCCCAGCGCTAGGCAGGCAGAGGCAGGCAGATCTCTGAGTTCAAGGCCAGCCTGTTTTACAGAGTGAGTTCCAGGACAACCAGGGCTGTTACACAGAGAGACTCTGTCTCAAAGATTTGAAAAATATCGAAAGTAAAATAAAGGCTACAGCTTCTTGGAGAAATAGTTAGGGCTGGAGGGGAAGTACAAGCTGTGCCAGGAATATCTTACACAAGAGAGCCAAATATTTCTCAATGGAGGATAAGATCATGTCAAAAGGACATAAAGCCAACTGGCAACATCTGGGGCCATCTAAGCCTTAGGATGATCGGACTTGGGGCTGGGAACTGGAGTTAGGTGTTTGTGAGCCACCATGTGGGTGCTGGAAATTGAACCCTGGTCCTCAGTAAGAGCAGCCTGTACTGGTAAGGTCTGAGCCATCTCCCCAGCCCAAGATGACTTACTTTTTAAAAGTAGATTATTTTAGTCTTTATTTTATGTGTACACACACATGTCTACTAGTCTGTGAATAAAGAAAGAAAAAGACAGAACCTGACTCCGTGGTGGAGGAGAAAGCTTATTACAGAGATGTGGGAGAGCATAGCCAGAGGCAGGGACAAGTCTCAGAAAGTCCAGCGTGAACATGATCAGACTGAGCCGAGCCATGTGGGTAGAGGGGGAGGGGAAGGAGGGGAACCGAGAGGTGACCAAGGAGCAGCAGCCAGGAGGCCAAAGGCACAAAAAGGTCTGGATTATACAGCCTAACCCCCTGAGCTGGAGAGTTCAGGTGGGGTATGCCAGCCATACCCTGTAACTGGTAAGCCCTGAGGGATGCTGGGAGATCCTGGCAGGCCAGGTCTGCTTTGATACGTTAAACAAGCACCTCAGCCCTTATTTGTCCCTGGGGTTCGAAACTTAACTGTCTGTACGCACATCACATGCATGTACATGCCCACAGAGGCCAGAAGAGGTCATCTGATCCCCTGATGTGGATTTTGGAAACTCAAACCAGGTCCTCTACAAGAGCACTGAGTGAATGGGTGAGCCATCTCTCCACCCCCAGGCTACACTGCTCAACCAATATAATCCAGAGCTCTAGTAGTTAAAGGCCCGGACTGTCTAAGCCAGACATCCTTTTATCATGTCTTCTTAATTTCATTAGGTGGCCACTCGGGCTATGTGGGCTCCTAACTGTGGTCCTTTGCTCCTCTCTCTCTCCTGTTTGCCTCTCCAATTCCTGCATCTTTCCTTTTCCCTTGAACCACAAGGACCACCCTTCTCCTTGCGCTCCATGAAACCATCACCCGCTGACCCGTCCTGGGGTAAGTATTGAGATTCATTTCTCTCAGGAGACTCTTCCTTTCTGATCCTCTGCCAGACTGACTTCCCAGAAACCCCAGTGCTGCCTGGAGAGTCTGATGACCGAAATGTTGGAGGATATGTCGTGGGTTGTTTTACTCTTTAGTGGGGCCCACTACCCAGCTCCCAAATAAATACACACAGAGACTTATTCTTACTTATGAATGCCTGGCCTTAGTTTGGCTTGTTTCTAGACAGCTTTTCTTATCTTAAATTATCCCATCTACCTTTTGCCTCTGGGCTTTTACCTTTCACTATTTCTGTATGTCTTTTCTTTCCTTCTTATTCCTTGTCTGGCTGGGTGGCTGGGTGGCTGGCCCCTGAAGTCCTCCTCCTTCCTCTCTTGTTCCTTGATTTCTTTTCTCTCTTTTTCTTTATTCTCTCTGCCTGCCAGCCCCGCCTGTCCTTTCTCCTGCCTCACTATTGGCCATTCATCTCTTTATTAGACCAATCAGGTGTGTTAGACAGACACAGTAACACAGCTTCACCGAGTTAAACAAATGCAACAAATAAAGAATACAACACATCTTTGTATCATTAAACAAGTGTTCCATAGCAAGAACAAATGTAACACATTTTAGCTGGGCGGTGGTGGCGCACACCTTTAATGCCAGCACTCGGGAGGCAGAGGCAGGCGAATCTCTGTGAGTTCGAGGCCAGCCTGGTCTCCAAAGTGAGTTCCAGGAAAGGCGCAAAGCTACACAGAGAAACACTGTCTCGAAAAACCAAAAATAATATTCCACATCAGGGACACCTCCTCCTTTTGTAACAAGGCCCTAGAACTTAGTCGTCGCCCAGACCTTAGCACAACTGACTCCATGATGGAAGTCCCATTCAGGCCGTAAAACTCAGCATGTAGGCAACATCACCTGCCAAAACAAAAACAAAGACCTAATCCATCCAAGTCCATGACTTTGGCAAAGTCTCTAAATGTACTAACCTTGCTTTTTAGCTTCTGTAGTTCCATTTCTGGCTAACTGTTCTTGTTTCCTGAAGTGTGTCAACCCAGAATATGGTTTTTGTGCTTAAAACCTCACCCTGAGAAAGGCTCGGGGCTACACTGGGATCCTGAACACCCAGTGTAGTCACTGGCTGACTAATAAAGACTTTCTATTGACTTAAATCCGTGTCCATGTAGTCCTCTCTGGTGGATACCCCACAACACTTTTGGTCTGTTTTCTTTTGGAAAGAATCTTTCTTCCCCTCCTCAAAGCTATGGGCCAGCAATCCTGTAGCTACCTACAGACTTTGTGCTTTAGACAGTCTGGCTACAGTATCTCTCAACAATGGCAACCTATCTCTCCTGCCTTGCTACTGGCCTTTCAGTTCTTTATTAGACCATCAGGTGTTTTAGACAGGCACAGTAACACAGCTTCACAGAGTTAAACAAATGCAAAATAAACAACATAACACACCTTAAAATAATATTCTACCACAAATACCAATTTAAAATTTTTTAAAAATTTTTATTTTATGTCCATTGGTGTTTTGCTGCACGTATGTCTGTGTGAGGATGTCAGATCTTGGAGTCTCAGACAGTTGTGAGCTGCCAAATGGGTGCTGGGAATCGAACCCAGGTCCATTTGGAAGAACAGCCAGTGCTCTTAACCACTGAGCCATCTCTCTAGCCCTGAATCCAATTTTTCAAAATAGTTAATACTAGTTTAAAACCTCAGAAGCCTTGTGTAATACGTTCACCAGGTTAGAAAATCAGCAAGTCATCAGCCAGATGGCATCATCTACAGCTGCATGAGACTTTGTACCAAGAGACTTCCTTCGTCCCCTCCACCAGTTCAGGTCCAAGGTCTCCCAGGTTCTCCGAGGGAAGTGGGTGAAAGGGGAAAGAAGGGAGAATCCCATGCCCAGAGAGGGAGAAGACAGAAAGTTAAACTTAGCTGGGCCTCGTGGGAAAGAAGGAAATGTAGTTCAACACAACTCTGTTAGCCGGTGCTGGCTCCAGCTTCTAGAGTCTGACCCGGGCAGTTTATTTTAGACAGTACAATTTTGGGGGGAAAAAAAGTTTCCTGCTAACAACTATCTCCATTCCATGTGCACAATAAAGCTAAGGTGTGACTACATCAAAATACTCTACCGTGACGATGGTTTCTATAGCTTAAGGGTGGCGTAGGATCTGGTGTGGTCTTGGTCATGTAAATGGCATAGAGGTCTCCAGGCTATAAAGTACGTGTGACAGCTTCCCCCTAGACTGAGGAGCAAAGCTCAAGATGAAGGTCTAGAGAGGGAGAGTAGCAATGGAAAAGGAATAAAGATGATGGTCTGGGGGATTTGGGTGTGGCTTGACCCTACAGAGAGCATAGATCACCAGGCTATTAACTACACCGACTCCCAGCCTTCTGGAAGGCATACATTTCCCTTGAAGAGACAAGTCTGCACACTTAAGATTCCTGGTTTCCCTAGTGCTTATCTGTGCACGCAAGGACCTTGTGCCCTCCACACTTTGCCGGATGCCAGAGATGCCCAAAGTGTCTGGGGAACTCTGACCTTTGACCTAGTTTCTAAATGACTTCAGGGTTTCCTCTTTAGGGAGGCAGAATGAAAACATAGCAATAAAATCCTGTTAAGAGAAAATAGTGAGTTTGAAGAAAAGAATGCTTAAAAATAAGGAGGGATTTGTACAAAATATTAAATATGAGCCTTTCCCAATCAAATACTATGAAAACTTGTGTGTTCCACCCTGAAAGATTTTTGTGCAAATGCTTCAATCCTCACCACCCAGTAAATTCTCACCACCTCCACCTTGTTTACACAAAGACCCTCTGTTACACTCCAGGAATTTGATGGCCTGAGCTCTTTCCCCTTTCTCCTTTTCTTGTGCACCAATTACCTTAAGACTGGCCAATCAGCCTGGCGGTGGTGGCGCACACCTTTAATCCCAGCACTCGGGAGGCAGAGGCAGGTGGATCTCTGTGAGTTCCAGGCCAGCCAGGGCTACACAGGGAAACCTTGTCTCGAAAAAACAGAAATAAACAAACAAACAAAAAGACTAGCCAATCAAATAAGACTGTGGAGTCAGATGCCAGCCAATGAGGAAAAGACAGTCACCACCTCCTGTCCCTGTGTATTCTCTCTTCTAACACAGCCCAGCCTCCTAATCGAGAGGAATGGCTTCTTTGTCCAGACACTTCAGTTGGGGTAGTGCTCCCTCTCTTTACTACCCCAAACTCATTTTTTAAAAGATTTATTTATTTACTATGTATACAGTGTTCTGTCTGCATGTTGTTGTAACCAGAGTCCCTCAAAGACTACTAGGAGACCAAACCCATGCAAAAGCAAAGAGTCTTTTTATTGTTGCAAGTTAACTCCGGCCTCTCTGGCCGTCTGATGCAGCAGCAGAGCAGGAGAGACCCCAGGAGCAATGGGGTAGGGCTTTTATAGGGAGTAAAGCAAAGGGGGATGTCTTGGGGTCTACAGACTACATAGGAACAGACTCAGGATTGGCTTATGTGAGTGGCAATCATGTCAGTAACTTTTAATTGGCTAGGGTTAGTTGGGGGTTACAGTTAGTCATTTTTGGGCAGGCCTGGACAAGTCCCAGGCTCTGTCCTTGAGCTGCTGTGGAGGTTGGTTAACCTAGCATGTACTGACTGTGGAGGCTGATTCAGTGGCCAGGCTTGGTGCTGTTATGCCCAGATCTCAGAGATCCCCAAAAGACCATCACAGAGATCGAATCCCGTATGTAAAAGCAAAGAGCCTTTATTTTCAAGCTCGGAGCTTGGGCTCTCTGTCTGATGAAGCTGAGAGAGCAGAGATCCCAGAGCCCAGGTAGGGTGGGGTTTTAATCATAGCAGAGGTTGGGGTGAGGGGATTTCTGGGGTTCAGGACCCTGATTAGCTGACTTTTGTCTAGGGGTATGGGGAATGTTTAGAATGTTAGATGTTTCCTCTTAGATGCAGGCCCTACTGGGTGGAGTCAGCTTATGGCTTTTCCTGGGTCCAGGTGTTACCAGAAGCTGTGTCTGGGCCTCTAGGCCTGTCATGGCAGCTGTGTGGTCAAGCTGGTCCGTCCCCTACCCCCCACACCCCAGTGCATCCTATCTCCCTGTCCCTGCTGGCAGGGGCATCAGTGATTAACTGTCATTCATTCACGGCCCTCCCAGAAACTGCTTGGTTTCTTGAGGGCTTGAGACTTCACGGTCTCAGGAAACTGAAATCGAGGCCTGATCTCTGAGAGAAGACTGAGCAGCCTGTTATGGCGGCTGCCTGGTCCTTTCACTTGGATCCCTGCAGGCCAGAAGAGGGCACCAGATCTCATTACAGATGGTGGTGAGCCACCATGAAGTTGTTGGGAACTAAACTCAGGACCTCTGGAAGAGCAGGGCTCTCAACCCCTGAGCCACCTCTCCAGCCCCCTGAAACTCATTTCTAACACTCGGACCCGATCCCCCTCCTACCTGTTCACTCATGTTCATTTTCACACCACGTACACTCCCTTCTCTGTCCGCTGTATACGACTTTCTAAAACCTGCCCCTAAAGACTGCTCCAGAAAAGCCTCTTCCCTGTAAAGGAGGGGCGGCGGCTGTCTTGCATGGCTTTCCTTCCTTCTAGCAAACTCAGACAACGACAGAGTTCTTTGTTCTCGGAGTCCTCCAGCCCTGACACCTGTGCCCGCTTATGGCCGCTACCCATCTCCCCTCTGAATGCTTCGAGGCTAGAACTTGCCACCTAATGCTGGAGGGGCCATTGCCCTTCTTAGGAACTTGGACCTGCATCCACAGCATCCCACCAGACCTCCACCTGGATTCCTCCAGCCAGACTTCTAGCTCAAAGCAAGTGCCAAGTTCTCAGCCTCCAATCACTAGTAAGTTGATCTTCACGGTGAGTACCCTGAGAATCACCACCCTTGTTACTGACTGAGTTATATTTGTGGTTGCTGTTTTCTGAGACAGGGTGTTGTTAGGGTCCTTGAGAAGACCCAGTAAAATACCACCAGACACGATGTAATCAGCAAGAGTGTTTACTATCTCAAGAATGAAGGTGCTGTGGGGGGGGCCCCAAAACAGCTTGACCACACAGCAGCCATGACAGGCTTAGGGGCCTAGACACAGCTTCTGTGACAGGCTTACTGACAGGCAACAACCAGACCCAGGAAAAGCCATAAGCTGACACCACCCAGGGATTCACCTAGGGATGGGGGAAGTACGTGACATCCCAAACATTCCAACCATTAGACAAGGTGGCCGGATGTCCTTGAGCCTAGCACATGCCTGTTTTTGTTTTACAAATACCCCTAGATAATTGTCAGCCAGTCAGGGTCCTAAACCCTGGAAATACCCTTACCCCAGCCTCTGCTATGATAAAAACTCTCCCCCGCCTGGGCTCAGGGCTCCCTGCTCTCACTGCTGTGTCGGACAGAGAGCAAGCTTGGAGCTTGAAGAGAATGAAGGCTCTTTGCTTTTACACTCAAGATTCAGTCTTCGTGGTGGTCTTTTGGGGGTCCCCTCGACCTGGGAATACCAGCATGCTGAGGCGAGGCATGTAACACAAAGGCAAAAATGGCGACCCCCACCCCAGAAAAGCTTACAGGCTCTTCCATACACAGCTAAAGGAATTTCAAAAGCAGTGAGATCATTCTCCCTAGGACGTGGCAATTATATTAGTAGATTTCTAATTGGTTAGGGCTAACGGGGGTGGGCTAAGGTTATAGCTTTTCCATTCTTGGGCAAGTCTGGACAAGTCCCAGGCTATGTCCTTATTTAGTTATTACCTGTGGAGGGGAGGGGGGAGGTTGACACAGGCTACGTGCAGTTCCCCTCATTTCAAGAGGCAGGAACTGAGGCCTAGTTCCTAACTGAGTTATTAGGAGCCTGTCATGGTATTTGCTTGGTCTTCTCTGGTTTCTCTGTGTAGCCTTGGCTATCCCTGGACTTGTTATGTAGACCAGGCTGGCCTCAAACTCACTGAGATCTGCCTGCCTCTGCTTCCTGGGTGCTGGGCTCCAACGGGCCCAGTCTGTGTTTACTAAGCAGACTTCTAAAGCTTTCAGAGATGCCTTCTGCCTACACATCTCGTTCTGACCCCATCCAGGCTCCCTCCACTGTCCTGTAACACAGTTGTCCACCAAACTGCTCTTCTGGGGGCCAGAGTTACAGGGTGACCCAAGTAATTCCCAATTCACTTCCCTTATGCAGTGAAACACTTCCAAAGGGCCCACAGTCAGCTCAGAGATAAAGTCACACTACCCTTTGCCCCTTGATAGCCAAATGTGATCTTTACATTAATGTGTTGTTTTGTTTAATTGTGCTTGTAGCTGTGTATTAAAAGGTAAGCAAGTTGTCTTTTTGTTTCATAAGACCTCTGACCACTGTTAAGATTATAGAACATTTTATACCTGATGTGTGCATGTGTACGGATATATATAGGGTGATTATATTTGTTTTATTTATTTATTTAAAATTTTAAATTAATTAGTCAGTTAATTTTTTCCCAGCCTGCTCAGTTTCCCCTCCCTCCTCTCTTCCCAGTCCCTCTTCCCCAGCTCTCCTCTCCCCCCACGTTTTGTGCATTTTAATTACATGTATACTTGTGTGTCTGTGCATGGGTAAGTGCATGTGAGTGCAGGCCTCTGCCAACGACAGAGGCATTTGATTTCCCGGCAGTCGCAGTTCCATGCAGTTCTGAGGCACCTGATGTGGGTGCTAGGAATTGAACTTGGGTCCTCTGTAAGAGCAGTCTATGCCATCTCCGCAGACTCATGATTGAATTGAAAAAAAAAAAAAATTTACTGAACATTCCCTCCCCAACAAGCACTGCTCAGTCGTGCCCATCCAAGGATCCCCCCCTCCCCCGAGGCTGTCTTGTTTTACTCTCATATGCTGTGTTCTGGGGGTCTCCACTGTCATGTCATAAGAACAATATGTATTTCCTATATCAACTGAGGAGGTAATAAATATCAGACCTCCACTACTGATTACAATACCCTTAGAGTTGATTCTTTGGGATTTTTTAAATTTTTGTTTTGTTTTGTTTGTTTGTTTGGTTTTTCGAGACAGGGTTTCTCTGTGTTGTTTTGGTGCCTGTCCTGGAACTCACTCTGTAGACCAGGCTGGCCTCGAACTCACAGAGATCCGTCTGGCTCTGCCTTCCGAGTGCTAGGATTAAAGGCATGTGCCACCACCAGCCGGCATGTTTGTTTGTTTTGAGACAAGGTTTATCTGTGTAGCCTTGGCTATCTTGGAACTTACTCTGTAGACCAGGCTAACCTTGAACTCACAGAGATCCACCTGCCTCTGCCTCCCGAGTGCTGGGATTAAAGGCGTGCGCCACCACTGCCTGGCTGATTCTTTGGTATTTGAGGCGGTCATTTCACATAGTCTATCTACTGGGTTCTAAAGTTTCCCCAGCCGTATGCAGCCTACTCAGGTGGGAGAAGGGGGTGCTGACTCCACTGGGCTTAGTGCCTGCTCTGAGAGAACCTTCCCAAGCTTGCCTACTCTCTGGCCAGAAAAAAATGTGTCTCCCACTTTGAGACTCCTTGTTCCGGACTTTTTTTTTCCCTTTGGGCTTCATTTGCTAAATGTTCTGGGTCAGTCACTGGACTTAACAGTCTCCTGTCCACTGCACACCACTGATGTCCTCTTTCTTCTCTGGTCCAAGCTATACCGGGAAAGAAATGCCTCTTGTGTATGTATTATACTGGTAAATGGTCATGTGCTGTTTAAGCTTTTTGAGAAGCTGACGCAGGGGCCTCTCACTTCAGACCCAAGTGTCACAGTGTACCCCAAAATCGCCCAGTCCTGGGTTAGACCAAATGACTCTGTAACAAGAATAAGAGGCTAAGAGAACAGCCCAAAGTAAAAACAAGCCTGGTCTACAGAGTGAGTTCCAGGCCAGCCAGAGCTGTTACACAGAGAAACCCTGTCTCAGGAAAACAAACAAACAAAACAATAACAACAACAACAACAAAAAACCAGCCGGGCGGTGGTGGCGCACGCCTTTAATCCCAGCACTTGGGAGGCAGAGCCAGGCGGATCTCTGTGAGTTCAAGGCCAGCCTGGGCTACCAAGTGAGTCCCAGGAAAGGCGCAAAGCTACACAGAGAAACCCTGTCTCGAAAAACCAAAAAAAAAAAAAAACAAAAAAAAAAAACCAACTCCCCCCACTCAAAAAAAAAAAAAAAACAGCTAAAAGGTAAACTATTTCTTTTTTTAATAGTCAGGGTCTCTGTATGTAGCCCTGTCTGGCCTGGAACTCACTGTGTAGACCAGGCTGGCCTCAAACTCTTAAGATCCCTGCCTCTGCTCCCAATTGCTGGGATTAAATGTATGTGTGGTCAGGCTGCCTGAAATATCTTTAGTGGGAATGGCTAACAGGAAGCTTATCCATGGACAGGACTCTGCCTAAGACTCCTCAATCATTAACTCTTGCGTTACAGTTTTAAAAAGGCTTCCTTAGTTAAGCCCACTAGGGGTGGTAAACCTCAATTTGATAATGTTTTGCACTCATTTAAAACGAAGAGCATGGATATGTGGTGTCATTTTGGGACCTTGCAAAACACAAAAAGATTTTTGAGAGGTAGAAGACAAGACTTGGATATGCTAATCCAGATGTATTTAAAATTTTCCTTAGACTTTCTCTAAATATTACTCAGTAGTTAAAAATACTAGACTGGTGTACTAACCTGGGTATTCAATAACCATGTTTAGGGGACTCTCCTAATATAGACAGAAGAATTAAAAGGGACAATATTGTCCTTTGTCCTCCAAGGTCAACTAGGTCCCAGAGGACTGTGGGCATCTCTCAGAATGTTCTATAGTCCTGGTGAGTCACCTGACCTTTTTGTTCAGGAAGGTAATGGACACCCTACTGTGTGGGCTCTGAGCAGGGGCAATTCTACAAAGAGGAAGTTCAACACAGAATTTTCCTCCGTGTTTCCAGATAAAGCCACAGTCAAGCAGGGCCTTTGACTCATCCTCTTGTAGATGGAACTGGAAAGGAAGGTGAGAGGAGTGGGGGGCTCCTCCCAATCCCAAATGACCCTTAACTGGTCCTGAGAATAAAAACCAAAAATATTCCATCTTCTCCTCCAGGGTCCAGCCTGGTAAGTGGAGTTCTCAATCCTCATCCAGGAAGTTTCTCTTCGCAACTGATGGAGATCACTGCAGAAAACCACAACCAGTCAAAATGCAGAGTTGTGGCGCCTAGTCCTCGTGGATATATTTATAAAACACTCCTGTACCCAAGGCTCGAGGAACATTTTGGAAGAGGGTGTGGAAAGAGTGTAAAAGTCAGGGGATCAGGGAGTTTGCTGTGAGATTGTGCCTCCTAGTAACGTCAGAAGCTCCACCCCGAGTCTCACCAACATGGCTGCCCAAACAGGAACAAGGACAATAGACATGCCAAAGGGGAGGGGAGTTGGGGCAGCGGATGATGAGCCCTTGAGGTCTCAACCCCACACAAAGAAGGGTAGGAAACTGGAAGGCTGAGTGTGAGCTCCCTTTCCTGGCCGCTGCTGTGTTTCAGTGAGTGCCTGAGAGTTGAACCCAGGTCCTCATGCTGGTGAAGCGGTTCTCTTACCCATAGATCCCTGTGCTCGGACTTCACAGTGTCAGGTTTTGTTTTTTTTTTTTTTTTTTTTAAAAAGATTTATTTATTTATTAGGTATGCAGTGTTCTGCCTGCATGTACGCCTGCAGGCCAGAAGAGGGCACCAGATCTCATTACAGATGGTTGTGAGCCACCATGTGGTTGCTGGGAATTGAACTCAGGACCTCTAGGAAGAGCAGCCAGTGCTCTTAACCTCTGAGCCATCCCTCCAGCCCCCACAGTGTCAGTTTTAAATGGAAATGTAGCCCAGGGGATGGTTGGTATGGGTAGACAAATAGGAGACTTTTTTTTTTCCTCTTTGTCTACAAAGCTGGGATCCAAGAAGGTGATACCAAAATGGCGGTGGCGCACAACTTTAAAGCCAGCACTCAGGAGGCAGAGGCAGTCAGGTGTCTGAGTTCAAGGCCAGCCTGGTCTACAGAGTGAGTTTCAGGACAGCCAGGACTACACAGAGAAACCCTATCTTCAAAAACCAAAAACCAACAGCAGCAGCAACAACAACAAAAAGAATTGCAGGAAGACTTCTTTTAGAGCCAAGGGTGCAGTGAGAAAAAAAAAAAATCCCTGGAAAATCACACACACACACACACACACACACACACACACACACACACACTCCATGTTCTCCTTAGTCAACAAGACGAAAATGGAAAACAGTGCTTTGAAAAGAATAGTGAAATTCATCAGCTCTGGCAAAAAAATAAAATAAAATAAAAGCACAAATATTTAATTCTAGAAATAAAAAGACACACACACTCACAGACTTGACACCAAAGCATTAATAAAATAGGAACAGCTTTTGCCAATTAATTCTGGAGCTTTAGATAAAATAGAGTAAGTACTAGAAAAACATCGCTTGCTGAAATAAAGTGTAAGAAAGAATAAAGTATCTGAACTCAAAGGTCAGACGGTAAGGCAGACGTGGACCATGACCTAAGATAGTGCGGGTATTTATTCTGGAAAAGAACATCCAGGGCCTGCTGTCCACTTACAAGCAGGATTAGTCGTTATAGGGCAGAAGTGGGAGTTGGGGAAGGAGATTGAAAAACTTCGCTTCCCTTTTTTGGCCTGAGATTGGCCATTGCGAAGAGTAACTAGAATAGTGAGTTAAAGAATGTCAGGTGACCAGTGTCTCTGTGGCCTGCAGTTAAGGTTTGCAGGCAGGCGGTGTGGCAGGAATCTAGGCTTCGGTTCTGGAATGCTAATTACTCTGGTTTCTGAAACTGTCGCCACTTAACCAAAATGCAAGAACTTTTCAAAAATGCCCTGTTCGTGGCTGACGTGAATAGTTCTAGTTCCACTAAAGAAATAGAAACAGTAGAAGATAATCTTACCCTGAAGAAAATCCCAGCCTTTCGGCCATGGCAGCCATCTTCCAGGAACTTACCCAAATGACAAACAGAAAGGGATAGAGGAGGGATGCCTGCGACATGCTCTCCAGGCCTTTTAGGAAACACGGAGTTGTTTCTTTGACCACGTAACTCGAATCTACAAGAAGGGTGATATTGCAGGCACCAAGGGAATGGGCACTGTTCAAAATGGAATGCCCCATAAGTGTTACCGTGGCAAAACCGGACGAGTCTAGTACATCACCCAGCATGCTGTGGGCATCACTGGACACAAGTAAGTTAAGGCAAGATTCTTGCCAAGAGAATTCATGTGCGGATTGAATACACCAAGTACTCTAAGAGCCGAGGCAGCTTCTTGAAGCAGATGAAGGAGAAGGAGCAGAGGAAAAAGGAAGCCAAGGAGAAGGGCACCTGGGTTCAGCTGAAGCACCAGCCTGCCCCACCCAGAGAAGCACACTTTGTAAGGCCTGAGGGAAGGAGGCTGAGCTGCTGGAGCCCATTCCATATGAATTCATGGCCTAATGTACATGGGTTAAGGGTTTTTCTTAAGTTGAAGTGTGGGGTCTCCATCCTGAAAGAAAATAGTGAAGCAAATTGAAAGAAAGAAAGAAAGAAAGGAAGGAAGGAAGGAAGGAAGGAAGGAAGGAAGGAAGGAACCCCCAGGTTTCATGATGTCATTGTTGAAACATTCTTCAAGGAATAATTAATTCTAGATTTACATATATGACATAAGAGTGATCACAGAAGAAGACCCTTCCTAAATGTACTCCATAAATACCTGTAACATGAGCAGGGCACAGTGATGCACACCTGTAATTCCAGTACTTCAGAGGCAGGAGCATAAGGATCAGGAATTCAAAGTTATCCTCAGCTACAAGGTGAATCTGAGGTCAGCCAGGGCTATGCGAGACCCATAGCAAAAACCCAACCAATCAAACAAAACTAGCAATAAACATTTAAATTAAGGAAATTAAAAAAAAAGTTTTTGTAAGAGCATCAACCTAAGACCAGAGAGTATAAGTGAGGAAAAGATCAGCTGGTCTTGGTGTCACTTCTTTATAACCCCAGTATTCAGGAGACTGGGACAAGATGATTATGAATTTGAGGCCAGTCTAGGCTAGCCAGTGAATTTCAAGCTAACCTGGGCTACATAATCAAAACTCTCAAAAAGGCCGGGTGGTGGTGGCGCACGCCTTTAATCCCAGCACTCGGGAGGCAGAGCCAGGCGGATCTCTGTGAGTTCGAGGCCAGCCTGGGCTACCAAGTGAGTTCCAGGAAAGGCGCAAAGCTACACAGAGAAACCCTGTCTCGAAAAACCTCTCAAAAAGAACCAGAAAGAAAAGTATAGGCTAATCTAACTCAGGAACATAGATGTAAACATTATACTTTTTTTTTTTTTTTTTTTTTTGTTTTTTCGAGACAGGGTTTCTCTGTGTAGCTTTGCGCCTTTCCTGGAACTCGCTTTGGAGACCAGGCTGGCCTCGAACTCACAGAGATCCGCCTGCCTCTGCCTCCCGAGTGCTGGGATTAAAGGTGTGTGCCACCACCGCCCGGCACGTTATACTTTTTTTGAGACAGTGCTGGAAGCAGACATTTCCTGTCCTGTCTGCCCATTCCCAAATAACTGCTCAGAGACTTAAGATTAATTATAAATGCTTGGTCGATAGCTCAGGCTTATTAGTAACTAGCCCTTACATTTAAATTAACCCATTTCTAATAATCTACATTCTGCCACATGGCTCATGGCTTGTTACATCATTTTCTACATGTCTTGCTTGCTCATCGGCTGGCTGTCATTTCTGGAGACTACCATCACTCTGCCCTTCTCTCCTAGCATTCTCTCCATGTCAGGCTGTCTTGCCCAATCTCTTTCTGTCCTGCTATTGGCCAATCAGCTTTATTATTAACAATAAGCATAATCCACAGCACAGTGCCTCACTCTTTGTAGCCCAGGCTTGCTTGGGACTTAGTATGTAACTCAGTCCAGCCTCCTAGCTACATGGTAATCCTCTTAAGTATGGGGATTACAGGCATAAACCACAGTGCTTGGATCAAAGTCACAAAACATTAAGACAGAATATAGCACTGTAAAAAAAAAAAAAAAAGAATATAGCACTGTATAGGAAAATAAATTTACAATGATGATATATTAATTAGTTGTATTATTACTTGATAACATCATAATCAGAAATGAAAAACTGCTTTAACAATAAACATTCAAATAATACATTACTGTCTAGAGCTCTTGGGCTGGTGTCTTAGTTACGTTCTACTGCTGTTTCCAAGGCAATTTATAGAAAAAAGAATTTAATTGGGGGCTTTCTGACAATTGGAGAGGGTTAGTTGATTGTCATCATGGTGAGGAGCGTGGCAGCAGGCAGGCAGGCATAGTGCTGAAGAAGCAGCTGAGAGCTCACATCTGACCCAAAAGTTGCAGGCAAAGAGAGATTGGGCCTGGCGTGGGCTTTTGAAACCTGAAAGCCCGCCCCCAATAACACACCTCTTCCAACAAGGCCACACCCTCTAATCCTTCCCAAACAGTTCCACTAACTGGGGGCCAAGCATCCAAATAGAAGAGCCTCTGGGGGGCCATTCTCATCCAAACCACCAGAGTTGGGTTTCTTTTCTCTGCTGATTAAAGAGTTAAAAGGCAGGAAATAAATTACAATCACAGCAAGCAAACAAGTTTTATTAAAAGCAAAAGTACCCCTACAGACTCCCTATAAATGAGGAAGAGATTTGGACAAAAATCTTTTCCTCTGGAAGACTGAGAGTTCCACATGCTGTTTGTTTGTTTGTTTGTTTGTTTTGTAGTCTAGAACAGGTGTCCTTCCCCTCGTTTTGAATTGGTTTACCTAAACAAAGGAGTGGGCTGATTGGCTCGCAGGAGGTCCAGGGTCTGCCTAGGATATGCCCAGGCATGTCAGTGGAAGTGTGTGTGTGTGTGGGGGGGGGGGACCATGGTGGAGAAAAACCACACCAAGTCTTTGGAGAGAAGCTGCAAGCATGTCATCCTCTTGTCCTATCTGTATACCTGACAGGGGCCATCGGACATTTTTATTTCCTCAATGCTCTTCCTCGGAGGTCACATTAACTGCTGCTGCGGGGACTTGGGGACGACGAAGATCGCTCTGGCTACTTCCTGCTGACAACAGGGGCGATGTGGGGCGGGACAGCAGTAAGATGGTCTCCGGAGTGGATGGAACTGAGCGGCCACGGTAGGTCTTGGCTGGTGGTGGATCTCCAGCGTGAAGGACAACCGTTTGACAGCGTACCTCCTTGGGGTGTGCCATGAGGGCAAGATGGCACCTGTAACACAGGTAAACTGAGACTATTAGTGCAGCTATAAATCCTACTGAGAGAATAGTTAAGAAGAAAACGGGAGCAATGTTGCCCTTATTAGAGGAGGACCATAGACAAGAATACCACCCGAAGAGCCCTTTGCAAGATTTGTTATCAGCGTCTCCGAGGCTGATCATGTGGTTTCCTCTGCTGTCCACCACAAGGTATGCACTGTAAAGGCCACTGGTTTGATTCAGGAGCTCAAGGAGCCTCCCATCAGCCAGTTTAAGTTCAGAAGTTGGCCACCGCGTCTCTTCCCACACAACCTCCTCACGAGGAACGCCGGGAGGTAAAGTGAATGAAAATTCTTCTACATCGCGGTGCACGTAAGTCGTGTTTAAGAGAGTGAAATGCACCTGTGCAGTCGGCTTGACTGTGCACCAGGGTCCCGCAGAAGGGAGGGAATATTTGGAAACCTCACACGAGAAGTCAGTGAGAGCAATGGTTTCGTTAGCCATGGCCTCCCAACAAAATATACCCCTCCCCATATACCAGATGGAATTCTTGGTGGGGGTGGGTACCAAAGGCCATGCCTGTGTGAAATCCGAGGCCCATGTTTGTCGAGGGCAGAGCCAGATACCGTTTTTCAACTGACAATCTGATAGGGACGTGTAATCCCATTGTTTTTTGTTCCATAGTATTGCCCAGCGATGTCCCATGGGCACAATACGGGTGTTTCGGATAATTTCTCCTAACCCTGTGAGTTGGACAACAGGGTATCTGATCGCCTCATTCAGTCGGGGAACATGGGCGATTAGGGCACAGGACGTCTCGTTACAGCTATGAGAGACCATTTTCCAGAGATGATGCATACCGTAGGTGGCAAAAATACTGTGAGATTTGGCCTCAGCATTTAGGAGTGTGGGCCATTGCCCCCTAGTCAGGTTAGATCCCATTTGAATTAGGCTGTCCAGCAGACCTTGTTGAACATGGGTGCAAGCTCTGTCCCAGGTCGTGAGAGAGGCATATTCCTGGAGGATCCGCCCTGTGGAAGCTATCCATTCCTTTAGTCCCGCATCTTCCCTAGTGTAGGGATTCCAGCCCCTCCCTTCCTCCTGGACGAGTAAACCAACTTTGTATTCTATCTTCGGTACAGAGACCTTTTCTAACGAACGCCTCTCCTCCAAAATGGCCCATTCTACATTCCTTGCATCCCCTAGGCCTGTACCAGTTTCCCCAAAGAGGACCTTTCTATGGCGAGGGAGGGCCACAATTGTGGGGGACCCTTGACTTGTAGTTTCTTTAGGCCAAGTTTGGGACAGCCACCAGAGGAACTGGGTTTGTTGGATGGCCGTGGCCTGAGTACAGTTAGGATAGATGTGATGGATCCAGAGTCTGGAAATATCCCACTGAAGGATGAGAGTCGTTGGAACTATTCCCATGTAAGCAAAAGTCTGGGTGTGCCAGAGAGGTTCCCAGGTCCGTCCAGCCCGCAAGTTGGGGTTGCTTCTAGGGGACTTGTGGAGCCATCTAGTAACACCTGGTGTGGCCTGCAAGGCGGAGTTGGTCTTTTGAGGCCTGTGGGCCCACCAAGTCACCCCTAGCAGCTGAGGTCGTTTATGAGGGAACTCCATGAGTATCCCGCAAGTGCAGGGCAGAGAGGTCTGGGGACAGTGGTCTACGCTGCAGTGCACCTTACATAGTTGATCAGGCTTATGGACCTTACACACGGATGATGACCCTGTCTGGGGGTGAACTTTACAGTCAGTTAACCATTCCTGGCCAGGCGCACCCATCATATTAACAGTCACACACACCGGGGTCCGGCAGTTTTGGTCCTTCAAACAGGTATCCGCCAGGAAGGGGTTGAGTGGGGTGGCCTTGAGCGGGTCTGGGCCAAGATAGGAGAGGATTCCCGAGAAGGACTCCCCTTTGTAAAGGTCTAGAGTGGTCCCGTTCCACGTCAGAACAGCAGGCCCCCCTGAAGAGTGAGGAGTGAAGCGGCGAACCTGGATGTGCCCCTCACCAGGTGTTGGCCCTGGGACACATGTCCCGGGAGCGCCAGACTCCGGGAGGTTACAGTGAACATCATTTTCATCAGCCCATTGCCTAGAATCCGGCTCAAAGAAATCTGGATTCCGGGGAGGGCACTGGGCTATGGAGAGTTGTATCAGAACTGCCAGACAGATCGTTACCGAGAGACATGACACCAGAGAGTCTGTCATACCGCACACGACAGTGAAGGACACTAGCCCTGACAGAGGCAGTGGAGATGGAATGCCTCAACAGAACAACTCAACCAGGTAGACTTATCTGAGTCTGGCCCTTGAAGAGCAGCCGAGGTCTTCCAGTGGCTCACGGAGGGTAGCTGGAGTCTGGAGTTTCTGGGGAGTCTGTTGTAGATTCAGAGGAGCCAGGAGCAGTCCAGCGCTTGATACCCGTAGGGTACAGCCTCAGAGGAGCCAGGAGCAGTCCAGTGTGGTGGATCCATGTATCTAATCCTGCAACTTGAACTGGGTGTGGATAGGGTGACAAGGTATGAGGCCTCCCACAAGTGGGTGGGCAAGGCCTTTATGACAAGCAGAATGTCCCCAGGACAGAAAAAGGCAGGTCCCTTTTGTTCCCTGGGAAGTCCTGTCTGGAGCTTTTATGAAATCTTTGGAATTTGGCTGATTGTTTCAGGGTCATTAGTGAGGGAAGGCCTGCAGATACAGAGCTCAGAAGGCAGGAGAACTTTTTATTTTTTGTTTTGTTTTGGGTTTTTCTTTTTGGTTTGTTTTTGTTTTTTGTTTGTTTTGTTTTTTTGTTTTTTGTTTTTTTTGAGATAGGGTTTCTCTGTGTCCTAGCTGTCCTGGTACTCAATTTGTAGACCAGGCTGGCCTCAGACTCATAGAGATCTGCCTGCTTCTGCCTCCCAAGTGTTGGGATTAAAGGGATTAAGATGTGTGCCACTACCACCTGGCTTTTTTTTTTTTTTAAGATTTTTTTATTTTAATAATGATAATTTATTTTTATCTTGCTTGCATTGGGGTTTTGCCTGCATGCATGTCTGTGTGAGGGTGTCAGATCTTGGAATTACAGACAGCTGTTAGCTGCCATGTGGGTGCTCGGAATTGAACCGGGGTCCTCTGGAAGAGCAGTCATTGCTCTTAACTGCCGAGCACTGAAGCCCCTCTTGTAAGCTTTTGAGGAAAAGAGTGGGGTCTCCTTCTCTTCCTGAAGCATAAGGGGCAGCGGTGGTAGCCAAGGGGATTGTCTTCCCGAAACCCCCTTTGACACAGTAAACACAGTGTGTCCTCCCTTCTTCCTAGGCATCTGGATTTGCATCTCAGTGAGGATTTGGGGAAGAGGGACCAATGGCCTCACCCTCCATGGGGAAGCCATTGTCCTCCGTACTCTGTGGGCAGTGAAGGAAGTGTTGCCCACTTTGGACAGCTGGGTCCACCACTCTCCTCTTGTCTAAAGGGGTTAGGGTTTGTTCCAAAGACCACTGCATTGCCCACGTTAATTCATGCGTCTGAGCGTGGTACATTATCCCAGTTCATCCATGTGTCTGAGCATGGCACATCACCCCAGTTCATCCCCAATGTCATTCAGTTCTGCCAGGGAAAGGGACCTGTGGACATTAGGGACTCTGTTTTCTTCCAGCGTTTCTTTATGAGAAACATCCCTCCCAGGGAAGGCGAGGAGGGAGGCACGTCCTTCATTTCTCCTTAGGATTAGGGGGACAAGGATATTCAGAGCACAGGGATTCTGGACCTTCCAGAGGTTGGGGTACATCCCCGGATGGAATGGGGGGTTATTTACTGATGGGATTTTCTCAGATGAGAGTTTTTCCTCTACCCTTTGTCCATATCATTCCTTTCTGGATCGGAGCACACTATGGTTAAAGTTTTGAAAGTTTTGGTAAACTCTGGGTGGTCTTATAGAGGGAAAAAGATTTGAACATGGAGTACTTCAGAGGATTGTCCTTCCTGCTACAATATAAGTGTAACTGGAAGATGGTGTTAAAATTGAGAGTTCCCTTCCTGGTCATTTGAGTCACCCTCCAGAGGGTGTGCAGGCCACGCATGGGTTGAGAAAAAGACCAGGGCTTTCTTTCTGGGCACCTGGGGGTTTAGTTTGCCCCAGATGCTCAGGAGCCAAGCCGGTGGGGAGCCTGGAAGAATCTTGGAGGTCTCTATCCCCACCTGCAAGTTGAAAACAAGAAAGAGAGAGAGAGGCTTACCTACTCCTCCTGAGATCTCTCAGCCCCAAGTCTGGAGAGGTGGCTCTGGCCTCTGATGGGGGCGATTGGGATGCCCTGATCAGATAGGGGTCCCCTGATTTGACCTTAGGTCCCATGAAGAGTTTTCTCTGATTTTTTTTCCCCTCTCGAGTCACACCAAGTTTAGGCCAGTAGGGGGAGCAAGTTAGTCTCTATTCACAAATGGGACGGTGACTAGATTATCAAGTGGTTTCATTTATTTTAAAGAATTCCTGGATATTTTTAAGTGATCTGTTAATGGCCCCTTCCGTTTTGGTTTAGAGAGGTGAGCCAGGCATAAAAGCGGGAAGATAAGATGTCGACAGAATCCTACTGCTGGTTAAAGAAGCCCACCAGGAACAGAATGAATGAAAAATCCAGTCTCGTCACGGGGTAAAGGTCACGAAACCTCCCTGGAGCCAGCTGTCAGTAATTAACTCCACGAGCTCCTTGATTTCAGCCTCTGGGGTGGGAGGGGATTGTGGGGCAGCACTGTCTGAAAATATTATCCTGCTCTTTGAAACATAAGCATGAGGACTAAAAGCCTTCCCAAGGGGCCCTCCTTTTCAGAGAAAATGATCAAAATTACCAGCCTAAAGTTCACAGTGCTAAGCTTGGTTGGGGGGTGTCCCCATCTTGGGATGGAAGAGAAGCCCACATAAATTCAGCAGCCACCTTCTCCCCGCATGCCACCATGTTCTCCCCTCATTTCAGGGTTTAGTCTGGTTATATTGACCTTAGTTAGTCAGTGATTCTTAGAAGAAATCTCGGATGATCACCCCCAAATGTCACCATCTACAGGTCTTGGGTTGGGGTAGTTTGCTCTGCTGATTAAAGAAGTCAAACCAAAAGCTGGGCATGGTGGTGCACACCTTTAATCCCAGCACTCAGGGGGACGGGGACAGGTGGATCTCTGAGTTCAAGGGCAGCCTGGTCTACAGAGCAAGTGCCAGGACATGCAGGACTACACAGAGAAACCCTGTCTCTGAAAAAAACAAAACCAGACACAGTGGCTTACACCTTTAGTCTGAGCAGTCGGGAGGCAGAGGCGGGTAGAGACTAGCCAGGGCTACCGAGTGAGACTCTGTCTAAAAATTAAAAAAATAAAAAATAAAAATCAAGCTCTAGTATTTATGAAGATATACAAAGTGGTGAAAACCTTTTTCTTTCTTTCTTTTTTTAAACAAAGAAGTGATTAACCACAAAGTCAGGAAGACATGGCTCTTCATTGGAGAGAGTAAACGATTTTAAAATGCCTCCTAGTTCTTGCTTGGTGAGGGCATTCTAGAGGGTCACTTAAACGTGACAGCTACAATTGTTTTTGGTTTTGCAGCAGCAGGGATTGGATTGACCCTTGGATAGAACACATAGGCTAGGCAAGAGCTTTACCACTGAACTATATCCTGAGTCCTTTTAAATCTTTTTTGACTTTGAGGTAGGGCCTTGGTAACTTTCTCAGTCTGATCTGATCCCTCAATTTCTTTCTTTCTTTTTAAAAATTTTTGAAGTTTTAAATTTTATTTTTATTTTATGCATATGGATGTTTTGCCTGCATGCTGTGTACCATGTGTGTGCACTACCCATGGACGCCAGGAGAGGGTGCTGGTTTCCTTGGGTTTGGAGTTAATAGCCAGTTGTGAGCCGTCATGTAGGTGCTCGGAATTGAACAAGGTTCGTTGCAAGATGTTCCATCACACTGTGAATCCTGAGATTTCGTTATTTCCTGGAAAAACCTGTTTCTAGTTGTGTGGCTCAGCCCTGGCACACACCTTTAGTCCAAGAGCTTTCAACTTGAATATTGTAAGCAGGATTGAATAAAGTCAACCATAGGTCAAGAGGTGGAGCAAGCAACCAGTTGACAGGAAGTGAACACAGGATTATTAAGAAAAAAACAAAAACAAAACAGAGAGAGTAAGAGGGAGTCAGGAGGACGGATAGAGAGACGCACAGGAAGTGGAAGGGAGGGACATGGAGTTTGAGGAGTTTTTGGTTTGAGACTGTGGGGGGAAGGTCTTTTGGGGGATGACCGTGGAGAAGGAAGATTAGCTGGATGTTTTCTCTGCCTCTCTGAGCTAGCAGGCTTTCACCCCAGAATCTGGCTTCCAAGTCTTTATTGGTAAAAATCAATGACTGAGATTTTGATAGAAAACAATGAAGGGTCATGTGGAAGATGAGCCAGGGCTCTTGGCCACTGAGTCATCTCTCCAGCCCCACCCGCTCAGTTTCTGGATTACAGGCCTTTGCTACCAGGCCCAGCTGAAGTACATACCATACGATACTGTAAATCTACTAATATCATGAAGACCATTTATATAGGCCTCATTTCAATATTTTATTAAAAAAAAGTAAGCTGGGTCTGGTAGTTTAGACGTGTAGTCCTATCTAGGCGAGAGGATCACAGATTCAAGGTCTGCCTGGGCATTAATTAACTAAGTAATTAATGAGATCAAATCTCAAAAATAAAACGAAAATATAAAAGTAAAAATACACACTGTGGTATATATCTGTAGTCCTGGCACCTGAGAGGCAGAAACAAGAAATTCAAGGTTATCCTTGGCTACCTAGTGTGTTTAAGGCCATAAGGCCAGCCTGGGCTACATGAGGAAACAATATGAAGTTTAGAGAGAGAGAGAGAGAGAGAGAGAGAGAGAGAGAGAGATCTCATGCCAGTACTCTGGAAGCTGAGGCAGGAGAGTTTAAAAAAATTAGAGGCCAGGCTTGGCTACATAGTAAGTACCAGGCCAGTCAGACTACCTCAGAAGAACAACAAAACAGGGCTGGGGTGTGTAGTTCAGTTAGTATAGTGGTTACCTCACATGCATGAAGGCCTGAATTTGATCCCCAGAACCCCTGGCAAATAAATAAATATATGAAAATTAAAATGTAAAAAGAGCTCTGTGACCTAAAAGTTTCTTCTCTACTGGTGGTCTCTTTTTACAGTGCCGGAGGTACTGTGTGTAGGCTACCAGGGGAGAAAAGTCATCAGTGATATGACCAAATGGTGAATGCTAAAAACTGACTTCCCAGGCAAGATGTGCCCACTGGTGTGGTAGCGGCGTGACCGTTAGGGGGTAACCAACTGCTTCCTGCTTGGAGTTGAGGCCTCCTTCACAGGAGAGCACTCACCGTTGGGTTCGTAAATCTAGTCAAAAGCCTGAGGCTCAGGAGATCACAGGCCCTACGGGGAACCTAGTGTTATTCTTTCTCTAAATGGCATGGTGTCAGACAGCCTTCTAAATAAGTTCATACCGTAGACTAGCGCCGCTCATTGGCCAGAGAAGCTTGTCTTTGCAGTGAGCGGCAGTTAATGCCTTGAGTTACAACGGATAGCGGTGCTGAGAATCCGTGGCCGTTGAGTGCTCAGCCCTAGGTGGAACCTCTGAACTACCCAGGAAAGTAATGCCTTCCCTCTAATGGAGCTGTCGTTTCCGTCAGTCATGTCCACACTGCTTTAGAAAGTTCCCGAATGGTGACACACTCCCAGAATCACAGTCATCAACATTCCAGGGCTCAGATGACTCCTTTGCCTAGATTCCCGCCGCTGCCCCCTGCAGACCTCTGATGACAGCCTTTTGCTCACTGCTTGCCATACTTCTGTCATTCCTAGCAAGGCCAACCCAGGCCAAAAAGGAATTTTACTTCCATGGTTCTGTGTGTGCCTAAGTGAGCTTATGTGAGTCATGTGTGTGCAGATGCCCGAGGAGGCCGAGGGCCTGCAGACTCCCTGGAACTGACCTGGGTAGATGTGAGCTCCCTGGTATGAGTGCTGGGAACCGAACCCAGGTCCTCTGAAGGAGCAGTAAACTCTCCTAGCTACTGATCCATCTTTTTTTTTTTTTTTTTTTTTTTGAGATGGTATTTATCTGTGTAGCCCTGGCTGTCCTGGAACTTGCTCTGTAGACTAGGCTGGCCTCGAACTCAGAGATCCGTCTCCCCTACCTCCCAAATACTGGGATGAAAGATGGGTACCACCACCACCCGGCTAAGCCAGCATTGTCTTAAGTCATTCTTTCCTTTGTCTGTTTTTTCTTCTCCTTGACCTTCTCGTTTTCTTAGGGCTAGCACCTGCTAAATATCCAGCTTGAACTAGAAACATTTAATTTTTTGTAATACTGGACATGGCGGTGCATACCTGTGAAGTGGAGGCAGGAGGATCAAGGTCGAATTCATTCATCCTTAACTACGTAGAAAGTTGGAGGCCAACCTAGTATACAGGAGACCTTGTTTAAAAAAACAAACCCCCACCTCTCAGTCTCCACCTCTCAGTAAGAGTGTTGAAATCATAGGTGCGTTCTAGCTTTATGTGACTTCTGGAATTTTAACTCAGGTTCTCACATTCTCACAGCAAGAGATTTGTTCACTGAACTGTCTCTCAAGACCTAAGTCCACATCTCAGAGATTTCACCATCGCTGTGATCTAGGCACAGTTCCAGTAGGTCCTCTAGGGGTTTATGTCCTTGAAGTTTCCCACAGTACCTGCCTCTCGGATGTAGTCACAAATGTGGATTTTGTTTTTTTTATACACACACACACACACACACATCTTTTTAAAATCTTGTAAGGATTTGGTTAAGAGTGCATTATGTTTATAAATCAGTTTTACTGTCCTGAATAATGGCAATTATTCAGAGTAGGACAGAAACTATCTGTACACACACACACACACACACACACACACACATCTTTTTAAAATCTTGTAAGGATTTGGTTAAGAGTGCATTACGTTTATAAATCAATTTTACTGTAATGACAATTATTCAGGGTAGGACAGAAACTATCTGTACACACACACACACACACACACACACACACACACACACACACACACGAAAGAACTAGTAACTGCTTTTCCTAGGTGACCCAGGTGGCTTTCCTTCTTGTCCCCTGTGTGAACTTTGCTGTTGAGTTCTGACAGGCTGTCTCTAAGGGCCCTTGCTCTGCCTGAATCGTCCACCAGGGGTCCCCAATACCAAAGCACGGATGGCACTTACCATGGAATTCTTTGTACTGTAGCTAGGAACTTCCAAGAGGCAAGCAGGCTCAGATTCGGAACATTTGTTTAACTTGCAATTATTATTATTATAAAATTTGCTTTTATTTCCCTGTATGTGCATGTCTGTGTGAGTGTACGGGTACCCACAGAGGCCAGAAGAGGGCGCTGGATCCTCTGGGGCTGGAGTTACAGGTGGTTGTGAGCTGCACCACGTGACGGCTGAACTCAGGTCCTCTGAAGGAGACGCAAGCTGACTTGTCCCGGCACTCTGGACTTTCCCACCTCCCTGTAGCTGCTCCTTGACCACCATCGCTGATCCTAACTCAAAAGGCCTGGCTTTCTCTCTTCCTTTTCTCCATCTTGCTCCTTCCAGCCCCAGCAGCACAGGGCTCAAAGGGAAAACACAGAGTCCGCCTGTACTAGTCTTTTCTATTTTTTTTTTTTTTTCAGAGCTGAGGACCGAACCCAGGGCCTTGCACTTGCTAGGCAAACGCTCTACCACTGAGCTAAATCCCCAACCCCTGTACTAGTCTTATCTATCAGAGGGGATTAGGGAAAGAGACACACACTCTCTTGATGGTTTCCTTCAAACCTTTTCTTTATTCTTCTTTTGCATTCGCTATCCCTTCTCTCATTCCTGATGTTTTCCTTCTAGCCCATTTTAACTCTCTCTAACTCTGTAGTCTTTCCCTTACAGCTTATATACCCCAGCAAAATCTTTCAGGCAATATAACAATTACAATGTGGTTACATTCTGTTTTTCAATTGAATGATTACAATGAATACAAGTAAAAACCAGCATGTTCTCCATATCCCTTACATGATTAAACATTTTGCATATTACAGGTGAGAAACAAATTACCCCAAGAACCCACATACATTCATACCCAAGCAACGTGTTAATAAATTAGCTGTGTGGGCAAGCAAGCCATTCTTCTCAGTCAGGTCTTTTACTGGCAGGCTGCGTTTTGCAGTTACAAAGAAAGGGCCAATTACTTTATTACTTATCTTGAGAAGTAATTTTATAAGGAATCTGAAAGGAATCACAAACCTAAACTTTTATATATGAAAAACAACCAGTCAGCTCTATTTTAAATCTTTGGGGTGCATACCCACCCATCAATAGTTTCTTGTATCAGGAGATTGAAGGCAGAAAGAGGTACAAGGAATTAATTGCCACCTTTGATCACCAACCAATCCTAGCAAGAAAGGCAGGTCAGCTAATGATAATTGGGCTGCTTTGGTCTTCCCCTCTTACCTTAACGAGTTCCTCACTCAACTATGTGCCTTTCTAAAACTTTAGATTGTCTTCTGGGTTTTTCACCTCAAAGCTATTTAACAAAATATCTTAGTCTAACTTTACGTTATTTGCAAAGTTTTGTTTCAGCTGTGATGCACACCTCCCCACCCCCACCTCCCCACCCCCACCCCCACAAGACAGGGTTTCTTTGTGTAGCTTTGGAGCCTGTCCTGGAACTCCCTCTGTAGACCAGGCTAGCCTTGAACTCACAGAGATCCGCCTGAGTCTACCTCCCGAGTGCTGGGATTAAAGGCGTGTGCCACCATTGTCCAGCTCAATTGTTTTTCTTAATCATTAACCTAAGCAACAGTCTATAACAGCTCCTCAGTACAAAATCATGTGTTCTAGCTGTGTGACACTTCCTTGTTCTATTTCTATTCATCAAAACTCTGTATAAACTAACATTATTATTATCATCATTTAGACAGTACAGCTTAAGGAGGAATCATCTTCATAATAATCCACTGGTAAAAATGCCCAGTAGAAAGGGCATGTTTCTATGGGATAAACACACTACATTACAGGCAGTGGGCATCTCCCCACACCCATTCACACCGTGCCAGATACCAGAGAAAGATGGCAGCGGCAAACATGGGAAGGCACAGCAGAAGCAAGAGACACTCTGGAGTCTGTGGAATCGGGGCCTTGCCTATCCGAGATTCATCCATCAGGGATTTCCCTCCTGGTGGGCTGACACCTGAACTTCAATTGCCACCTTCTGCCCCTGTGATAAGGCCACTGGCACCCAGCAGCTATTTTGAACCTCTAGAATGGGTGCCGGGAACAGAACTCAGGTTCATAGTCCCTCAGCCATCTCTCCAGCCCCAGTATCCTAGCATTTTACGACATAGATTTACGCGCAGAGGCACAGAGGTATATATGCAAGGATAGTCATTCTTGGAAGCTTTCCCCCTTACAAAAATAAATTAGAGGGAAAAGAAAATGCCTGCCTCAGACAGGGTTCTTAGTTGCAAGCAGCAGGTTGAGGAGTTAAAAATTGTTTATTATCGAGATAATTGTTGGGAGGACAGGAAAGCAGGCCCAGTACTAACTCTCATAAATAAAGCCATAAACCACGTTCAGAAATAGCCTGATGAATAAAACATCTAGAACACTGCCCTGGGCCCAAGAACTTCATGCCACCATAAGCACAGATACCGGGAACTTGGCTACAACTCTTATTATTATTATTTTTTCCTCTCATTGAGACCTGCAGACTGAGCTGGCCTTGAATTCACGGAACCAGGGACAGCCTTGAACTGCTTTCTAATCCTTCTGCCTCCACTTTCTGAGTGCTAGGGTTACAACTATGTGCCACCATACCTGGCTTGTGTGGTCCGGGGGCTCAAACCCAGGCCTTCCCGCATGCTAGGCGAACACTCTGCCAACTGAGCCACATCCTGGCCCTTGGCTGCAACTCTTATTTAATGGTGCAAGTCCTAGTCAGGTCTCTTGTGTTGGAGGAACTCACTGTGGTCCTTACTCCTCCCCAAACCATAAGCCCTGCGCCACCTTCACCGGCAAAGTGGAAGCCTTGCACGGAGCCTCCTTCCCCTGGGTTCTGCTTCTGATTCCGAGAAGGACTCTGGGTGCAACTGGTCCGTGGAACCTCAGTGGGAGTGAGCAATAGAAGTCCCAAATGACACACGCCTTTAATCCCAGTATGCAGGAGGTAGAAGCAGGCAGATCTCTGTGAGTTCAAGGTCATCCTGGTCTGCATAGTGAGTTCCAGGACAGCCAGGGCTATGTAGAGAGACCCCATCTCAAGGCACTCTTTACTCCGCCCCCCCCAGAAACACAACACAACACAACAAAAACACTTGAAGTGTTCAAAACGAGCTGGCCAGTCTGAAAACATAGTTTATATTCCCTAGACTGTCAATAGGAATTGGCTAATAGGCTTTTTTAAAAAATATATTTTTTAAAATTTTTATTTATCATGTACACAGTGTTCTGCCTGCATGTATGCCTGCATAATAGAAGAGGACACCAGATCTCATTACAGATGCTTGTGAGCCACCATGTGGTTGCTGGGAATTGAACTCAGGTCCTCTGGAAGAGCAGCTAGTGCCCTTAACCTCTGAGCCATCTCTCCAGCCCCTAAAAAAAAAAAAAAAAATACTGATTTCTACTTATTTGTATGTGTGTTTATCTGTGTTAGTTATGTGCAGTACATGTATGCAGGAGCCCATGGGGGCCAGAAGAAGGCTCCAGTTCTCTTGGGACTAGAGTTTTAGGTGGTTGTGAGCCACCCAACACGGGTGTTGGGAGCCAAACTGAAGTCCTCTAGAAGAACAGCAAGAGCTTTTAGTCACTGAACCATCTCTCCAGCCCTGACCTACAGACTTCGACACATCCGTTCAGTAATAGACAGTGTATCTCAGGCTGGGCAGACAGGAGACCTTTCAGCACGAAAGGGCGATTGCCAAGATGCCGGATAATCTGAGTTCAGTTACTGGAACCTACTTGATGGAAGGGGAAAACCGACTTCCACAAGTTGTCCTCTGACCTCCACACATGCTCTGTGGCCTCTGTACCCACCTGCATACACAAACACACTAACTAACTAACTAACTAACTAACTAACTAAATAAATAAATAAATAAATACTTTTTAAAGAATACTGTGCATCCCTTTTATACATCCATTTCCACTCACTCACTCCAGAAAAAGAAAAAGTAGAATTATAGGGCTAGGAATATAATTATTCACTTGTCTAGTATGTATCAGGCCCTGGGCTTCATCTCCAGCACTTAGAACGGAATAAACAACACCATTTAAAAGGAGCAGTGCACACGTACCCGCTTTTCCAAGGCCTACAAAACCCTGGAGGCGTACACAGAAACTGATAACCTGTGGCTGCCTCAGAGAACCGATCCAAAGATGGAGTTACCAATGGGAGTTCTACACCTGCGCATGTCCCCACGGCAAACACGGTAAAGTAGAAACACTAGACGTGCGTCAAAATCACTTTACTAAACACCTGATCACATCTATCTATGTTTAGAATATTTGGGAGGAAAACCATCAAGCCGTGGGTACTGTCCACACTGTGATCAAAAGTGATGGCACACTGATGCCGCAGATGCTAACACTCGCTCAGGGCCACCATCCCCGACTTTTAGGCTAAAGGTCCCACTTTGTGTACACATTTGTTAAAGAGCATCCACTTGTCCCATCACACTGGTCTGCCTTACTAGCACTTCCTAGCACAGTCAGCTCTGCCCTCTAAAGCTTTCTGTGACCTTGGGGACCCAGAGAACTGTTAACAAAAGTAGCTAACCCATCTGAGGAAGTGTCTCTCTCTCCCTCACAGTCTGGGGAGAGTTTCTGTCTTTCCTAAAGTGTGAGGAGTAGAGAAAGAACCACACAACAGCCATGGCCCAGTAGATCTCACAATGAAATAGTGCTGTGCACGTGGCTAGGGAAAGGTTCTTTGGCAGGGTTCAGAGCCTCCTCACCACAGCCATCTAACGCCGGCTGACAGAGTTTCCATTTCCTGTCAGCTGAATCACTTAGGATGCCGCCAGCCAGCGTGTGAACAGAACACCCAACAGGATGTGATTCCCACAGTGAGGACGCTCATTATGTCACAGAACAAACTGTCTGGGGAAGACTTTCAGAACTGCTGAGTCCAGTTCTACGACAGACAGACAGACACCTGGCTTACTCTTGCTGACTTGATCAGGATTATCTCTTCCTGAGACCTGAGACCACATCTTCACATGAGGTCACTGAAGGTGGGAAGCCTCAGTGCTTCCCACAATGCACTTGTCCTCTTCCATTCTGGCTAATCAGGAGAAAAATCTTTCCCAGAAGCCCCCCCGTGAATGTCTCCTCAGCTCCGGCTAGCTAGATCTGTGTTACATGCCCACACCTTAGATCCATCCCTGACAAGATTGGTGAGATGTGGTTGATATATTGTGCACCCCAATAAAATTTATCTGAGCATCAGGGGAAAAAGCCAGCCACTATATATAGTAAGCATAGAAGTCAGGCAATGATAGCGCGCACCTTTAACCCTATCACTTGGGAGGCAGAGATCTGTCTGGATCTCTGTGCATCATCTGCAGTGAGAAGTCTCATGTTTGCCTTGTTCATAGTTCATTCTTAGTGTCTAAGGAATAGGGTCCCCTCCTCTCCCGACCCCTCCCTCCCCTCTTCCCTCCCCTCCTCTCCCCTCCCCTCCTCTCCCCTTCTTCTCTCCTCTCCTCTTCTCTCCCTCTGTCTGACTGTTTTGCTGTTTCATAGGCTGATATCAAACCCTTGTTGCTCCTGCCTCTGCCTCCTAAGTGCTAGGATTACAGATGTGCATCATCATGCCCGGCTTGCCTATTTCTTTTTTGTCTGAAATTCAGTTTTAACTGGATATTCTGTAATTTTTTTCCTCCTTCATGGTGCATTGGGGATCAAACCTAAGGTCTTGTTCATGCTAAGCAAGCCCCCCACAAGTGAGCTATATCCCCACTCTTGTATCCTATATTTTAACTGCTAAATCTGGCAACCCCACCAGGAGACATGTCCAGGTGTTCTGAACCCACACTCGACGATCAGAGTTCTGTTAGCAAGAAGGTTGTAATCCCAGATAGCAATTGATATGGTCTGCCTTATTGCTTCACAAGACTTTCTAAATCATCAGTGAAGAGAGCTCTGGTTGGGGATGACCATATGGCTTGGTGGGTAAAACCACTGTCCGCCAAAACTGACCACCTGAGTTTGATCCCCAGGATCCACAGGTGGAAGTAGAGAACTGATTCCTGTGAGCTGACCTCTGACCTCCACACATATGCCATGGCAAGTACACACACACACACACACACACACACACACACACACACACACACATACACAGTGAACACATAAATGTAATTTTAAAAAGGGAAGCTCTGGCCTACAGAGAAAGTCCAGAGTTTTCATGAGCATAGAGGTGACCAGAAGAAAGAGAGAGAGAGAGAGAGAGAGAGAGAGAGAGAGCGCTAGGCATTGAGGAGAGATCCAAAATCACATTTTTTTAATGGGAGGGTCTCACTCTGGAGCCCAGGCTAGCCTGGGATTCACTATGTAGACCAGGTTAGCTTCAAACCTTCAGCAGTCTCTTCTTACCCCAGTCTCCCAAGTGCTGGGATCCCACGCATGAGCTGTGACATTTAGCCAAGATCACAGTTTTATATCACAGGAGAAAGCCACATTCTCAGAGCCAGCTGGTGATGCTGCACAGTGGCAGAGTTTTTAAAAATCAGCCGAGGGCAGGGCACAGTGCATCGCAGTTTTCCCTGTGTGATCTGAAGCCTTGAAAACCATCACTCCGTGTCCTTCCGCTCTGCCACAGCCGCAGGGAGCGAGGCACACAGCCACCTCTGGAGACGCCGCGAACCTCTCTCTGTAACTGGGAATTCTGGTCTCTCCCAAGCCCACTCAGGATGGAAGATGCCAAAGAAATGATGGGGAGGGAGCGGGGATGTTTTCTGTGGGAGCTGGTGCCGTTTCAACACCGTTTTTATGCCTTTTTTTTTTTTTTTTAAATAAGGAGATAATTAGCAGGCAGGCTGTGATTACAGACCGTGAACCCTGAATACTGGGGTGCCACGCACGGACAGATGGGAGCCACACTCTGTGGTCAAGCTGTGATCTTTCCACCGTTAGTGAGCAGCCCATACACCTGCAGCCTTGGGAGGGGAAAAACCACTTGTTTGTCAGACCCCATGAACTCTGGCTCACAGCCCACGTAACACTGGGAATTCTGGCTGCCAGATGGGAAACCACGTGACAACCCTACTTGAAACGTGTCACCCTGGGGACAGAGGAAAAGCGAATGGTAAACATCTTTATTTTCTGAGATGGGCCCAAGGACCTGGCCCCACAGGTAACCTTCTTCTATGTACTTGTGAGAAAATAGCATCTGTTTCCTAAACTCTTGTCTGTGACGTGGGCTGAAGGAGAGCTTGTGTGAGAAAAGTGAAGTGGTACATGCCTGCTGACTCAGGATTCAGAGGACAGCGGCAGGAAGGATCAGAAGTTCAAGGCCAGCCAGAGCTAAAACAAAACAAAAAATCTGGGGCATCACAAATTGGACTTCAATGCGTTAGTTTAAAAAAAAAAAAGACAGGAAGTTGAGAGGTGGTGAGGAGGTGGGGTGGATCTAGGAGTACAGTGGGATAAATATGATCAAAACACATTGTATTATGAAATTATGAAAGAATTAATAACAAGATTATGCTTTTTAAAATCAGAAATGACATGTGTTCTGGTAGCATAATATACACATGTTGTGGGTGTCCACCAGAGAAGACTGCTCGGATGCGGGTCTAAGCCAATAGAAAGTCTTTATTAGCCAGCCAGCAACCACACTGGGTACTCAGGATCCCAGTGTAGCCCTGAGCCTTCCTCAGGATGAGCGTTTAAGCACAAAAACCAAATTATAGTTTGATGTACTTCAGTTAACAAGAACAGTTAGCCAGAATTGGAACTACAGAAGCCAAAAAAACAAGGTCAGTACATTTAGAGACTTTCTTTTTTCTTTTTTTGTTTTTTTGAGACAGGGTTTCTCTGTAGCTTTGGAGCCTGTCCTGGACTAGCTCTGTAGACCAGGCTGGCCTCGAAGTCACAGAGATCCACCTGCCTCTGCCTTCCGAGTGCTGGGATTACAGGTGTGGGTCACCACCACCCGGCCATTTAGAGACTTTCTAAGATCAAAGTGGATTTTGATTGATTAGGTCTTTGTTTTAATTTTGGCTGGTGGTGCTGTCTACATGCTGAGTTGGGTTTTTTTTTGTTGTTGTTGATGATGTTTATTTCTTTGTGTGTTTGTTTTTGTTTTTGTTTTTTAAGACAGTTTTCTTTGTGTAGCCCTGGTTCACCTGGAACTTGCTCTGTAGACCAGACTGGCCTCGAACTCACAGATCTGACTGCCTCTGCCTCCCGAGTGCTGGGATTAAAGATGGTGTGCCACCACTGCCCGGCCTATGCGCTGAGTTTTGGTACTCCCATCATGGAGTCAGTTGTGCTAAGGTCTGGGGGCCTACAAAGGTCTGGAGCCCTATTACACACACTATTTTGTGCTTCTTCTTCTTCTTTTTCTTCTTCTTCTTCTTCTTCTTCTTCTTCTTCTTCTTCTTCTTCTTCTTCTTCTTCTTTGATTGTTTTTTGAGACAGGGTTTCTCTGTGTAGCCTTGGCTGTCCTGGATCTCACTGTGTAGATCAGGCTGGCCTCGAACTCACAGAGATCTGCCTGCCTCTGCCTCTTGAGTGCTGGGATTAAAGGCGTGGGCCACCACTGCCCAACTTCAGTTTGCTTTCTTATACAGGCCACCCCGCTTCCAAGAGGGCTAGACCCTTCTACATTAATCATCAATCAGGAAAATGCCCCACAGGCTTGCTTACAGGCCAGTCTGACGGGGGCATTTTCTCAGCTGTGGCTCCCTCTTCTCACGTTACTCCAGCTGTATCAAATCGAGAAAACAAAACAAAAACCCCTAACCAACATATACCCCTTCCCTGACGTCTGTCTGTCTGTATTCTTTCTTCATTTTGCCTTTGGGTCATTTGTATTAGAACACTGGTCTTTTTCTTACGGGCTTACTAGAAGCTTTTAAAATATTGGGGAACCATCCCTGTGCCCCACGGCAGACCTGCAGATACTGTGGCACGGTTATCAGCTGTCCACAGACTTTGGTTATAGCAGTTTGTTTGAGACAGGCTCTCAGTATGTAGTCCTGGCTGGCCTGGAATTCACTGCGTAGACCAGGTTGGCCTTGAACTCACAGTATCCTTCTGCCTCTGCCTCCCAAATACTAAGACTACAGATATGAGCCATCATGCCTGGTTCACTCCCCCCTCCCACATAATATATTTATTAATTATTTTGGAATTTCATACAATGCACTCACTGGAGCATGATCAAACTCCCACGGCCAGACTCTTAAAGAAAACTGAGTTGTCACATGGTCGCCCCCACCCCCTCCACCAGACTATCAACTGTGTAGAACATCTTCTGCTCTTTTTTTTTTTATTTATAAAGTATACTTTTTAAAGGTTTTATTTATTTATCATGTATACAGTGAGTGTTCAGCCTGCAGGCCAGAAGAGGGCATCAGATCTCATTACAAGATGGTTGTGAGCTACTATGTGGTTGCTGGGAACTGAACTCAGGACCTCTGGAAGAACAGCCAGTGCTCTTAACCTCTGAGCCATCTCTCCAGCCCCTCTTTGTGACAATTATAAAGGACTCTTCTCAGTAGCCTCCTGTCTGGACTGTTTCTTTTTGGGGTGGGGATCGGGGGAGGTTGTCACAGACGCTTTCAATGTCTCTCATTCTCAGTTAGGAATCTGCAGTCACCCATCCCACTGCAAAAGACGCTTCCTCGCCCAGAACAGCCAGCTCCGCAGCCGTCATGCGGTTTCCGGCGGCCGCACAGAATTGGGACCTGGGCATGGCCCCTGGTGACGGCACGGACCACGGAGGGCTTTCAGGAGGCTTCGTGCAGAAAACGAACCGTCCTTCACCTCGGATGTCTTCTTGTTGCTCAGAGTCAGGCCGACCGTGCGGTGCACTGTGGGGCAGGACCCGTGTGAGCTCCAGGCTGCTGTACGCCACCAACCCTGCCCTCAGCATGGGCTGCCCGGCCAGTATCCCAGGCACGACCACCATCCTGTTTGTAGTCCTTGGGCAGTGCGGTGTCCCCACGCTCTCCTCCCCGCAAGCAGGACAACAGCAGCAGCTTCAGTGCCTGGTTATTTATTGATTTATTGGTTTTTCAAGACAGGGTTTCTCTATGTAACAGCCTTGGCTGTTCTACAACTCACTTTGTAGACCAGGCTGGCCTCGAACTCACAGAGATCATTTTTTTTTATTTTTATACTTAATGAATTTTTTTCGTAGATAGAGCCTCACTATGTACCCCTGGATGGCCAGGAACTCATTATTAAACCAGACTGGCCTTAAACTCAGAGAGATTTGCCTGCCTCGGCCTCCTGAGTCCTGGGAATAAAGGCGTGTGTCAATATACATGGCTCTATTGATTTTTTTGAGACAGGGTCTCATGTAAAGGCTGGTCTTAGACTCACTCTATAGTTGAGGCTGGCTTTGAACTCGTTGTCCTCTTGTTTCTGCCTCCGGAGTGCTAGGACTAGAGGCATGTACCACCATACCCTGGCCATCCTCTGTTGTATATGTGTGTGGTTTATGGGTTTTTTGTTTTTGTTTTTGTTTTTTGGTTTTTCAAGACAGGGTTTCTCTGTGTAGCGTTTGGTGCCTGTCCTGGAACTCACTCTGTAGTCCAGGCTGGCCTCGAACTCACAGAGATCTGCCTGGCTCTGCCTCCCAAGTGCTGGGACTGAAGGCATGCACCACCACCGCCCAGCTATGGTTTATGTATTTCTTTTAGTGGATATGTACATATGTATTAGGGATGGGGCATCATATCCTGGCCATGTTCTTGTGTGTGTATGTGTGTGTGAGTGATGTAGTATGTGTCTATGTTTGTATGGGCTTGTGAATGCATGTACATGCAGGTTCTTGTGTATGGATGTACATGTGCAAGCAGAGGCCGGAAATCAGCTTTGGGTGATTTTCCAGCAACTCCCTCCACCTTATATGTTTGAAACGTAGGAAAAAGAAATATCAAATAACTGTGAAAAGGTGGTAAGCCTTCCTTGAGATTTTTAGATTGAGAATTTCACGGGAGTCCAATGAACACAGTTGAGGATTCAGGAAAGGTGTAGAGAGAAAGGATGTACATGTGGGGAGTTTGTGGCGCAACGGTGGGAGAGACATAAGGGATAAGCCCAAGGAGCAACCGCAATACCAAACGTGGACTCTGCGATGGATGCACCGCAGGAAATAATGGACAGCAAAGTGCTCGCCTAAGCGAGATGGGAGGCTGAGAGACAGGGGTCAGCATGACAAGTCACGATGCTAGAAACAGACATTTTGAAGATGGTGCAGCTATTGGCCATTATAAAGGAGAAGGGAAGCTAAAAAGTGGCGGCGGCGGTGGGGGGGGGGGGGGATAGGAAATTTCATTTCACGGGGGCAGAAGCTGAGAATTAGGGCGTTGGATAAATCAACATTCAGATGTTAAAACAAACCAAATGGAGACAAAAATAAGGAGAGACGGGGCAGGGGGAAAGGGCTCAGTGGGGAAAGGCGATTGCTGCCCAGCCTGACAATCTGAGTTCGATCCCTGGCTCCCACATGGTGGAAGAGGAGAACAGATTCCATCAGGTTGTCCTCTGACTGCCACATGTTCACTGTGGTATACATGTGTCTACACACACACACACACACACACACACACACACACACACACAATGAAAGAATGTGGGGTGCTGGGTGGGAAGAGCTGAGTGGGAAAGTCTTCAATGAGAGACATGGAGTGGCTGTGGACTGCCGACATGGCGATCTCATAAACACTCCCAGGCAGGGCCTGACCCGGTCAGCACTACCATACTACTGTCATTGACTTCCCACCTGCCTGAAGTTGTTATTTACAAACCGGCCAAGAAAGGCCAGCCCCCTCCTGAATCATCGGGATCCCAAGGGACTCATCTGACCCAGCACAAATCTGTTTTGGGACTGGCAATAAAATCTTGAGAATCTCTAAGTCCAAAGGCCTTGCCCTGGATCTCCCTGAGGATCGGTACTGTTTAAAGAAGAAAGCAGGGCTGGAGAGATGGCTCAGAGGTTAAGAGCACCGACTGCTCTTCCAGAGGTCCTGAGTTCAATTCCCAGCACCCACATGGTGGCTCACAACCATCTGTAATGAGATCTGGTGCCCTCTTCTGTATACATAATAAATAAATAAATCTTTAAAAAAAAATAAAGAAGAAAGCAGTCACTGTCCACAGCGTCTTGAGAGGAACAGAAAAAGGAGAATGTTAAATTCCATCTGATTCTGATAGAGCCGAGTCCACTGACGGGCTTGTTATTATGAGACTAACCGTGTTGGGTCCTTCCACCCAGATGGAAATCTGAGTCATCCACAGCCTCTGCTCCAGCAGCGTTTGTCTTGTGCACTGAAGCAATAAATCACTTTAAATAAAAGGGGGTGGGGATGATTCATGTGCTAGACTAATATAAACCTCTAACACCAGAGGCTGCCGGAGGCCAAATCAGAACAGCACAAACTTTAAAACTCTCCAGAAAAAAGAAAAGTAGCAAATGGGGCAGAGGACATCTGCTCACACCACACCCATCGAAGCCCAGGCTAGCCCCTTTCAAACCACAGAGACTCGGGGCAAGAGGATGATGATGCATTACTAGGAGAAGTGAGTGCTGGCGAGGAAAGTCTTTTTAATGTGTTAATTATCTGCACGGTTTTTGTTTTGTTTTGTTTGAGACGAGGTTGCTCAGTCCTCCTGCCTCTACCTCTCAAGTACAATGGCACCACCATGCCTAGGGGGAGTTTTTAATTATTGTAGAAATTTATTTTTCACTCCTTTTAGCTCTGTCTCTTCAGAAACCACTTCCATGAATTGTTCAGCTTATTTTTCCCCTTCAGAGTTAGGTTTTGTTGTTGTTTGTTTGTTTTGAGACAGGGTCTCTCTATGTAGTCCTGGCTGTTCTGGAACTCACTCTGTACGTAGACCAGGTTGGTCTTGAACTCAGAAATCTGCCTGCCTCTGTCTCCAGAGTGCTGGGACTAAAAACGCTTGTGCCACCACACTTGGTCTTGAGTCATTCAAAACAGGCTTCTGGGGTTCCTTAGAGGCCAAGAAAACATACCGGAAAAGAGAAGATAGTCGTATTTCACTGTAGATGGACGCTGAAAAAGTTGTGAGCCCTGGCTGGTTGGGAAAGGACAGGGAAGGAGGCCGCCCAGGGCAGGAGAATGCAAGACTGAAGAGCCTGCCAGGGTAATTCCTCTCCATGTTTTTTTTGTTTTTTATTTTTGTTTGTTTGGTTTGGTTTTGTTGTTTTGTTTTGCTGGCCTGGTACTTACTATGCCCCCCAAGCTGGTCTTGATTAAAGGCATGTACCACCATGCCTAGCTTCTCCATGGCTTTGGTGCTGTGATGTAACAGAGCATAACAATTATTGGGGGGTTTTCTGTTCCATCTTCAAGAGGATCCAAGGGGATTGGCCAAGTGCATCTTTCCTGAGTTTATACTCTTTGTCCAAGCTTCCAGGAAAGGAAGAGTTATCTCTGCCACAATCCTCTGCCAACCCAGAGCCATAAAGAACAAAGCCCAACAATCGTCTTAATTTGGGGGATCAGTCTCCAGTGTGAATGGGGTTTCTGGGGGCCTTTAAGAACTTTGATGGATTCCACAATTGACATTTATTTTTAATTGAATTTTGTTTGTTTTTTCAAGACAGGGTTTCTTTGTGTAGCTCTGGTTGTCCTGGAACTCACTCTGTAGACCAGGGTGGCTTCAAACTCACAGAGATCCACTTGACGCTGCCTCCTGAGTGCTGGGATTAAAGGTGTGCACCACCACTGCCCAGATAATTCAAAAATTTTTAATTTTTATTTTATGTGGATGGATGTTTTGCCTGTATATCTTTCTATGTTCCGGTGCCCCGGGAGGCCAGAAGAAGAGGCGTCAGGTTCCCTGGAACCAGAGTTACAGACAGCTGTGAGCTGCCATGTGAGTGCTGAGAATCGAACCAGGGTCCTCTGGAAAAGCAACGTGTACCCTTAACCACTGAGCCCTCTTTCCAGCGCCCTACATTTTTAAAAATCAAGACTGGCTCGTGGAATACAACTGGAGTAATAAAGAGCATGCTGTCTGAAGTGAGATGAAGAAGCATCTATCCATTTTTGCCCTGACTAGTGTCTCTAGCAGAACCCAAAGGCTGGCCCAGCCAAGGCTTTGTTTATACCTTAGGCGAAGCTTGAGAAAACAGTTTGACTCTGAGTGTGGATAAAAATAGATTTTAAAATAAGCAGCTTGTCTTCTGCTTTATTTGGACACAGATTATAATGATGGCGAGTTTGGAGAGATGTACTTAACTGGGTGAGGAAGACGATGTGCCATCCACTATGAAGGCAAGTCCATCCTCTCTCTTATCTTCTAAAACAACCTTTCATGGTATTTGATTTTCCCTGAAAATTGCATAACTTTCTGGTAAGTTGGCTGGGACAATCTCCACACACATGATCACATCCTGATTAAAGAAGCAGCTCTTACAAGGATGTTTCTTTGTAGCCCTGGCTATCCTGGAACTCCCTGTGTAGACCAGGCTGGCCTCAAGCTAAGAGATCCACTTGCGTCTGCCACTCGAGTGCTGGGATTAAAGGCGTGTGCCACCACTGCCTGGCTGCCATTTTGTTCGTGTGTCTTCGTCTCGGCAAGAGGGGAGCTGTTCCGCAGAGAGTGTGCATACAGACAGGTACCTCTAGTTATCTCCATGCCAGAGGTCAGATCCATGATGCTCTGCTCTCAGAGGCCCGAGTTTGTTTCTGGAATCATGCCAACACCAAGTGAACAGTCAACTAGCCAGAGCTGTGTGGATCTGCATGTTCATTACGGCACTACATTTTCCCCTGGTTCTGGTTTTGGTTTTAACAGGGCCTCACTTTGTAGCCCTGACTGTCTGGAGCTCGCTTTATAAACCAAGATGTCTTTGAACTCACAGAGATCCTCCTGCCTCTACCTCCTGAGTGCTGAGGTTAAAGGCGTGTGCCACCACACTCAGCCAGTTTTCCTATTTAAAAGGACAGTACTAACAAATTAAAAAAAGAAGAAGAAAAGATGCTATTCCATATATTATTGGTTAGGAGGCAGGTCAGATGCCCATAGAATGTCACTTTGGCTGTCTTATCACTCAGGAGTCCAGTTGGGGGCATAAAAACGTAACTACTTTTTAATCAATGTATATATTTACTTTGTGTGTGTGTGTGTGTGTGTGTGTGTGTGTGTGTGTGATGTGTACATGATGGCAGTGTACTCAAGCCATAACAGACATGTGGCGGTCGGAGGACAACTTTGTGAGGTTGATTCTCTCATCCATCTTTACGTGAAAGGAGGGGCTCCAGCCTTTCCCTGCACGTGCCTTTATCTGCTGAGCCATCTCATTGGCCTTATTTTTTTATCTATTTTTGAGGCGAGGTTTCACATAGCCTACATGGCCTTGAACTCACCGTACAGCCAAAGAGGACCTTCTGATCCCCCTGCCTCTACCTCCTGGGTACTGGTGTTGTAGGTTTGCGCTGCTATACCTGGTGTATGTGGTGTTGGGGAATTGAACCCAGAGCTTTACTTACAGCAGGCAAGCGTTTACCAACTGAGCTACAACCCAAACCCTGTTCGTGTATTTATTTTGAGACAGGCAGACCCTGAATTCACCAGGCTTCCGCCTCAGGTTCCCAGGTGCTGTAATTACAGGGTGTACTATCACACTCAGGGTGCTAGCATCTGGAAGGGGTGCAATAGAAGTTGACTCTGAGAGTGAGAAAAAGCCGGAAACTTGAGTCACGCGCAGCTGACAGGGGATAAACACCTGTCAACACCACGGCGGTTTGGCAGACTGCCCTTCTCCTCTGGTCCGTGGCTTCCTGTCGCGCCCTCTACTGGTAATGCCTAACAAATTGCTCACTGTTAAATCTGATTTGCAGAATCCCACAACAGCTTCTTCCAGTTTGGGGCTTCTGTCAGTCTTATTTCTGTGGTCATATAGAGCACTAATTCTAGAAAAAGGCTTAATCTAGCTTCCTGCACATGATTTTTGGGCTTGAGTCTCTATCAGGTAACTAGGAATTAAGTTTGTGTACCCTGGATGCACTTAACAAATTGTGGTCCTTTAACTTCTCTGAGATCGGCTGCATATGACATTTAAAATATTTAAGTTTTATGCCGTGAACCGTGACCATTCCTGACAGTGACCTTTGAGGTCTCCGAAAGGATGATGGGGCCCCACAAGAACGATTCCACTTGGATTGTCGTAACACCGCTAAGCTGACAAACACCGCTCAAAGATCAGCCTTGGACTACAAACTGCTCAGGACAGTTTCAAGGCAGCTAGCTGATGGTCCAACCTCATGTACTACTCCAGCCAGGACTTCAGATAAGCCCCGCACTTTCCCGTTCCTCAGAGACTGGACACAAAAGATAGGACTAGCTCCCCTAGGACTCGGACCATTATTTCAATTTGATCAGGGTCCCCTAGAGATGTCGTTGCCCCCAGACAGCAGGAAGCAATCTAGAGAACACCACACCCACATTCCCGAGAGGTGGGGTGGACAGTTTTGGGTCATTCAGTGGGATATGCTTAGGTAAAGAGTCCAGAGCACTCTGCCGAGTTAAGGCTGACCTGTGCTATTTAGGGACGACCCGTCTCAACAACAGCAGGAAAGAGGGCTGGTGGGCTGGCTCAGTGGTGGCGGGGGGGGGGGGCCTCTTGCCACCACACTCACCCGAGTTCAACCCCTGGAGTTCATTTGGTGGGAAGAGAACCAACTCTTCATGCGTTGTCCTCTGACTCCATGTGTGCGCCATGGCATGCGCAAACACAAATGTAAATAATACAAATAACGAAAGGGAGAGAAGAGGACCGGAAAGAAGAGAGGGATGAGGCCTGTAGCATCTTGTATTCTTTTTCTTTAATGCTAATTTATTTCTCCTTTAGTTTTCTTCTTTTGTTTGTTTTTTATTTTATTTTATTTTATTTTTTATGTTTTTTTGAGGCAGGGTTTCTCTGTGTAGTTTTGGTGCCTGTCCTAGATCTCACTCTGTATGTAGACTAGGCTAGCCATGGACTCACAGAGATCCACTTGGCTCTGCCTCCCATGTGCTGGGATTAAAGGCGTGAGCCACCACTGCCCGGCTAGAGATGTTTATTTTAAAATTTTATTCATTTTTAAAAATTATTACGCATATGGGCGTCTTGCCTAGAGTATGTCTGTGCACATGTACACGCGGTGCCCATAGAGACCAGAAAATGGTGTCAGATCCCCTGAAACTGCAATTACAGATGCTTGTGAGCCACCATGTAGGTGCTGGGATCAAACTTGGGTCCTCTGGAAGAACAGCCAGTGCATCTTGGATATTATGTAATATATGTATGTACATTATGAAAATAGTCTTGGTCATTTAGACTACCCAGGATTCCCAGAAATGCTCGGAATACCCATGATGCTTTTGAATTATGAGCAGAGCAAGGGTCAAAAATGTTCTATCTAGGGTTGGAGAGATGGTTCAGAGGTTAAGAGCACCCACTGATCTTCCAGAGGACCAGGGTTCAATGCCCAACACCCACATGGCATCTCACGACTGTCTGTAACTCCTGTTCTAGGGGATCTGGTACCCTCACACAGACCTACATGTAGGCAAAACACCAATGCACATAAAATAGTAAAAAGTTATTTAAAAAAGAAAGAAAAAAAAAAGAAATGTTCTATCTAGTCTAGACAGCAAATGTTCTGGGATTTTCAGTGACTATCTCAGCTCTTTAACTTGGTATGAGAAAAGCAACCATAATAATGTTAGCAAGTATGTAGGGCTGTCCCAGTAAAACTTTATTTAAACAAACATGTAGAAGCTGGGTTTGGCCCACTGGCTCTGGTTTGCCCAGCCCTGATCTAGACTAGAATATGCTTCCAGGGCTTGTACTAGGAAAGGGAGAAGCTAGTGTGATCTAATTCATCCTCGCCAGGCTCTTCCTAGAAGAAGGAAGAGGACTATTTCGTAGAAAACACCTAGACCTTACTCTCCACTAGTGTTCACGTTGCTGTGACCAAATTCCAGAGAGAGACAACATAAAGTAGGAAAGGTTTATTTGGGTCCAAAGTTTCGGAGAGTTCAATCCATGGCTTCTTGGCCTCGTGGAGTGTGGAAGGGGAGGCTCTTTCTCTCACGGTAGACAGAGGCAGGAGTGTAGAAGGGACTGGGAGAGGCCAGGCACGACATCTATCCCCAGGCACACAGCCCCAGTGACCTACATCCTCCAGCCTGTCCACAATTCCGCCACCACCCAACAGTCTTAATTTTTGTTTTGTTTCTGTTTTTCAAGATAAGGTTTCTCTGTGTAGCCCTGGCCATCCTGGAACTCGCTCTGTAGACCAGGCTGGTCTTGAACTCAGAGATCCTCCTGTCTCTGCCTCCCGAGTGTTGGGATTAAAGATGTACACCACCACCGACACCTGGCTCAATAGTCTAATTTTGTTTTTTAAGACAGGGTCTCACTGGTTGGCCTGACTGGTCTCCATCTCACAGAGATCCTTGTGTCTCTGCCTCCCAAGTGCTAGGATTAAGGGCGTACACCACCATGCCAGGCTTATCCATAGTCTACTTTGAATCCATCAATGGACTAAGCCATTCAGTAGGTAAAAGTCGTCACAGACAAACCCAGAGGACACGTTACTGACCCCCAGTCACCTCTCCATCCGATCAGGTTGGAAGTCAAGAGTAAGCCATCACTCATTCCCAGTTTGGTGAGCTCCAAGGCCACCACAACCCTCAGCTGGGCCTGACAAGCTCTGCCTTTCCACAACTCCATCTGAGCCTCTGTCGTGATCTCTCACAGCACATGCAGCTGGGTGGAGGGAGGCAACAGCGAAGTCTTCCTTACCAGAGGGACTGGAAGAAAACTGAATGGACTAGATCCACCGGGCCAATTCATCCCACTGACGCCTGGACAAGGGCACGCTCACACTGCTTGTGCTCCTTACACACTCACACTGCTTGTGCTCCTTACACACTCACACCGCTTGTGCACCTTACACACTCACACCGCTTGTGCTCCTTACACACTCACACCGCTTGTCACCCGTGCTCCTTAACTTGTGTATATTCTCCGGCACACGCTTGTGCCCAGGGAACAGCTCTTGCCGGGGATGGACTCCAGCTCCTTCTACAACCTCTAACTGCTCTTATCCGCCATGTCCCCAGCACTGGTGAGCGGAGGTCTCCCAGCCAGCCGGTGCTTTTCTTCTTCCGCTGTGGGAACAAAGGGTTCATTCCTGCTTCTGCTTGGCTTACAGACTCCAGTCCCCAGAGTGATGTTTCCCAAGGGCAGCATTGTGCTTGTTAGAGAGGGTGAGGTCCTAGTCATGCCCTGGTTCTTCCCTAGGCTCCCCTCCCCACTGCAGCTCCTCTGGCTCCCAAGGGTGACTGTGCCCGGTGACTGTCCTGGTCACTAAGAAAACCGTATTCCACAGGGCGGTGGTAGTGAATGCCTTTAATCCCAGCACTCGAGAGGCAGAGGCAGGCGGATTTCTGTGAGTTCGAGGCCAGCCTGGTCTACAAAGTGAGTTCCAGGAAAAGGCGCAAAGCTACACAGAGAAACCATGTCTCAAAAAAAAAAAAAAAAGAGAGAGAGAGAAAAAAAAGAAAAGAAAACCACATTCCTTGAAAGCAACCTTAGAAACATGTCCTAGTTGGGCAGGAAGATACAGGCCTGTAAGTCTATTTTCCTTGCTGTGGCAGAAGGATTTCAAGCTCAAAGCCAGCCTGGGCTACACGGTGAACCATGTCAAAAACAACAACAACAACAACAAAAAACAACTCCTCCTGGTGGACTTGTTCTTCTTAACCCAATCCTCTACCAACTTCATCCTCTTTTGTCTTCTCCACTAGGGTGGTGGTATGTGGTCAGCCCTGAGTGGTTTGTCAAAATGAGACAAAAGCTTGAGTCTGGACAGGGTGAATCCTGCAAGCTCTAAATCAAACTCTACCCAATCATCGGGAGATGCTCTGGGCTGGGAGGAGACTCCCAGCACGTACCCAAAGCCAGACCCCTGCCGGTCCAGAGACCAATCATATGGCACTGACTGGGAGGAAATCATGCACATGTCTTTTTACCACCCTCCAACTCAACCAGGGAGATGCTATCTGGTTTTAAAAATAGAACACCCAGGCTGGACTTTTATGGTCTTCTGAAGAATCCTGCTCTTACTCTCCCACACCTGATCTCTGCCCCTGCCTGGTCCCGTCCAGCTGCCTGCATCAGCCCTGTACAAATTCTCAGGGTCTCTCAGCAGAAATGTGGGACCAGGCAGATTTATGCATTTGGCCTTGGCTGAGGCCTCTTCTGCAATGGCTCCCAGCCACAGCCCAGCTGCTCTCCCACAGCCCATGCAACTCAGGCTGGGACGTTCTGTGTCTTCTAGCTCCACCACAGCTCTCTGAGTCACCCCCTTAACCCGCTTTCCCCGGATGCCCTGGGCAGCCCTATGGAGGAGCAGACCCAGTCCCTTCCAAGCCTCCACTCCACTCTAATTGGCTTCGGCTGCTGAAATTTGACAGGAAGGCTGATCTTCCATGTCCGGACCTCAGGGGCCAATCTGAAACTGTACCTGACTTGGAAGGCTCATCTCATTGCATGCTTTGTCCTCCAATGATTTCTTCAGGGCCAAGGACAAGTGTCACTCAAGCTCTAGTAAATTTTTGGCACCCTGTACCAGGACTTGGGGTGTCAATGTCTGTGGGGGGAAAAGTTGGCCTTGGGAGCTGATTTCTAGAACTGTATGGATTATACCAAACCCAACGAAGCCCCAGTTGACGGCGGCATAGAGAACATACTAAAGCTGACATTTGTGACATAACAGAAGTGAATGCTGTGGTTGTCACCCCATGAGAAAGATACACACGCCTCGTCTTAGGCCCTTCAAGGAGATAGCTGAGTGCATCGATCAAGGAGATAGCTGAGTGCATCGATCAAGGAGATAGCTGAGTGCATGGATGCCCTTTGTAGGCAGGGCTGGGAGTGGCTGGCCTCGTGGAGTGAAAGTAGAGACAGATGGCTTTGGGCTAAAACGATCTCCTCCTAGACAGTTGGGACTAGCTAAGTTCCCCTGGAATGTAAGCCATGTCAGTGCGGTGGCTTTATCTCTAGACAGAGCTCATGCTAGGAAAGTATGAAAGGATGCAGAGCCCTGGTGGGGGGGATGTGGTGATGGGGGGGTGGTGCAGCTGGAGAGACCATAATCCAGGGACACGGACCCTGAACTTTCCTCTTCCTCTTTGATGTTGGATAAGCACCTTGTAGGGCAATTAAAAAAAAAAAATCGCCGGGTGGTGGTGGCGCACGCCTTTAATCCCAGCACTCGGGAGGCAGAGCCAGGCGGATCTCTGTGAGTTCGAGGCCAGCCTGGGCTACCAAGTGAGTTCCAGGAGAGGCGCAAAGCTACACAGAGAAACCCTGTCTCGAAAAAAACCAAAAAAAAAAAAAAAAAACCAAAAAAAAAAAAAAACAAAAAAAAAAAAATCATTCTGGAGGATGGTGGTGCACGCCTTGAATCCCAGCACTCAGGAGGCAGAGGCAGGCGGATCTCTGTGAGTTCAAGGCCAGCCTGGGCTACAGAATGAGTTCCAGAAGAGGCTCCAAAGCTACACAGAGAAACCCTGTCTTGGGGGGAAAAAATCACATTCCATTCTTCAGTTTCCTCTCTGGCTTTGTGACGTGTGACCTAGATGTGTTCACACTCACTGCTACCAAAAGCCCTTCGTGTTCCCGATATACCCATGAGCACCTGGGGCTGCCGCCACCCTAGCCTTTCCTGACTATGCCAGCAGAGTAACTTCTGTTTTCTTGCTGTGTGAAGAGGCCTAGGGAGGAGAGGGGAGAGTGATTCCCTAACTTGACTTTGAACCACGTCCAACACTTTGCTCTTTCACTTCCTGTCAGGAATGTCCCCTCCTAAGAGTCAAAGGTGAAGAAGATCTTCGTCCTGGGTTCCCTTGGAACTCTCTACCATTGACGTCACCATTGCTTCTTCCTGCCTGCCAGAAGCTGAGCCTGAACTTGAGAGTTGAGCCTGAGTCAATTCCAAAGGCTGAGAGTTGGGGGAAAGACAGGTAGAGGTGGTAGAAAAACCCAGGTCCTTCAGTGAGAGTCACAGTCTAGGAGTGTGCTGGCCATTTGTTACCAGGAGCTGGAGATACTGGATTGGCGAGAAGGAGAACATCTGCGGCTACAGAGACCTGGGACCCCACCTCTTCATCCCTGGTTCTTTGGCTGGTAGCGATGGCTGTGGTGGAACCGAGGCCAGAGCATCCCAAGCCTCCTGCGTAAAGACGAGATCGCATGGGCCACTTCTGGAAAGACGTAAGAAGGGGAATGATTAACACAGCGACTGTGGTCCTGAAGCGTCCAGAACCATTAAGGCCTCCAATCTGGCATCTCCTGTTTGATGTGTCTCCCCCGAATATCACAGCTTTAAACCGTCTCCCTGCTGCCTGGCAGAGGCACAGGAGGAGCCCACGGAGGGCAGCAAGGACCTGAAGAGGAATAAGACTTGGTTGGGGGAGCGGTAGGCAGGTGCGCCGGGCAGAGCAGTGTGAGAAGTAGGAGAAGGGGAGGAAGGAGCTCTTCAGCTCACATCCTGCAAGGGTTTCAAAGTCTTTCCACCAGGAACAAGGGTGGTTTTAGAAAATGCAAGGGTAGCTGGGCAGTGGTGGAATACACCTTTAATCCCAGCACTCAGGAGACAGAGGCAGAGGAGTCTCTGTGAGTTCGAGGCCAGCCTCGAGGGACAGAAAAACCTTGTCTTGATAAACAAACAAACAAACATGTAAGGATTACTCTGCTCAGTCTGTCCTCCCTATCATTCCCCCTAGGGGGCTCAGTACCTCTGTACTTTAATCTGTCAGAGTTCTAGACCTAGGCTTTCCTTTCCTCTCCTCGGTTCGCTCTCCAACATACTTATTTGTAGTGATATTTGCTCTGCCCATGACCTTGGGCTATACAGGCGGTGCTTCCTGCCATTGTACGTGACCTCTTAGAAGGGGCTGGAGAAGGGTCACATGCCCTGCTCCCTGCTCCTGCTTACAAGGTGGGAATGTATAGTGCAATATGCAATATGACAGCAATCCTAAATTGCTAGATATCCTAAACAGAGGTAGAACGTACATACAGTATGGCAAATATAATTTTACAATTGTAGCAATATACAAAATGTTTCAAATAAGAGTAGAAATGTATGTACATCACAACAAATATAGTTCTGTATTTGTATCAATATGCAGATTATCTTAAATAAGAATATAAAAATAGTTTACATTTATATCAATATACAAGAATCCATAACAGTGCAATATATCTGAGGCTAATATTTTACTAAATTAGTTTACTAATATATATAATAGTCTACCTTAATATCCTATAACTATCCATATATTTGTCATACTGTATGTATGTTCTACCTCTGTTTAGGATATCTGGCATATTGATACATATTTAGGATTATTGTCATATTGCATATTGCACTATACATTCCCACCTCACAAGCAGGAGCAGGGAACAGGGCATGTGACCCTTCTCCAACCCCTTATAAGAGGTCACATACAATGGCAGGAAGCACCGCCTCCTTTGGGCCGTATAGCCCAAGGTCATGGGCGGAGCAAATACCACTCCACTTATTGTTCATCTATTACATACAAGGGCTTTATATTCACCACCATTTTACAGATAAGGACCTTGCTCTGTTACCCAATGGCCCTGTCCAGTGCTACCTTAGCATTTTAGACCGACCCCATTTAATCTCAGAAGTTTGCGTTTCAGCTGTATTCTCAAGAAATAAACAGACACGTAAGTTTCAAGACATTTCAGAAGAACAGTATGTACGAGAAAGAGACGATAGAAAGTAGCCATCATAAAAAGTAAAGCTGACAGCTAGAGATGTGGAGCAGCTGGTAGAGCGCTTGACCAGGAAGCTCGAAGTCCTGGGTTCAATCCCCAGCTAGTGTAAACCAGGTGTGGTGCGTCGGCAGGCCTGTAATCGGAGCACTCAGGAAGGTGGAGGCAGGAGAAAGAGAAGTTCAAGGCCATCGCTGGCTACATACCGAGTTTGAGGCCAGCTTGGAATACATGACATCTTGTCTTAAAAAAAAAAAAAAAAAAAAAAAAAAAAAAAGATTTCTTTAGAGGGCAAAGGTCACCTTCCTATTATACTGTGAGCTCTTTTTTGTTTGCCTTTTTTTTTTTTTAAATTTTAAGAGAGTCTTGCTACATTGCCAGACTGACCTGAAACTTGCAATCCTCCTGCCTCAGTTTCCTGAGTACAGGGACTACGAGTGTGGCCCACCACACCTGGCTTACCGCATACTCTCTACACAGGTCCCTGTGAAGCACCTTGGGGTCTCTGGTGGTGGCCGAGAGGGAGAGGTCTGTGGCCAGAAACCCGGGTTCAGTTCGAACCCTTGCCCTCCCTGCCCTGTGTCTCCCCATCTGTAAATCTTCCTTTGGTTCTTGCAGGGTCAAGAGAGAAGAACGCTCTAGAGCGCTCAGCTCGGCCTCCAGCTTCTCTTTAGCACCGCGTCCTAGCGGCTGGTACCGCTGTGTGGTTATTGTTAACCCATCCTTTCCATTCATAATTAGCGTGAATTAGATGGCCGGCTCCTTGCTTGCTCCTGCCTTGCACATTCTCAAGCCGAGGTTCGGGAGAACACTGGGTAACGGCTTGGCGTGGTGCACGCTGGAAGCCCTCCAACCCACACGGCTCGCCTTCCTATCTGGTCGCTTTCTCGAGCGCTGTGGTTTTAGGATGTTTTTCCCCCAGAGAGCAGATGTCTACAGCAACAGTAGTCAGAGAGAGAAAAGCAAGCGCTGCTCGAGGGCGCTACTCAAGCTCCTTAAGAGACGGATGACTCTCCTGGGTTCTGCGCCTTAGACCAGGCACCCGCTCCTCTCTTTCCCCCGACACTAAGAATCTCAGAGTGTTTCCCTCCTCCTGAAGCAATCACACTCCCATGCAGACGCTCCCAGTCACCGCTCCACCCCAAGAGCCAGCCTCAGCCCTCCTGAGAGAACAGGAAGAGAACGACCCCCCCTTCCCATGGCCAGTGACCTACCTTGAGGGGGTGTAAGTACCGGAGTCCACGCAGGAAGGGCGGCCAGGCAGGGCCAGGTAACTCGTGGCCGAGTGTTCGGGTGAGGTGGGCTATGTAGCTGGTGGCCAGCACCAGCACATCCAACTTGGAAAGCTTAGTGTCAGGTGGTACAGCCGGCAGGGCAGCCTGCAGGGCCAAAAAGGCCTGGCGCAGGGTCCTCACCCGGGTCCGCTCCCGTGCCGCGTTCTCGGGGCTGGCTTCGCTCTGCAGAAAGGGGCCCCCATGAGTGGGGTCTGACCCAGATTCCCATGCAACCCGGGCCTCTTGCTATTGCTGCTACTGTTGGGACAGAGTTTCATGTAGCCCAGGCTGGACCCGAACACCCTGTGTAGCCCAGGATGACCTTTGAGTTTGGGATCCTCCTGCTTCTACCTCCCAAGGGCTGGGATTATAGGGGTACGCCACCATGCCTGGTTGACTCTGACTTCTAAGGGCACCATAGTGTGCCATGTTATCTTCTGAGCTGATGGGCCTCCCTGGTTTTAAGCTGTGCCCCATAATACACATGACGTAAGGCCTGCCTGGTCTGGGCTCAGATGACAGGAAGGTGGCAATACCTGACTCAGAACCCAAGACTCCCATGTTCTTTCTACTGTTCATTAACATCCGTTCCACTCCCTTCAACTCCCTAGTCTGGATCCTGCTCATCAGGGTACCCTGGGGGCCACAGGAAGCATAGAATAGAGCCTTGCCCCTGTTCAGCTGACCTTTGACCCAACTAGGTACTGAGATGAAGAGGTTGCCATGGTAAAGAGCGAATGACCAAAGGTCAAGAGACACAGTCCCGGGCTGGGGATGTAGCTCAGTTGGTGGACGGCTTGCGTAGCACTCATGAGGCCCAGGGTTCAATCCCTACCATGGCATAAACCGGGTGTGCTCACGCATACTCGGAGCACTTGGAATGTGGAGGCAAAAGGATCAGGAGTCCCAAGTTCTAGGCTGCAGAGGAAGTTTGAGGCTCAGCCTGGGCTCCAGGAGACTCTCACTCAAAAATAAAATAAATAATAAATAAATAGCAAGAAACTCAGTCTAGGTCTCCTGCCCCTGGCTGCTGCTTAGGGATGTTAGGCAATTCACACCCCTCCTCTAGGACTGAGTTTCTCAGTAGAAAATAGATAGATCAGTTCTCTGACCTGTCCTGCCCACCTCCAGAATGGCACCATGGGTCTAAGGAGCCAGCCTCCTGCTCTTGGGCAGAACCATCAAATATGGATTGAGGCTCTGCCCTCCGAGGTGGCATCTCACTGCCTTCCAAACCCTTCCTTCCCCAGCTCCCTTCTCTAGCCCAGAGGGTCCTTACCCTGCCATGAGCTGTTCCCTTAGCTCTGGTCCCTCGAGGGGCGGAGGTAGCTCTGTTCAATCTCTGATTGCTCCAGCTAGTGTCGTCCCATAGGTCCTGCCTCGTCCTGCTGAGGCGGCTCCTCTTCCTGTCAGTGCCTAGAAGCAACCGTGCTTTGGCCTTAGTCTGGCCGAGCCCTGCTCTTGGCATTGCTGGTACCCCTGTGGCCTCCTGTGACATGCCACTCTCTTGGGGTATGGGACTGTAGCCCTAGAGCAGTAGCACAGAGCCCGAAGGAGCCCTTGGGCTCAAGCTAGCCTGGACAGGCTGGCCATGCAGCCAGCGGTCTGTATCTGAAGAAGCCGGCACCAACTCAGTCCTCCTTCACTCCTCGCTCCGGGAAAACTGCCCACCCGGCACAGCCCCCGCAAATAGCCTCCGCCTGCCTCCCATCCTAGCTGAGAGGTGGGGGTGCTGCATGCTGGGCGTGGCCAAGCCTTAGGACAAGGCCCATGCTAAGAAGGCCAGGAGATGGTTAAGAAGAGAGTGCCCTTCCATGCCATGACTGACCCTAACAGAGCAATCCACTGATGGATCTACCACTTCATGTTTGGGGCTCACATCCATAGTCTGGGGCTCTGGATCTCCAGCCCTTTTGTCAGAGACTGACACTCTATATCTCACAATGGCCTTTCTTCCTCCCACCAAAAATGTGTGACGAGGCACTACTCCCTATTCCCCGGACAGGCTTCCCAATTCCAACTTGGTGCTTTCTCCCCAAGATTCCAGGGGAATGATGCCATTTTTGGGGTGCTGCCCTTCACTTAGGAGGACTTTAACCCTGCCCCACGGCCAGCCCGTATCCTTGTTTGATTGGCAGGACCACAACCTGGTTAGTATCCTAACAACACTTTGATGTTCCTAGCTCGGGAGATGCCCTGCACTGTGCCTCTGCACTTTGTATGGATATCTTATTCTCCAAAGCAACGATAAAGCAAAGAGATGTGTGTGTGTGTGTGTGTGTGTGTGTGTGTGTGTGTGTAGTGTGGTGTGTGTGTGTATGTGTGGTATGTGCATGTGGTGTGTATGTGTGGTTTGTGTGTGGTGTGTGTATGTGGTGTGTGTGTGTGTGTGTATATGTGGTGTGTGTATGTGGTGTGTGTATGTGTGTGTGTGTGTGTGGTGTGTGTGTGGTTTGTGTGGTGTGTGTGTGTGTGTGTGTGTGTGTGTATGGTGTGTGTGCATGTGTGTATGTACCTGTGTGCACATATATGTAAAATTGTTTCATTAAAATATAATTACACCTTTTCCCACATGCATGTTCAGATAGTCTCTCGCTGGGACCCGGGCTTGCTGATTAGGCTGGGCCAGCTGGCCAGTGAATCTCCCTCCAGAAAGCCTTCTGAAAACCAGACTTGTTTCAGGTGGGGTGAACTGTGGTGTGGGGAGACGACATAACTTGACTGTTGTATTTTTTTTACTTTGTTTGTGATGATGTTATGCTGTATAGTCTTGGATGGCCAGAAACTTGGTACATAGCCCAGGCTGTGTACTTGAACACACAGCAGTCCTCCTGCCTCAGTCTCCCAAGTGCTGCTGGGATTATAGCACAATGTCAAATCTAGGCAGTAGTGAAGCTAGAGATGTCCAAGGGAAGAAGGGAAAGTTCTTAGCTTTCAGTACAATCTTCTCTCTCAGAAAGGCCTTCTTCCAGAGGCATCCATTCAGAGCCCTTTAGAAGGGCCAGAGTTGAGACTAGATTTACAGAGAGGCCACAACAGTCCTGAGCACACAGGAATCCTTTCTCTGCGCAGGAATTCACCCATCGGGGAAGGAGAGAGGTCTCACCCCATCTTTGCCAATCCTAGTAGGATGCACTGACTTTAAGGACACAGTGTACAGAGAAAAAAGTATTGAAGCCATACTATAGTTGCATGGAAAGAGACTCTATACCTAAGTATGTTCTCAAAGTCAGTGGCCTGGATAACTCCAAAAGGCTCCTCTTCTGTCAGTGCTCAGTCCTTAGGAGGTGCAAAATCACAGTCATGTGAACCTGCTGTCTCTCAGACTTCTAACTCAGAGACACACCCTCAGTGGAGGAGCTAGTGTCATAGGCTGAGGAAATGTGCAATGCGACAGTGTTTGCTTAGAGTGCATGAGGCCTTGAGTATGATTTATAGTACACACACACACACACACACACACACACACACACACACACACAGACAGAGACAGAGAAAGACAGACAGACAGAAAGAGAGACCGAGACAGAGAGGGGAGTCACTTGGGAGGCTAAGACAGGATCACCTCAAGTTTGGGGCCAGGCTGGGCTATAGAGTGTGATGCTCTGTTTAAAGAAAGGAAAGAAGGAAAGAAGGAAGGAAGGAAGGAAGGAAGGAAGGAAGGAAGGAAGGAAGGCAGACAGAAAGAGCAAGCAGAAGATTGCCTCAATTTTGAGGCCAGCCTGGGCTACACAGTGTGTTTAAGGACAGTCTAGGAGTCTCTTCCCCACAAAGAAGAAGCAGGAGGAGGAAGAGAAGAAGAAGAAGAAGAAGAAGAAGAAGAAGAAGAAGAAGAAGAAGAAGAAGAAGAAAAAAGAAGAGGAGGAGGAGGAGGAGGAAGAAGAAAAAAACAAAGCAAGAAAGGACAGAGAGACAAAGCAAAGAATACAGCATCTTCAAAGACACAGTGAATAAGAGAGACTGATGGACAGTTGTGGTTCCCACGCCGGCAGGTGCAGGAGCCACTTCTAGCATCCCAATATCTCATACAAATGTTCCTGCAGGCAGCAGAGAAGGCACCAGGGCTCTTGGAGAGCTGGACTTGAAGGGCTTTGCATGCTGTACATCCTCTGAGGGTGCAGCTCAGGTCATGCTGGGCTTGGTTCTCTCTGCTGAGCTGGCACTCTCTTGGAGGTGCTCTTGGAGGACGTTCTCAGTGAGAACTTTGTCTCAGCCCTGCTCTCCAGAAGATGGACACAGTAGGGCAGATTCTGCCACATTGCTCCCAGTAGGCGTCATAGAGGACACAAGCGGGAGATAGGCAAGAACACGGGATGAGACACGACTCCCCACTCCTCAAACGTGCTTCTTACTTCTGGCTGGTGCTGGTCCAGCTCAGGAGCGTTGGGCTTTATGGCTTCCGCTGTCACTTTTGTTTTGTTTGTTTGTTTTGGTTTTTCGAGACAAGGTTTCTCTGTGTAGCTTTGGAGCCTGTCCTGGAACTCACTCTGTAGACCAGGCTGGCCTGGAACTCACAGAGATCCGCCTGCCTCTGCCTCCCGAGTGCTGGGATTAAAGGCGTATGCCACCACCACCACCACCACCACCACCACCACCACCACCACCGCTCAGCTCTGCTGTCACTTCTAGTAAGTGACAGAAGGTTTTCTTCTAGGTTCTGCTTCAGCCTTGCATGGCTAGCCCCCATGAGTGTAAATTGAACAATAAGAGGTTGTTGCACTGACCTCCTGAGAGTGTGAAGACAAAATGATGCCAGACATGTTGTCTTCTGTGCTGGTATAATAATCCCTTTGACAGTCCATTTATCATCGATGGGTTGTGGTTTCGCTGGGATGGCCAAGTGCACATTTCTTTTTTTTTTTTTTTTAAGATTTATTTTTACTTATTATGTATACAGTGTTCTGTCTGCATATACACCTGCAGGCCAGAAGAGGGCACCAGATTTCATTACGGATGGTAGTGAGCCACCATGTGGTTGCTGGGAATTGAACTCAGGACCTCTGGAAGAACAGGCAGTGCTCTTAACCGCTGAGCCATCTCTCCAGCCCCCCAAGTGCACATTTCTAATCCCGAAATATGAAAGTTCAGATGCCGCCACCACTGTGGGTTGAATTTGTCCCCCAAAGTTTATGGACCTTCATCTCCAGCACAGTAGTATGGCATGGTAGGACTTGTGAGTGGTGATTAGGTCATGGGGTTCTGCCCTTGCACATGTATGAATGTCAAGGCTCGGGACTTAGCTCAGTTGGCGGGATGCTTTCCTAAAACACATGAGGCCCTGGGTTGATCTCCAACACCTCATAAACAGGGAGCTGTGGTGTATTTCTGCAACCTCTGATGTCAGGATGTGTCAGCTGGAAGATCGAAAGTTCAAGGCCATTGACAGCTACCTAAGGAGTTCAAGACCAGCATGGTCTACACGAGACCCTGCTACCAACAACAACAAAGGCTTGAAGATGATTTCTCTTTGAGAAGTCCACACATGTTCTTGGCTGCGTCTTTCTCCTGAGTGCGTCTCTTTCTCTTAACCTTCACTCTTTTTTTTTTTTTTTTTTTTTTTCCGGTTTTTCGAGGCAGGGTTTCTCTGTGTAGTTTTGCGCCTTTCCTGGAACTCACTTGGTAGCCCAGGCTGGCCTCGAACTTACAGAGATCCACCTGGCTCTGCCTCCCAAGTGCTGGGATTAAAGGCGTGCGCCACCACCGCCCCGGCTTAACCTTCATTCTTAAGGCCTAGGCCAAGAAGGTCTTCTAATAAACTGCAACCCTTTCACGAAAATAAAAAAGTAAATAAGTAAATGGATCGATGTCATTACCGCTGGAGTTTTATTTATTTATGAAGGTTTATTTTATTTTAGTTATGTGTCTGTGTGTAAGTATGTACTGTAAGTGCAGGTACTGGTGAAGGGCAACGGTCCCCTGGTATTATGGCAGGTTGTTGAGTTGCCCAATGTGGGTGCTAGGACCTGAACTCAGGTCCTCTGCAGGAGCAGTGTGAACTCAGGTCCTCTGCAGGAGCAGTGTGAACTCAGGTCCTCTGCAGGAGCAGTGTGAACTCAGGTCCTCTGCAGGAGCAGTGTGAACTCAGGTCCTCTGCAGGAGCAGTGTGAACTCAGGTCCTCTGCAGGAGCAGTGTGAACTCAGGTCCTCTGCAGGAGCAGTGTGAACTCAGGTCCTCTGCAGGAGCAGTGTGAACTCAGGTCCTCTGCAGGAGCAGTGTGAACTCAGGTCCTCTGCAGGAGCAGTGTGAACTCAGGTCCTCTGCAGGAGCAGTGTGCTGGCTAGTTTGAAGTCAACTTGACACAAGCCATAGTCATCTGGGAGGAGGGAACCTCAGTTGAGAACACGCCCCCATGAGATCTGTCTGCAGACAAGCCTGTAGGACACTTTCTTAATTAGTGATTGATGGGGGAGGGTCCAGCCCACTGTGGGTGGGGCCATCCCTGGGCTGGTGGGCCTGGGTTCTATAAGAAAGAAGGCTGAGTGAGTCATGAGAACATTCCTCCATGGCCTCTGCATCCTGCCTCCAGGTTCCTGCCCTGATTTCTTTCAATGATGAAAGTGGTGTGGAAATGTAAGGTAAATAAAGCCTCCCCAAGTTGCTTTTGGTCATAGTTTCTCCACAGCGATAGTGACCCTGACTAAGACAAGTGGCAAGTCCTCTTAATCACTGAGCTATCTCTCCAGAGCCCCATGTGAATGTTTTCATGAAAACCTTGTCTTGTGTGCACTCATGTGCTCTCTCTCCCCAATCCCCCACATGTGCTCTGTGCCCCCCCCTTTTCACTATGAAATGGGACAATAAAAAAGCCCTGGGCAGGCATGGTGTCCCACGCCTTTAAGTCCAGCACTCAGGAGGCAGAGGCAGGCGGATCTCTGTGAGTTCGAGGCCAGCCTGGTCTACAGAGTGAGTTTCAGGACAGCCAGGGCTACACAGAGAAACCCTGTCTTGAAAAACAAAACAACACAAAACAAAACACTAAGATAGGCTACTCTTTCCTCTGCTACAGTGGGCTGTACACTTGAGTTGGTTTTTCACTGTGTCTTCTCAAAGCAGTTTCAGAATCAAGTGATTTCTGGCTAAGAAACGAACACAAAAGTTCATCAAAGGATTCTGATGGAAACTGGTAAGAAAATAAGGAATCTCTACGAGAGTTGACACTGGAGGACAGCCAGGCCGGGTCTGTAAGGGTTCACACATCATGGGACCATGGTTTATGTCGATTCTCAGCCAACGAGCAATCCTCCCAGGTAGAGCTGAAAGTTTTCCCCTCGGGAGATTTGGGCATGCCTGATGAAGAACCTGAGGTGGTGTTTATCTGCCCTTCAAGAGTAAGTTGACTGGGCTCAGTCACTAACATGTAGGGACTTTGGGAGGGGAAGAGGTGGAACGTGATGACCAGCTCCTGAAAGCTGCCCTTTACCACACGCACAGCGTAGCACGTGAGCGCCTCCCTCTCCCTCTCGTACACATAAAAACAAGATGTAAAAGGGAAGGAAAGGCGGCGGCCGGGTCAAACTCTCTTGGCCAGCAACAATTAGCTTATTCATCCATCCTCTCAACAACTATTTGCAGGTTTCCGAGTAGAACGTTTAAAAGCAATAGAACACGATGTTCTTAAGCCTGGAGTTGGAGGAATTTGGGTGGGAAGAGTAAGTGGCAGATAACATCTACGACAGGAACCGGCCAGCAAACTAAAACACATCGCAACCTGGATGCCAAATGCTTAGAGGACTTCCTTCCACTTGCTCAACATTTTTTTTTAATTAATTAATTATCCCCCCCCCGAGACAGGGTTTCTCTGTGTAACCGCCCTGGCTGTCCTGGAACTCACTTTGTAAATCAGACTGGCTAAGAACTCGCAGAGATTCTCCTGCTGGCCTCCGTGCTTAGCAATATTTTACAAACGGTAATTAACACAAAATAAGAGATGCGGGGTCGGTATGAATGGGAGTTTCCCCTAGTCATTCTTCACTCTCATGGTGAGAATTTTCATTTCTTTTGACATTTCTGAAACTAACCGGGTGTCCAACAATTCAGTGAAATTCTAGCACCCTGCACCTGGGTATGTTCACACTGGCTCCCATAGATCAAAGGGACTGACCCCAAAGGATTGTCAGATTATAATGTTGAGTCCTGGGCCACCCGTACTTCTAAAAAACTGGCTGTGAATCAGAGGTTCCCATGCTTCCCCTGTCAGTCTAATAAATCAATAGAGCGGCTCACAGGACTCAGGTTTTCTTAGACTTTCTCTTTTGTCATAAAGGATAGAACAGAACCCAGGAATACCCAAAGAGAAGAGACGTGGAGGGCAAGGTAAGGTGAAGGGTGACGGATGTGAAGCTTCCTTGCCCTCTCTGGGCACATCATCCATCTAGTATCTCCATGAGACCGCCAACCCAGAAGTTCATTGAACCCTATTGTTTAGTTTTTTTTCTTTTTCTTTTTGCTTTTTTAATGAGAATCATCATATAGGCACAGCGATTACACTATTGGCCATTGGTGACTTAACTCAGTTCCTCTCTCCTCCCTCAAGGTCAGTAAATAGGGCTGAAATTTGCATCATTGGTTGGTTCTTCTGAATATAAGCTCCCGTCATTATGATGACTATGGGTCCACCAACAGACATCACGGTAGCATAAATTCATGTATGGTTGACTGGGGCTCATTATGAATATCAAAAGACATCAAATATTATAATATAAACCATCTTCAAATGATGGTCCTCATATCCCTAGAACATGGACGCTTTCCAGAGACTCTCAAACAGTAGAGGAACCAAACTGCCGGTTTGTCTGGGATTTTGTGGGGTTCTCCGCCGAAAGTCAACACTTGCCAGTCCTGGTGGCGAGGCCTCAACCTCTAGAGTCCTTCCTTCCTAAAAGGCATCCTTTTATAAGTGCCCTTCTCCCATTGTGTGCATGTGTGTGTCCGGAGGAGAAACATGGAGGAGAGGGTGCATTTGCCCTTGTGCGCATGCGGAGGTCAGAGGTCAGTGCCGGCCGGGTGTTTGCATCTATTGCAGTCCAACCTATTTATTGAGTTTCTTACTAAACCTGGAGTTCACCATTTCAGCTAGGGCGGCTGGCCAGCAAGCCTCCAGGATCCACTTGTCTTTGCTCCCCAGTGCTGGGGCCTTAGAGACGTGAGCCTCCAGGCCCAGCTTTTATGTGGGTGCTGGGCAATCCCAACTCAGGTCTTCATGCTTGTCCAACAAGCATTTTACCATCTCCCCAGCCTCCCCTTCCCCAACTTTACATAAGCCACGCCTCTTACTCTTTCTTAATTTTATTATAGTGCATTATTTCGGGTGAAAATGCTTCAGGGCACCAAAAAAAAAAAAAAAAAAAAAAAAAAAAGGAGAGAGACAATGACAGATATTGGGGTCAGCAAGACGGCTCAGCAGGTAAACACGTTTGCTGGGAAGCTCGATGCCTCAAGTTTGATTCCCAGGACCTACATGGTGGAAGGAAGGAATCAATTTGTCCTTTGACTTCCACGTGTGTGCTGTGTCGTGTGAGTGCCCACGCACAAGAGCCGGAGAGAAGGCTCAGCAGTCAGGAACACTGGCTGCTCTTCCAGACGACCCGGGGTTCAATTCCCAGCACCCACATGGAGGCTCACAACCATCTGTACATCCAGTCACAAGGGCTCCGATGCCTCTTCTAGCCTCTGAGGGCACCAGGCATGTCAGCAAAACACTCACACACATAAAAATTTAAAAATAGGGCTGGAGAGATGGCTCAGAGGTTAAGAGCACCGACTGCTCTTCCAGAGGTCCTGAGTTCAATTCCCAGCACCCACATGGTGGCTCAAAAAATTAAAAATCAATTCAGTAACAAAAACCAATTAAACGATGGGCCAAAGATTTGAATATAAAGCACCTATAAGCACAGGAAAAGAGCATGTAAAATCGGCTGGGGAGTTAGCTCAATTGATAATGCCTTTGCTTTGCAAGCATGGGACCCTGAGTTGGATCCCCAGAACTCAGCGGGGGGGGGGGGGGCCGGCGGGGGGGGGGGGGAGAGCGGGGGCGGCAGGCGCACGCAAAGACAGGCAGGCAGGTCACTCGAATTCATTGGCTAGGTTGCCTAGATGAAGGAAATGTACTGACAAACCCCAGGCTCAGTGAGAGCCCCTGTCTCAAAAACCAACGTGGAAAAGTAACTAGACAGACACCCCAGAGCAATCTCTAGCTTCCACATGCGTACACACATGTGTCCATTAACTCACACACATGTATATACACACATGAACACACACATACAGTGTTCAGAAAACAGCTAGGCTGGAGAGATGACTCTGTGCTTAAGAGCACTGGCTGCTCTTCCGGAGGACCTGGGTTCGACTCCCAGCACCCACTCGGCAGCTCACAACTGTCTGTAACTCTAGTTCCAGGGGTTTGACATCCTCACACAGACACATGTGATGACAAAACCCCAGTGCACATAAAAGAAGTAAATAAATAAACAATTTAATAAAATAATCAGAAAACAGCTATGAGCTGAATTGATGCTCAGCAGTTAAGAGCACTGGCTGCTCTTGCAGAGGACCTGGAATTCAGTTCCCAGCACCCGTGTCAGGCAATTCACAACTGTCTAAAACTCTAGATCTAGGGGGATCCAACACCCTCTTCGGGTTTTCACAAGCACATGAACGCATATGATACACACAGACAGAAACACATACGTCTAAATAAACAAAATATTCAAAAACAGCTATGAAAACATTTAATATTCCAAGGATGGAAGAGTATGGAAGACAGCTTTCCTTAGAAAGCAAGCCAAGGAGGAAGCTGGAAGGCTCAGCCCCCTGGGGAGTGATCATGAGCATTAGAGGCGGAGCTAGGTTCATAGGTCTGCATGCAAAACAATTCTGTCTACTTGATAATTATACCAAAACAGCTGGGTGGTGGTGGCACACGCCTTTCATCCCAGCACTTGGGAGGCAGAGACAGGTGGATCTCTGTGAGTTGGAGGTCAGCCTGGTCTACAGAGCTAGTTCTAGGACAGCCAGGGCTACAAAAAGAAAAAACCCTGTCTCAAAAAACAAAAGCAAAAGAGAGGAGACAGACAGAGAGAGAGAGAGAGAGAGAGAGAGAGAGAGAGGGAGAGAGAGAGAGAGAGAGAGAGAGAGAGACGAGAGAGAGACAGAGACAGAGACAGAGACAGAGACAGGAGAGAGAAGGGGGAGAGGAGAGAGATGGGGGAGGGAGGAAGGAGGTGGAGATCCAGAGCATTGGGGGAGGGGGAGGACAGAATGTAGGATGTCATCATCTGACCTCTGTGACATAGGCTTTTGATGCCAGAGAGCTCTGCTTCCAGGGAATGAGCCCCTCAGCTCCCACTGGGGGCGGCAACGCCGCCCCTTAGGCAAAGCTTCCGTCTCTTGGAGCCTTTTACCAGCCTACCCTACTGTGGCTGCCCCTGGGTCTGATACTGAGCTAGAGGGACACCACTCTGAAGGGTGGCAAGAGGCCAGGGGAGCCAGTACGCCAGGAAATCGGGATGCTTACAAAATCTGTGTGTCGGGGTTAAAAGGGCAAAACCCTGTTCCACAGAAGAGCTCTGGTTGAAAAAAACAGGACGGAGGGTACCACTCAGACTGGAATTCTGGGTCAGAGTCTGTTTAAGGGGTCAGAGGCTGGAGGCAGAGGGGGAGTAGACGGACTGTTTTGTGACAATGCTTTCTCTCCCAGGGCCCCTATTTGAAGAAGGGTCTTTGGAAACAGCGGAAGGAATCCACGTTGGTAAAAGTCACTGCCCAGTATTCTCCATTCCTTTCCCGTCTTGGTCCCTGCGCCCTAAGCCGCCTCTTTTGACGCTATCCTATGCTCTATCCTTCCAATCTCCTCCACTTCTTCACCTTCTCTAGAGCATCTTGCCAGGTTTTCTGACCTCAAAGGTGACACACAGCTAGTGTCTTTGTTGTTATTTTTGAGACAGACTCACGTAACCCCAGCTGGCCTTGATCTCCTTGTGTCCCTGTTGGGTTAGGGGCTCGTGCCAGCATGCCACGTCTGTGTGGTGTTGGGGATCAACCCCAGGACTTTATGCATGCTAGGCTGAGCCACACCCAGAGATCTCACATCTAGGGTCTTGATGCGTTCACACTGGCACCGTGCACCTGAAGCCGAGTCCAGAAGTGGACCACCCCTTCCACCGTCTTGACCTCTGTCTTTTTCTCTGCAGGTCCTACAGACTGTGTCTTCCTCCGGATTCTACCCACCCCACGTAGCTGCAGTTGTCCCTTGGCTCCCAAGGGACAGCTCTCACTCTCCATTTCACTACGTCCGTCCCCAGCGAACGGCTGTGAAAAAATGAAGAGCCAAGCTTAGAGGCAGGCTCTGGACGGAGCACGTCAAACGGAGCGCGTCAGAGTCAAGCGGAAGAGGCTTGGTGCTCCCTTGGCCTGCTGCTGATGCCCCGCCGCAAAACTAAGCAGCGGCCACGCTGCTCATCACCAGCCACAACTGGCCTCAGAGATCCCCACCCTGACTCTGTTAGGTCTCCAATCACTGGTCTTGTTGCCCCACCCACTTTTTTCCCCCCTGGATTCGAGGCAATGTTGCCTCAAAACAAGGACCACCAGGTGCTGTTACAGAACGCAGTGCCCCCAGGGTGTTGCCCTCAGGTCCTCTCACAATGTGTCGACTCCCGTCCATCCAACTTAGCAGCTCTCTCCCCCCATCTGACCCTCCCTCCTTCCCACCAACCTTTGCCCTCTCCCGTGTCACAGGCCTATTTCCCCCTCTCGTCGCCCCAGTCCCGCTCTCCTGGGCCTCTCTTAGACTCTTGGGACTCCAACTCTGACTCTGTTCCTCTTCCCTCCTCCTCCTCCTCCTCCTCCTCCTCCTCCTCCTCCTCTCTCCCAAGTCCCCCCACTTTCTTTGGCCAAAACTGCTCTCGTCTGCCCTCTCCACACACATCCTCTCCTCCTCTTAGCAGCTCCTCTTCTCTTTCCCAGCTGCAGAATTCCTCTCCTGGCTCTTGCCAGTCTCCTTCCCACCTCCAGGACCTCCACGATTCCACCACGGTCACTTCCCCCAGCCCCAGCGTAGCTTCTGGAGGGATTCCCAGGAACAAACAAACAAGGCGGCAGCGGCCTCCATCCGGAAACACCAGGTCCCCTGGGGCGGCAGAGGGATGCATGGCAAGCAAGTCGGACCCTGCAGAATTCCAGGACCTAGAGGCCCTCGCCCAAGCGCTAGCGCTCCGTGTGGGGCGCCGCAGAATTGCCCGAGACTTGAAGATACTGTTTCTGCAGCACCTCCTGCAAGGCACAAGAGGCCAGGCTCCAGTCGTGGAGTACCCCATTTGTCTAGCGTGCCCCACCCCCAAGCACAAGCCTGGGCCCAGGCTGCTTGCCTTCCCTCAACTCCTGCCCCCTGCCGAGGGCCGGGGATCTGGGCGTCCCCGCTTAGGCATTGGCTATAGCCTCAGCTTGCCTCCGGGCCAGGACAAAGCCTCGCATCTGCTCCCAGAAAAAAAGCCGAAGGAAGCAAGGCGTCCCGGAGAGGTCCTCCGGAGCCAAAGGCCTGCACCCCAGGTACCAGCAGCTCAAGTCCCAGGCCCACCCTCCCGGGAAGAGAGCCTCAGGTCTGCAGGCCTCCAATCAACAAAATCCAACCAGAGTTTCAGGTCTTCACCTCAGGCACCAAGACGGGTCACTGTCTCCCCAAAGCCCTGGTCGCGTCCCATCCCAAGGAGGTCTGTGTCTCCAGAATCTAGTCCCCCAAAGTTGCCATCTTAATTCCAGAGCAACGGAGACCCTCTGGAACACCCCCTTCAAACCCCACCCTCTCTACCAGGACTTCTCAGACCTTGGGAAGTCACAGAAACACCTTGAAGGGCTGGCTGGCCGGAGGCCAGGTGTGTTCTCCTGCCTTCAACCCTGGGAACCCCTTGTGGAGCCTGCTCTCCCCTGGTGGAAGAAGACCAGGGGCACCCAAGGCCCCTCATTCAGCCTTCAGTGTAGCCAATAAAGCCTAACTCACCCTGAGAACCTTGTTTGTGTCCTACTGTGCTCACAGGATGGGATCCATGGCTAAAGGAGAAGGCCAGTCCCCAACAAGGCTGGGCAAGGAAGGACACCAAGTGCCATATACCCCGGTTCCTGAGGTGCTTAGGGACCTCTGCAAGGCCCTTCTCGGATTTCATTCAAGTCTGTGGACAGATCATTGGAATCAAAGATTAGGCCACTGGGCCCGTTCCTCAGGGGATAGCCTGGGTTGACACGCAGCAGCCCACTTTTAAAGACACTGCTACTAACTCATTCACAGGGGAACACAGGAATCCATGCACAGACCAGAAGGCTCCCTCAGAAGGACGAGGTGCGGGGTTGGGGTGGGGGTGGGGGGAACTGGAGAGATGGCTGAGTGGTAAGAGCACTAGCTGCCCTTCCAGCGGATTCAGGTTCAATTATCAGCACCCACATAGCAGCTCATAACTGTAACCCCAGTTCCAGGGAATCCAACGCCCTCTTCTGGTTTCAGTTGGTACCTGCAAGAAACGCGCGCGCGCGCGCGCGTACACACACACACACACACACACACACACCACGCATGCATGCACAAGAGAGACAGAGATAGAGTAAAATAAAACAACTCTACGAAGGAGTGGGAGTGAGGTACCAGGTACAGAACACAGAAGACACCTGCCCAGGAGCAACTGCCACTCCTAACCTCTCTGTTCCTGAAGCGGGTGTCAAGCCACGAGAAAGAGTCCAATCAGCTGCGGAGGATGCTATCAAAGCGGTGGGGTGACTTCTTCATATTAGGATATTAGGAAGTGGTGGATCTGATTTAAAGCCAGCTTTGTTTTTGAGTCTCTGCCCTCGCTGTGCCCTGGGAGAAACCACTTCCTCTCCGGAGTAACACATAAACGGTCGCGGCTTCTACGAGTCCGTGCATCCCTCCTGTAGTGGGGACCGTCCCAATTCGAGAACCTTTTAATTCAAGGTTTACTGATCTCCAGCAATCCCTTCCAGCCCTACGCCCCACACAAAGATGGCAGATCCGCCGTCATTCGGGGCTCGGAACCGGATCCGATGCCAGGTTTCCGTGGCAGCACGTCCCGCTCGCTCTAGTGCTGACGCGGATTGGCGTCCCGCGCTTGCGCGGAGAGAGGCCCCATGAGGGCGGCGCCTGCGCACTGCGCGTCTGCGAGGCACAGTCAAGACAGTTGTGCGAGCGCAGATCGTAGAGACCTGCGGTGGTTTGAGGGGTGGCAAGCCCGCGGGGCTGAGCGGGGTCCTCAGCCTTCCCGGCGACGGCGGCACCGAGCTCGGCAGCAGTGAAAGGCGGGGCGCGGCATGTCCTGGGTTCCGCGGCACCGGCAGTGAACGCGCGTGCGGGATGGGCCGGCGCCGGGGTGTGGAGCTCTACCGGGCCCCGTTCCCGTTGTACGCGCTCCGGGTGGACCCCAAGACCGGGCTGCTCATCGCTGCGGGCGGAGGAGGCGCCGCCAAGACCGGCATAAAGAATGGCGTGGTGAGAACGCAGGGCTACGGGGAACAGGTCATGCCGTGGCCGGGGGCGATTCCGGGGTGGCTGGGCGGTGGGAAGGTGGGGGGATGCAGGCGTGGACTGTACTCCTGCTTTGGGCCCTGCCCATTTCTAGTGGGAAAAACCCCGCGCAGACGCCTTGGTGCTGGTTTCAACCTGAGAAAGAGTGGTCGAGGCGTCCCAAAACAAACTGAAAGCTGTGCGGGTCTGTGAAGGCAGGGCTGCCCACCACGCAGGACCACGGGAGCTGGTCCAGGGCTCTTATTCTGCCCTTTTCCGGGAAGGCACATTGTCTTGTCTGCCTTCCAGCAGCTCGAGCCTTTCTTTCTGTAAACTGGACCTAGTAATCTGAGCCTTGCTTGCTGTACGAATTGGGGAAGCTCCAGTAAGAACACACAGCTCTCACAACAACAAACCCCATGAGCTAGAGGTGCGGGAAGCCAAGGAATAAGACGAAGACCGGGACGCGATGTGACTTCCGGGCTCGCCTGAACTTTGCTCGTTTTGGTTCCCTCTTAGCACTTTCTGCAGCTAGAGCAAATCAATGGGTGTCTGAGCGCCTCCTTGCTGCACTCTCATGACACGGAGACACGGGCCACTATGAACCTGGCACTGGCTGGTGACATCCTTGCTGCTGGACAGGATGCCCAGTGTCAGCTTCTGCGTTTCCAGGTCCATCAACAGAAGAGCAATAAAGCCGAGAAGTCAGGTGAGGAGCTTTGGGGAAAAAAAAAATCACTCTGATCTTGGTCTCTAAAGAAGAGAGATAGATGTGGGGTTGTGGTAGCACCCTACGCTCTCTGTACTCTCAGTAGAGAAGGACCGGTACTAGTTAATGCAGAAGCCTGGATTCAGCTAGGTTGTGGTGGTGCAATCTCAGTGCTTGGGAGTGATATTTAGTACAAGGATATTTAAGGCTAGCCTAGGGTACATAGCAAATCCCTGTCTTAAAAACAAACGAACAACCCGGGGGCGGGGCAGGGCAGGGCACAGCCGTGCTTTAATCCCAGCACTGGGGAGGCAGAGGCAGGTGAATCTCTGTGAGTTTGAGGCCAGCCTGGTCTACAAAGCGAGTTCCAGGACAGCCAGGACTGTTACACAGAGAAACCCTGTCTCAAAAAACAAACAGAAAACAAAGAAGCCTGGAAAATCCCGGCCAATGTTCACGTTGCAGGTTCCAAGGAGCAGGGACCTCGACAGAGGAAGGGGGCCGCCCCGGCGGAGAAGAAGCCAGCAGCAGAAGCTCACCGCGAGGGGGTTGAACTCAAAGTAAAGAATTTGGAGGCAGTACAGACAGACTTCAGCACTGAACCCCTGCAGAAAGTTGTGCGCTTCAACCACGACAATACCCTGCTCGCCACGGGAGGGACCGATGGCCACGTCCGTGTCTGGAAGGTATGGTTTTAGGGGCTTAAGCGAGGTGAATGTCAGCTGCAGTAACACCACCAGAATCGTGAGACTCCGAATATGCATCCTGGGAAGCTTGTGAATGGCCATTAGGATGCGAGAGAAGGGGATGATAGTGTTCTTGCTATGTCCGGTCTGAACCGTGATACTGGCTTGGCTGTAGGTACCCAGCCTGGAGAAAGTTCTGGATTTCAAAGCACATGAAGGGGAGATTGGAGATTTGGTGTTGGGTCCTGATGGCAAGGTAAGGAGGTGGGGGTGTGGGATACTAGTGCAGAAAAGGGGGGGGGGGGCTCTTACGCTGCTTGCCTAGTAAAGTAGATGTCCTAACTGTCCATCTTTGGAATCTTTACCCCTGCCCAGCTGGTCACTGTGGGCTGGGACCTGAAGGCCTCCGTGTGGCAGAAAGGTCAACTAGTGACACAGTTGCATTGGCAAGAGAATGGACCCACCTCTTCTAGCACGCCCTACCGCTACCAGGCCTGCAGGTGTGAAGACCACAGGGGGCGGCCAAAAGAGGCACAGGCAGCTGTCGTCGGGGGAAGTGGGCGGAGACCGGAGGGCGCTGGGGATGACTGTAGCCCTGTTGGAGGTGGTCTCAGGCGTAACCAGGGTACAAGAACGCACAAACCCGAGGGCTAGCGGGAACTGAACAGCCTTCTGCCCGGCTTCCAGATTTGGGCAGGTTCCAGATCAGCCTGGCGGGCTGCGACTCTTCACAGTGCAGATCCCCCACAAGCGCCTGCGTCAGCCCCCGCCCTGCTACCTCACAGCCTGGGACAGTTCCTCCTACTTGCCGCTTCGGACCAGGTCCTGTGGCCATGAAGTCATCTCCTGCCTCAGTGTCAGGTGTGAGATGTTGCCGCTCAGCCGGGAAGGAGGGTGCTTGAGGGAGCTCGGGAACGAGCCCTGCCTTAGCCTCCTGAGGGACCCACTGTTGGGCGAGGGGATTTCTGCACAAGCTTCTAGAACAATGAATACTTTGTTGTATGTTACAGTGAATCGGGTACCTTCCTAGGCCTAGGCACGGTCACTGGCTCTGTCGCCATCTACATAGCTTTCTCTCTCCAGGTAATGGGTAGAGGTCGGCACAACCTTACGGGAGGGCTACCTGAGTGTGCAGGAAGGAGTCTGTCCCAGTCCATAGGGGAGGCCTGCTGGGGCTGTGGAACATGTGTCCCCAAAAGGAGCCTCCAACCAGGCCTCCCCCGCTTGCTCTCTCCTCCTCCAGCGCCTCTATTATGTGAAGGAGGCCCATGGCATTGTGGTGACAGATGTGGCCTTTCTACCTGAGAAGGGCCGCGGTCCAGAGCTTCTTGGGCCCCATGAAACTGCTCTTTTCTCTGTGGCTGTGGATAGTCGCTGTCAGCTGCATCTGCTGCCCTCACGGCGTGAGTCACTGTTGGGCTGTGTGTGTCGGGGGTTACCGCTTCATCTTTAGTATAGCAGAGATGAACCCCTGGAAAATGGACTGTTTGTCGCCACCCGTCTGCCCCTGCTTGAATGGAAGGGGTTAAGGGCTCTGGTCTTGGAGCGGCTCTGAGGCTCCTCTGCCAACTCACTTCTCCCCTTGTCCCACCCTCAGGGAGTGTTCCTGTGTGGCTACTGCTCCTGATGTGTGTCGGCCTTATTATTGTGACCATCCTGCTGCTCCAGAGTGCCTTTCCAGGTTTCCTTTAGCCTCGCTGACCAGTGGGAATCAGGCTTGGACACTGCCGCCTCCCAGAGCAGAATCACTGAGGTCCCCAGCTGAGGCTGCCTCCGACGAGACTGATGGGGACCGCCTGTCCCTCAGCTAAAGCTTGCCTGTGGCCCCGCATCACTCTGGGTCTTGGGAACTCTGCACCCATCGCCTGTGGATCCATTTAGGACAGTGTGTCTGAAGCCCAGGGCACACTACCTGCCTCGTTCCCTCTGCCTCCCAAGGCTCCAGAGTCGAGCTCTCCCTTCTCTAGAAATATGTGAAGATGCCCAGGAGCCTGGAGGCGTTGCAATCCTTCTTACAGAAACCGTCTCTCCTCCTCCCCTTACAGCCATGACACGAGGTCCTGGGCTTTGGCTGAGACAGTCTGGGCTGGCACTTGCTGTTAGGGCAGGAAGAGGCAAAGGAAGACTCAGGGAGCAGTGGTCTGTGGGCTCAGGTGGGTAGCCCCAAGCCAGCCAGGCCACACACACAGTAAGCTCCTGGATGCTCTACTCCAGCCTGAGGAGAAGGGAAGGTGACCCTCAGCTCATTAGGCAGGAAGAGTTGATATTTAATAAACAAAGAAAGATTGAACCAAGACCCCCACACAGCTCTCTTGTCAGCTCTTTCCCTCTTCAGGAGCGAGCTCCCCCAGGCCAGGCAGCTCCACCGAGTGCTGGAAGACGGCTCGGGCATACTGGTGTAGAACACGGTCCATGTAGCAGTGTCGCTGGGGTAGCAGCCCTTCCAGGAAGCCAATGTGGCCGCCCCGAGCTGTGATGAGCAGAGCAACGCAGGGAGACTTCTGAGCGGCCTGCAGAGGGAGGGCTGGGGGGGAGTCAGAGAGGTCAGGAAGCTGCCCTGTAATGAGAACCCGGGCTCATACCTCAGTTACAACCCACATCCGTGGTGCACTAGCCTTGGGGTCACTGTGGAAGCCACTCACCATGTGCTGGGGAGAAGGGGTCATCTGCTGCATTGAGGCAAAGAACGGGGGTGTGGATGGCATCTACCTTGGTTCTTGGGCTCGAGGCTTGGTAATAGGCCGCACAGTCTTTATACCCAAAAGCCACAGCTGTGTAGCGCTCATCCAGCTGGCGGATTGTGCGAGCCTGTGTGGGGGAGGAACAGTAGGCTGTGATAGTAGAAGACAGGAGACTGACACTAGGTAAGGGGGACGGCTGAAAAATACCTTTATCGCAAAGTCTACGTCCAACACCTTTTCAATCATCTTTCTGTTCCTGGAAGAAGAGAAAACACCAGGGTTTGTCTGGACTCCCCTAACTCGGAGCTCACAGCGTCTGTCTGCGTAACTCATCCAGAAAGCCCCGTGTGGATCTGACCCAAGCGCTGGCCGAGCCTGGTACGTCTGCTGTCCTACCTGGCCACGAGCTGGCAGAGGCCAGCAGTGAGGGGCTGGTTGAAGAGCAGTGAGTTGAGCGGTGTCTCCAAAGAGTCCACGGTCTCAAAGGAATCCCAGCATGCAGACATGGTCAGCCCGGCTGCCAACCCTCCGGCCCTCCCGGTCCGTGCCAGGTAGTTCAGCACCAGTATCCTGTGAAATTGGATGAAAAGGCCACGGGAAGTGTTGGCATGGAGTAAATCGGGGCAGAAGACAAGGAAAGGAGAAGAGGAACAGCTGGGTCTCTGGAATACACCCAGGCAACTATTACCCTCCGAACGAGATGCCCACAGCCAGCAGTGGAGCGTGGGGGTAGCGGTGCTTTATGTGCTTCACGACTGTCTCTAGATCTTCAGTGTTGCTGGCACAGTACGCCCTGTGAGTCTGAGGGCAAACCGGGTCGTTGGCTAGGGAGGGAGGCCCTTGAGAAGGGAATCAGTGCGGAAGGGGAGGGGCGGAGGTAAGTGGGTAGAGCCCCAGGGCCGGTGATCGGGTGATGGCTACAGGGAGCAGGTGCAGGGCCCCCACAGGAAGGAGGTACTCACCAGCAGTTCTTCCCCTCGGCAACCACGGTTATTAAATACAACAGCCCTGGGGCAACACAGGTGCGTCAGCCAGACCCTCCCGAGAAGACCCTCCCCCTTGGTGGTCTTCAGAAAGGACCCTGCCGGAGAGAACTGTGTCAGGGTCAGACCCGCGTCTCCTTTCCCAAGTTCTGTCCCCCGTCCTTACCGATAGCCGTCTTTCAAAGCTTGGTCAATGAGGTGTAAGACGTATGACTCCTGGCTACTGCCGCTGATGCCTGGAAGCACCAACACTATGGGCTGGGTGGTGGGGTCCGGGTCGGGACGGCTCTTGGGCTGCTCAGCCCAGTCTAGAAGGAATTGGCCTCCGTCTGGGGTCTGGAGGACTTCGCTGGGGTTTAAGAGAGATGAGTATAGAAAGGTACGGTCAGGAATTGGACTTCAAAGGTCTCCTCTCCGGCTCATCCACGAGCTCCGCAGCTTGTCATGGGTATTATTTGAAAGCATGCTTTATGTAAAACAGTAAGGCTGACCATAGAGAATGGATGCATGAACTATTAAGCTTGTGTAGATGCCAAGTAGCAAGTCTTTCCTTATGCCTAATCTCACATGCTCAGATCAACACACTTTAGGGCAAAGATGGCCTTCGTTAAAAGAGGTGGATCAGTTTCCCCTAGAAACTGGCAGCTTCGTGTTCTGACTGTGCTTACCTCTGGTAATGGACATCAGGTTGAGACTGCAGGAGGACTCGAAAGATAGTTTGTAGCCGTCCCTCAAAACACCACAACGTAGGGTAGAAAGTCTCCGCAGTGACTGGACAGTGTCGCTCCAGGAAGGCCAGAAACTGGGGCCCAGCCACCAGACGAGGCCTCTGTAACCACACAACACAATTGGCCTCTTTTTTTCCATCCCAGGCACTGGAGGGTGAGGGATCTCTTTCCCAGAGTCCAGCCTTAAGGACACTGCTTTGCCACAGTGAAGGGTGAAGAATAACTCGGACTGGAATGGCCAGGTCCCCTTAAATAATACATACAGTCATGTAGTGCCCCAAAGCACCCCAGTCCTAAAGTGTACCTCCAGAACTGACTCTGAAAAGGGAACTCCTGCCGTTGACTGGGTACTGACTCCCTCACTCAGCCTGTCCCCTCACATCTGTGATAGAACACATAATATGGACTGCTCAGTTGATCCCCTACAGTAAGGGCTGTGGTCTTCGGGGTGGTTAGTTGGAGTTTGGGTCTTTTTATTTTTTTATGACTTGATTTTATTTTAATTATGTGCTTCTGTTTGTGGGTATGTGTACACAGGTGCAGATCTTGCCTAGGGGGTCCAGAAGAGGGTGTCAGATCCTCTGGAGCTGGAGTTACAGGCAGTTGAGAATGCCACAGCATGGATGCTGGGACACAAGCTGTGATCCGCAGGGGCAGTACATGCTCCGCAGGGCCGAGACATCTCCAGCCCAGGGTGGCCTTGAACTCACCCTAATCCTCCTGCCTCTGTGCTGAGCTTGTGTCACCAGGCTCTGCTGGTTGGGATTCTTGACCAGGCAAAGAAATGTCAGTACCGTTCAATCTGTGACCTTCACATTGCAGTTGAATTGTCCAAATGCATCTCCCTGAAGCTTGCTCTGGTCAGTCTGGCTCTTCCTGTGCCCCACTTTTTTTTTAGCACCCCAATGTCTACATAGTTCTGCCCAAATGTGGGTGTGCTCAGTGCTGAAGGGCTGCTTTTCCAAGGGCACTTCATATTCTCTTGTGGAGCTCCAGTTCTTAGGCTGTGCTGTACAGGAGGAAGCATCCTAATGTGAACAAATATTTCCTTTCTTCATGCCAACTAGGGGAAAGGGAACAGAGATGGGATAATAGGAATAAAGGAGGTCAATGGGCATGAAGCCCTGACTCTCAGCCTCTGCTTGGTTCTGCATAGCCACAGAGTAAATGAGAGGGCCTGGCCTCACAGACTTAAGAGTATGCTGAACAAAATCAGAGGACTCTAACGTTAAAGACTGAAATTGAAGGGCTAGGGTACAGTTAGCTCAGTGGTGGGTGCTACATTCAATCTCCAGCATTGGGGGAGTAAATTTTTTTAATCATAAATGGCATTTCTAAGTAATTTAATCAGATCTTGTTTTATCTACAGTCCTGCTACTCAAAAGGGGCTAGGCAAATGACACAGTAAAGAGGCCCAGTGGATACTGTGACTTGGACCCTGGTCCTTAACCCTGGAATAACAATGAAATCACCGCTATAAATCAGACTAATCCCAACCTTATTCGATAAGATAGAAGTAAAGAAATTATGACTCTTACAGGTTAATTGGTCTGCCCAAAGATGGAGCAAACAAGGGAAAGTGGAATTAATAGCTATGATAGCAACAAAATAACTTGTAGGTAAAATTGTTGAATGCTAATTGCATTCCAGGTGTTGTGCTAATAAGTAAGCATTTTATGTGATTTTAAAACATTTTTTATTTTTTACTATTTATATTTTAGATTTTATTTTTATTTACTATGTGTGAGTGTTTGCCTACGTGAATGTTTGTGCACCACCTATATGCCTGGTACACCTGGAATGCAGAGAGGGTTACAGACAGTTGTGAACTGGGAGTGCTATGTAGGTGGCAGGAACTGAATCTGGGTGCCCTTAACCACTGAAAATACCTCCCGATTTCCATGACTTTGATTTCCCAGTGGCCACAACCGTTCTCTGTGCTCTGAGACAGGTCCCATGACCCCTGTATGGGCACAGGACCTTGGTGTGTTGCCGGTTGCCCAGGATGGCTTAAAACTCTTGGGCTCAAGTGATCTACTTGTCTCAGCCTTCCCATTAGCCAGGACTGAGCGTATAACTCCCATAGATCTTTTTAAAGAAGCTGAATCAATAGGTTTCTTGTTAGATTCATTTACCTAAATAGATTTTAATGAGATTAAGAAGTTACCTTTCCTGGATATGTAGATTATGTATCTTATCTACATTTCAGTTGAGAAAATATCTAAATTGGTCAAAAACAACCTGTTAAGACTTCCCCAGCACGGTATACAGAGTCTAGCACTTCAAACAGGGCTGAGTGTGTAGGGGTAGAATTATCCATCTGTCCTAGGCTTAGCAGGAACCTCAGTCAGTCCTCAAGGAGGCCCCGCTAAGTCGGTGGACTGCTGCCATAACCACACAGGCATCCGTTCCATTATTCTGTGCAGCTAGCGAACACAACCTGCATATTTTAGTTAGGCCACCTAAAAAAGGAAAGCAGAAAGCCGCAGATCTCTGACACTTGAGGGATACCCTCTGCCCCAGCTTTATCCAAAGGTCAGGACGAGGGGCGCACCCTTCCTGTGCCTCAAAGACCCGGCTGGCAGGGGAAGATTCCGAGAATCTGAAGAGGCAGAACCGGCTCTCCAGTTGGTCATAATAGCAAAACTCACCTGGCGCGGGAGAACCAACTACCCTCTCAGAAAGGGCTGGAGCCCAGGCTGAAGACTAACACACACACACACACACACACACCCCTTACACTCTAGAACCCCAAGCACGCCGGCCAGAGCTCAGCCCTCACCCACCTGGGGCACACATGCCCAGTAGTAGCCCAAGTAGAGAGCAACGCCAAGAGCCAGGAGCAGAGAGACGGTGTCTGACCAGGTGCCGTTCTGCGGGCTCAGGGAGGAACTCAGCATCTTGGTTATGTGGGGGTAATCCATTTCCCAAGCTCCGGGCCGGCTCTAGCTCCTGAACTTTGACTCTTCCGCTTGCGGGTTGTCGTGGCCCCGCCTCTTGCACGCCATTGGCAGGCCTCTGCGGGTCCCACCCGCCCTCGGCCCCGCCCACCGCCCGTTCCCAGGCGAGGGGCGGCGCTTGGGAGTCAGGCGAACCTCACAAACCGGAGCGGCTCTGACCCAGTCGCCCACGCCCCTCCACCCCTCCTGCTTCTCCTCCGAGGTGAAAAGCACTGCAGCCCCAGGGCAAGCAGCGCCCCCGCTTCTGCCATCTTGGTGCGTGCTGTCTCTGGACGGCCAAGGCTGAGTCAGGCAGCCCGGGAAGGTTCTGCTCAGTCACAGAGTGCAGCCGTTCACCGTGACCCTCACACGCTGGGCACGGGCACTGCCCAATAAATTGTTACACACTCAGGTTTCAGCCGCTCGGTGGTGATACTCTGCTCCCTCGGTTAAGTGTCTCTGCGTTGTCTCTTACAATCCCCGCCAACAGAAAGGGTGCAACAGATGATTTGCTCATCAGCTCTATTCCAGACATTGGATATAAATGTCCCAGGGATCCTGACCCTGTTTTCATTGGGATGTTTGAGCAGGGACTGTGTTCCCACTGTGGACTGGAATCATCCGCCAGTTGTATCACACTCCTGGTCTAGGGAACAGCCAAGGCATGGAAGTATCAACGTATGTAACGCAAAATCTCTCCATGAGATTTGAATGTTGAACTCTTAGGACAGGAAATGGTACTAGAAAAAGGAAGTACTCCCCGCTGCTGTGTGGGAGCAGATGAGAATGATGCCCAAACGTCAATGGAGAAAGGCAGAAAAATGAGTGGGAGTTTCCCAGGCAAGTGGGAGGCAAGAATGCTAGCTCAGGATAAGCGAAAATCTGGAGCCAGAAGAAACGTGTGGCTGAGCGTGTGGGTGATGAAGGTGCTGAGCAGCTGCCTGAGGGCAGAGGGATCCCATCAAAGGGCTCAGGAAGAGAGCAGAGAGAGATGTTTAGAAGAGACCCTCGGGCTACGTAGAGAAGGAGTAAAGACAGAAGCAAAGGGGCCACTTGGGCGCTGTTAAGAGCACTCAGGCACAGAAAACAGGGGCACAGCCAGGGAGAAGACTGAGCTTCAGGATAGACGGCAGGGTCGGCAGGACTCCAGTGTGGTGGAGATGAGGCCGAGGAGGACTGGGGATGACTCTCGGGTTCCTGACTGCACAGACACAGGCATGTCTATCCCCAGGGTGGGGAGGCCAGAGGAGGGAGAGGCTAGAAGGGGAAGAGAGTACATTCGGATTCAGATGTTTTGGGCTGGAATGCTGGTCCATGTTCTGTTTTCTTAGACTCTGAACCTTTCTATCTGCACCCATTAATCAGGAGCTAGCAGCTCAGGTTCTGTACCTCTCCCCTGAAACTCAGAGCCCATTCTCTCAAGCAACTAAGGGCAGCCCCTATGCGCCAGAGCCCTCTGAGTGATTGAATCTGGTTCATCCTAGCCCTGCCCCTGCCTGTCTTTTCCTCAGAAAAAGACCATGGATCATGCTTGCCCTTTGCTCCTGTCTGCCTTCCAAAGGACATTGGTGCTTCCCCCTTGGGACTGTGCATGGCTTGTCTGGCCTTTTGTCTCCAAGGTAACTGAAGATCATTAAACTTTTCTTTTAAAAGCACTGACTCCTTCAGTGCCAGCACCCAACCACAAAACCCAGACGCAGGCGCAGATCAGAAGGATGCTCAATTCCTGAGGTCTGGGCCTTGTAGACTAGAGTTAGAGATCTTGGAGTCATTCCCATTTAGCTGGGATGGGGTGGCTTTTTGTCTTTTTTATTTTGCTTTCGAGACAGGGTCTCACTGTGTATCCCTGACTGGCCCAGTAACTGATAATGTAGACCAGGCTGGCCTTGAGCTTGAAGTGATTCTCCTGCCTCTGCCTAAGTGCTGGGGTTACAAGTGTAAACCATCATGGTCGGCTCATCAGCATTTAGATGGTGAATTCATTTGTTGAGTTGATTTTAAAAAATACTGCAAACTGGATGTGCTGGACGCAAGAATCAAGATGTCATCAGGATGGGTTCCTTGGGGGTCTGTGTGTGCGTCTCTCATCATTTCTGAGGGTTGGTTGGTAATCTTCAGTGTCCATAGGCACTCTGATCTCTGTGTCTATCGTCACATGGTGATCCCATAACAAAATACTACAGATTGGACAGTTTTTTGTTTTTTTGTTTTTTTGTTTTTTTTTCAAGACAGGGTTTCTCTGTAGCTTTGGAGCCTGTCCTGGACTAGCTCTGTAGACCAGGCTGGCCTCGAACTCACAGAGATCTGCCTGCCTCTGCCTCCCGAGTGCTGGGATTACAGGTATGCGCCACCACCGCCCGGCTGGACAGTTTTAAAAGATTTCTTTTTTACTGTGTGTTTGTCCATGTGTGTTTGTGGGGGTGCGTGTGAGCACAGGTACCTGAGGATGTGAAAGGAGAGCGTTAGATCCCCTGGAGCTGGAATCTCAGGCTGTTGTGGGTCACCTGACATGGGTGCGAGTCACCTGATGTGGGTGCTGGGAACCAAACGTGGGTCTCTGCAAGAGCACACTATGCCCTCTCCACCACTCAGCCCAACTCTCTAGCCCTATGCTGGACAATTTATAAGCAATAAAAATTTGTTGCTCACGGTTTTGGGGTGTGAGAAGTCTGAGATCAGGTGCCAACAGCGCTTAGTGTCTGGTCATGACCTGTTCTTCATAAATGATGCCATTCATGAGTCCTGACATGGTGGAAAGAACAGGCAGGAAAGACAGCAAAAGGCACAAATGATCTGCAACTTCTCCCATAAGGGCATTAATCCACACGCAGGGGCAGAACCCTTGACTTAATCATGTCCCCAAAGTTCCTACCACTTAGCACCACAGCAAGGGTAAGTCTCAAGACATTAATTTTGGGAGACACTTCAGGCCATGGCAGTGTTATTCCTGTGCGTGTTCAAATTTTCTCTCTAGCCATGGACACCAGTCACATGGGATTATGTACTCCAGTATGACTTAATCTAAACTAATCACATCTGCTGTTACCCTATTTCCAAATTTGATGGAATTCAGAAGTTCTGGGGGTTACAGCTTCAACAGGTGAGCATTTGGAAAACACAACTGAACACCTGACTGTTATGGAAAAATCATTTTGTACACTGTGAAGATGTGTCTTTGCCAAGGCACCTTCTGATTGGTTTAATAAAAGAGCTGATTGGCTGGTAGCTAGGCAGGAGGTATAGGTGGGACAGCCAGACATGGAGGACCCCAGGAAGAAGAAGGGCTGAGTCTGGAAGTCATGAGGAGACTTGGAGAGAAGCAAGATGAACTTGCCGTACTGAAAAAACATACCTCCATGTGGCAGAGCATAAATAAGAAATATGGGTTAATTTAAAATGTAAGAGCTAGTTAGTAACGAGCCCGAGCTACTGACCGGGCATTTATAATCAATAACAAGTCTCAGTGTGGTTATTGGGGAGTGGCTGCTGGGACACAGAGATACTACTCCTACACCTGACGGGTAACGATGGAAGTTACATGAACAGGTGGACGCATAAGCAAATGAAGAGTAAGGAGGGACTTCCAAGGAACACCAGTGCACGCAGAGAACTGAGACCAACTGACCAGATGGGGAGGCGCAGCATGGCGGAAACCAGTGGACACAGATCCAAGCTAACCTTGCCCAACAGCACCCCCCACAGGGCCCCCCACAGGAAGGATAGTCTGGGTGGCTTATGGCTGTGATGGCTTCTGACTGAAGGTTCTGATGGAATTGAAGGGGGCTGAAGATCTTGATGCATGAGGTTATTAAAAAAACAAAACAAAACAAAACAAAACAAAAAACAACAAAAACAAACTAAGTCCATGGGCCAGTGCACCCAGAGCTTAGGTAGAAGCACTCACCACTGGGATAAAAGTAGGTGACACTCCATTTTGATCTTAAACCATAGAGCTGCAACATCTATGTTGGTAAACTACCGTTCCTGTGGCGTTTGGTTTCTCCTGACACACGGCCCCATCAGCCTCTCCTCTCACGTGGAACCTCTCCTCCATGATGCGCATGGTCACAGTGACACACACTGACACCTCCCCTGGAATCTCAGCTTTAACAACTTGAGGAGAGCTTGTTCAGCTGTCTTGATACATACAGCCTGTTAACACCCATACTGTTCTGCTCCTAGACAATTGGCCGAGTACTGGCCACACTGCTCTTTCCAGACTAACAGTAAGTCATAGTCTATTCAGTCACCAACGAGTTTCTCAGATAAAGCCAGTGGCACCCACAGCATAATCCTAGTTAAAGGCATTTTAAACGAACACAGCCTCATATCTGCCCAGTTGTATCTATTTCTCTCTCACAACACCCTCTGCCTCACCATTATATCTGTGTCTATCTTACACACATGCACATTAGTCTCAGGACTCTGTGACTCTTACACACAAACCAGCCTCACCAACTCTGACTCCGTCTCTTGAAAACATGTCTCATATATATCCTATGCCTCAGCAGCCGCCCACACACACACATCCTCACAAATCTTTTCTAGTCTGTCATGCACACATACTCCGCCTCACCGATCTGTCACACTCAAAAAAAAAAAACGCAAACCAATCTGCCTCCATCTGGATCCCAGTGACAAGCACCGAGGACCCCATCCATCTTCCCCCAGACCCGCATGGAACAAGGCCAGGTGGAGGCGCTGCAAGACAGGTCTGGGCAGGGCGGGGCGGTGGCCCTCCCGTGGCTGTCGCTCGCTCCGGACTCTGCCCGGGTCTGGGCGGTGGCTGCAGCCGGGAGGGCGACGTGGAAAGGCCACGTGGAGCCCCCGGGGGGAGGGCCGGCTGCGGGCAGCCAGGCAAGGGCGCCACGGTGCCTATAGCGCGCACGAAGCCGGAGCCCCAGTCGCGCGCAGCGCCACCGCAGCAGGTGGGTCGGACTCGGGCAGGGGCTGGGGCCCAGCGGGCGGCCGGGGTACCGGGCTCCTTGGGGGGGTGAAGGCGGAGACCTTCTGCCTGCGGTCGGGATGCCGAGAGCGCCGTCCTCTGCATCCCTCGCGGCTTGGACTCGGCTGGGGAGGTGGCCCTGGCCTCTGAGTACCATTGGGGAAGAGGTCATCCCTGAGAGCAGGTAGAGGAAGGGTGCAAAGCGCCCCCCCCAAAGCCCTCTGGGTTTAATGGCAGGTCCAACAGCCCTGGTGGCAGGATTTCATCCTCATTCAGTAGATGGAGATGATTGAAAGGATGCTGGCCGTCGTCATCCAACTGTAGGTGGCTGGTCTCCGTGTAGTTCAGGTGTGAGTCCCTTGGGCTGCATAGCCGCGGTCATTCGGGGCTCCCCCTCCCTAGACGCAGGCACGAAGGGGCTAAATGAAGGAAGATGACTAGATTCACATAACTTGTTCAGAAATGACATGGATGCCCTTCATGGTGCCAGCTCCTGTCCCGGAAAGGTTCAAGAGAGGCATTATGGCTATTTGACGAGGGTATTGTAAAAGAAATGCATCCATGAGATGGGAAGCCATACGAGCTAAGCCTCCAAAGACCCCCTGCCACATGGAGGAGCATCTGCTGACCCTAGCTTAAACCTATGCTATCTCATGGTACCCCCTGAAGTCCCTATGAAACTTCCTCATCTTAATCATGAAGACCCCAGGGCTAAGGGAGGCTAAGACGCCCGCCTGGACCACGCAACAGTGCAGAGGCAGGATCTGACCAAAGGTCCAACCTCAAGGCCAAAGTCTCCTCCTGTGAGCTGGGGCAAAGGCTTAAAGAAATTGGAGGCAGAAGGTTGGTGTGTGTGTGTGTGTGTGTGTGTGTGTGTGTGTGTGTGTGTGTCTGACTTAATAGCTTCACTGAATTATATCACAACTTAACTAGCAGTTACGGTGGCTCTCGAGTGTTTATTAGGGTAGTTACGTTTATACATGCTATAATTATAGGAAATGGCCAGGATCATTTTTTTTATTTTACAAGCAATTGTTCAATGGCCACTCTATTTCTCTTACTTACAAAAGCTCTTACAAGGGCTTAAAACTGCGTGAGTATGATCAAGCCATACCACATCACCCTCATTACACCGCACATGAAATGTTGTCCCGATTCTCTTAAACAGTGGCTGAAGACATCGAGAGAGTAGTAGACTCAAAGCCTGCATGCAGCGCTCTTCACTCTTGGGGTAGACTGCAACTAAGTGCAAAGGTGATGGGGGGGGGGGGGTCCAGGTCGAAGGCGGAACAGGTTTGGACGAGAACACTAAAATGTGAAAATAAGAAAATCTAGTACACTGTTGTTTAAAGCACTGCTTGCTCTAATGGAGCACTGGAGGGGGAGGTAAAGAGGATGTGATACCTGAACACCCAAGCGAGGACTCTGGACTGTGAGAAAAACAAGGAGCCATGGAAGGTCTTGGGGCTGGAATTGCCAGGTGTGATGGTGCACACCAGTTACCCCAGCGCTTGGATCAGGACTTCAGGGTTATCCCCAGCTACATGCTGAGTGGCAGGCCAGCCTGGGATACATGAGATCATGAGGGATTTTTTTTAAATAATTGATTATTTGAAATAGGGTTTCTCTGTAGCCCTAGATGTTCTGGAACACACTCTGTAGACCAGGCTGGCCTGGAACTCACAGAGATCCACCTGTCTCTGCCTCTAAAGCAGTGTGATTAAGGGTGTGTGTCAACACCCCTGGCCTGTATTGTTTTTATTTTACATGTATGGGTGTTTGGCCTGCATGTATGTTTGTGTGCCACTGTGTGCAGTGCCCTCAGGGGAGACAGGTGGACGGGAGAGGGCTCAGGCCCTCTGGAACTGGTTACAGATAGTTACTAGCTAACGTATGGGTGCTGGGAACTGAACCAGCTCTCTTAACACCCGAGCCATCTTTCCAGCCCCTTTTGTGTTTTTTAAAAGTTGAATGGACCAGCAAAATGGATTGAAATGCTTGCAAGCAAGCCTGAGGACCTGAGTTCAAACCCACTACCCCACAAGGTGGCAGGAGAGAGCCAATTCCCCAGAGTTGTCCTTTGACCTCCACAGGAGTACTCTGGCACACACGGGCCTACACTCATTCAGAGTAATAAAATAAACAATAAAAAAATGTTTTTGGAGCAATGGCATTCTAGTAAAGGGAGACTTATCTGATGTGGGTGTAAAGACGGTACCACAGGCTGGGACAACAGTAAATGTGTGTGAGGAGTTCACTGTCCACTTACCATTTTCGGCAATCCCATGAAAGTTCCATATGTAAGGGACTCACAGGACAGAGAAGAGGACAGGGACGCTGATGTACACGGGAAGGGCTCAGAATCAGCACATGATTTACAGGCCCAGTGCAAAAGTGGTTGAGACTTTCAGGAGAGCTACAGCAGACAGCAGACAGCTGTGTGACCAAGCAGGTCCCACACCTAAGACGCCAGCTCCTACAGGGCTGGGGTTTGGATTATCATGATTACTTAACAAGCCGCTCCAAAACTTAAATGGTTTGGATTTGAAGATAGAGGAGAGTCCCCCGGGTCCTTCGGAATCCCTCCAGGTCTTCAGAAGGGGCTCCATCCGTGGCAGGTGCTTGCAGATGGTCTCAAGCTTCCCAGCAGTAGGCATGCTGCGTGTACAGTTGGGGTCGAAAGCAGCTCCAGCACTTACCTTGCTCCTAGGCAGACTAGATGATCACAACGATGCTTCAGTACCAGCTAGGCTACGGGAATCCTCTGCAGGTTAAAAAGCAGTATATAACAGCTGGATATGGGGGCACGCTTGCTCCTGTAATCAGCACTTGGCAGGAGGCTACATGGGGAGACCCTGTTTCATAAAAACAACTAGAGCTACGTATGGTGGTGCATGACTATAATCTCTGTTCTTGGGAGGCTGAGACAAGAGGATCTCAGTGAGTTTAAGGCAAGTCTGAGCTATATGAGTTCAAAGCTCACCTGGATTGCATGTCGAGACCTTGTTTCATAAAACCAACCAACCAAAACAACTTAGTAGCTTCAGATGATGACTTTACTCTGCATTCCGTCTAGGTGAGGCAGTGGGGACCAGCTTTCTTCTGTTCATGCTGTTGGCTAGACCAACTGGAAGGCTCACAATTGGATATGGAAGGTTCATTCTCTGACTTGTCTAGCCTGGAGGTAGCTGGGCCCCAAGAACTCTATTCCTGTGTAGTCTTTTGGGGGTTTGCGGGGGAGACAGAGAGGGGCAGAGACACCGCCTGGACCTGGCAGTCTTTTCAGTTATCTCAGTCACCTGGAAGCCAGTCACTAAGTCCAAATGTAGAATAGAGGTGAATTAGGGGGCTGGAGAGATGGCTCAGCGGTTAAGAGCACTGGCTGCTCTTCCAGAGGTCCTGAGTTCAATTCCCAGCAACCACATGGTGGCTCACAACCATCCGTAATGAGATCTGGTGCCTCTTCTGGCCTGCAGGTGTATATGCAGACAGAACACTGCATACATAATAAATAAATAAATCTTAAAAAAAAAAAAAAAAGAGGTGAATTAGACTCCAGGTTTAGGGGGAAGGAAAGTAAAAATAAATTGAATACATGGACCAGTAAGATGGATAGTAAAGGTCCTGATCCCCAGGACCTACACCGTGGAAAAAGAGAAACGACTCCTGAAAGTTGTTCTCTGACCTCCACATGTCCACTGGCACACATGTCTACAGACAGACAGACAGACAGACAGACAGACACACACACACACACACACACACACACACGAAGAAAAAATAAGAAAGGTAATTTTTAAATTAAAAAGAAAAAAAACAGCCGGGCGGTGGTGGCGCACGCCTTTAATCTCAGCACTCAGGAGGCAGAGCCAAGCGGATCTCTGTGAGTTCGAGGCCAGCCTGGGCTACCAAGTGAGTTCCAGGAGAGGCGCAAAGCTACACAGAGAAACCCTGTCTCGAAAAACCAAAAAAAAAAAAAAAAAAAAGAAAGAAAGAAAAAGAAAAAAAACGTAGGCATGTTTTTGGGGTCCCTGCAGTCAGCCTAATGAATGAATGGATTAGTGGGTGGAGGGGGACACTTCCTGCCGGGCCCAAACTGCCACCACTAGGGTTTGTCTTTGGAGTTCAAACATCCTCTTCTGAAAAGCAACCTTAGGGCACGACAACAGATTCAGTCCAGCTCTGAGGGACTGAAAAGACGTGAGTCTCTCCTGCAGCCCGGATACTGGCAGGGAACAGATGGGGAGGAGAAAGTAAGTTGAAGGACTCAGGTGGGAAGCCAGGGGGGAAGGTGTGTGGGAAGGACTTCAGAGCAGCCAGGACAACTTGTGGAAGGAAGAGGAGGAAGAGGCCTCCTCTCACTTAGCTACCACCAAGCCTGCATGGCAGATGGAGACCGGAGAGAGGGAGAGCACACAGCCAGCGCAAGGCACAGCCTTCGGTTAGGACCCTTACGCTCCATGTTCGAACGCTGGGTTAGACCTCCTTCTCCTAGCAATTCTGTATTTCTGTGTCCCTCCCTCGCTGTCAGCATCTCATTACATTGCCTAGGCTGCCCTCGAACTCATGACTGCTAACTCAGCCTCCCAGGCAGCTGTGACGGTACGTCACTCACTTCTGTTCATCTGCTCATTGTTTAAACATCTGTGTATCTTTTCCTGATTATGTAATTTTGCAAGCCTTAAGGAGGAAAAGAATTAGTTTGGTCTTATACCTCCAACTTACTGATAAGAGAGTACCTCGTCTATAAGAAGGAACTTGAGAAACAGTAAAGAAACTGGCTGGGGAAATGACTCAATAGTTAAGAGCACCTGTTGTGGCCCTTGCAGAGGACCCAGGTTCGGTTCTCAGCATCTACATGATTGACTCACAACCTTCCGTAATTCCAGTTCTAAGGGATCTGATCCTCTCTTCTGATCTCTTTGGGCACCAGGCACTCACATGGTACACATGCATACATGCACACGCGGATCCTTGAGCTTCTTGGGCAGCCAGTTTAGCTGAACTGATCACCTTGAAGTTCAGTGAGAGATTCTGTCTCAAAAAATGAAAGTGGTTTGGCAGCTAAAAGATACTTGCTGTGCAAGCCCGGGAACCCGACTTTAATTCCTGGAATCTATGAAAATTCCGGACTCCATAAAGTTGTCCTCTGACTCCCACACGTACACCACGGCACACGTGCCCACCTCCACGTCACTCCCAACAATAATGTATTTTTAAATTAATGCAGGTTTCTTGTGATCAAGGATAGTGATCAAAGGAAGATATTTGACATTAACTCTGACCCCCACGTGCATGTGCACAACTACATTAACAGGTCCATACACCACACACACATTGTACTACACACACACACACACACACACACACACGCACGCACGCACGCACGCACGCACGCACGCATGCACTCATGTGCACGTGCATGCACATAAAGGAAAAATGAGCACGGGGCCTGTGCTGTGACGGCTCCATCTTTTCTGGGCTTCTACTCTTTGTGTTCTTACTCAAGGCAGCTCAAAATGGTAAATGTTATGCTTATCTCCCTGTGAGCCGGGTGCTTGCCAGCTCCACCTCTCAGCTCTTAGGGACCTAATGCCCATCCTGGACATGGTTCTAGACCTTGTTAGGATCATGGACCTCTTAGAGAACCTGCTGAAAGCTATGGAATGTTCTTTAGGAAAATCTAGTGCTTGCCTGAGTTTTGGGTTCTGTGGACGAGAGGTCCTGACCATCAAACATCTGATTATTTTTCTGCACAGAGATGGTTTTTCTGGGGGGATGTCTCAGTTTGGATGGGCGTCTGCCTCCTTGGAAACTCACATTATATGTACGCATCCCTAGGATGAACCAGAAAGCTTTATGTTCTGTGTTTCCAATGGACTCATTTTATATTTGACCATTTCCATATAATCAAGTCTGTGTAATGTAGAGACAGCCAGGCTGACTTTGAACTCACAATCCTCCTGTCTCAGACTCCTGAGCACTGGGATTATTTATTTATTGTGGTTTTTGAGACAGGATTTCTTTGTGTAGCCTTGGCTGTCCTAGAACTAGCTCTGTAGACCAGGCTGGCCTCAAACTCACAGAGATCCTCCTGCCTCTGTCTCTCAAGTGCTAGGATTAAAGGTGTGTGCTACGACCGCCCAGCGAGTGCTAGGATTATGAGCATGCACCACCACACCAAGCCTCAGTAGGTTTTTCATAAGTATAGACTAACAATCCATCTCCCTCTTTGTCTCTCCGTATAGTTTTGGTCTTTGGTGATCCCAGCTTTCCTAATCTATCCTTTTCCCATCTGTAAATGAAGTGGCCTACTCCAGAGCAGACACACTTAAGCAGCACTGTAAGCAGGGCCAATGGGACACAGGGAGGAGCCCTCAAACCCAGAACTCCCTCCCACAACACATCTTTGCTTTTATGCACTTAAGTAGGATTTATATATTTTCCTATAATCGGGACTTATGTTGAGCAAAGTTCCATGGGACGTTGCTGGTGTGCATGTATAGTCCTCTTTGAGCAGACGTCCCTTTTCCTACGTGTTTCCACACGCAAGGAAAGAAGTCATTTCTTTCTGAGCCATCTGACCCCCAACACTGCGGCAGACACCCCTCTTCTGATTCTCTGATTCTGTTCCTAGCTCCAGTCTCCAGAAGGATGTTCCAGTGTCCGATGCAAGTGTTGATGCTGCCACTATTGCTGCTACCTTTGGGTCACGCTGCTCCCAAGGATGGAGCTGCAAGGTGAGAGGATTAGGAGGATAAGTTCCTGGGCTGGGGTAGGGAGAATCTCTGGAAAGACGTCAGGACCCCTCTGAGGAGCAGGGAGCCTGCTGAAGTATAGCCTCCTTCATTGCTGTGTTGAGCACCCCAACCTCCTGCCTCGTGATAATCAGAATGTCACAAGTAGGGACGTAGTGCGTGCTTGGAGACCCCTTTGCAGCCAAGAGTTCAGCCGCAGTCCTGTGTAAAGCAGCAGGAGGAAGCTAGGGGCCGGGACAGGGGCTGTGATCTGTGAATCAAGACCTGACAATGGGAATACCAAGGAAGTAGGGATCATTAGCTAACGTTTCTGACTTGCTAGAACTGCTTTCTTCAGTATGTGCAGTAGGATCATGGGTATGAGGGGCCAGCGATGCTGGAACAGCCTTGGAGGGCTGGCAACAGTGACCTAAGTGGCTGCAGCAACTCCTGTCAGTTCTGCTATTCCAGCCTGCTGTGGGCAAGCAGTAGCCACGTGCAGAAGTCGGAATACATCCTGAGACCCTGGGCAGACTTAAAGTCCAGGCTGACATCCATGCCCTCTGCTTGAAAAAGGAAGAGGCAGTGATGTGTCCTGGGGCAGACTGGGTCTGTAGAAACCTGGGCATTGCTACTAGCCTTAGCTTGCGATCTGCTCCTTGGATCCTGGCATTGAAGAAGCAAGATGACAATAAGCCACTGTGTCTTGACACTCACTGGACCATCTTTTTGTTTCGTTTTTGGGTGGTTTTTTTTGTTATTGTTGTTGTTGTTTTTGTTTTGTTTTTGTTTTTGTTTTTGTTTGTTTTTCGAGACAGGGTTTCTCTGTGTAGCTTTGCGCCTTTCCTGGGACTCACTTGGTAGTCCAGGTTGGCCTCGAACTCACAGAGATCCTCCTGGCTCTGCCTCCCGAGTGCTGGGATTAAAGGTGTGCGCCACCACCGCCTGGCTGGTATTTTTTTTTTTTTTTTTTTTTTTTGAGACAGGGTTTCTCCATGTAGTTTTGGTTCTTGTTGTGAATCTCACTCTATAGACCAGATTGGCCTCAAACTCACAGAGATCTGCCTGCCTCTGCCTCCCGAGTGCTGGCATTAAAGGCGTGCGCCACCGCTGCCCGGCTTCACTAGATCATCTTATTGGGCCTCCACTGTGTGTCTAGTATGGTGGCCTCATCCACCAGGAATTTCCTCCTTTCTTTTCAATTTTGTATTTATTTACATGTATGTGTATGTATGAGTGTGGAGGTGCTTGCAGAATCTAGAAGAAAGGGTTAGGTCCCCTGAAGTTGAAGTTACAGGTAGCTGTGAGCCACCCAATATGGGTACTGGGTGAACTCACGTCCTCTGGGAGAGCAGCAAGTACTCTTACCCACCGAGCCATCTCGCCACTGGGGTTTTCTAAAGTTAACTAAGGCACCTGAGCTGCAAAAACAGTCTTAGGAGGTAAGGTTCTTTTTCCAGTGACATCTGAAGAGCTTTTTCCCTACAGCCTTTTCTGGGCATTTGGGTCCGTTGCGTCTGCGGAAATCTAAGCTAGGCCTTGGGCTGAGACTTCTCTTCCCTGTTCTAGGCTGGACCCTGAGGTGCAACAGCAGCTCACGCCCAACCCGTTCCAGCCAGGCCCCGAGCAGCTCCAGTGAGTAAGCTGAGGGCCTTTCAGTAGGTATTAACTGGTCAAGTCTTGGGTCACAGACGGGACCCTCCTGACTGATCTGCCGCTTTCTCAACAGACGTCTGCAGAGTTACCTCAAGGGGCTGAAGAAGATGGAAGAGGATCCAGAGCACATGGACCGGGAGCAAGGTGAGGCACTGGGAGGCTCGTGGGGACAGAGCTGGGGCTGAGTGCCCGCTGCCCTGTGGGTGCCCGCCTTCTCTAACCCAGCTTTTCTCCCCTAGTCCTGCTCTACCTCTTTGCTCTTCACGACTATGACCAGAACGGACAGCTGGATGGCCTGGAGCTGTTGTCCATGTTGACGGCGGCTCTGGCTCCCGAAGCTGCACACTTTCCCATCAACCCGGTAGGCACTGCCGGACGGACACTGTTAGACTAGCGCCTCGGAGCTCTGGTCCATTTAGTAGACTCCCTGAAAAAGGAAGCTCAGACCCCATTGCAGCAGGGACGAGGCTGTTGGGGGAGGGGCTGGCAATACCTACGGTAACTGTTCCCACAGGTGATCCTGACGGTAGACCGGGTGCTTGAGACCCAGGACCTGGATGGAGACGGACTCATTTCTCCCGCAGAGCTCGTCAACTTCCCAGGAGAGGCCCCCAAGCACCCAGAATCCCTCCCCCCGGCGCTCCAGGAGCCACAACCTGTTGGAAGGCAGCTGCATTTCGCTGACAATCCCTTGCAGCCGGACTCCCAGGGATCCCCGGAGACTGGAGAAGAGACTAGGGACCAGGCAGAGGCCAAAGGGGAGCCTTTGGAACCTGTGCCGGAGGCTGGACATCAGACAGGGTCTCAAGTAGATACCCTCAGTCCCGCAGGGGAGGCTGGGAGACAGGCAGAGGCTGAAGGAGATGTCCCCGGTCCCAGAGAGGATGCTGAGGGCCAGGTGGAGAGCAGGGACAGTGAAGGGGAAGCCAAAGAGCTGCAGGTGGAGACACTAGATACCATAAACACTCCAAATGAGGTTGAGGCTCACAGTATTCAAATGGAGAACGATGAGATATAGGCCCGACGGCACGGACTCGCATCCCTTCAAATCTCAGTCGGCATGAAGGGCTAAGAGCCACCTCTGACAGGGGTACGGTGGCACAAGCCAGTAATCCTAGAACATGGAAGACTATAGCAGAAGGATTGAGAGCTCCAGGCTAGCCCAGGCTATATAGCTAGTTTGAGGCCAGGCTGGCCTACTTAGAAAGACCCTGTCTTGATGAGGGAACAAAAGCACTCATATTTCCTTTCTGGCCTCAGGAGGAAGCAGGACTTCCTGTGCCGCTCGGGGAGACCCCAAGCTGAGAGGCAGCTTTCAGGCCCCCAACAACTAATAAAGAACAGAATGAATTCATCTCCATAGCTCCTTCCCCTCAGAACACAAGGGTTTGGGGACTGGACAAGCTTCTCGATGGGATGGAGAGTCAGCTTTTCCCAGGGTTTCTGGCCAAGGGTGCTGAGATCACTAGCTACAGCCAGCTGCAGACAAGCCCAGGAAGAAAGCTCAGTCTATCCTAGGAGCACGAACTCTCTCCTGAAGTTTCTTCTTGACTTGATAGTCAGACCTCTGTGACCCGTGTTGCGGCTCAAGGCAGAGAGATGGTCCCCACTCCTCGGTATCACTCCCCACTCCTAGATGGCATTAATAACTACCCTCCCCTTCTCTTCCTCTTCCCCCTTCTCTTCTTCTCCTTTTCTTCCTCTTCCTCCCCTCTTCCTCTCCTTTTCTTCCTCTTCCTCCCCTCTCCCTCTTCCTCTCCTTTTCTTCATCTTCCTCCTCTCTCTTCCTTTCTCCCCTTCTCTTCCTCTTTCCCTCCCCTTCTCTTCCTCTTCCCCCTTCTCTTCCTCTCCTTTTCTTCCTCTTCCTCCCCTTCTCTTCCTCCCCTCTTCCTCTCCTTCTTTTCCTCCCCTCTCTTCTTCTTCCCCTTCTCTTCCTCTTCCTCTCCTCTCTTCCTCTTCCTCCCCTCTCCTCTTCCTCCCTCTCTCTTCCTCCACTTCTCTTCCCCTTCCTCCCCCCTCTTCCTCTTCCTCCTCTTCTCTTCCTCTTCCTCCTCCTTTTCTTCCAGGCCCTCAAGCTAGGTGACAGCCACAGTGGTCAGGGAGCCTGCTTTCTGGGTCCATGGGGCTTCTCTGTCCAAAACTACCTTTTCCCATGGGCTTCCCAGGAACCTACAAGTCCTCAGAACTTACCTTGAGTCAGGTTGGCACTTCAACCACAAATGTAGCCTGACGCAGAATGCTGCTGTCCCTTGGGGAGGTTAGATGCAGGTGACATGTCAGGATCAGAATCTAATATGAGATTCCAGACAGTTGGACAAAAACATAGGCTTCCTTGTCAGACAGACGTGAATTCAAATGAGTCATTTAATTAGGTGTGTGCCACCTTTGTGAGCATTGCTAAACCCATCACCTTCAGCTTCCCATCTGTCAAATGGAGTTGATTTTTGCCTGGTCATAGAATTATCGTCAGGACGAAAATCAGATAAAATGCTATATTAAAATGTCAGCCTGGTGCCTGGTGTGTACAAAGTTCTCAGAAGAAGGAGGAGGAGGAGGAGTAAGGAAGCCCACGGGAAAAGGCAGTTTTGGACAGAGAAGCCCCAGGGACCCAGAAAGCAAGCTCCCTGACCACTGCGGCTGTCACCTAGCTTGAGGCCTGAAGAACTTTCTTTTCTGTTGCTTTGCTCTAGAGAGGGATGGGCTGTCCTCCCTGGACTGGATGGCTCAAGGTCCCTATCTTCCCTGATACTCCTCTGAGGAGAGCTGATGGGGGGTGTGCCCACTGCCTTAGCCGATGTAGCCTCCCTCCGGGTCTATGTGGGTGAGGCTAATCTGAAGAATGAGGGAAAAAAAAAGATGGAGGACTGTGGTATCAAAGCCTCAGGAATTTCAACCAGAGCAGTCTGAGTATCAAGAAGGACAAACGGGCTAGGCCTAGGATTCCAGCACAGAGAGGCTGAGACAGAAGGACTTCAAGTTTATGACTAACCCTGGGCTGCATGACCAGACCCTATCTCATATGGAAAAAACCAAAACAAAACCAATAACAAAAACCACTCAAGCAGACAGACAAATCTGACTTAGGGGAAGATTTATTTGCTCTGAGTATCTGCAGAATGGAGGTGGAGGAATACAGAAATATGAACACAGAGAGTTCTTTCCGCGGCCTACACCTGCCCAGGGAACAGGGCAGCTGGATGCCAGGCTGGGTGAAGCGGAGAAGGCAATGGCAGGCAATGGTGCCAGCCTCTGAGATGTTGAGCTGGTGCCTCTTCTCGCCCACCTCTCACACAATGCCGTCAAAGCCCTGCAGGCCACACTTCCTGCCAGCCACCTGGCAGCCGAATCTCAGTGCCTCCTGCATGCTGTTTCCTGGAGGAGGACAAGGAGCAGCAGGGTCAGCCTGGTGTCTGAGACAGTGACAGGCCCAGCCCTGCCCTGATCCCACGCTGAGGGACTCACCCTTCGACAGGCTGAAGATGACAGAGGCGTTGAAGGTGTCTCCAGCCCCCAGAGTGTCTACGACTCGGGGTGGCGGGAAGGCATCTGAGTGTAGCAGCTGGCCATCAGGGCCCAGGGCGTCGGCGCCCTCCTCAGCCCAGGCACAGACCAGTGTAGCCCTGTAAGACCCACTCAGATGGGTGCCAGTCCACCTCATCCCCCAGGCCCCTCAGGCCCCTTCCTGGCTTCCCCACTCACCCTTTCTTCACACGACCATACAAGCCTCTCAGGGCCTCCGCCGCTGACTGGAACCCCAGGTGCTTAGCCACGTCTTTGCTCACAAACACCTGTGGGCAGGGAAAGAGAGGCCGGCAGCCACCTCTACTGAGTCCCTCACTACTAACAGCACAAGCCTTCTAAGTTAGTCAAGTATATCCCTAGCATGGCATCTCGCTGTCCCGCAGGAACGCATTTTATGCTTGCTTAAGCTGTGCCAAAATACAGCCTTGTGAATTGTGACACCGGGGCCCCGATATTTTTATTATGAGTTGAGGGGATTCAAAACCCAGAAGGAGCCTGGAGCACCATCTTGGGGTGAAGTCAAACCAGGCTGGCTCTCAAGAGTGGACTCGCCGGGCGGTGGTGGCGCACGCCTTTAATCCCAGCACTCGGGAGGCAGAGCCAGGCGGATCTCTGTGAGTTCGAGGCCAGCCTGGGCTACCAAGTGAGTTCCAGGAAAGGCGCAAAGCTACACAGAGAAACCCTGTCTCGAAAAACCAAAAAAAAAAAAAAAAGAGTGGACTCTGTTTTGTCTGCTCCCCACACAGCCCAGCCCTTCAGAGCGAGTTTCTTCATCTGCAAAATAAGGCAGCCCTAGAGCTCTCTCCCTAGGGAGAGTTTGAGGGGAGGGGCGATCAGCCTGTCATCCCCCCCCCCCCAGCTGAGGACCGAACCCAGGGCCTTGCGCTTGCTAGGTAAGCGCTCTACCGCTGAGCTAAATCCCCAACCCCAGACTGTCATATTTTTTAACTGTGCACCAAGACCAACAAGCAGTGTCTAGACAGTGTCCAACTAGCTTTAGCTACGACACCGGGATTATCGCCTAAGTTCCCTTTACACACAGCCCTGTCTAAATCTTCCTTGAACCAGTCTCCTTCCCAGCCTCTTCTCTCGCCGCCTGCCACTTACGTGAGAAAAAACTCAGAGAACAGATTCATTCCCGTCTTCATTTTGCAGAGGGAAAGACTGAAGGGGATGAGCAAGGAGATACCCATGGCTATCTGGGTCCTGTCCATCCTGATTCCTATGTATTTACCTGAGCAGGAAAATTCTACTTCAGGGCTACCTTCACCTACCGTAACCCAGGAGCTGTGACCTACTAGGAGTTGCCAAGTTATCACTCAGAGCCTGGCAGGCAGGACTCGGGTCCTCTCTCGTTCTCCTAAGAACCCTGTCAGCTAGAGATGGCCGAGAGAAGCTGCAGGGCACTTACCACCTCACCATAGCTGAACAGCTGGAAGAGCTCTTCCCGGGGCTTCTCGATCTCCACCGACACCCGGACTCTCTGGGGCAGAGGCTGCTTGGCATTGTACTGTTCTATCCGCTGCAACATCTTCACCTGCTCCGATGCGTTCCGGCCCTGGGGCAGGACAAGGCAGCTCAGAGCCCAGCTGCTAAGGGCTCATTCTTCCCTCCCTGATGGAATTCTGGGTGCGGAGGGAGAGGGCTTGGAGGAAGCGGGGCTGGAACCCCCTTGGAGCTATGTGATTCTAGGACTGTCTTGGGCCTTGGAGGCCCGATCAGCCAAATTTTTCATTTCGAAAATGAGACTAAAGAATGAAAGATGCTGGACATTGCATGCCTGCGACCACAGCACTTGGGAGACTGAAGTAGGAAAATTGTGAATTCCGGGCCAACCTGACCTACATAGGTAAGACCCTAGAAAGAAGCAAGAAAGCAAAGAGAAGCTGGGTGTGGTGGCACACGCCTCTAATCCCAGCACTTGGAGACTAAGTCGGTCCAATCTCTGCGAGTTCAAGGCCAGCCTGGTCTACATAGTCAGACCCTGTCTCAAAAAACAAACAAAAGAAAACAAAACAAGAACCCCAAAGAGACAGACAGAGGGGGAGCGAGAGAAGAAGGAGAGGGAGAGGGAGAGAGAGGGAGAGAGAGAGAGGGAGAGGGAGAGAGAGAGGAGATGGAGACAGGAGGTAGAGACACACTGGAAGAATCTACATTAAGTCAAAGGGACAACCCCGGACTTCTCAAGGTTTCCTCTTATCTGGATCCCCAGATTTCTCCCTTGGAAAGAAAGTTGTAATTCCCTTCGGGCCCTCTCCTTCCTGTTTCCTCAGAAGTAAAAGAAGTCAACTCCTCCTAAGCAGCTGGCAGAAACAGATACCAGGAGGGAGGCAGCCCTAACCCAAAAAAGGGGGCCTGGAGCTGTCTGTTCCTGTATGCTGCTGTATCTCCGGATCTTTCTGCACCTCGCTTTCCTCATCGGAAAACATAAGAAAGGGTGGAGAGGGGCTGGAGAGATGGCTCAGAGGTTAAGAGCACTAGCTGTTCTTCCAGAGGTCCTGAGTTCAATTCCCAGCAACCATATGGTGGCTCACAAACATCTGTAATGAGATCTGGCGCCCTCTTCTGGCCTGCAGGGGCACATGCAGACAGAACACTACATAATAAATAAATAAATCTTAAAAAAAAAAAAAAAAAAAAAAAAAAAAAAAGGCTGGAGAGGAATGGCAGAGGGCTATTCATTATCCCTGTCGTACTTGATGGTTCCAAGAAATCACGGAAGAGGCTGACCATGCGCAAGGGCCTGGCAGGCTAAGCCCCTAGAAACACAGGTAGGGCAGGGCTTGCCTCAATGTGGATCCACTTGAACCGGGTCAGATCAACCTTCTCAAAGTCCTTGGCAGACACATCTGGCAGGTTCCTACATCACAAAACAGGAAGGAAAGAGAAGGAGCGTGGTGAGGGCAGCCAGGCCCCGGTTCTCCGACGGCTGGGGACCCTGTGCCTAGCAGCGATGCCAGCAGCATGGCAGGAAGCTGGGAAGCTCAGGGCTCTGGGGCCTCGGCTGCGCCCTGTCCCACTTTGCTAAGGTGCCCTTTTTGAGTTGAGGTTATCTAAGGATAAACACCACGGCAGCCTGTGACAAGTCTCCCCTCTACCTCCCGCCCCTCCGTGTTCCTCGGAAACAACCGCCCCTAGGGTGCAGGAGACTACATTTCCCAGAAGGCCCCTCGCGGGAGCACACAGCTCCCAGCAGGCAATGGCCCCGCGAATTACAAAGCCCAAGGCTGCCCTGCCAGGAGCTTTCTTTAATAACATTCTCTAGCTGGGAGTTTGCCAGTGACGGGACACCTTGTCCTGAGTTGGGCTCCTCACTTCATCCCTAAGGTCAAAGTTGACACTCCGAGGAAGCGTTCATGTGTGGCTGGCTGGTCTAGATGTGGTTGGCCTCAATGCTGCTTGGCCACACAGCCTATTCCCTCTCTGTAGTGCGGTGGAACCTTCCATCCACTTCGCTAGTGGCGGAGGGGGAGGGCTTTCCGGGGCTGCTTTCCCATCGGTACACAGGACTGAAAGCCCTTAGCCTCCCGGGCCTGCTGCGGTCGGAGCTATGCATGTGAATATGCCTGGACCCAGGCCAGAAGGCAATAAACATTTCTCTTCGGCTCCTCCTCGGCCTGCTTGACAGTACCCATGTGTGTGTCCTTGATCGGAGTTGCTGCGGATCATCGCTTGCTTAACAGGTCGATGACAGCGATTGCCTAATCTGAAAGTCACCTTTAATAGGTGAATGCCCACTCACTCTTGAGATCTCCATAGCCTACCCAGGTCCGGTGGTCATGCTAGGTAGTAAGGACAGCGTGAACCCTGAGGCCCCCAGCCTCGTCCCCTCTACCAGCCCTTATCCAGCACCTGCCACCTACTGTACTGGGTTCTCAGTAAACTGAATCTCTGAATCTGTTCAGGAGGCGCCTGGGAGAGATAAGGGTGGAGGTCCACCTTTGGGACTCGAAAGGGATGCTCTTCTGTGTATGTTAACGTCACATCAGTCAGCCCTGACCTGCTGATCTGATGTCCCCTTCCTTCCGTAGTGGCTGCCAATGGTGTGTGGTGTCATCACACCAGGACCTTTGGAGGGGCCCAAACCTCAGCTCCCTGATGCCATGCTGCAGGCTCAAAGCTCTGGGACTGACCCCAGACATCCCAGTGGGTCCCTTAGCCCTTCAAGGCTTTATATGGGTTGTCTCCCATCTCTGTACACCCCGCCCTAAGCTGCTGATTGACTAATTACGAAGCAATCATATCACCAATTACATGTTTTACAGGTCTGCCTGCCCGGCCACCCTTGTGCTGGTCAAGGGCAAATTACCAAGCAGGGCAGAGCCGACCCCCTTCCCACCTCTCTTCTCCCCCAATTGAAAACAATTCAAAAATTACCGAACAGTTTTGGCGTGGGGGCAATTTCTGGTATAGAGAAGCCATGGATGGAATTTTGCCCAGCAGTGAAAGAGGGCACTGATTGGTGGGTTGTGGGAGGGCAAGGCCAAGGGGCCCTTACGTGTCGTAGAGTATAATGGTACGGGAACCATTGGAGTTGTTGATGATGCAGGATGAGCAAGGGCTATCTCCCTGGCTCTGCCAGGCCACTTGAGACACATCCACGCCCCTCCGCCTGAAGTCAGCCACCAGGAAGCTTTGGGGGGAGGGACCCAAGCCAGGGAGAGGGCAAGGAAACACAGGTTAGAGCTCCACATAGCCGAGACCTCCCCCAGGGGTGGGAAGGGTGCGCTGGAGCACACGGGGCCTCTGAAAGAAGAAGGGTCCTGTCCTGAGGGTGTAGCGATGGCAGCGGCGGCGGCGGCGGCGGCGGCGGCGGCGGCGGCGGCGGCGGCGGCGGCGGCGGCGGCGGCTGGCAAAGCAGCAGACAGGTGTACAAACCTGTAGGCGTGCAGGATGGTGCGGCTACCGCTGGCCTGGTTGATGATAACTGTAGAGGTGGGGATGGAGCCCTCGGTCTGAAGGACCGCGTAGCGTAGGTCCACAGAATGTCGGCGGAGGTCATCCAGAACAAAACTGCCGGGGTGGAGTAACCCGGAGGGGCAGTTTGGCAAGAGTTTAGGGGACTAGAAGGGAGGGCCGCCAGGGACCCTGAAAGGCAAGGGGATGAGCAGAGGAAGTAGGAGGGAACTGGCAATCTCAGTCTTGCCAGAGGTGATGGCGGGGGACAGGAGAGGCAGGGTGCAGAGCCTGGACATCAGAGAGATAGGAACGAACATTTTAGGCTGGTCTCAGTCCAGTTCACACTGGAAAGCTTTGCCCTCACCCTTAAAGCCAGACGGAGGTAGATTTGGGGCCTGGAGCCTGTTTGAACCAATTGTGTGTGAGTCCTGTGGCCTGGTTTGTTCGTGCAAGACCTAGGCAGAATTAATAATTAATCGCCAAGGTGATACTTGGCAACCCTCCCAGTTGCCCTCTGCGTGTTCATACTCATGGTGTGCTGCTTTCCGGGGTCCCTTGCTATGGTACCTCCTCTTACATTTCTTGTAGGCTGATCATCCAGGAAGCGGTGCTGCCTTAGGGGACCTGGTCACCACTGTCTTCTCAAAGCTGGACTGACCCCTATGGGCAATGGGTTGGTGCACGTGGGAGGTCTGTAAATAAGCACCTGACCCAGGACGATTTCACATAATGCCCCTTAGTTAGAATGAGCTTAGAGACATCACTTCAAGATTAGCCTAGCGGAACAGCAAGGAGGCTGGTCCTACTCCTTCCAGGAAACTCCAGAGCAAGCAACCGTGCCCAGTGGCCCAGCCATCCTGTGTCTTCTCACTATGAGCAGACCTCCCTTTCAGTAGCACCTAAGCCGGACAGAGTTGTAGGACCCACACAGTGCATTGTCCCTTGACCTGACCGCACAAGGGTCCCTTAGTAGTTCCCCCAACGCATTAGAAATATGGTTTGGTTTGCTAACCGATGCTTTGCACCCACAGTGCCTGGCATATAGTAGGTGCTCATTAAATGTTTGCTGAATGCAGAGAAAGAATTCTGAAGGGCTCACCCCCCAAATATGATTGCTCACTATACGAGAGCCCACCATCCTAAGCAAGAACCGGGGGCCTGCTTCCACCTAGGAAGGGACTCCTGGCCCATCTCCAGGAGAGAGTCTCTTCACTCTGTTAGTTTTGTTCCAGTTCACCAAGACTGGGAATTTGGCTGTCAACATCCCCCTCAAACCAGGGATCAAAGGGCTGTGCTTTACAGGCCAGAAACCTGGCAGTCTGCCCCAGTGCCCGCAGCGGGCAAAGTATGGGCCACACCTCCCGATAAGTGTGTGCTGAGTTGATGGTGTCAGGGGTCAAAGGGCTCTCGGGTCCTTGCAGAAGTTGACATGGAGAAGGCGCGTGGGTCACTTGTGGACCGCAGCCTCTGCAGCAAATGGGTTTGGGCCTCAGTGTTAACATGTGACCTCAGGATGTCCTGCGCCGTGGACTCTTGGTATTGACTTACAACGAGGACACAAGCGGTGGCCCTCATCCTCAACTGTGGGCCTTCATCCTGTGGCCATGGATGCTCAGGGCGCCCCTGGGGCAGGGAAGGGTATACAGCCTGTCCCTAACTGCCTTTTACATCAAACACAGCAAGGATAAGGGCCATGAGAAGGGCAAAGGCAGATTGCTGCAGGAAGCAAGGAAGGAGGTGGTGGGCAGCCTAAGCAGGCTCTGCGGCAAGCTGTGGGAACGGAACCCTTACAGGAGTGGGGGGTTAGCACCCAAACAGCAGACAGACCACCCCAGAAGGACCAGGGAATCTGGGACTCTCCCGTGGGTCACCACCCACCCACCATTCTTCTATCCTGCCCACCCCACGGTTCAGGCGACTCTCCTCTCCCTGTGCCCTGCAGGCAAGCATCCCCTCCAACAGGTACGCCCTCCCAAACTTACTCGGCGACATGGCCAGGGGCCAACGAGCCCATGAAGGCGCAGCGGGTTCCGAGCAAGGCAAGGACCGTGCAGGAGTTGGACGCGTTGCCTCCACGTTGCCATCTCTGGGATAGGCACCTGTAAGGCACAAGGTGCATCCCTGCAGCCTCAGCGGACTGGTCCCGGGGCGGGGGGAAGCAGGCCCGACCTCAGTCCCCTGTGTAGGCGTCCACAGAATGCAGGAGCCAGGATGAATCTGTTTCAGCTCACTTGCTATAAATGGAGCTGCCGAGACTCAGCGGTGGGACGGGGCTGGGCTGCGGGTCGGTCCCCATATCTCGGGCTACATTCAAGCATGTAGCTGCATCCGCCTGTTTCTAGCAAACCAGGAAACCTGTGGGGGCCCCTCTCACTCGGAGGGCTCCCTTAGCTTTGGGTCATCTCTTCCTTAGTCACAGTGAGATGTCCCAGTGAAACCCTCCAAAGTCACGCTGAAGCTTCAGGCTGTGCAGAAGTGCTCAGCATGAGGATTTTTTTTTTTTCTCTTTTTTTCTGGAAGACTCTCCTCAGTATGCACTCTGGGAAACAGGAGACATATCTCAGGTCATCTCTGACCGTGAACCCCAAGTTCTGAGAGTCCCTGGGTCAGGTGGGGTGGGGATATCAGGAAGGATTGCTCTTCTGGGAGACTGGAGTCCAGAACCAGGGATGCTATGCAGCACCACAGGTCTGCAGAGAAGGGTACACGCCGAGGGCAGGGACCTGACAAACAAGGGCGGGGGCTCTTCCAGTAGTATCCACCTTCCAAATGGAGCCTGTGCCATCAGCAGGGGAGAAAGGGTCCCCCTTCTCTTAGCCTTCAGGTAAAGAAGTTCAAGGGAATGCGGTGTTCAGTTCTAGCAGAATGTGGTACTGCATGTATTCTGGTTCAAATACAATCTCTGGAGAACTGGGAGCCTGAAATACGCATGTTCTCCTGGAATAAGAAAAAGCCGAGGGCTGGAGAGACGGCTCAGTGGTTTAAGAGCATGTGTTCTTGCAGAGGACCAGGGTTCAATTCCCAGGACCCACACAGTGACTCACAACCATCCGGAACTCCAGTTCAGGGCACCCAAAGTCCTCTTCTCACTTCTGTAGGAGGTGCCCGGTACGCAAGGGGTGCAAATACATCCATGCACACACAAAATACTCATACACATAAAGTAAATAAATCTGAAATGTGGGGCCAGAGAGATGGCTCAGTGGTTAGAGGGCTAGAGGACAGATTCAATTCCCAGCACCCACTTGTCAGCTCACAGCTGTCTGTAATTCCAGCCCAGGGGATCTGACACCCTCACACAGACATACGTGCAGGCCAAACGCCAATGCACATAAAATAAAAACAAGTAAGTCATTTAATAAAAGAGAGGGAGGAGGGCTGGAGAGCTGGCTCAGCAGTTAGGAGCACTTGCTCTTGCAGAGGGTCCAGGTTCGACTCCCAGCACCCACACTGTGGCTCACAACCGCCTGTAACTCTAGTTCCAGGGGATTCAGTGCCCTCTTCTGACCTCTTCAGGCACCAGGATTGCATGTGGTGCAGACACACGTGGGCAGAACACTCACATACGTACAGATAATAAAATCAATCTTTTTTAAAGAGAGAGAGAGAGAGAGAGAGAGAGAGAGAGAGAGAGAGAGAGAGAGAAAGCCCGATTTCCCCCACTGAGCGCCAAATTGTACAGGTGGCTCTACCTTGGTAAGTAGGTTGGGTCTACACAACTAAATACCCTGAACTCTTCACCACTGTCCCTGTACCCCTGGCAAGGGCTCTCTAACTTCTGGCAAACAAAGCAACTTAAAGCAAAGGCTAAACTCCACGAGCTGAGCAGCAACAGAGACAGCACCCTGAACTTGGAGACATGCGCTGTAATCATTGCTCTGCCTCGTGTTACGTATGTGGCCCGATGAACAACACAGCTGGGCTCCTCCAAATCTTCAGCTTCCTCACCTACAGAAAGGATCTGCATGGTGCTTTCACAGTTCCCAGGGGGCCTGAGACAGCACAGGGGACAGTACTCTGGGGACCCCCAAAGCCAAAGAGCACCCAGCCCCCCCACCTCTGCAAGTTCCTCGCTGTCAGAGCTCTAGTTCTTGCCTAGAACTTCCTTTCGTCCAGTTCTTTGCTGAGACAACAAATAGCCGAGAGGCCATCGGCCTTGTTCAGAGCACCAAGAGAAAGCCGATGTTCCACTCCACAGGCATGCCTTCACGGCGTGGCAGCAAAATGGGGTGGCCCTTATCAAGAGTAAAGATAAAAACTGTCAAAGGACACTTCAGCTTCCACCAGAGAACCGGGGGATGTTCTCAGAACGTCCACTAAGATGTCCCCTCATCTTTGTAAAAAGACTTCTGGTGGTAGACTCCTTTGGGCACTTAGCACCAGGAAAAAAACTGAGCCAAGTTTCTCTCTAGCTAACCCAGAGAGGCTCCAGGTTTGCTTACACAGCCAGCCCTGAGCTAGGCAAGGCTCAAACGCCAGGTTTTTAAACGTTTGTGAGTGACTGAATGGCACGTATCACTCACTGTTAGCTACCTCGTGTTTTATTTCAGCAGTAGGCGGCAAGTTAGAAGTGCATACACAGGCTTGGGGTTGTGGGGAGGGGAGCTGAAGAACGTTTGTCTGGCACCTCATCAGCTGTGTGCCCTTGGGAGGGAAGAATCATTTCAGCCCTGTCTCTAAACCCAGGATTCTGACGATGCGCACAGTCCTAGGACTGAGACGGGAATCGGCTAACAACAGCCATGATTCAAGCCCAGTGTTGCACTCCAGATAATTCCTGAGGCTGAAAGGAGGACTTTAGGACAGCTTGGGCTACCTAGCAAGACCCTGTCAAAACAAAACAACAAACCCCAGACTCTATTTTTAATGGCCTCCAGTCTCCTGTCTTCACTCCCGCTGAGAGCCCCCAGGCTTCCCTGGCAAAGAACACCCGCACGCTAGGCTGGAATCGTGCCTCACTGCATGGGGAAGGAGGATATCCCCGGCTCAGCAGCCAATTAGCAGTGACAGGCACAAAGACTGGGCTACTGCGGCCCTGGGGTCTCTGAGGGGCCTGGGCGCCCCTACCTGCGATCCGTGTCCTCCTCTGGGTACTTGTCCACCACATTGATGATGTCCAGCACCACCAGCCCCACGCAAAGGATCTGCTTCTCTTCCATGAGGCTGCTCCCCAAGCTTCCTACCCGCAAGCGGAGGGAATTCCTACTGGGGCTCTGCCTCTTATCTGCTGAAGGAAGGTGTCCCAGCTTCTCAGGGGCTGCCCTGGCTCCTCCTCCGCGTGCGGAGCTCCACGGGCCAATGGCAGAACCTCTCTGAGCCCGGCCAGACCGTCCCACGAATGCAAAGCGAAAACGCACTAATAATGCACCACCTTTTCGATCCCTCTGCACCTGCTGCAGACTGCAGACCCTGGTCCACCGGGACGAGCGGGTCGGGCCACCGAAACCCCTCCTTCGCAGGAGGAGCACCCGAAGCACAGGGCTCCTCCCCGCCCCTGTGGCCCACCCGTCGCAGTCGAAGCCCCGCCCCTGCCAGGCTAGCGGGCGTCACGTGACGGGGAACGGGGAAGGCTGCCAGCCCGAGAGGCGGCTCTGGCCCTGCGCCCCCTGGCGGCCGCTGGGGGAACCGCGGTCGTGACCCTGAGGCTGCCACCGCGGGTGCCCTTAGCGGGGCGCGCACCCCGAGACCACCGGCCAGGAGGAGATCCCCGCCGTAGGACTCCGTCTCCTCCCGTCCTGTCCCTTATCGACCCCTGAACATGCACCGGGCCAGAATGGCTGTGTTTTGTAGAAAAAAAAAAAAAACTAAGTGTCTTTATTCCTGAATAGTTTAGTACGGCGGTGCGGGCTCGGGAAAGCCCTTGGACCCCGAGGATTGCGGAAGCAAGGAAGGGGTTCGAGGGACGGTTCCTCTTCCGCATCCCGGGTCCTGGAGAGGGCTCTGGTGGGGACGGCAGTGAGGCCAAAAGTCAAGAGGAGACGCCTAGGTCCCAGACACCACGAAGTCGCTGCATGCAGAGTGGCCGCTCTGGAGACCTGAACCGCAGCGGGGCGTGGTCCCCGGACTTGGCCCACCCCGGCCTCGGTGGGGGGCGGAGGGGGAGCCGCGATCCAGGTAGCTCTGCGGCCCGTGTAGGTAAGTTCGGTGGTCGGGCCGACCCTGTCTACACCTGTTCAAGCTCTGTGTCCTCGTAGAGCAGGGCTCCGCTGAAGATGGTGAGCGGCTCCTCCGAGTGGGCCAGCTGCCCCATGACCAGGTCGATGCAGACAGTGTCTCCGACCTGCAGCGGCAGGATGAGGCTGAAGACGCCCAGGGCGCCCGGGCTGGGTTGACTTTCGGCCACAGGCTTATTCTCCAGTCCCTCGGGCTCGTAGCCCCCCGAGTCTATGCGGGCCACGCCCAGGTTGGAGCGCGACAGTACCGCCTCCACTTTCTCGTGCCGGTGCCCAGTTAGTACAGCGCTCAGCAAGTAGCGTCCAGCCAGTGGTGCCGTGAACACGCCTGGGGACAAGGGTGGCAGTCAGGAGGGGGGACGGTGTCTGGGACAAGGACGGTTTCTCGAGGAGGGAGTGGGCGGGTACAGCACTCCTGGACTGGGGGCGGGGGAACACCTTTCATTGCTATTCCACTGGACTGTACCCTGTAGGGGACCCGTCTTGCATCTCCAGCACTTACTGCAGGACGTGTGCTGGAGCCTCGTCCCTACCATAAAAATCTGTGGTGTGAATGTCTCCTTCCCTCCCCACCCTCTCCTTGCCCAACTGTGGTGGAAATGCATGGAGAGAATAAAGGTCTTTCTAAATGACAAAATGACAAGATGTACTTGTCTACCGAGGCAGGCAGGAATGAGGCATTAGCACTGGCCCAACCTCACCCATTCCCTCAACTGCTCAACCCAGCCCCGCCCCCGACAGGTTACCTGTCTCTGGGTCGTAGTAGCCTCCATCATTGAGCAGGACTCTGTCGAAGGGGACTGTGCCTGGTTCCGACCGGGGCAAACTCAGGGCAGCTGAAAAGGCCACTCTAGGCACGGGGGCTGCTGGCGCTCCCTCCACTCCTGAATAGGGGTAAAGTGGGTGTTAGAACGGATGCCCCCTTCCCGCTGCCCAGGCTGCCTGAGGACTGTCCTCCTCCAGCCTCATGCTCATTTCCCCTTCCAGGGTCTAATGAGAAGAACTCACCCTGTTCACCTTGAGGACCTGTGAAGAGAAAAAGAGACTACAGTGACTAGATGGCTCACTGGGCCACTCATCCAACATCTGTCTTGCAGGGCTCTGAGTGTTAGGTGTGTTTCCAAGGAGGGGTGAGATGCCAAGAAAGGCCTAAGTAGGGTCAAATCTGTGCAGCTGCTGGGCCATAGCCTCAGCCCCGAGCTTTTCCCCAGACGGCCCTTGTAGGCTAAGCATCAATCTGTAATACGGCAGAGAGACCCAAGACACCCAGCAGCCAAATGGTCACCTCATCTACTAGTCACTTTCTTCTCTGTTCACGGTTAGACACTGGGAACCTCCATGTCCTCTCTCCCCTTTCTCAGTCCAGCTCTGTGTGGAATGTTATGCCTGGGCTGCCGGGAGAGTCGAAACCCTGGCCGTAGCAAGGGTCTCAGCCAACATACCTGGTGGTCCAATGGGCCCCTTTTGTCCATCTATGCCAGGAGGTCCTGGAGGTCCTGCAGGGCCTGGAGGCCCCTGGAGCCCAGGAGGCCCAGGGGGCCCAGCCTCTCCTGAAGGCCCTATGGTGATAAAACCTAGTTGAAGGACATTTGCAGAGGGAGCGTCCAACTCACAGGAAAGGTGGTGGGTTCCACAGGTAGAGAGATGGGCTTGGAGGACTGACGGAGACCTGGGGCCCCTTGTGCTGCAGGCAAGGCACCTGAGTGACAGAGCCACATCCCACCTCCACTCCCAGACCCATCGAAACAACCAGAGGGAGGGCGGGGAGCTGGACCCTGGCAGCTTCTCTGCAGACACACTTCAACCTCCCAGAGGAGCAATAAGGGCTACCACTGGGGCCGAGCAAAGAGGAGGTGCATGAGACCAGGCCTCTTTGCTGGTTGTTGCAGGGTGGAAGGGGACAAAGGAAGGGTCTGGGGGGCTGGAGAGATGGCTCAGAGGTTAAGAGCACTGGCTGTTCTTCCAGAGGACCTGAGTTCAGTTCCCCGCAACCACATGGTGGCTCACAACCATCTACAATGAGATTTGGCGCCCTCTTCTGGCGGGCAGGGGTACATGCAGATAGAACACTGGATACATAATAAATCAATCTTTAAAAAAAAAAAAAATAGAAAGGGTTTGAAGGGGGAACCCCCTCATGCCTTCTGTCCTCACCAGTGAAGTCCTTCAGGCTGAACTGCTGCAGACGGTCTTCCAGGAGCAGCAGGGAACTGTTGAGGGCACCAAGCCGTCTGCCCAGGCCTGCCTGGCCCCCCAGCAGCTTCTCCAGCAGGGCGGCCTGTGTGTGGCTGGTACTGTTGTTTTCCCGAAGTGCAGCCCAGAGCCCAGCCACGTGTCTAGAAAGGCCTTCACGCAGGCCTTGCAGTCCCCCTGCCACAGTATCCAGTCGCTCACAGACCCCCTCAAGACGGCCCAATCGCCCTTCTAAGCTAGGGCACTGGCCGGCCTGTGCCTGGCCCTCCTCCAGGCCTCGGAAGCGCTCCTCGCTCTCTGTAACATGCTCCGTGGCCTCCTGCTGTAACCTGTTGATCTCAGAGATGATGCTGTCCTTGGTGGCCCCCAGGTCGGCCAGATCAGCACCTTGGCCCTCCACAGTGGTCTGGAGCTCATGCAGTGAGTCGTTGAGGGAGCTGAACGTGAGAATGACCTCAGAGAGTTCTCCTTGAAGGGCCTGGAGGGCTGAGCCTGAGCTGCCCCCGAACACACTGAAGCCGTCCAGAGGCCCGCGGCTTGGCCCCCCAACACCTGGACCAGCTCCAGGGCCCCGTGGAGGTAACAGTGGGCAGGAGCAACGTTCCACACCATCCCGAAGGCGGCCCAGCTCCTCCTGGACACCACCACAGGCCCCGCAGCCCTCATCCCCACGGGCTTGAAGCAGACCCTCCAGTTGGCTTAGCTGGGCTGCTGTAAGATTGAGGCGCAGCGAGAGTTCTGCTGCTGTCTCTTCCTGTGCATCCATGCGCTCCTGCAGCCGGCCCAGGATCCCTTGCAGCCCCTCCAACATGGCCTGCTGGGCCTCCCCTGCTGCTCCAACTTTGTGCAAGTCTGAGCCCACCAGCCGTAGCTGGCCCTCGCTGTCCAGCACCCTGCGCTCCAAGGCACTGAGGATCTCACTGACCCGGGAATCCTGTTCCCCGGGGCCCCCAGAGCAGAGCTGTCCACAGGCCTGCACAGCCCCTGTCACCTGCTCTTCCAGCAGACCTAGGCGGCCACCCAGCTCCCTGCTCACGTTGGCCATGACCTCCTCCAGCTTTTCTAGCCGTCTCGGAGCATCAGGCAACCAGTGGCCCAGCTTCCTCGGTCCCCCAGGCCGGTCCTTCTCTTGCTCCTCTGAGGGACCCAGGGTAGAGTTGAAGCGGTCCTCCAGGCGAGAAAGGCGGGAGGCCAAGCTGGTGTAGCCTGGGGGGTAGCCCCCCTGCCCAGCGGCTCCTCCCAGCTCAGAACCCCGACGTCCACTGAGCACCGTCACTGAGCCGGCCACTACATCCAGCCTCCGCTCCAGCTCTGAGAGTCGCCGGCCCAGCTCTGGCGGGCAGCACTCCTGAGGGGGTCTCCTGGCCATGGCGGGTCCCATGTGCTGCTGCTGACGTTCCTCCAGGGAGGACAGTAGCTTCTCCAGTGTTCGCAGCCTCTCCCTGTCCTCTTGCTGCTGCTGGCGGAAGCCAGCCAGCCCCGCCAGGCACACTGAGCAGGACTCCTGAAGCTGCCTTTCCAGCTGCCTCAACACCTCCTCGCTGAGGCCCGAAGGGACTGGGACAGGGGCCGGGGCCCTGCCGCCTCCACTGGTGCCTCCATTGTGATGGTTGTTAAGGTGGCCCAGCTCCTGGTCATGGGTGGAGACGCGGTTGTCCAGGAGCTGCAGCTGGTGCTGGATGGCACTGAGGGTTTCGTGCACACCGGGACGGGCGGCTGCATCCGCCGGCTGCTGCCTCCCGTTAAAGGCTGTCTCCACAGCCTTCTGTACGTCTTCGGCCAGGCGCCCATTTATTCCCTGCAGGACACCTCGAAGGCCTTGCAACTCTTTGGTCAGGCTCTGTACCTGCTGCTCTAGCTGCTGTACTTTCTCTGACTCCCCAGGACCTGAAGAGAGAGAGAGAACAGCGGATGACTGAGGGCCCAGGCCCAGCTTACCCCAACTCCAGCAAGGGTCAGGGGCTCTCCTTTGGATGATGTGGGCAAGAGAAAAAAAAAAGAAGAAGAAGAAAAAAAAAAAAAAAAAAAGAAAGGCAATACCATTTACTGACTGCCCTTACCCCAGATTTGAACCACAACTCTTAAAACATTTACTGGGCAGAGACTCTTGCCATTTGATGGCATGGGAAACCAAGGACCAGAGGAATTAGGCAGGTAGTCCCAGGAAGAGTCAGAGGCTCTTTGGACGATTTGGGCAAGAGAAAAAAGGCTTACCAAGTACCCGTGTCAAATTTCTAATCTAGATCGTCTATCCGGCCACCAAACCCACCCACATCGTTTCCACTTGGCCTTAAGACCTCTTGACTTCTTGGAAACTGTTTCCTTATCTGGGAAATGAGAAAGACACCATGTGTCCTCCCTCTTTGGGCTGACAGTCCCAAATGGGAATGGGAATGTGAAGTACTGTAGCAATGACTGGGCATTTCCCCAGCGCACCACGGGTCAAACAAGAAACCCTTCAGCAAGCCCGCTGGAGGGCTGGCTGGCTAGCCCGTCAGCCAGAAGTTCCTGTTTCCATAATTATAGTTCGGTTATCTCTTTGGCAGGAAAAGAGCGCACATCCGGTGTGCCTGGCCTAGCACATACACACGGGAGGAAAGAAAAATGCAACAGGGACTATTGCATTCTGGGACCTGCAGTCTCCAGGGGCCAGAAAGGGGCCTGGGACCTGTAGTCAGGTGCAATGCATGCTAGGATTTGTAGTCTTAACTGTCTTCAATGAGGACAGACCGAGCTTCTCAAAGGAATTCCCCGCTTCTCCCACAGCCTTGCCCGACTAGGAAGGACCTTGGCCGCATGAGGGCGTATGTGAGCAAATCCTCTCCATGCCTTCTTATCCGGCACTAGGTTTTCAGGTCTTTCAATCAATCTATCCCCACTCCTCCCCCCCCCCCCCCCCACCCGACACACTCAAACCACGCAAGCATAAACACATGCAGACTCTCAGGGGCGTCATTACGTCCTTTCTGTCCGCCTCCCTCCAGTTTAGAGCACAGAGGTTTCCCTCCACAGTGGAGCCCACGTTTACCACCCGGGATCTCCCCATCCCTAGGAAATTGCAGACTCACCCTCTCCCCCTAGCCCACTGAGGTGGCTGCCTGCACTGGAGCCAGATAGGTTGGGGCGCGCAGGCCTGGGCCGGGGGTGTGGTGTGGAGGGTGCAGGACCCAGAGCGGAAGCAGGGCCTTCTCCACAGTCATCGCCCCCGTAGCCCTGACAGCACCGCCACTCCATGTCTGTTACCGTCTTGTAGGCCACCCTGTAGCGAGGGCGAAGGAAGCTCCGGTACCTGGCCAGAGAGGAAAGGAAGGCTCTGTATTCACTCGGTTCTGTGAACAGTCACCTGTTCTTCAGGCTGAGTCTCCCTCTCGGGCCAGTCTGTGTGTGGCCTTGCTCACTTGACAGTTATCAGCTTCTTAGCCAAGGGCTAAATCCTGCCTCTTCCTCCCCTTTCCCAGCGCTGGAACCCTGAGTTCGTGGCTAGGAGGCTGACCTGTCCAACAGGAGGGCCTGAAGGTTGGAGACAAGGGAAGTATGCCTGCAGGAACTCACCAGCTAAGCCAGGACCCTAATATCCTCTCAAAAAGTCTTGTCCTGCCCCCTGCTCCCTGCTCCGCACAGAATCCCTGAGTGGCCACCAGCTGTCTGCCCTGGTCCAGCTCCCACTAAGCACCCAATCCCTCAGTGTTGGGGGGCTCACATGATACTTCGGGGACACTGGGGCTGGCCCCAGCCGCAGGGCTGATAGTCTGGCTTGACAAAGGTCTCCACTCCATCCTCAAGGACGCAGCTCACGGTCCGAGTCACCACGTAGGCACACCAGTTCCTGTAGGCACAACCCTACCTGGGCCAAAGGACCAAAGACACAAGCCCCAGTGGGCCCAGAGGCTGATGGCGGGTCCAAAGATGAAGGGGCCTTGGGGACCAATGAAAGGGGTTTTGCAAGGGCAGTCCCCACCCCACTTCTTCTATCACCATAGCAGATAAAGACTTTTCAAGACAGGGAGGATATAATGAAAAGAACACACAAAGAGAAGTCAGTCCTCATGACTGTGGGGTCCCGGGCACCCTGGAATTCACAGTCCCTTGGGCCTGTCTCAAGGCCCAGCTGTGTAAACCAACCAACTTGGATGCTGGGGATAATCCCCTGCACATGGTGCTTCTACCCACCCCTCAAGGAGGAGAGCAGGGGCAGGCAGATGTCCGGCCTGTGGTTAAGTAGAGAATAAGCCACAGCCGGGCTCTGTCCCCCTGGGGCTTGCGGGGCTGCACTCTTGGCCCCATTCACACTGGCTTCTAATCTGTGGGCTGCTGCGGAACCAGAGGGAGCAGGGCGGGAGTTCTACATCAGTGGCTGGGGCGACGGAAGCCCTAGAGAAGGACAAAAGGTCTGCTTGATCCAGAACTGGCTGGCACACAGCGGGGCAGCTGGCAGCCAGGTCTGGTCCATGCCCCTCCGGCGTAGTTTCCCTGGGCACCCAACTGCAGGCCTCCATAGAGAAGAGGGGTGTGAGCTGATTGATCCCCCTTAGGCCACCAAAGCTCTGGAAAAAGTCCCCGCAGGAAGGTGCATACGGGAGGGCCATTGATGGATGGGAGTCCTCACTCTCCTCTTCCTGGCATTGGGGGGTATAGCCTGTTGCCCATCTTCTGGGGACTTTCCCAACCACAGCCTCCAGCGCTGGCTGGGGACACAGACTCTTACCTGTGGCGGCTGGCGGGCCGTGGTGAGTTCTGGGCCTGGGGTCCCCCAGGACTGAGGGCCGAACTGCCCCCTGTGTAGAGGCTGTAACCTCGGGGAGGGTAACTGGTAGCCTCATTGGCTACGGCCAGCAGATAGCACAGACAGCAGCAGCTCCAGAGGGTGCCGGGGGCCATGGTGAGGTGTTCCTTGCCGCCCTTAGAGACACATCCCGGCTTGGACCGCTGGTGCCTACACCCGCGCCTCGCGGGGATGCCGCTGCCGCTGCCGCTGCTGCGGCTCCAGGGGACAAGCCTGCTAAGCCAGCTCAGTCCCCAGCTTCCTGCCTGCAGCCCCCAGCCACACGCCTCCTCCTTGGCTGCTGGGCCTGACCCCTCTCTCCCCCTCCTCTTCCCTCCTCGGGCTCCTGTCTGTCCCTCCCTCGGTTCCTTCCGCTCTCCTCTTCTGCACTTCTGAGGGGAGTCTGTTCTCTGGGCCCCTGGCCTCCTGGGCCTGGTCCCTGCCCCTCTCAGAGGCTGTTTCCTGAGCCTCCTCCACCCCCTGGCTCCAGCTGGCCCTCTTCTGGTCTCCCTGTCCTGTTCCCTGATGACTGGATCCTCGGGATGACAGAGCTTTGCCCCTGTGGCTGTTGAGAGGCACAAGAGTGACCGTGGGGCGGGCCAGCCTCCTCCCTCCCTTCTCTCCCCTCCCTTCCCCCTGTCTGGCTGGCGGTCCAGCCTCCCCCTTCCTCCCCCACCTCTCCAACCATCGTTGGCCACATCTGCTTCTTGTTAACTCCGGGAAAGAGGGGGGCAAAAAAAAAAAAAAAAAAAAAGGAAAAACAGAGAAATGTAGAGTTGCCGCCGGGCTTGAGGCCAGCCTCCCAGACAGGCCACATGGAGAGCCGGGGCCAAATCTGGATAGGAGGCCCCCGGCTGGTGGTGGTTAGGACCAGGAACTCCTGCCAGAGTCCCAGCTCCCCTGGGTCAGTCAGAACAGGACCCATGGGAGAAGATGAAGAGAGAGGGAGCCCTGAGGACAGCCAGCGGGAAGGCAGGACTGTACAGGGGATACTGCATGTGGGGGTTCGGCAGGACCTCACCACCATTGGGTCCTTCTGCCTCCTTTTAGAGGCTCACGTGGGAAAGTAATTCATTTGTCCAAGGTGACACAGCACATCGATAATATGGCTGAGATTGGACTCTAAATGACTCCAGTGACTCAGGAGAAGAAGTGGGGGGAGGGGAAGGGGTACTCCACGGAGACAGATGGGAAACTTAAGAGAGAGAGAAGAGGAAGGAATCAGAAAACCAAGCAGTCTTTTCTTAAACAATGGAGGAGACAAGAGTCAAGGCATCTCCTTCCTGTCTGCCATTGGTGAAGGTCAGGCCATAACCAGGAGGGTTGAATATGGTGATCGCAGAGTGAGACTTAGTCCTTCTCTGTGGCCTGCAGAGACAGAATCCTCAGCTTGACCCAAAAGCTCTTGGTGAGATGCCTGCCGCCTCTTGCCTTCTCTGCGGTATGTTCTGGACCTGCATCTCCCAGGGGACGCTAGAAGGGAGAAGCTGGAGGACCAGACAGACAACGGGCACCAGAGGTGGCCGCGTGCCAGGTGCAGGAGAAGGTGCCCGAGCTGCAAGTCTAAAACTCCGTCACTGTCGATTCAGGAACAACTCCGGTGGTTGGGCCCCCAAACAGAGAACCCCAGAGGCAGGACGGACCTATTGCCAAGAGGCCAGGACAAAGATGATGTGTGCTCTGGCTAAGAGTTGGGAAGAGACAGCTGGCTGCTGGGGGTAGGAGAAGAAGCTGCTGGAAAAGGCAGAGCTTGAACAGTGTGGGGCAGGAGAGGAGGAGGAGTAAAGGACAGAGACGAGGGAAGGGCAGAGATTTCAGGCTCAGGGAATGTGGTCTGCCTCAGTTTCTTCCTCAGACACAGGGATAATATAACTGCTTCCATCTTAGGTTTATGAGGATTAGTAAACATTTCAGAATAGCGCCCAGAATATGGTCCAGGCTTACGTGGTATATGTTAGCTCTTTTTGGTAGACTGGAACTTGTGGGAATCCTCCTGCCTCAGCTGCCTACACTCAGCAACTGTTAAGCTATTAATTGTCAGAAAGGAGCAAGGCAGAAGTCAAGAGAGGTAGGTTATGGGCCAATGAGAGAGAGGCTTCCATGACTGGCCAGGTTGTTGACTTGCAAGGTTTGGAGTAAGAGCAACGAACCCAGAATGAGGTTACAAGGACTTGAGTCTCAATTTCTGGAGCTTGTAACTTGGAATACTGTCCACACCACCCCTGGGAGTCTGTTTGCTCTCGAGGGCCTCTTCCAAATTCTACACTGTAAAGTGATGCAGAGGGATTGTGCTGGTGAGCACGGCCATGAGAAGAAAGAAAGGTTATGCCTGCATGGTGCGTGAAGATAGAGGGAAACACCACGGAAGGTTCCAGAGCTTGAGCTAAAACAAGGAGGTTGGAAAGAGTAGGCCTAGAGGGAAGAGAGGCTATTTCAGTCTGAACATACAGGGAAAAAAACAAAAAAACTAAAACAAGAGTAATACATTCTAGTAGAAATAACTGTCAAGAAATAGTTAAAATGCAGACCTGCATTCTGGGAACCATCTATAGAGTGCTAACTGGAAGCCGTGAGAATGAACGTCACCAACTCCTCTCCTTGACTCTCAGTGATTTGCCTCGACTTCTGAGAGCCACAGACCTAGAATATGACCTTGGTGGCTAGAAGAAATACTGATGTTGCAAGGCAAGGTGTCGGAAAAAAAAAATCAGAACCAATAGAAGTAGCAATATGTTTGCTCTTCAGGGGCCTGCGGACCAGCACGTGGGAAGACTTGAAGGAAGCGTTCACAAGAGGCCCTGATTTCAGGAGTCTGCCAGTGGGAGGTGGGGGCCTTGTCTCTGGGCCTTTGCATGACTTGTAGGTCGTGGCCCTGGCAGAAACCAAACCCACTCCCCGGGCCCCCCAGATTATCCTGGCTACCACTATGAGTTTTGAATTTTTCTTTTCTTTTAAAAAATAATTCATTGTACTTTATTTTATGTGTATTGGTTTGAAGGTGTCAGATCCCCCAGAACTGGAGTTACAGACAGTTGTAAGCTGCCATGCGGTTGTGGGGAATTGAACCCAGGCCCTCTGGATGAATAGTCAGTACTCTTAAGCACTGAGCCATCTCTCCAAGCCCTGAGTTTTGTATTTTTCTTCTCCTCCTCTCCCTTCAGGGGACCACTGGCAACCTTAAAAAAAAATAAATAAAATAACAATAAGCCAGACCAGGCAGTGGTGGCACACACCTTTAATTCCAGCACTCGGGAGGCAGACACAAGCAGATCTCTGTGAAGTTTGAGGCCAGCCTGGTCTACAGAGAGAGTATCCAGGACAGCCAGTGCTTTTACACAGAGAAACCCTGTCTTGAAAAACCTCACCAAACAAAAAAAAATCAGCCTAGCCTTCCTGTCACTGACTGCCCAGTTACCACACACTCCCTCTCCTGTGCTCTTGGGTCGGAAATTCTGTTGTACGGTTTAAATGTGTCGAGCAAAAGAATGCTGGCTTTGAAAAGAGCATTTCTCTTAGCCTTGTAATTAGGAGCCAAGGCCCAGGCTCTGACATGAAGGTTTGTGAAATCTCCTACTCACCATTCACTGGCAGCGAAACTTCCCATTGCTGGTCTCAGGGTGAGCAAGCAATCAGCAATGGTGACCGGTGTTGGCAAGGACGCCGTAGTGGTAGTAATGGTGGCAGTGGCATTGCTGTGGTAGTACTGGCAGGCGGTCACAACTTTCCAAAGTCATTGGCCAGAATTGCTCACCAAAAAAAAAAAAAAAAAAAAGCTACGTCCTTGTAGTAAGACAAAGTCTATTATTTTTGTTTTTGTTTTTTGTTTCTTGTTTTTCAAGACAGGGTTTCTCTGTGTAGCTTCGCACCTTTCCTGAAACTCGCTCTGTAGACCAGGCTGGCCTCGAACTCACAGAGATCTACTTGCCTCTGCCTCTCAAGTGCTGGGATTAAAGGTGTGCGCCGCCGCCGCCGCCGCCGCCGCCGCCGCCGCCGCCGCCGCCACCACCACCACCACCACCACCTGGCCAGACTCTATTTTATAACAACTGTAAGGTGGGGGATTTTCATTTTCGATGACCTAGTGCCTGTGGGACATCTTGGCCACAGGCAATTCATTCATTCAGCCATCACTGATTTAACAAGGAACTGAAGTTCTCAGAGCCAGGATAGCAGGGGGCTCCAGAAATAAGGAGTGTTTTATGTCTAAGGCCTTCTGTTAAAAAACTAAACAGTGGGTGGGAAGAAGGGGAATCATGTGAATTGGGTCTTGTATCATGCCAACACAGTTGGCAATTAGAGCCAAATTTCATGCCTCTCCAAATGCAAGCGTGTGTGTGTGTGTGTGTGTGTGTGTGTGTGTGTGTGTGTGTGTGTACGCCTTCTAGGCCTTTCTCCAGGTATAATACTTTAGGAGCTGACCATCCTGGGATTCAGTCTTCCTCCTTTCCCAAGTCTTAGGATTTCTCACTCCTAAACCTGACCCCGGTCCTCATGTCCTGTAATCCCAGCACTGGGGAAGCAAAGGCAGGAGAATCCTGAGTTCGAAGCCAGCCTGAGCTACAGAGTGAAGCTCTATTTAAATTGCACCAACAATAAAACCATCATATTAATTGGAGAGTACGTTTCATAAGTATCTTCCTACCACCTTCCCCAAATCCTGCCAGGAAGAGGTTTGGCCTGCTTCACTTTCCCACATACTTTTCCATCCAGGATTTTTTTTTTTTTTTTAAATCAAGCTTTGTCATTTCTTAGCTGAGTCTAGTTCAGTCCTGAGATCAGTTTTTATTTCAGTTCCTTTAGGCACTAGGCCAAATGACCCAGTGAAGGCTGATAAAGACTCACTGACCTAGGCATGGGAAGGGAAAGGGAGGTGAAGGATGTTTCTGGGTAATTCTAAAATAAATCTTTTCCCGTTTGTCCCTGACCTTTGGACAACCTCCTAAGTCTCTCTACTGTGGAGGTGGGGGGTGGGGGTAGGAAGAACAGGTGTTCTCAGCCAGCTGTAGGACCTTGACTAGGTTACCTTCTGGGCCTATTTCCTTCTTTACCAATAAGCACATAAGATGACAATAACAAGTCAAGGAGGTGCCTTTCATTTGTGGTTGTCTAGGACGCTCTGCACCTGAAATCTTGAAGCATTTCCCTGGGCCTTCTCTTAAGGTACAGCTTCTTTTAAAACTAGAGTTGAATTCTGATTCAATAGCATACCTAAGTGGTTGAACTTGGATCTGCTCCCATTTTCCAGGAGACACGAAGCATAATAATGTGTAATCCTAAAATCTAGACATCATTCTTTCAGGGCGGAGCTGGGGACACACCAGCTCAGGGAGGGATGCCTGGGGAAAACACGTCTGGGGTTTCACCCGTGTTATGTGGAGAGCACGTAGGCCTGGGATTTCTAAATATGAAACTTCTGGGAAACAGTGGGTGAGGGCTGGGGCAAGAAGTGGGAGGAGGCATGGAAAACTATAAACTAACTACTGAAGGCAAGTATTGAGTTTAGGAGCAAACTGAACACAAACTGCTGATGGTCCGAGACCAGAGAAAGCAACATTGGAAGAGTGCAAATTCAGCTCACTGTGCACACAGGAGGCAATTTGGTCCCCTGTCCCAGCTGTTCCAGACCTATAGCAGCTCCCGTACAGTTTTCTTTGGCTCAGAGAAGCAGAGGCCTCCCCCGAGCCCCGGCCCCCCTCTACCGCAAAGCAACTGGCTTCCATTACCCCTGACAGCTCCAGAGCAAGGAATGGTCCAGCCCCCGGCCCTGCCTGCCTGGCTCCACATCATTCCCTTTTATGGTGAAGGTAAAGCAAGAAAGGGGAAACCCGTTTCTAGCTGGAGAGAGGGTTGTAGAGATTCAGGGTGCTGCTACCCTCACCAGTGACCCTCGGACGTCTGTCTATTGCAGCCAACTCTCTTCTTCACCACAAACCCACGACCCCTCTGGCTTGTCCCAGCCCTTCCTTTCCTACCCCCTCCTTCACATCCGGGGGGTGATTTCCCACTTGGCCGAGGTCCCACGTTTGGTTTTTGATTCTGAGAGGGTCCGCCCTCATTTCGACGCCCACCTCCAGGAGTGGGATGGAGGAGGCAGGGAGCCCGCCTGAGACGGGCACTGGTCAAGTAGTCAATGATCCGCCTGTTTGGTAGGACGTGGTTTCAGAAAGACTAGCGCCCGTGAGAGCACCGGCATCCTCAGTCCTGTCCATTCTGCACTCCATCCCCACCGCCTGCGAGCCTGGGAGGGGACCGGGAGGGCAGGACCCAAAGGAAGCACCTGGCTGGGTCGGGCAGGGAAGCGAAGGGTGGCAGCATGCAGGAAAGTGAGTCGGAGCCTGCGGGTCAGGCCCGGCCTCCCGCCCGCAGCACCCTCGCCCTAGCCCACTCCTGGGCTCCGGGGAGGCTGCCACCACAACGTCGCTAGCAAACCGCGGCTCTCCCCGCACCAGCTGCCGCCAGCTGAGAAATCGCAGCCCCGCCCCGCCCCCTGCAGCTGGGCGGTCCCCAGGCTCCGCCCAAGACCCGCCCCCCGCGGCCGGGCGGCCCCTGAGGCTCCGCCCAAGACCCGCCCCCGCAGAAGGGCGGCCCCGAGGCTCCGCCCAAGACCCGCTCTGTGTGCGCGCGCGCGCGCCGCCCGGAGCAGACGAGTCGTCGGGGTAGAAAAGCCGGAAGTGCCCCGTTGGTCCCCGGGCGGCTCTACGAAGTTCCGGCTCAGGTCGCCTACCTCGAGCTTGTGCAGCGGTAGCATCGGAGCCAAGGCGAGCCGGTCAGGTGAGAGACCCCGGCGGAGGCTGGACCGTGGTGGCGAGGACCGGACCTGGTGAGGGCCCGGAGAGCGCGGCCCGAGGCTCAGTCCCTCCCCTTGTCCGCAGGATGATCACGGACGTGCAGCTTGCCATCTTCGCCAACATGCTGGGCGTGTCGCTTTTCTTGCTTGTGGTTCTCTATCACTACGTGGCAGTCAACAATCCCAAGAAGCAGGAATGAAAGTAGCGCTCTCTCCGCCCCAGGTAACGGTCCGGGCAGTGGCGCCCAGGCCCGGGAGAGCCGAGTAGTGAGGCCGCGCCAGGGCCTGCAGGCTTAGGGACGTCAAGTCAGGGAGTGCCGAGCCAAGCTTAGTCCAGAGCCGGGCCCCTGTGGTCGCACCCTGTCCAGTGCCTTGAAATACGGCTTCCTCCCCTAAACGGCTTCCTCCTACAGTGTAGGTGGGTTTCGGGCCCTCCCCAGGCTCTATTGTGAGGTTCCCATTAGCTAGAGGCCCAAGTTACACGGTCTGGTTACAGGGAGGCGTTGACACCAGTACAAACGTCCAAGTACGGGGGACCAGGCCCTTAATAGCCTCACTTTTCCAGAGGCTGCGGCGTTATTTAGGCAGGTTTGGGGGAAGGGCATGGTAGTGAAAGATGTAGACTTATTTCCATGTTCTGGAGCCAGTGACGTTGGTTTTTTATGGATGAACTACAAACACCAACCAGAGAGGAAAAAAGGGAGGGGGGACAGAGTCTGGAACCCAAGTGTGCTTAAAAATGTGAGGGGAGACGACGGGCTAGGCGGGGGTTGGCTCCTGAAGGACTCCCCCCCAGGCGAGCTGCAGCATTTTCCTTACTTCGGGTCTTTCCCCTTTTTTCTAGGGTTCCAGGACATAGTCTGAGGCAAGATGGAGGGTGTAAGGGGCCTGCACCCTTCACTTCATCTCTCCTACCCATCACAGCATACAAAGCAACTACACCCGGATTTTTCCAAACAACTTTTATTTCCTCAAAGTCTTCCTTAACCCTATGGAACAAGAAGCTGCCACTGAATAGGGCCCAGTATAGGGGCTGCTTTCTTTTCTACACCCTCCCCCCAATACAAAAATATAGATATGTATTTTTTGTGGTCCCAAAATCTTGTGCTGTGGAGGGAGGGAAGGGGTGGCAGGTCCCTGTTTTGTTCTGTCTCAAGGTGATGTTCTGCAAGGCCTCGGACAGTGTGGCCAGTATTCCAAGGAGCTATGGTTGTCACATGGTATCAGCAGCTGGAAGACGGGACTAACATAGCGTTTCACTGTGCTCCCTCACCTTAGGTCTACATCCTGGGCATGGAGGTAAAGGCATTGTCAGACCCTGGGGAAAATAGCGAGTGATGGAGATTTAGGGACCAAACAAACCTCACATTGGTTCAAGGGCCCCCTGCTGTAACAAATCCGGGTTGGGGAGTCAGAGAGAGTACAGGAAATAGGAGAAGAGGCAGGGGCAGAGCGGGGCCGTGGGGGGCCGGCCTGAGGCAGCCTGCAACAGAGAAGAGAGAGGAAATCAGGGTTGTGGAAACAGCCCCTTTTGTGGTCTGTTAGCCAAGGGCTGGGAGGTGAGAAGGGAAATGAGAAGGTGGGTAGGGACAGGCAGATTTATCACTGCACAGATGTCTGATACTAGAACTAGCTTGCTAGTGCCTAGGCCTTAAGAACCTAACTACAAGTTATCCTTTGAAGTGAAGACTGAGGCCATGGGAGAATAAAAATCAGGGACTAGATTATTAATGAAAGTGCATTTAGTCTTTGGATAAAAGAGAAAATGATCCTGAATGGTAGAAATGGGGGTGAAGGAATAGTAGAAATGAGGGGTAGAATGAAGGACTGGACTCCGGTGCTCACCCTGGTGTAGCAGAGCGGGGTCCCGGCTCCTGCTCACTGCTCTCTCTGGTTTGGGGGACAGGGGATGTGGGGCTTGAAGAGCCTCTCATCCCTCTGCGAGTCGGCGGTGAGCTCCGGCCCAGCCTGGGCCTAGCCTGTGTGGACAGGGGTAGTCTAAGAGGTTGGGCTCTTCCAGGAGGCTTTTCTGCTTCTAGAGCTTCCATGCAGAAGAATCTAGCACAGAAATCAACAGAGGTGCTAGGACCTTGAACTCCTGGGCACTGTGCCTAGCTGAGAGAATGAGGTGGTGGCAGCTATAGAACTCCCAGATTCAGTTTAGGACAACATGCCAGGTCCTACTTATCTCAGGGTGGCAAAAGGACCCAGCATTTTACCTCCATGGGTATCCCATGGCTAAGAGGTGGCTGAGGAGAGAAGCACTATGGAGAAAGATGGTAGAGAACTAGCAGACCTCCCTCAGCTTTCTGAGCCTCCGCCCCTGCCAGGGCAGCTGAAGCTTCATCAGTCAGCTGCCTCTACCCAACCATAGTCAAACTAGGAAGAAGAGCTTGTCTGAGTTGGAGGTGATGGTAGGGCTGTTACTAGGAGCAGTAACCAGATGTGTTACCTGGGGAATCCGGGACCCCTCCTGGCGGAAACTCTCCTCGGGCAGGTCTGGTCAGAAAGAGAGGAGAAGCTAAGGACAGGTAGGGAAAGCCAAAGCTAGCAGGCTGCGGTTGGGGTGCATCTGGCAGGGACAGTGGAGTCTGAAACAAGCAAGATACCTGGCTGATTGGGACTGGGTAGGTTAACACAGGTACCATGGCAGCTCTGCTAGACTGGTGACAGGAGGCTGTCGAACAGGACTGAACAGTTGCCCTCCCAGTGCTCAGGAGAATAGTGCCTTCCTGGGTTCTCCTAATGCCAAGGGCACGGAAAGACCCCCCCAAATTTTACCTGCAAACGAGTCCTAATGCAGGGGATCCGAGCACCAGCTCCTAGCAGACTTTTCCCAATCACCATGACAGCCTCTGGCTTGTCCCCTGAAGACGAGAATGAGCAGCTGCTCCCTAGAGAACAGAGGAAATTGATCATCAAGGTAGGACTAGAAGGGACGGGAACTTCACTCAGATCAGTTTCCTGACCTTGTTTTGTTTTCTTTATAGTGCTGGGAATTCAATCTAGGATTTCACGCTAAGCCTATGCTCAACTGCTGCGCCACACCAGCAGCCTTCACCCTCAGCATCAGTGACTAACTGGCAGTACAGTCACTTGTTGTTACAGTGATTTTTGTGCATAGTAGGATGTGTATCAACATCCCTACCTTCAACTATTGGTACTGTTTCCTCCTTAGGTCCTTGCCCATGGTAATAACCAGAACCTCTTTGGATGCTGTCATATGCTCCCTGGGTGGCAAAATTGCTTCTGAGGGGTTCTAGTCTGATCTAAGGAGTGAAGCTGCCACTTTGGGTTAAAATTCAACCCTCAAGTTTAATGACTCAATCTGTAAGCCTTAGAGCCCACTCCAGTCATCTGTTTTGGTATTTAGGAATGAAGTCCAGCTGGGCATAGTGGACTTTTTCATCCTAGCATTCCAGAAGTAGAACTGGAAGGCCAACTGGTCTATATAATGAGTTCCAGGACAGGCAGGGCTTCACAGACCTGTCTCCAAGGCAGAGTCAGGGAGTCCATTATGTACAACTGGACTGAAGACTAACTTGATTAAAAATTGTTAGGCTGGTACAGTATATGTTGGACTCAATCATAGAAAACAATCCTGCTGGGCATGGTGGTGCATGCCTTTAATTCCAGCACTCAGGAGGCAGAGTCAGGTAGGTCTCTATGGGTTTGGGGCCAGCCTGGTCTACGGAGAGTTCCAGGACAGCCAGAACTACAAAGAGAGACCCTGTCTCAAAAGAAAAAAAAGAACAATCCCATTTAGTTCCTTATACCACTGGATCTCTAACTTTAAAAGGAGTAGGTGCCTGTAAGTTTAGTTAGGGTATAGGATCCATTTATAATCAAAATAGGTGAAAAGCCTGTGTTTTTTCAAATGTTCCAATTTTATCCCCGCTCCTAGCTCTTGCAGTTAGGGAACTTGGGTAAGAAGCACTTTGCAGGTAGGAAAAGTCCTCAGATTCTTTTACTACAAGTGAGGACTAGATAGTATAGAGCAGTTCCTGCACAGAGTGAAAGTTCAGTAAATGTTAACTGTTAACTTTATTTTAGAAATTCATCTCATTGCATTCCAACCTCCTATACAAAGGCACATGTGGTAGGAATATGAGGTACCAGAATAACTTGCATCTGCTCTGAAGTGGCCTTGACATCAGGTCAAGAAGGAAGTCCAGGTGAGGTAGCAGTATGGCTGAAGGGGTTTCTTCTTGAAGCTTAGTTGGTAGCCTGTCTAAGCCCTGGGTGGTAGGGAAGGTAAGCTGGGCAACCTAGAGTTCAGGGGCTGTGGGTACAGACCTGATAAGTTGAGTGAATTGGGCAGTAGGCAGGAGCCCAGGTTTCGTGAGGAGGCTGGGCCAGAACTAGGAAGAGTTGGGGATGGGGCCAGGCTGCTTGTGGTAGGTCGGTGGTTGAGTGGCTGCTGCCGCCGTCTCCTGTCTGGGCACCGGGGCTCTGAGTGGAAAGGACACAAGCAGGTACAAGATGAAATAAGTGAAACACTTATGATAGCCTTCACTGACATGGTTTCCCTTTGGTCAGCCACTTAAGAACAGTGTTCCCAGCCTTCGTCTTCTTGTAAGTCCTGAAATCTCTAAGGCCCTTTCCTCACCAAGTGCATTGTGTCAGACATTTCTACCTGTTAAGTCCCTGACCGCGCCCCCCCCCCCCCCATTTACATTTGTTGAGTCAGACCCTAAAGGTCGGCGCTGCAGTGGAATCTTACTCAGGCCATCCCCAGTGTCTAGATGCAGATCTTTCCTTTGCCATTCTTTCTCCCTTGACTTCTGCATGTGGCTAAATTCTGAAGGTCTTTTTAAAGATGACACCTACTCTAAACCTTTACATTCAGAGTCCTGTGTTGTGTCTCCTGGCTACCTATCATTAGGATGCTGGCTTGATCACTCATCCCTCAACCGTTGTTGCTACTAGCTGTGGGGTTCCTTTGAAATTTCCCTTTCTCTTTTTAGGGAGTACCTTGGCTCTCTCCCATGTTCCATCTCAAATGTCAGCTCCCTGTGTTACCTTGGCCATTTACAGGCAGAATTAGTTCTCAGCCCTTTTTTCACACGGCTAGTAGTTGTTTATAGATCAGTCACCTCTTACAGTTTAAGGGCATACGTAACCTCTAGGGGTAGTACCCTGATGCATTCCTTTGGCTAGAACTTGACAGCTACAGGTTCTGAAGGGTGGGGTCCCAGAGACACAGATGGTGGGTGGATGGGAAAGGGGACTTCAAGTTCAGTAGCTTTTAGCAGGTGCCATGCGCTCTTGAATTATCGTAGAACCAAAGAAAACTGGTGTCAGTATTCCAGATGTCCTCTTTTTTTTTTTTTTTTTTTTTTTTTGGTTTTTCGAGACAGGGTTTCTCTGTGTAGTTTTGCGCCTTTCCTGAGACTCACTTGGTAGCCCAGGCTGGCCTCGAACTCACAGAGATCCGCCTGCCTCTGCCTCCCGAGTGCTGGGATTAAAGGCGTGCGCCACCACCGCCCGGCCCAGATGTCCTCTTAATACAAGCTCTAGGTGTGTGGTGTGGAAAGTGTCCAACTCTGCAAGTCAGCGACAGTGACTGACTTCAACTTGTCTACACTGAGTTGTAGCAGACAGTGCCATGCACATAACAGTACAAACCTGTAATCCCAGCATGCAGAAGGTTGTGGCAGTGTGATCACAAGTTCTAGGCCAGTGTGTGCTTCATAATGAGGCCCTGTTTGAAGGCATATTTCTGATCTATCTTAGAATGGAAGCCCTTCTGGCTAAGTGACACTACTGGATACCAATTAGAGTCTAAGGTGGATAGTGTAAGAGTACGAAACAGCCAGACCTTAGGGGGCTAGTGAGAGTGGAAATGCTGTTATGACGGCAGAAGTCACCTGAAACAGTCACCCTTGGTGACTTGTGATACTCAAGTGTACATATAGACCTGGTGGTTTTGATTTAAAATGTGGGCACTAGACCAGGTGGTGGTGGCGCACACCTTTAATCCTAGTACTCAGAAGGCGAGACAGGTGGATCTCGAGGCCAGCCTGGTCTACAGAGTGAGTTCCAGGACAGCCAGGGCTGTTACACAGAGAAATCCTGTCTGGGGGGAGGGGGATTTGGGTACTAAAATTGTCTCTTAGGGCTGATTGTGTACCTTTAAGGCAGATCTCTGAGTTTGAAGCCAGCCTGATCTACACAACTTTTAGACAAGCCAGGGTTATATAGTGAGACCCTGTCACAAAAATGAAAGCATGTTCCTCAGCACAGAAGGCAGAAATAATAGGGTGCAGATGATCAGAGATCATGTCTATATACAGGCAAGCTGAAATCATGTGATAGGGTGATCCTTCACCTTACCCTAAGGAAATAATGAAGAAGCAGGAAAGTTGGAGTATGGTAATGCACATCTATAATCCCAGCCTCTGGAGGTGGAGCCGGGAAGAAGGAATTCAAGGCCAGTTGTCTACAAAGTGAGTTTGAGCCCAATTTGGGCTATATGAGATTCTGACACATTAAAAAAAAAAAAAGATTAAAACCTTTGGGACATATGTAGGTTCTAGTAATAAATGGAGTGCTGAATGTCACTCCAGAAATAATGAAGCAAACCAGATAAAAGATAAAGCTCAGGAATCTGATCCCTAATGAGTTTCTGAAGAAAAGGCAAGGTCTGGTTGGTCTGGAAAATATAAGGTATTAAAGACAGTATTTCAATCAATTAAAGACTGCCGTAACACCTGTCCAGGCCTTCCTGTAATTTGTCAGTGAGAACACATGGCTGGCTCACTTTTTTTTGGTCGGGGGGAGGGATGTTTTGAGATAGGGTCTCTCTGTAACAGCCCTAGCTGTCCTCAAATTTACAGAGATCCCCCTGCCTCTGCCTCCCAAGTACTGGAATTAAAAGTGTGCACCACCACCACCTGGCTTTAGCTCACTTTTGTGTTTTGACTTTTGACTTAATCCAGGACTTATTCTATTCCTGTTGAGAGGATAAAAGGAGCCCCAATTCTGGATTTAGTTTGAAGTCCAGACAACAGCTTAGTGCTGAATACAGGGTAATGTGATTGGCACTGCTTCTGAAGGTGATATTTCATGGTAACAAGCTGGGACTGGCAGGATAGGACTGGAGCTTATCACAGATTACACGGTCTGGTAAATTGAGCCAGGCTGCCCTCACCTGCAAAGAGTTAGGATGCATGCATGTTCTAAACACTAGAATCGAAGGTGTCACAGTTGGAAATACTAGTCTCTTGCTTTATACCTAGACTCGACATCTCTCCATGCAGTGCCCAGATATTATTGAGTCCTTGGAATGCTCACGCAGCTGGTTCTTATAACCCTTTAAAAATTAGAAAGATTAGATAAGCATTTAATTTGATCCCAACTAAACTTTTCACTCAACATACAATAAATACTTGCTGAATACTGAAGTGTTAGGCATAGTGCTAGGTCCTGGTGTTGGGGGAAATTTCCTGATACTGGTTTGCAGTGGAAAAGGTAAAGGTGAGAGAGACAGCCAGTCCTACTGACTCACTCCAGAGGAGCTGCCGTGGAGAGCTGGACATTAGCTCCTCTACCAAACGGTGCCTGTCAGCTGAGCCAAGGCGTGACTAGACCAGGAAAGAGTTCCGGGAATGCCAGGTTCAGGCGACAGAGCTGGGAGACGGATGAGAGGTGCTGGTTATGGGGTGACAGTTAAAGGCTCGTCTTGATACTGCCTCATCTTTCACATCACTATGGGCTGAAGGGCCAAGACTAGAATCATGCAAGTGGGAAACCTAGGATGCAAAACTGAAGGGGGGCTAGTGCTTGATGATGGAACTTTGTGTCTGGGTGCCTCACCTGCTGCTGCGTCATGGTGAGGAGACCTGCCTTGTCACCCTGGCCCCTTGAGTTCACCTCTGCTTTGGCAGTGTCGTGCATGCCTCTGGCTTTGCGTCCACACTGTACTGTTCTCCAGTGACCTCTTCCCTACAGCCACAGCAGCTACAGATAGTGTTGCTGGTGTTTCTGAGACGGTAGACTGTCGTGTGCTACAGATCTGGGAAGGTAGCCAGAGCATGTTTTGCAGGCGGGCAGTCAGCTAGATTCTGGCCCTAAGGTCAGGTACTATTTGGCTTCCTGTGGTAAGAGCTTTCCTCTTTGTCTGAAGTTGGTGATTTACTGGCTTTCTACAGCACCATCTCCAGCTTGAGATGGAGCCTTTCAGACCAGTTCCCTGCCTGCCTTAAGCTGCTGGCTGAGCTGCCCAGATCTTTCCTGAGAAAACTCCCTGGAACTCCTAATTTCATATCTGTTCTAGTCAATAAAACCAATAAAATGTATAGTTAAATATGACATACACAGTAATTGAAATTTTTTATGGGGAGGGTGTGTAGAGCCTCAAACTCACTATATAGGCAAGGGATGACCATGTCTGTCTATATCTTCAAGTGCTAGGATTACCGGCATGTACCACCACACCTGACATAGAAATTTTACAAATAAATTCACAAGTCAAAACAACAAAATTATCAAACCACAGTCCAAATTTTGGGGTCATAAAGTATACCTCATTTATGGTTAATATTTCTGAGATCTGGGGGTCATATTTTTTTTTTCTAGCTTTGAAAACAGGCCAGCCAAGATGGCTGAGTGGACAGACACCAGGCCTGACAAGCTGAGTTCAGTTTCCAAGACCCACATGGAGAAAGGGAAGAACAATTCCCATCAGTTGTCCTCCACACGGGTCCCACGACATGCGCCCTGCCCACAGACATACGTACACTCACACACAAGAAATAAATATAAATAGCTTGCTGTGCTAGAAGCCAGAGAGCCAGAGGTGTGGAAGCAAATGTCACATGGTAGGACAGATCACCCTCGACAAAAAAGTTTTCTCAAGAGTTGACTGAAGATGCCATGTCCAGATGTTAGTCTGCATTGCAGCCCTATCTAAAATCAGAACCAGTCTCTCTTCCTTGGGCTCTTAAAGAACAGTGCCAGCAAATGCCTGCCAGAACACTTTTAAGGGCCTCACTTTTTAACTCCGTACAGTGTCTATTTTGATAGTAACTTTCATCTTGACCTCTTAATTCAAAGCCATAGTTTTCTGCTTTTACAAATATTTATTCAAGTCTTGGGGCATCTCTTCTCTACCCAGCTCTTTCTGTTCCAAGCTTGTTCACCCGAGGAACATGCCTTCTCACTTGACATTACTGGCACTTCTATGTGGTAACTTAGATCTCCAGTTCTCTACTTGCCTTTACTATAGTTCTGCCTACAAGGCATCTCCATAGATAACCTAAGAAATCTATGTCTAAAGTAGCTTTTCACTGTTTTTCCCCAAAGTGTCTTCATGTCACCATAACTTCCCTGTGGGACATAGCTTTGAAGCCTCCTAGCTCATCTGCCTTCTACCATTACTGAATGCTGCCGCTTCTGCTCTGATGCTTAGACGTCTCCCTGTTGCAGGCCTTGGTCCAGGCTCTAGTTGCTCATGTGTAAACAAATGACTGCACGCCTCCCCTCTCCCTGTCCAGACGCAGAGCCCAGTCTCTTTGTTCTCATTTTCCTTAGCATATAGTTGCTACCATATGCCTCATTTTAAAACATCCTTGTTTTCAAAACAGTTCTACTTCCCACGTTTCTTTACCAGATTCTGTGGGTGAAGGGTGTAGTCCTTTGTATGCCAGTTAAGTATACATGCTTTTGCTGTCCACCCAGGCTGTGTTTCTGATCATGGCTGTCATTTCTCACTTCTGGAATGTTTTTGTCAAAGCCACATACTATTTATTTTTCAAAGCTGTTTCTCAACCGAACATTCTTTGCTTAATTACTCATGACCTACCACAGTAGCTCCCCAAATGCCCTGGATGTTTATAATGTGCATGTCCTTTTTATGTGTATTTACTCTCTTCTTTCTGCTGTTAAGCTTCAAGTCAGTCAACCAAGAATTACTTAGTATTCAGGCTGCATATTCTCTATTAGTCAGTCCTCTGGGGAAGTAACAGAGAAAGAATACAAGGCTCTCACATCAAGGATTTCAGTGCAAAGTTCTGCATCAGGGAGTGGGGCTAGAGGATGTCACCAAAATACTGACTAAAAACTGCCTATGGCTGGGAATGATAGCCTGCCCATAATCCAACAGTTGGTAAGTTGAAGCAAGAGGATCCTAAACCAATCTAGGCTACAGAACTCAACTCTGCCTCAAAAAGACAAAAGAACTGCCTTGAATCCTCATGTAATGATATAGAGAAGGACCTTTGTGGTCAAGGACAAAAGATTTATAACGCTGATGAAGAAATGATGAGCTGTGATCTAGGAAAGGCTGACAAAAGAAAGAAACAAAAAACAACAGAAAAACTTCGAGATTTAACATGGGAGACTGGCTATACTGGAACCTGAAAGCCAAGCTGGAAAAACTACCACTTAAGGAGTACATCACTCTTTACCACTTTACCCCATGAGGAGAGTCTCATTAGGTAGCCCAGATTGGCCTTCACCTGTGATTCTCCTGCTTCAGCCTACCAAGCCAGGGTTATGGGTATGTGCCACCACACCCAGCTGGATGAGCTGTTCCTAAAGCAGTCTAAGTTTTCTCGTCAGAAAAATGGGAACATCATCTATCCCATAGGACCTGGTTAGATTAAGTGAAGCTATTTATGATATTGTCTCATTCATTATTAAATGCTATCTAGATATGAAGCATCATGATTACTAATTTAATATGTTAAAGCACAGTGCATATAAGTATTTATTCCCAAGTTAGACAGATTCTCAAAGGGGGTTAGAATATAAACAGAACCAGGTTTCATATCAGAAATAGGAACATCCTAGTTAGTTGAAGCTGGGCTTCCTCTGCAGCTTCTCTAAGTAGCAATCAGATTTGCAGACACTGACCAGGGCATATCAGGGCCAATACAAAAGCCAGGCTGCAAACGGACTAGTACAAAAATGCTCATAGTTCCAGCTTACGAGCCTCCATGTTTGACAAGATTTCTATAGCCCAGAAAACGCCCACAGTACTGATTTGTGGTGTGTAGTTCTAGAACTAATATGACAAAATTCTCTCCCCCAACACAACCCAGCTTCCCACCAGCTTTTGTTCCCCCATCCCCACCCGCTTCAAGCCCATGCATTGGTCATAAACTTCTGACCCAGAATCTCTTACCAGGTGAGACCTAAAACTTACTAATGCCTATTGTGCCGTGGTGCACATTGATGAACAGGGATATACGGCTGGTTTATATGTCTGGAATAGAAGCTGTTTCAGTTCTGCTTCTCCTTGGAAGAACTGGAATCTTGAATTACTATCTGAATAGCCGTGAAGCCAGGAAGTATCAGGCCACAGAGGCCGTGGACAGTGCTCATCATTCTACAGTGCTAGTTTGAATTTCCTCCTACTGCCAACAAGAAGACACTGCAACATTGTCCTCGATATGGAAGTTCCATGTCTGTGTTTGGCTCTGCTTTAGCTAGTGTTTTGTCCTTGGAAATGTCCCTGGCTCCTAGCATGTGCTGAAGCTACAATCCCCAGGACTTCTTCCTGTGGCCGGCCATACACAGTGCTGCTCTGAAGTCGTGCCGCAGGAAAACACTCGCAGGAGAGGCTGGAGGTTCTTCTGCTACAGACTAGTTTATTGAGTCACCCCTGGTGTGTCTTCAAGCTCTCTTCCCCCAGCAATGCCCCAAACAACCGAACACCTGCTGCAGGGTCTCCCAGACTGGCTTACCTCTGACAGGGCCCAGCACCCGATGGCTGACCTTCTGGGTGCTGGAGCCCAGGCCTGGCAGCCCTGCAGGCCGACTGCCATGAAAAGGAAAGCTGGGGGAGTTCTTCATCTGTGGAGAGGTTTGTTGGCTACCGCCACCACCGCCACCGCCACCTGTGCCAGTGCTGAAGCTTCGCGCTCGGCTCAAGGCGTTTTCAGAGCAGGAAACGGGCACTCCACTGCAAAGAAGCAGACACCAGTTAAGGCCTGGGAAGAAGGGTCCTAAGGCTTCCTTAGGATATGGCAATTAAAATTCACTTCCCGCGTCAAAGGGCATAGGAACCCATTCCCAGGAAGGAAGGAAGGAGGGAATGCATGCCCATGGATGGAGAATCTAACTTGGGACGAAGCCCCTAATCTTGGAAGGGTCATCCTAAGTAGCTTTATTTCATAAAGGATTTCTCCCTTATTTTGTTGGTGCTGGCTCTAGAACCCTTACCACAAAGACAGGGGTTTTGTGCACTGCTCTGGATCTAGGAATCCCTTGGACTGACTTTCAGCTCCCTCAGATGTAGCTCCAGGTGAAAGGGACGAGGCCCCCATTCTCAAAAACTGAAGTAATCTCACCAGTTTTCATTTACCCAGGACACACCATGTGGCACCCCGCTCCCCACCCACCCCTAGAGCTTGCCAACCATCCAGCACTCTGCGTGCTTGCTGTGCTGCTGGTCTTACTTGTTACTTTTGGGAGGAGTCCGAGAACCTCTCTTCTTGTTCACGCCCACATTCACAGTGCTGCTCAGACCTCTGCTGTTGCGCACATGCTTCAGCATCCAGGCCCGCAGGTTAGTGAGGCTGTTGTGTTCTGACAGCACAATCCGGGGCCATGGGTTACATTCGGCCATATCCAGGGCTGCGATGGCCATAGCTCTTCCCACCTGCGGGGAGTTCAGTGTGGTTCAGTCTTTGTCCTCTCATCTAGCTGCTGTTTGGGGGTGTGGTACACAGCACAACAGGAGAGAAGAGGCTAGATGTAACAGTGGGTACCCTGGAGTTTGTGCCCAGGTTCTTTTACTCAAGTCTGTCCACAGCTTGCTGCTCTGAGCAGGGGCTGGTGTGCTTTTGGTTGACACTATGAGTGAATTTCCCAGAAGAAAGACTTTGTATCTTTTACAATATGAAGTTCTATTTCTTTTATTTGCCTAGAAAAAGACACATTAAGACTATAATAATGGGTGCTTTTGAATGTAGGGGTGAATCAATCCATGAGGAAGATCAGCTGAGGCGAGGTGATTTACTTAGATGTGCCAGGGTTGGGATCAGAAATCATGCCTGTGTTCCTGCCTATCACCATGACAGTCACCTGAAGAAAATAAACAACCCTGCAGAGCACCTGAGATTTGGGCATCGACTCTTCCCAGGTTTTGGGGTTCCCACTTTCCCACTTAGTCTGTGGATTCCTACCTGCTCAAACAGTTCCACAGTGTATCTGGAGGGGAAGGCTGGCGGGGGAGGGGGGCTGGCACGTCCATTGTCGTGGCAGGCAGCAGGGATGCTGTTTACTGAGCGTCCAGTGTTGTAGTTGCATTCAAGTGTGTAGCTAAGACACAGAGACCTGTATCAGTGTCTTGCCTGAACAGGGCTCAGGACAGAATGGTGAGGGACAGTGTGGACGGCCTAGAAGGTAATCACTTGGAAACAAGACCAAGAGAAAGTGCTAATAATTCCCAACTAACAACTGACTGTGTGCCCAGGAAGTCCTCCAAAAATAAGACTCCCAGATTAATGCCAACCAAGACTCTCTTAAGACTTGGGTGGTTCCAGCCCTTACACACCCTGGAACAAGTGTTTTTTCTTTAAAGAAGTTATTTTCTCAACTGTGCCAGTTTCCTCCCAACCTGTGTATTATCCCTGAGGCTTTGTAGATGGCAACACGGCCGCTTCCCTCTTTGGACTGGCCATCTCTACGGTCTCGGGCATACATGTTCTTCTCTGAGAAATTACAGCCCTGGAAGTCAAAGTGGGCTGAATTCAAGGAGATGAGCTTTGGATATAGCATGTTTTCCACCTGTGTGGGGGAGGAAAAGGCAACTCAGAAGACAGCACAGGAAGAAGGGACAAGGGGCAGGAGAAGAAGGCAGCTAGTCATGTGACTATGTAGCATAAACCATTATAACCATTAGCAGTAATCAGTGTTTCTTGAAGTCTCACTGTTGAACACTATTTCTTTTAAGATTTCCCCTCCAAATTTTCCTTCTGCTCTGGTTCTCAAGCTCTACAGAAGACTGGGGGTGCTGGTAGCTTGCTCTTCCCTCAGGGGTCATGGATATGATGGCTAAGCTGTAAGGCCCTCATGCCATCTCTTTGAAGCTTGTGCAGAGGTAGCATGCACAGGCCATCCTGCTTCTCCAGAAGGCCACCTTCCCACCTTGCCTGTCCCCTAGCCCTCATCTCCTAGCCTGCAATGCTGCCACACAGTCCCTAGAGTCCTACCTGGGTGCTCTCATCACTAAAGCTGTTTCCATACATGAAGCAGCCCCTTTTGGAAGCATGTCCATGCAAGTCCACATAGTAAGCAACACCACTCTCTTTTGGGGGGATGGTGTCAGGGGCTGGCTCCTCCAGTTCAGGAGGCTGCTGTGGCATAATCCACACAGTATTATCAGTCTTCTCTTCTGCTGACTCTGTCTCAGTCCAGGTGTCAACGTTTTCCCCATCAGGTGACTGCCCATGGTGGGCTTCGTTGTGGAGGTTATTGGCTTTCTCGAGGTCAGAAAGAGGAGTCTCAAGAGGGAGATGGAGACTGGGCTGCTGGACACTGGGACTCTTGGAGTTGAGACGGGAGTGCACGTGATGGTAGAGAAGTACAGCTTTGGCGCCATAGATGGCTGGGTGCAGGACAGCGTCAGGCTTCAGGTACTGACGGTTCAGATTCACTCCACGTGAGTCTGTGCTGTAGGAAGACAGGACTGAACAGGGTCTAGGAGTCTGGGCCAGCAAGAGACACTAGAGTAGGGACAAGGAGACTGGAGACTTAAATTACTGGAAAGAAGGAGGACACGGCCTTTCCTTGACTTGTCCCCTACCACAGCAATCAAGGACAGTTGAGTTCCCTCTACCCAAGGAGTCTTCACCTGTCCCACTTTAGCCCCCACCCAGGAGTGTGCTTAGATGCAATCACACCCCTCATCTCACTGGAACATTAGAGGAACTTGTCCTTGTTCCGGTACAAGAGGACCAGACATACAGACAAGTCAGAAGGCTGGCTGACTTTCACAGAGAAGTGGATGGAAGAGAAACTGGGGAAAACCCAAAAAGACTGTTTAGGCTACTTACCGGTAGTGACCCCGAACCACACCATCAGGGTTTAACATGGGAATCAGCTTAAAGACAAAGAGTCGACGTAGGGTTTGCGCCCGGGGGTCATCAGGTCGAAGGATGAAGTCCAAAAAGCCATTGAAGACAAAGCTAGATGGAGTCTCTCCAGGGTGTACCCTGCTGCTTAAGAAGAATATCTGAGGTGGAGAAGAAAGCAGAGGGAAGGTCAGTGGTGCTCCAGTTCACTCGGACATGTGGGCAGAAAGAGCCATGAGACTTCTAGCTGGCTGGCTGCCAGAGGTACAGGAATGCAGTCCTCTGCCCTGGGCTACAAGCTAAGCTGGGTCCAGAATGTGTAGAGGTGACGGCTTTACATTCTCCTCAGTGGCTGGAGCTAGAATAAGGCCAGAGTACTGTGTTATTTTCTTTTCTTTTCTTTCTTTTTTTTTTTTTTGGTTTTTCGAGACAGGGTTTCTCTGTGTAGCTTTGCGCCTTTCCTGGAACTTGCTCTGTAGACCAGGCTGGCCTCGAACTCACAGAGATCCACCTGCCTCTGCCTCCCGAGTGCTGGGATTAAAGGCGTGCGCCACCACCGCCCGGCCTGTGTTATTTTCTTTATGTGTCTGTGGGCACCTGTGGAGGCTGCAAGCCGTTCTCTCCCCTGGAGCAGGAGTTACAGGCAACCACACACAGCGTGGTGCTGGAAACCAACCAAGGACCCTCTGGAAGAGTATCACGTGCTCTTCGACACTGGGCATCTCCTCCACCCAAGAGCTTTCTCTTCTCCCCACTCACCCTTTTGCCTGTGAAACGGAATGGTCGGGGAGTGCTAAGGTCAGGAAACAGCTGCTCTAGACGGGGCTCCCGATCTTCTCGAAGCCCATGGCAAGAAGTGACTGTTAGTAGATCTACCCGAAGTCCATCCAGAGAATGGCAGAGCAGCTCCCGGTGGTAATAAATGCTATCCAGAGGACTATGGGGATAAAATCATGAGTCGTAAGTCCCTAAAGTCTTAGCAAGAAGTGGGCAGCATCACCAGCTCAGGACTTGAGTTATCTGGTCCCTCCCCAGAACCTTTGGGGCCTCTTAGTCCTTTGAACTGGTGAGCCTAAGGATGTTTGTGGGCCTACACTGCCAGAGGCAGAATACAGGACTGAAGCTGTGTATGTGCGTGCGTGCATGTGTGCGTGTGTGCGTGTGTGTGTGTGTGTGTGTGTGTGTGTGTGTATGTGCGCGCGCGCGTGTGTGTGCATGACATGCCTGTGGAAGTCAGAGGACAACGTGCAGAAGTTGTTTCTCTCCTGGCCTGTCAGTTCTGGGGATGAATTCGTATCACCAGGCTGCAGCATGCACCTTCTCTACTCACTGAGGCATCTTGCGCCATTCCTCCACCCCTTTATTTCGGGTGAACTTTTCCTAGTTTGTGGGACGTCAGGGTAGATTTGTGCAGACAAAGAGCTGTCATCAGAGAGGTAGGTGAAGACGACATGCCGAGCAGCCACGGCACCGGCTAAATTCTACACAACTGGTGAGAACTGGGCATGTGGGGGATGCCGTGTAGGTGGTGGTACGGTTGCACAGGAACACCTTTCTCAAAACGGTGTGTTCTGCGCAGGGCAAAGACTGGTGACGTTCTGGCTAAGAACTCTTAGGACAGACGCCAGAAGCAGCAGAGGTACTGTAGGCGCTAAGACAGTGTGGCAGGGGTAAGGATGGGCTGGCACCTGTTAAGGGCAGAGTACGTCTCTGGAAAGCGCTGGTCCAGCTGGTTTAGCAAATCCTGGCAGTCACTGTAGGAGAATGGGTAGCAGAAGGCGAAGAAGGTGGTGGCCCCCCGGCCCTCCACAAAACGGTGCACAAAGGACAGCACGAACTGTGTCTCTGTCATCTGGGGAGTGGAGAGGAAGAGGGAGGGGACAGTCATCTAGATCAGGAGTGAGCTCCTCCTGTGGGGACACCAGGAACTGACCTCTCGCCTTCTCACCTTCACCAACTCCCCTCCCTGATACTTTCCACATGAGAAAGAGCCAGCTTCTCCAGGCTTGCTGAAGTAGAGGCTCATCTTGGACCCCAGCTAGGGGTGGAAGAGAGAAGATACTAAACCTCAGGGGCTCCACCTGCCTAGTGCTCTCTTTAGGAACGTTTCCTCTGCTAGCACTCAGGCTTTCCTCTAATGAAGAACTTACCTCAAAGGTGGGTCTGTCTCGAATGCGTTCCCAGCGTGGCCGGGAAGGCAAGGTGCGCACGAAGGGGGCCATGCCCTGAGAATACAGCTTGCTTTGCTTGTTCATGTTCATAATATTGATCTTGATAAGTTTGCCCGGAGTTCCTCCCCGGACACTGAAGTAGAACCATGATCTGAGAACCGAAAGAGTGGCCGGCTGTCAGATGTGGGGAAAGCTGGATCCAGTCAAAAGAGCCACGAGCCATTCAGTACGGAGGAAGGGAGGGGGGTTGTAGTGTGCCGTTATGTGCAAAGTCAAAGGACTGGCCCCACTCCGCACGGGCACCAGGACACCCCACCCACCCTCTCAGTCCTCATACCTGTTCCCGTTCTCAAATTCTGTTTCCGCACAGTCTGGCCGGGTCCACACGTTGAACTCGTAGTCAGGGGAAGCAATGCCACCAGTGGGGACCGAGGCCACCCCTCCTGCTCCTTCCCCATCACTAGGCACAGGCTCCACCTTTTCCACATGGGCTAGGTTCCCTGAATCAAAGCGAGAACTGAACAGCAATCCCCCACAGCGCAGCTCCATGGTGGGGCTGGGAAAGCATCCTCTTGCCCCACACTGGCCCTGAGAGCTGGGGGAAAAAATGAAAGGGTGTAGGGAGGAGGGGGGGAGAAAAATGCAACAATGTTCTTGAGTATCTCTAGGTAAGTAAGGATGCTTTTAGTACTCGACGAAGCAAAATACTCCTTTTCTTAGAAAACATGGACGTAGCCTTCCAGCAAGAGAGAAAGCAGAACTCTGTCCCTGGACACCAAAGGGTTAGGAGTGACCTAAAAGACCCCATTTTACTACATCGCAGCTGTTGCCAAATCCAATGCTCAACGGGAAACACTAGACTCTCATGCTTCTCAGAAACCTGAAGAGCAGAGCCGAGAGGTCAGATGGCTGCCACCGACTGTACGAGGGGCCATTTTAAAATTTCCTAGACTGGCTTTGTACTGTGCAGCCCGGAGCAGGAAGAACCACATTTCTAAGTGTGAATGGTGGCTTCCTTTCTTTACCCCTTTGTCTCCACGCGCACCGACTAGAATCATGCTGTTGTTTCTACGAGACCTCGAAGGGCTGTTTCTCTTGTTACCACCCCTTCCTAGACTATGCCTGTTAGGAAAACTACAAGAACGTGGCCTGTGCCTGGCCAAAGCCACTTGCTCACCTGCCCTGAACCTCAGTTCCAATTAGGGTCTGTTTCCATCCTCCCGCCCTGTAGACACTGGAGCCCGTGCAAAAGCTACCCTCGGAGACGTGGGTAACGGGTGTCCTAAGCACCCCTAGGAAGGCTGGGCCGGTAGAATCCCGCCGGGCAGCAGCACGCAGCTCCTCGATTCGCGAGGACCCTCGCCCTGACTGCCTTGTCCCGGGCAGGGGAGGGTTTGGAGGCGTGGGAGGGGTCGAGACAGATACACCGGAGGGCGGGAGGGCCGGTCCTAAGGGTCAGAGGTGAGGCCACGGGCTCGGAGGTGGTCCACCGGAGGCGGGGTCGGCCGGCCGCGGCAGGCCGGGGGGCGGGGTGGCATTCGACAGGGGCTCGGGCGGAGCGGGCTCCGAGAAGGGGGCGGGGCCGGCGGGGGGGGCGGCGGGGCCGCGGTCCACGCAGAGCCCCTCACCTCTCTCCGGGCCGCTGCTCCCGCTCCCTCTCCCGCTAGCGAGGCGGTACCTCGGGCCCCGGCACCCGGGCCCTCCACCCAGGGACCCACACAAAACCAGAGAGCCGCCGCGGTGCCGGGACCCCGCTCTGCCAGGAAACAAGAAGTCTCTCGCCTATTGGGCGCCGCTGCAGCTGGCTACCCGCCCAGTAAAGCGCGCTGCCATTGGTCGGCGCGCAGGGTTCCGTGCACGTTGGCAGGTACCTGCGAGGGGGCCGTTTGGGGGCTCCCCGCGGGCCAGCGCGGTGCGCCGCTCGGGCAGCGCCTCCCCTGCAGGCGGTTAACGGCCCGCCTCCCCGAGGCGGGAAAGACACGGCGCGGGGAGGGGCGGGAAACTCTGGGAGACAGGAAAGGACTCACCTGCGAATAAGACACCATGTGGAGCGGATCCTCGCTCACCATGCCCCTCGCTGCACTGTAGAGCAAAACGCGCGTAACAGTTCCTGCGCCGGTGTTAACCGGTTAACGGTGGGGGCGTGCAAAAGGGAAGTGGAGGATGCGGGCATCGATCCCGCTACCTCTCGCATGCTAAGCGAGCGCTCTACCATTTGAGCTAATCCCCCAGCTGTTACCGCTGCTCTTCCTATTGCCTTTAGAAGTTTCGACGAGAGGTCCGCGGGACTGGAAATTTCTAACAATTCAGAGTATAACCTCAGCAAGGTTTTGAAACGCAGCCGTGCAATAAAAAACAATTAGGACTTTCCTTGCAGTACACTATGTTTACACCCAATGCGCGAACCAGAAGCGAAACACTCTACCTATCTCACCTATGTGTCTCACCCAAGGTCAGCAGTCGTCAAGCAAATAAACCACCTCTTTCCAAATTATCGTCGTCGCCCTGCCCCCTCCCCAATAATCAAGATAGGAAAGAGCTAAAAATAGCGCACGAAGTCCTTCGAGCCGGAATCGAACCAGCGACCTAAGGATTGCCACAGCTCATCCACTACAGTCCTCCGCTCTACCAACTGAGCTATCGAAGGCTCCGCTGCTCCCGGGGGTTGCCATTTTCCCTCTAATGCTTACCGCGGATTTTGCTAACTTCTCGGCTATTAGCAAGCCAAGGGAGCCGGGGCGGCGGGAAAGGCGAAGGGAGCCGGCCCCGGGCTTGCCGGCTCGCACCCTGGGGCGGGAGCGCGCTGTGAGCCGGCTCCCGGCCCGAGCTCGGGCGGCCTTCCTCCCGCTGTGCAGACACTAGTTCCCGAGTTTGGAGACTGCGAATCGTGTTCGCTGCTTCAGCTCCAGTTTCCTTTGATTTTCGACATGGTGCAAATAAAAAGCATGCTCCCCTGACGGTGCGGAAGACACTCTCTCCGTCAGCTCGGGTGCCGGGGTCCATTCAACCAGGGCCCCCGCCAGAAGGAAACGCCGAGCCGCGGGAGGGGAGCGATCCCGGGACGCTGGGATGCGGCGGGGGACGCGGATTCCCGCTCCCCGGTGCCTGGAGCCGGCCGGGTGCAGTCCCCCGACCTGCCCGGTCCTGCAGTGCCCAGCGCTTGCTAAACAAGTTTACTTACTTGTTTTTTAAATGTTCCAGGTCTGGGAAGGGTTTCCGCCGCACCCAAGCCCCTGCCCTGGCACTTGGCAACCAAATGTCTTCTCCTGGGTCGATCGTGTCTACCCCCACCGCTGCCCCTTATCTGGCTCATGTATTTGTTGCTTTTCTTTACAGGCCAGGGCCACCATTGGCTCACTGAAAGCTACCAGATTGTTTTTTTTTTTTTAAAAAAAAAAAAAAAACAAAGGAACACTGTTAACCCCCGGGTCCTCGGTGCAGCCGGCTCTGTCTGGCGGAGTGGGTGTGTCCAGAGACCTGGCCTCCAGTTCCAGTTCCGAAACATCCAGCCCGGTGGAGTGAGAGTTTGAAATCTTGTCTGACTTCATTCTGCTGGGGGAAAACAATGCTGCCACCGTGCCTGAACCGCAGCTGTGGAGAGTTTTCAGGGCACACGTTTAGCATTTTTAAGTAATTCGTATTTCTCTTTCTCCTCCCCTACCTTCCCGGTCTGTCTATCCCTCCCGCCCCCTTCCCCCTGCCTTGTGATATTTAATTGTGACGCCTTTAAAATTTATTTGGGGATTACAAAACATACTTATCTATTTGTTTCTCAAACCTACAGCACAAAGTTTTCCCAAGGGGGTCTTCTACCTAAATACTAACCAGGCCCAACATTGCTTAGATCAGAGCAAGTCAGGGACATTTAGCGCAATCGCAATGCTGTACAAATGACACCTCTCTATTAGAGGGTTTTGTTTTTTTAAATATTCGGGCTCGAGCCTGGGATCAATCTGGCCTCGATCTCGAAAAGCTTCGCTTGCCTCTGCGTCCAGAATGCTGAGATAAAAGCGTGCAGCTAGCTCTACATCTGACAATTACTATTTTTTTTTTTTAAATCACTAGGAAGAACATCCTTTACCCTCCAAGCAATCGCTCCTGGCATCACTTCCCTTCCTTCCCTGGCAATTACTCACTAATCGGCTTCCAGTCTCTAGCTTTCCTTTTCTTTTAAGAAAAGTATTGGAAGCTGATCCTGACCCACGTACTGGTGATCACAGACATGCACCAACACCCTTTACTCTGCGTGTCTGTGTTTGTGACTGGATCTCACTGTGTAGCCCTGGCTAGACCACAACTCGATATGTAAACCAGTCTGACCTTAAACGTTGGAGATGTTCTGCGCTCTGCCCATTTCTGCTGGGGTTAAATGTGTGAGCCACACCGTGCCTGGCATGCACATTCCTAGAAATCTTTGCCCATATTACTGCTTACTCATCTAGAAAATGATTAGGAGTGTACTTGTTCGGTCAAACAAAACGAGACTTTTCTACCTTTTGATAAAAGTTACCGATTTACTTCCTAGAAATATACAAAATTCTATCGTAGCATTCATTGATTTAAGTATTTAAGAATCCTTCAAAGCCATTGAGGTGGCTTAGCAGTAAAGATATGTACTGCCAAGCCTGAGAGACCTGAGTTTGATCCCCTGGACCCACATGGTGGAAGGAGAGAACCAACTCTTCCAAGTTGTCCTCTGACCCCCACACGAACACCAGGACATGCTCAAGAACACACATGCACACCCACACACGTGTAACACCAAATAATAAATGAATGTAAAAAAGAGAGAAACATTTTATTAATGTGGAAAATAAGTTGCATTTTATTTTATATTTTCACTTCATTGATGAAATGGATCTTTTTGCAAGCCTGCTGTTCATCTGCAGAATCACTTGTGAATTTGCAGAGTCACTTACACACACGCAAATTTGTGTTCAGTGCTTTTTTTATTTAGAGTAGATTTTTAACATTAGATATATATTTATTGCATATTTCCAGCAAATATTTTTCTCTAGTTTTTTGTGGTACTTTATGATATATATCTTAAAATTCTGTGTACAAACATTTATCATCCATTTCCTCTAGGACCTTTCTCTGTTGCTTTTAAATTTAGCATATTATTATGCAAGGGAGGATTAAATATTCACATATCTTCTTTTTCTTATTTTATTCTAATCTATCTGAAATATATTCAGGTATAGGATGGATATATACATATATACATATCTATCTATCTATATATATAGGTTTTTCGAGACAGGGTTTCTCTGTGTAGCTTTGCGCCTTTCCTGGGACTCACTTGGTAGCCCAGGCTGGCCTCGAACTCACAGCGATCCTAACAAAAGCACGTGAACTGTCAGGACGGCTCTGCAGGGCCGTTGCTGCCAGGGCTGACAACCTGAGTTTGACCTCTGGGACTCACATGGGGTGGGGAGAGAACCAACCTTTGCAGACTGTCCCTCATCTCTACATACACCACACACACACACACACACACACACACACAAATGCTGCAGCACACACACTCACACATACGTACACAGACACACTTGTACTGTTTGTTTGTTTTCGGAGACAGGGTTTCTCTGTGTAGTTTTGGTCCCTGACCTGGATCTCACTCTGTAGACCAGGCTGGCCTCGAACTCACAGAGATCCGCCTGCCTCTGCCTTCCGAGTGCTGAGACTAAAGGCGTGCACCACCACCCGGCTTTCTTTGGGTACTTCCCTTAGATGCAGGCCCTCCCTGGGTGGGGTCATCTTATGGCCTTTCCTGAGTCCAGGTGTTGCCTGCCAGTAAGCCTGTCACAGAAGCTGTGTCTGGGCCTCTAAGGCTGTCACAGCAGCTGTGTGGTCAAGCTGTTTTGGACCCCCTACAAGGGCTAATACTTGAATAACACTGCCTGGACTCCTGCTGATGCCCTAGCAGTTTACTTGTGCTTCAACCCAGTTATGCTCCTGTCAATCACAAAGACAAATGAGCACAATCTTGAATTCTTAGAACCCCTAGAAGGTTCTAGAAGATTTCTGATCATACTTTCAGATCTGGTAGGCTAGGATGTTCACTCTTTTTGCTTTCTTGGTTTTTAAATTTATTTTTTATTTTATTTATTTTTTTTTTGTGTTGGTATTTTGTTGTTTTGTTTTGTTTTCTTGAGACAGGGGTCTTTCTATATAGCCCCAGCTGTCCAGGACTCACTTTGTAGACCAGGCTGGCCTTGAACTCAGAAATTCACCTGCCTCCGCTTCTTCAGTGCTGGGATTATCTTTTTTTTTTGAAAGTGTCACCTGTAGATCAGGTTGAAGATGACCTTGACATTTGAGCCTCTTGCCTCCACCCCTCAGAAGTGCTAGAATTAGAGGTGTGCCTCACATTTGGCTCTTCATGTTTAATAATGATAGTTGTTGTGGGCCCGTCTAAGTTCACAACTTGTTATAGTCCCAAATGCTTAGCTTCGGTGAGGTCAGTGAGCCAATGGTCCTGATGTGGCATTAGATTCACTTAAATAGCCGGGCTGTGGTGGCACACGCCTTTAATCCCAGCACTCAGGAGGCAGAGCCAGGCGGATCTCTGTGAGTTCGAGGCCAACCTGGGCTACCAAGTGAGTCCCAGGAAAAGGTGCAAAGCTACACAGAGAAACTCTGTCTCGAAAAACCAAAAAAAAAAAAAAAAAAAAAAAAAAAAAAGAAAGAAAAAAAGATTCACTTAAATAAATGGTCTATTCAGGAGCTATGGAGAAATTTTAACTGCTTCCCCCTGAATTCAGATACTCCACACTACCATAACGCTGGGATTTTGTGTGTACCCTTTCTCCCACCCTAAATTCTGTAGACCTTGGCACATCCTCCACCGACCCATGATGAAGTCAGGGATAGAACATCTAACAATGTGAAGACCACACACCACTTTCTTCTGTAATGTCAACATTAATGCATGCACACTCAAAAGCATCAAATGACTGCTTCTGGGCTCTCAAGACGTTTCTAGAAAGACATTTCTAGGTCATTTTTAACTCCTTACTGTGACAGTCTTTCACAGCGGCATCCCGCCCCTGTAGCCTGCTCTGTGATGATGGCAGGGTGGTCCAGCAGTGTGCAGAACCAAACCACCAAGATGTGGCTATGACCCAGAAGATTTGGAATACTGGGTTTAATAGGAACATGATGAATGTAACAGAAACCACTCATTGAAAGGACTCTGTCTTACTTCCCAGGTTGTTAGTTCTGCTGACTGATGCTTAAAGGTGAGGTCAGGGTCCTGCCTCCTTTGAACTGCCCTTGGCTCTCCTTTTGGGAACAGAAATTTTTCTCCGTGGTGGGAGAGATTATAACTTAAAATATGTGCAGCAATCAATGCCATGGCAGTGTAGGAAAGGCAAATCTCTGGAGACTGTCAAGATCAGTAACCTCCAGTGGCCTGGGAAGCATAATACAGAGTCAGGGCATCTCTAGGTCAGTGAGACCTACCTGTCTGTAGAGTGATGGACACATGCCATCAGATACCTAAGACTTGCTGTATTGTTAAGTGTGAGTGTGAGTGTGTGTGTGTGTGTGTGTGTGTGCATGTGGGGGTGGTAGGAAGGACGAGCCTCTATTTTTGCCCTTGACATAAATCTGAAATTGCTCTAAAATAACACATTAAAAAAATGTACCAGTGTGCTAATGTCCTGACTGATATTAGAGTACATTAGTTATTAAGGGGCAAGACACATGGTATTAAATAAATATTCAGTCATACCGTGAATGGTGGGAAACTATTGTAGAGTAAGAGAATGGGTCACTTTAGGCATCCACACAAGTCCCACATCTCAGATGACATTAAAATGCTCAGAAGTTAGCCAGGCGTTGGTGGCACACGCCTTTAATCCCAGCACTCGGGAAGCAGAGCCAGGTGGATCTCTGTGAGTTCGAGGCCAGCCTGGGCTACCAAGTGAGTTCCAGGAAAGGTCCAAAGCTACACAGAGAAACCCTGTCTCTAAAAACAAAACAAAACAAAACAAAAAAATGCTCAGAAGTCACCCAACCATATAGACACCTCCGTGAAGGGCAGCACGCCCATCACTGTGGAAAGCAAGCCACACTAGGGTGGTGTTGAGAGCGGACTACAAATGCTGCAGGCGTGAGCTCAGAGACATGATCTGTCAGGCAGTGACCATGTCATGTCGCCCTCATCTAAAACTAAAGCTGAGGACGTGGAAATACCAAAGGTAGAAACCTGAGACACAATAGAAAACTGTAATAGAAAAACTGTTTAGAAATGACTAGTGTTATTTCCACGTCCGAGTAAGAACTGGTAATGGTGGGACAGACATTCTCATTCAAATGGCCCTTCAGTGTTGCAGCATGTTACTTGAACTTCAGTTGCATGAGATCCGACAGAAACGGAACGTCTGGCCTTACTGTAATGGACAGCAGGTGGTCCGTGGCTACAGCCAGGAAAAGCACAGTACTACCCCAATCTTGGGGTGGGTGGGGGCCTTTTGAAAAAGAGCCGCTTTCCCAATGGGGTGTTTTGTTTTTCGGTCTTTTGAGACAGGGTTTCTCTGTGTAGTTTTGGAGCCTGCCCTGGATCTCGTTCTGTAGACCAGGCTGGCCTTGAACTTATGGAAAATCACCTGCCCCTGCCTCCCAAGTGCTGGGATTAAAGGTGTGCGCCTGGCATATTTAAGGATTTTAATATCAGAAATTATGAACCCAAGTTAAGTCACCACAGAGTAGAAGCCAGCACAGAATCATGGCATGCCCAAGGATGTCAGATTGAAAAAACAATCGAACAAACGAACAAAACCCAGCAAACCGGGCTAGCATTCTAACTCTTCTTGAGACACCGTAGTATCTTGTCTTGTGCTGTGGCTGCCCGGGCTGTAAAAGTCCTCTCCAATTCCTTAGGCAGGGTTGAACTGTTTGTGGCTGATTGACAAGAACAAACAGGACGTGTTATGGGGCACTTGGACAATCTGGCCTAGCAGACCACATTTGGTCCTTGGACAGAAAGGGCTATCTCTCACTGGGAACAATGGTCATGGTTAATGGCCAGGCAGCCTGCAAGGAGTGGCCAGCTGTGACTGTTTACCTCCTAAAGTAAGTAATATTTTATTACTTATAAATAAATTGGGTCAAGATGCTTTTAAACTTGTTACTTGAAATTCACTTGGGGAAGGGACAGAGGAGCATCTCCAGGGACCACTGGAGAGGGATGGAAAGGAAGTGGCCGCCACTCCTGCTGATCTGTGGTGCTTCTAGGGAAAACAAAGCCACCCGAGAAACAACACTTACTAGACCTAAGGAGACCAAGGGACAGACTAACATGCTCGCAATGAGTCGTCTCAGAGCAATGAACCCTGGTTGTCTCTTGGCATTCTAAACCAGTCTCATAAAAATGAACCAATTAATAAATGAAGGACTGGGAGACCACCCAACTCTGCCCGTTTTTCCAATCATATGGAAGCAAATTTCTGGACAGGCATCACTTGACAAGCCAGACAAAACCAGCAGAGCCAACCGGATCATGGGAACCCCGTTTTGAGTGACAGAGATGGACTTTCTCTACCAGGAGCTCAATTATCAGTACAATACCCAGGGCAGAGGCCCAAGACTATTTTTCTGTCCCCAAACTATGGAAGTTCCCACATGAAGATGAGAAGAAAGGAAAACTAGAAATCCAATCGCTGTCATTTATTCCACCCAGGAGCCATATGTCGAGAGGCTGATGGAAGGCGCTGCTCTCCAGGTGGATGGTGCCATGGACAGATCCGACAGATGTTGAGAGGCTCTGGTGCTGAGGGGACCGGTGCTGAGAAGCCAGGACGCTGACAGAGCAGGGCACAAGTGGCCTCAGAAGGCTTGCTTGTTCTGGGTGTTCTGAGGTAACAGTCATTTCCGTGTGGCCTGCATGTCCACTGATGGATGGTTACTCTAGCTGCTGTCACCCACTGTGGTGCTGGCCCTTCTGAAGTCCTTCCCTTTTTCTGCTGTGGTTGAAGTTATGACCAGGAATGGGGACAGGAGGCTACCTCCCTCTTTAGAGGTGGGCTGTGGGGGTTTACGTGGTGAGATGGAGGAGAGCGGGGTGAGAGAAGTAGAGAAAGGCTATCAGCCCAAGGAGGCCGGAAGCTGTGCAACTGGGCCTGAGATACCCAGCAGACCTGTGAGCGGGAGGCTGAGCTCTGGCCCAGTCCCCTCAAGATGGGGGAAGTGAGGCAGACACCGGGCCCTGGCCTAGGAGATAGAACTCAGGCACCAAGTGAAGAGAGAGCCGCCTTCTCTACCCTCCAGTCTCTGACAGCTTGCCCACCACAGGAACCAGTGGCCAGGTAGGCCGGGTCTATTGCTGGGATATCATGGCAAGTGCCCAGTCCAAGAAAGCTACTGTGACGTCCTGTAGAGAGAGCCAGGTCCATCGGGCGGCTTCAGTGAACTGTGTCTTAACGCAGTCCCACGTCACTTCTCCTCTGTGAGAAAAGCAGAATGTCTGAGGGGACTGGGGGTCACGTGTGGGGCTGTGTCACCTCAGAGGGCTGCAGCTGAAACCCAGAACCTCATCCCAGAGTGGCTGCGACAGAGTGAACCGTGTTCCTTTGTCCCCAGGGAAGCGGTGGCGTCTGGAGTGAAGGTCTTACCTGCAGGCCTCATGGCAGTACTCCTGGGCTCGGGCCAGGGCCACAAGCAGCAGGTGCCACATGGGCAGCAGCACACTGTGGTGGAAGAGCAGCAGCAGCTCCCTCAAGGAGTGGGAGAGCTGGTGCAGGGCCTCAGGGAGCTGGACCTGCAGCAGGACCACGGGGAGGGGATGGGACAAGATGCCCAGGGCAAGGGGATCTGCCCATGCAGGACTGCTCCCTCCCAAGAACTCTGTCTCTGGGAGGATGGGTCCTTTTCCGACTCCTCATCTCCAGCTTACCCTCTGCAAGAAGCCAGCAAGGCTGTCGCCAAAGCGGGCAGAAAGGAAGCTGACTGTGGCATTGGTGTGTGTCCAGGCCAGCTGCAAACTGGGCTGTACCACGGCAAGCAGGTGGGAGCCACAGGCTGGCAATGTCCCCCGCAGCCAGCTGTAGAGAAATTGGAGGGCAGAGGCATACTCTGAGCTTCCCCAGGACAACTTGCTCACCAAAGAAGAACCCAAAAAGGGGAAGAGGATCTGAAGTACTTCCCACTGTCCATGCCTGCCCCGACCACCGCACCACCCTGCCCTCCTTGGCAGCAACTCACTTGTAGCTCTGCAGGCTGTAGGAAGAGAGCTTGGCACATACTTGCTGGCCAACAGGCAAGAAACCAGATGATCGGAGCAAGCGGCCAGTGACGGAGGCTGCAAAGGGAGCCTCTGGTGAGCTGGGAGAGCAGGGGCAAGGGCTTGGAGGACAGACATTCCAGGTCCTGGGGCAGGCACAGTGAAGAGTGGGCAGTTTCGTGTGCTCTCGGGTCTAACTAGACAGGTTTGGAGGGAGAAGTGCAGGCCAGAGGGGCCGAATACATTCTGCTGGGTCAGGAACAGGAAGAATGGGACAATGGGTAGAGTCTTGACTCAGAGGTCAGAAAACCTCAGGTCTGAGTATCTGCCCTTTTACTAGCTGTGATCTTTTTAAAATTACATTTACTAATTTATTGAGTGCATGCATGTGCATATGCCACAGCACGCACAGGAGGTCAGAAGACTCATGTGGACTTCCACCATGTGTACCCTGGGGATGGAACTCAGATCGTCATACTTGGCAGCAAGCACGTTTGACCACTTAGTTATCTTTCTCTTCCTACTAGCTATGATCTTAATCTGAGGCTAAACCTTCTTCCTCAGGAGTTAAAAGGGGAAAACATGTGTTTAGTTGCTGTAAATCTGTAACCATGTCTCTCCCAGGGACTACCAGTCCAGCCTGCACAGAACAGTGAGCTGAAAGTGTTTGTACTGACGCACTGAGAACTCCTCAGGACAAGGTGGGGTTTGGAGAGGCTACATATAGCTCTGTGCCCCACCATGTTCTCTTCCCAGACGACCGACCACCACTTACCCTGGAAGGAGCTGTGGGACCGAAAGTCATGGCAGAGGAATCCTATTGCAAAGACCAGAAGCAACAGGAGTAGCCGGGCCCAGGGTGGCCGAGGACCTCGTGCCTGTTGTAACAAGCCCTGGCGGCAGAGAGGACAGTGGTCAGAGGTAGAGGGCCTGGTCTTTACTTCCTAGTGCAAGTCCTAAGCTAGGCCGACACATAAGCTTGAGGGGGGGGGCATCCACAGACAGGTGGGACAGGGATGTGACCCAAGCCCAACCCAGGGTGTGTCAAGACAGATGTAGGACTGTACATGGCCAGAGAGGTTGGGTGTCACACCTTGCAGGCTGTATCACAGGTGACAACATGCTCGTTGCTACCAATGCCCTTCTTTAGAAGCTCCTGGTTGGCAAGCTTGAAGGACTGAATGGTTTCTTGCAAAGACTTCCGTGCCTACAGAATACCAAGAGATGAGTTGAGAAGGTGAGCCCTGGCCTGTCAGAGGATCCTGAGCCTCCATCTTGCTTCATGCTCAGTGTCCAAAGGCACAGAAAAGGGAGGTTAGAGGTCAAGGGGCACAAACCGAGAACCCAGACAAGCCCTAGCCTCCCACATCCTCTCAGCAACTCACCCTCTTGGGAATCCGCTCCCAGGACTTGAGCAAGTGCTCCAGCAGCAGGCTGCGGAGAAGAAGCATGTTCCTTTCAGTCAGCAGCCCCCTGGCCGTTCCCCTCCGCCCACCAAGATCTGGGTTCTAGCACTGGAAGGCCCCCACCCGCAGAGCCCTTTAAAGGCCACTCCGGCTGTGTTCTCATGCAAACTGAGAGGTGTGCGCCTGGCAAACAGTGACCAGTGTTTCTGGTACGACACACCAGCCCTAGTCTGGAAAGCACACACTAGGAGACTTCTCTGTGTACACCAGGGCAGGTGACCCCACCCCCACCTGCCTGGACTGTGACAGGTGCTTGGGGTACAGCTGTCTCCAGACGCTGGTGCTGAGGGGGTCCACAGTCAGGCACTGGGTCAGGCTGCCTAGGAGCTGCACAGGACGAGAGAGAGAGAGAACCCTGGGGCTTCAGGACGGTGAAAGGGAGGGTGCTGGGGCTTCTGGTAACAACACGTCTACCATGAAGGGTGAGAAGTATTGTCAAGACCCCTGAGACGCTGTCACGGGGTAGGTGAGGCTCCTGACCTGCAGCCTTAGCTTAAGGACCTTGTCTACAAGTGACAGGCCACCATTGACCACCCTCCCACCTCTCAGGCCCATACTCCGTGGGAGAGCACAAGTGAGTGGGGCGGGTGGCTGTGGGAGCGAGCTGCGGAACACCAGGGACCATCACCAGAGGGCGGACCGCAGCTGCGCTCCAGGCAAGGGGAGATGGCTCACCTCTTTCCTCATTTCAGCAGGACAGTTAGGGGTGGCTCGCGACAGGAATGACGGGAAGTAGGTGTGCAGGGTGGAGTCTGGCTTGGCCCCAAACGCCAGCACCTTCAGTCGAGGGAAGAGCTGGCAGAGCTGTTCCTGCAGGCTAGGGGAGGGGCCGGGCTCAGGCTGTCAGAGCAACTGTGACTCTTGAGCTCAGCCCCGGCCTGAAGGGAGAGTCACGAAGTGCCTTGGGGTGCTCTGAGTCTCTGGACACAGAAGCACCTTGAGAAGCTGGTCTCCCTAAAGACTGCCTGATGTCACACACACACACACACACACACACACACACACACACACACACACACACACACACATTGTCACATTCAAAGGCATATATAATTTCTGGGCCTCACAGGCCCCTTGAAATCTACTGTTGAACCTTCCAGGTGTGAATCTAGGGCTTTTGGGGAAAGGGGGATGGAAATGCACTGTTGCGGCTTGACTTTGTACTGGGAACTCTCCCCTGTATGCATGCTCCAAAGCAGTCCTACCTGGGGGTTAGGGAGTTGTTGGGCATATAGGCAAAGTCTAGAAGTGGGAAGAAGTCCTTGGGGCCAATCACGCCAAAGCCTTTGGTGAGGTTGGGATGCATCCTAGAGAAAGAAGAAGCAGGCTTATTGGAAACTACTCTGGCGCTCCAGTCATGAACTCAGCTAAGCCAGTGGACAGGGAGAAGGGCATAAACTCTACCCCATCCCCAGCCCTCAATGGCTCCCTCCCTTTCCTTCCTCACCATCACACTTGGAGGTGGGAGGAGCTGGTCCTGATTTTCCTCGCATCTATGGAGACCAGGATCACGGCATCCCATTTTGCCGAAACAGCCTCTTGTGGACACCCTGGGCCTTCCCCTCGCTGTCCCCCCATTACTCACAGGAGCAGCCGGTCCAGGTACGCGATGGCAAAGGGAGACAGAGACTTGATGCCCAGCACAGGCAGCATGATCCCCAGCCACACTGTAGAGTCAAAAGTCCAAAAGTCAGCAAGTCTCAGGCTCATACACAGGGCTCATCAGAGAAGAGACCGATCCATAGTTCTCTGTCTAGTACCTTTCAGTCCCTCGGTGAGGTTGGCAAAACCTGCTTGCCCTAGGGCCCACATGATGCTCAGGCACTTTGCTGGTCGGCTCTGGTGGGACCTCAGAAGCTCTAGGAACTGAGGAGATGGGTAGAAAGGGCAGGTTATAGGTCAGCACACTGGTACTACAGATCCTAAGGGAAGAAGGTTATAGGTGCCAAGGGTGCCAGGAATGGTGTAACCCTATGGCAGTGTGGCTCAGTGGTTTCAGTGATGCTTCCCTCCATTCTTAACTCCTCAAACTGGCTGACCAGTTCTAGGAAAGCCATGGGACCTCTCTACGGCCCAGCCACTCCATAATACCGTAAATGTACGGGGCGTCCTAATGGTATTACGTGCTATTCTGTCCCACGACCAAGCCTAACAATGGAGATTCTGTCTGGTTTCCCTAATCCTACCCTTGGGTGTCCCAGCACCACCTAGGGCTCACCTTGCCCAGGTTTGAGGTGACAATCTTGGGCTTGTCTTGCAGAATGGCCTGAATACAGATGCGGTACCCATGTAGCGACTCCCCTAGAGAGACATACGTTCTCAGATTTACTTGTATGACTTGGCACTCCATGCTTTTTTTTTTTTTTCAGCTGTGAGCCCAAATCCTAATCTCCTCCTCCTCCCCTCCTCTCCCAAAAAACGTTTCGGAGATTAGCACATTTCTTGTTGGGAAGGGAACTGGTGACCACATTGGAAGCAAGAAAAAGGAGGGGGCTCTCAAGATGGTCATCCTTCATAGGGCACTCTTACCTGGTGTCTTATCCAACTCCTGTAGCATGGTGAACAGACAGTGATCGAAAAAGAGTTCCACGGACCCTGCGGCTTTGGTCAGGAGCCCTCGGATGATCCCACGCAGCTCTCGGCTCACGAGGCTGTAGGGATAATCTGGGGCCATTGGCCTCTGTGAGTGCTAGGTCGAGATGCCCTTGCATCGAGGCTAGCCCTCTCTTCCCCAAGGAGACCCGGCCACTTGTACAGCCACGTCTGAATCAGGACAGTGGAGGTACTGGGCTCTTAGGAACATCCACCCTTTCCGACTGTCCGTGGCCTTATCTAAGGTGAGGGCTGGGGCACTAACCATGTGGATACTGGCTCAGGGTGGGCTCGCTCCGTGGAGTCTGGAGCTTGTAGTTGAGATAGCTGGCCAGGTCCTTCAGCCATACAGAGGGGTTCCCAGTGAAGACGCTCTGGCTTTTGTCCAGTTCCTTCTGCAGAGCGGCTATATCCAGCTGCCAGGGAGAGAGACTTCTATGGTGAGTGGGAAGGGGCAGGGAAGGACAGGCATAGGAAAGTGGCTGGAGGAGGTTTTGCTATGTGGAGGCTACAATTTTGCCACACCCAGGCCCCAAGAAAGGACGGGGCAGGACAGCTGAGAATGCTGATCTCAACGCCATACACTTGTAGGCCCGTCACATACTCAAGGGCAAGACGGGAAGTGAAAGACCACTCCTGTGGGACAGAGACCCCAAACCAGCTTTTCTATGACCTCCATCTTGTTCTCGGGATTCCCATCATTCTCCTCGCCTACGTTTCTTATGAACATCCCACTTCCTTTCTATTCGAAGTGCAGACATTCCGTCCCTTGGCATTTCCATCTTTTCTGGAACCCCTCTCATCTGGGTGTCCTAAATCCCACATGTTCTCTGCACCCCGAGACTAGGCCCACTTACGGCTTTCAGTGCATCCTCCAGGCTTCGGAACGGGCCTTGCTTCTGGTTCTGGCTAGTGACAGCTGTCACCTTCTTTGGTTGCTTCTTGTTTGCTGGTTTCTTAGACTCCACCGTAGCAGGTGGAACCTGTTCTTTATTCTGCCGCTTCATGATTTTCTCAAAGCCACGCTCATAAAGAGTGCTTGTGGTCTGGATTGGAGCTGGACCGGAAACAGGTAGAAAACAGCAGGGCCACCCTCAAGACCCCAGGACTCACGGCACAGTGGCCCCTTCTCTGCAGGGGCACCTAAGTCATTTACAGTGAGATGCTGTCCCAAGCTCCTGCTTCCTTGGGAGCTTTAGAAGCACAGCACAGAGCCCTCCCGGTGGCTGACTGCAGTCACCACCAGCAGGTCCCTGGCTCTTCCAGTTCTTTATCAGACAAATCAAAGCATGTGGGAGCTCAGCCAGGCTCATGTACAGAGAGGGTGGGCCTCACTGTTTCTGGCTGCTAGTCTGTAAGGGCAGAATTTTTCCAGCACGGTTTCTACTCCCAATTCTTGTCGGTTCTGAAATGACAACTCTATACTCAACAAGTGGCAAGTTTTCTCCCCTCCTCTGGAGACTATGGAACAGGTGACACGGAGATTAACTCCTGGTTGGAAGTGAATGTCGGGTCATTCCTCCCAGGGCTGGCCTTCTCGTCCACCCCTCCCCGACCTGCTGGTTACTTTAGAAGGGGCACCGTGCAGGATCCCGGGTGCCTCTCTGCCCAGCCGCTCGGACACCTGGCCAACCAGGGCCGGGACAGCTGAGTGGGTTGTGTGCAAAGGCCCGAACAGATGGAGATCGGAATTCCAGTCTCTTTCGACTCGGGAGTCTGCTTCGCTGGGCCTCCGCATCCCGACCTGTCCAGCGGGGACGGTCACCTCTCTCTGCGCTATCAGCCGGGGTGGCCGGGGACCCGCGGATCCGCTCCCGGCTTCCGCAGCTGCTCCGCCGCGCCCCTGCCCCACAGGCCCGGGTGGGCGGCGGCGGCGGGTACTCACAGCTCAGGTCGTATTTCCACACTCCGTTCGCCTCCCCGAGCGCTCGGCGGTCGACGCCAGCGCCGCCGCCGCCTCGTCCACCGCCGCTGGCTCCAGGTCGCCGGCCCTTCTTCACCACCTCCCAGCCCCCGCTGCCCGCTGCCTTGGCCGCCATGACTTCGGCTCCGCCACCCCCCGGCTTTCCAGTTCGCACGGCCTTCGCGCCGTGCCACGTCGGCGCTGCCGCCGCCGCCGCCGCCGCCGCAAGGCAGCCTGGGACTCGTAGTCCATCCGCGCCACCGCGCGGCGGGGCTAGGGAGGGGCGGCGGCGGGCAGGCCCCGCCCCTGTGGCGCAAAAATCCCTATCTTAACATCTGCGGCGCGTGCTCGGCCCTGGCCAGCTTGGAAACGGGACTAGTCCCGTTTTTCTTGTCTTGCCCTCCCTCTTTCTCTTCCTCCTCCTTTGGGTTTTTCGAGACAGGGTTTCTCTGTGTAGCCCTGGCTATCCTGGAACTCGCTCTGTAGACCAGGTTGGCCTCGCACTCACAGAGATCCACCTGCCTCTGCATCCCGAGTGCTGGGATTAAAGGCAGTACGTATTCTTACAGGATGTGCAGTTCAGCTGTGGGACGAAGGAAGCCCTAGGAGGATGAGGGAAGGGTTCCTGAAACAAATGACAGTTGAGGTGGCTGTTAGGAAGGGAGAATTTTCATTGGTTGGGGATCACGGCCAGTGGAGAGGCTACTTCACTTGTATGCCTTTGTTAATTTAGGCAAGGGTCTAGGGTGGTAAAACTAGTAGTAGTTCAACACGACAGGACTTGACAAGATTGGAAAAGGATCTTGGTTGCCAAATCTGGGCTTTATTCTCTAGACCTTAGAAAACAGTGGAAAGGTGACATGACCCTTACAAAAGCAGGACGTGGGGCTGTGTGAGGGATGGTCACAGAGGGAGAAAACGGGTGAGGGATGACCAACCCTTGCAGCCCCTTCGGGATCCTCCATCCCTATAGGCCTGAGCATGGCTAACTGTCTCAGAGAGCTCTGAGATGGAACGCCTTTGAGCTGATCATGAGTCTGTTAATTTCTCAGATCCCTGTCTCCCTCTACTCAGACACTAACCATACTCGTTTTCTTGTTGGTTTTTTGTTTGTTTGTTTGTTTTATTCCTGCTGTCACATGTATGGTGGCAGAAGAGGCTCTATTTTGTGATGAAAAACAACTGGCTTTTCCACTACAGCTCCAGGTAATCTGATGCCCTCTTCTGGCATCAGAGAACACCCACAAGTATGGGCACATACCCACACATAGATACACACACATACATAAAAAAAATCATAGTAAATATTTAAAAGAGTCTGAATTCTAACCAAGATTTCTACCCTTAAGCAAGCCTTGTTAGGCATGGTCTAGGTCAATGGTTTTCAACCTTCCTAATGCTGTGGCCCTTGAAAACAATTCCTCATGTTGGGATAAAATTATTTTTGTTGCTACTTCAAAACTGTAATTTTGCTGTTATGAATCATAATGTAAATATCTGTATTTTCTGATGGTCTTGGACGATCCCTGTGAAAGGGTCATTTGACCCCCAAGGGGGTCATGACCTACAGATTGAGAACCACTGGCCTCAGCGATTCCCAAGAGGCTCACTTTCACTTCAGTATTCTTGTTCTTTGCTGGGCTTCCAGGGCCTTGGCTATCATGGCTCTTTGATAAACATGCTCCAAGAGTGTAGGGCTGTGTGGATGACATGGAAGTGTTTCTGAGTCCTTCCCATTACATCTTACTCTACAGAACAACCCACTTGGGGGCTGGGTGTAAGATGAGTGCTTGGGTACTTGCTCTGGTTTTCACCCCCAGTGTACACACATGCACACACACACACACACACACACACACACACCCCACAAAATTAATAAAGAGAAAGAGGAACCATGTAGACACTGTTGTCCTCTGGACTCCAGGCTTGTTTTGTTACATGGCTGCTGTGAGGTGTGAGCAGTCTGAAAGCAGTTCAGGGCTATCATGTAGTCCAGCCTATAGGAGACTGGAATGAAACCTTCCTTGGCCAAGTATACCCTCATCACCCCACAGCCACTTTCTGGGCTGCTCATCTTACAGCCACAGCTCCAGACTTCCTCCTCCCTCCTGAGGGTCCCCTGTTGTGGCAAGATCTTTCCAAATCCTCACTAGAGTAACTGTCTTGCAGCAAGCTACCATTTGACGGGTCTATGTGCCAGACTGCAGCAAGACAAGCCATCCTTTACTTCATCCATTACTTCAACTGGATGGTGTTTGCCAGAACTGGCTCAGTTCCTGGCAAGGACAAGGATTGAGTACATGTAAACACAATTTTCTCATTGTCTAGTTTTGTCTGTGCCTTATGCTGTCTGAGTGTTAGTCACCTCTGGTGCTTTAACACTAAGTAGTGCTCTGAGGCCAGGTTTGCATCAGTTCTGCTCTAGAAACAAGAACCATATAAAACTACTTGGTAAGGTACTGTGGAATAATACTTTTGTACACTGTGAAGATGTTTTGCTCTCATTGGTTTAATAAAGAGCCAACTGGCCAATAGCTAGGCAGAAAGAAGTTAGGTGGGAAAGCCATACTAAGAGAACACTGGGAAGAAGGAGGGCAGAGTTGCCAGCAGATGCAGAGGAAACAAGAGATGAACATGCCATGCTGGAAAAGGTACTGCCATATGGTAGAGTGTAGATAAGACATATGGGTTAATTTAAGTTGAAAGAGCTAGTTAGTAACAAGCCTAAGCTATCAGCTGAGCATTTATAATTAATAAGTCTCTGTGTGGTTATTTTGGGGAGCCAGTGGTCCCAACAAAAAACTCTGCCTACAAATAGCACCCAACACCTGGCACCTACATCCACATAAGGCCTGAGAAATCTTTAAAAAAAAGTTCAGAACACAAAGTCAAACATGGCTTCCTGGTGACAGCCTAATCTCAGGTAGGCTTGGTGTGCTAGTGGCAAAGAAAGGCATGGCTCCTTACGAGGCCCTGCTACTGAGCACTTGTATGAGGTTTATGAGTAGTGGGTGAGATGCTATTCGATGGCATGAGACTAGGTTAAAATGTCTACCGCAGCAGCGTAGAACCAAAAACTTCCCAGAGCTGGGGTGTTAAATATGGCTCCTGCCAGCCATGAGGTGGGAGGAGCCAGCCACCAGCATGCCATGAGCTAAGCAAGGCAGTGATGTAAGGATTTGCTCATGCAGACAGAAAAGGTTACAGACATGCAGTAAACACAGATCCAGACAGAAAAAAAATCCTCTAAATCGGTTACAGTGTGTTTAAAAATGTACATAGGCTTGGGAGAGAAAAGAAAAAGAGTATAGAGTCATAGAAAAAAATTAAAAACAAAATAAAGTGTTTAAAGAAAAAGTGATATAAAAGAAAAAAGCTATGTAAAGATGAAAAACACACAGGGAGTCTGGATCCTGTATGTTATTGTGTTGTTTTGAAATTTTTGATTGCTGATGAACGAACAATAGCTGCTGAGAGACACTGGATTGAGAAGGCTGCTGGATTAAACCAACCTAAGTATTTTTAAAACGTCTTGACTTCAAAAGGGAAGTCAAAAGATGTGTTGCTTTGGGGAAGAGGTTATGCATTTGTTCCCATAGGAAATGAAAGGCTCAGGAGGCAGAGCCGGGCAGATCTCTGTGAGTTCAAGGCCAGCCTGGGCTACAGAGAGTGTTCCAGGAAAGGCGCAAAGCTACACAGAGAAACCCTGTCTTGAAAAACAAAAACAAACAAACAAACAAACAAAAAGAACATCAAGTTTGATTGAAGAAGACTCTCTGAAAATCCTGGCTACAGACATAAAGAAATAAACCTAGAAAAACTACAAGACACATAATATATATTTGCCTACTCAAACATAAAACAAAAAGTCATCTTTGGCTAACCTGTGTATATCGCACAGTCTATACTTGTATTAATACAGATGTAATTTATATATATATACATATATTTACTTTTGAAAGTTTATGTATTTTCAGAGAAGGGGACCAGACACTAATAAAAATGAATGACCCAGGTGATCCAGCATCTCAGAGTGCCACTGTTGCAGTTTCTTCGGAGTTCTGTATCCAGAACAACTTTAAGATGTTCCAGCCTCACAGACTACTCTAGCCAAGACTTAATCATTATCCTGATTTTCTCAAGGTTCCCCCAAAGATGCCAGTGCCCCCAAACAACAGGAAGCAGTTTAGAGAAAACAATGCCCACATTAAAAAAAAAAAAAAAAAAAAAAGAAAAGAAAAGGGTTATGGATGTTTGTCGTCATTTAAAGGGAGTTGGTTACAAGTTGTTATTGGTCATAGTCAGGAAAAAAGCTAAGCAAAGGAGTTAAATTCAAAGATCTCTCTCTTTTTTTAAAAAAAAAACAGATTTATTTAAGCTAGGTGGTGGTGGCGCATGCCTTTAATCCCAGCACACAGGAGGCAGAGGCAGGTGTATCTCTGTGAGTTTGAGGCCAGCCTGGGCTACAGAGCGAGTTCCAGGAAAAGTGCCAAAGCTACACAGAGGGGAAAAAAAAAAAGGATTTATTTATTTATTTTATGTATATGAGTGCTCTATTGACTTTATGCCAGAAGAGGGCATCAGATCCCACTATAGATGGTTGTGAGCCACCATGTGGGTACTAGGAATTGAACTCAGGACCTCTGGAAGAGCAGCCAGTGCTCTTAACTGCTGAGCCATCTCTCTAGCCCTCAAAGATCTCTTTCTAAAAAAAAAGGGGGGGGATATGATACAGAAATGATGAGATAAAAGGGTAGATTATTGAATCTACTTTAATCCAAAATACAACTATCAATCTTAAATATATTACATTGGTATAGATTTTGGTTTATTGATACAAATTTAAAGTCATTTTTGTTATACTGTATGTATGTTTCTACTCTTGTTTGGGGTATTGTAATTATGTAGCTCATTTAAAAATGTAATGTATAATTGAGAATTACAGATTAATAGTCATCTATAAAGATCAAACTTGTAGTCATATTAAGTATGCTTTCAAGGTTAAACAGATATATTTAGATAGACAGGTGATCTTTAAACACTTCAAAGACCTACAGAATATGGCATATAAAATGTTTTACTAACATAAGGCTTTTCTTGACAGTAAGACACATTTGCTCCTGGCAGCATCAATTTACTTCAGAGAAGATGGTGAGCATCGAAGAAACTCCATATGGACTTTAATTTCTTTGTGGCAAAAGCTAGCCCATGGGCAAAGAAACTGCCCTTGCCTCAACTGCTGACGGTATACTGTCCAAACTGGACCAGCAGGATGCAAAAGAAAGCAACTGTCAAACTTTGCCAAGACAAGGTAGGACAGTCCTTCAAATTTCCCTGCTTCTCAGAAATGTCTGTCAGATATTCTGGGCCTGTAGTCCAAAGACGGCCTCAATGTTACAGAGGAACTTTGGGTGACTGTCCAGGCAGCCAGATGTCCCTGTCATTAGGTCATATTATATCCTTCTGAGGTCTTTGATGGAGTTAAAGACTAGTTAGACTTATAGTTTTTCTTAGTTATGATAAAAAATAAATTAGTATAAAACTTTAGATTCATAAAGATAAGATAGCTAATAGAGTATTTTTTTTTCTACATTTGCCAAATACAAATGGACTGGATATTGTAACTAATTCTTATTTGATAACTGTTTTTGTTGTATATAACTTTACTGTGTTAAAGTTAAAGCCTTCCTTTTTAATTAGACAAAAGGGGGAAATGCTATAGAATAATTCTTTTGTATACTGTGAAGATGTTTTGCTCTCACTGGTTTAATAAAGAGCCAACTGGCCAATAGCTAGGCAGAAAGAAGTTAGGCGGGAAAGCCAGACTTAAGGAACGCTGGGAAGGAGGAGGGTGGAGTTGCCAGCGGATGCAAAGGAAACAGGAGATGATATGCTGTGCTGAAAAAAAGTACCACCATGTGGTAGAGCATAGATAATAAATATGGGTTAAATTGAAAGAGTTAGTCAGTAACAAGCCTAAGCTATTGGCCAAGCATTTATAATTAATAATAAGTCTCTGTGTGGTTATTTGAGGAGCTGGAAGTCCTGACAAAAAGCTCCACCTACAGTAGGGTTGTGTGTAGAGAGGTGTTTTTTGTCATTCACTGGCCTGTAAGGCATCCCTAATAAACTCATGTTACTTATCAAGATAATATGAGAATAATAATAATAATAAAAACATGAGTAACTCATGTTACTCATCAACTTGAACAAGTCATTTTTAGGCCTGCTGGTGCCACCCCATTTTGGGAGGCAATCTTACATCTCCCTGAAAAAGTCACAGGAAACCTGCCTTAAGAGCAGTCCCTAGCCTTGGGAGTTGGGTCTAGTTGGCCTAGGGCCAGTGGTGGCTTCTGATATCATGAGGCTGCGCTGCATGGCTGTCCCCTCAGGAGAGAGAAGAGGACAGAGCGCGATGTGCTCTGATCCCTGGCTCTGGCTTAGTTGAGGGAAACATGGCAAGGACTTTTACCACACAAATTTATTTAAATAAAAGTGAACACATATGCAGGCTAGTGCCCAAGGGGCAAAGGTCGGGAGGTGGGAGAATGGGGGACAGACAGAAAATGGGGGCCAGGCAGAGTCTGTGTGGTATAACCAGGCTGCAGGAGGGAGGGGAGAGGAAGCCTGGGGCAGTGCTGGGCTTCGGTGCAGAGGCAGGGGCCTCGGGTGGGTGAGCCCAGTGAGGTCAGTTCTATCCCTCACACGCTCCCTTCTCTCTCCCTGATCCCTGGACTCACAGCACTGCCTCTTCAGCCCCCCACCCCTTCCTCATACCAGCCTTCCCTCCAACTACTGCGAGAGAAGTCAAAAGACAAAATAAATAAGAACTGGTGAGTCCTGCCCCCGTCTCGGCTCTAGGGAAGGGGAGCCAAGCCTGGATGACTGCCCCGAGCCCTGCTATCAGACCTGGAAAGGAACAGGTAAAGTGCAAGGACATCCAGTAAGTAAAAATATACCGATGACTTTGTCAAATACACAGCTGCGGGCTGTCAGGGGAGCGGGTGGCTGGCTTGTGGGTGACAGCAGCACCCTGGAAAGAGTTGGCCAACACAGCATAGAGACAACGGAAATAAATAGGAGTGGGGAGTGGACAGGGGTCCTGGATGTCCCCTGGGCCAGTGCCACTTGAGAGACCCGACAGGGCCTTGTCCTCTCACCAGCCCCCACCTCCCAAACCCCACTTGCCCGGCTCCCCAGTGCTGTGGCACTGACACAAAGCACCCGGCTGGCTGGCTGGCAGGAAAGGACTTATAATGTGGGCTGGGCAGAGGGAAGGGGGCAGGGAAGCCACAGTCAGTCAGGGCTGGCGCTGTGCTGCCCTCAGTACTCGTCCTGGTCTTCTGGTTGGTGTTCTTCAATCTCGTCGTCCTCAGGGGGTGCAAATCCCTCCTGGAGGGGAGGGGGGAAAGAAATGAGCCAGGTGGCCAGGCTGAGGGATCAGGTTCCACACATGGTCTAGAAACGAGGGCTGGGCCGAGTGGCCACAGGTTCAGAGGTCTAGCCTGCTTTCCAGTCTTGGCAGAGTAGTGGGAGGGAGGTGAAGAGGGGGCTCACCTCAGTAGCGTAGAGAATGCCAATGATGCCCGAGATGACAGGGCTGTTTTCACTTTCGTGCTCCTGGCAGATCAGCTCGATGTCACGCAATTTGCTGAAATAGAAGTCTCGCTCTTTCTCCAGCCCATCCACCGTCAGCTTCAAGTCCAGCAGCTGCTTAGGCAGAAAGAAATGTTTATGCCAGATGTTCCTGCCTCTGACGCTTCTGCCCGCCTTCCTCTTGTCCCCAGGATCAACGACCCTTTCCCATCCCACTCACTTGCTGGTTGAGCTCGAGAATCTGGGCATCAGCCTCATGACCACCATTTCGGGCTGATGGGGGATTCTTCCGAAGGATGCAGGGTGGGGCCACGTTGCTGAGTCGGCCAGAGGTCTGCATGTTCTTGGGGCCTGTGGGGGACGTCCTCTGTGGAACTGTCCAGAGGACAAGAGTCAGAAGAGGCGACACAGCACAAGAGAGCCTGGTATGCAGACCATGCAACAGGCAGGCACTCTCCCTCAGGAAGAGCATCTACATCTAGGCCTCAAGCCTCGGCCACATGTGACATTACAACAACTGGACAGCCCTTTGGCAAGCCTGGGAGCGTCAGTGCCACGGGAAGCTAAAGGAAAGGCCATCTCAGTACCAGGGCCTGAAGGAAGCTGGCCTGAGGGAGGGATGCAGGACACTGGGATGGTGAATTTGATGAAGTGGAGCTGGGAGGGTTCAGGGCCTTCAGTACTGACAGATGAGACCCTGGAGAGCAGTTGATGCAGTCTGTCCTAGCAGAAGCCAAAGCCACCCTCAGTGAAACTCAGCCCCACCCCTCCAGCTCCCTCTCAGGTTGGGCTCTGTTTCCCCCTGCTGGGCTGGACTAGTATCTGCGCAGTGGTGGAGGACTCAGGCTCCTCCCTAGCACAGCCTGCATGCTGTGGCTACTTGCTCTTTAGCGACGGGGCGCCTCCCTAGACAGCTTCTAATGCAAAGCAAGCGGCTGGGTGAGGACCGGCCCAGGCAGACAGCAGTGCAAACGGGGAGGTGGTTCTGCTATGACGGGTCAGATGCGGGCGGGAGCTGCTCCCCTTTCTGGCCACAGCCCTGCTGTCCCAAAGGCCTTATTGCTTCTCTCACTGTTCCTAGCAACCCAGCAAGGGATCCTTTCTAGAAACGCATCTCTGGGCGACGGGATTTTGGAAGAGATAAAAGGCAGGATCAAGCTTGGCAAACTCTTGCTTTTGAGTATCCAGTGGGCAGGGATCCATAAGGGGCTTGGATCCTGGCTCCAGGAGCCCAGCCTGGGTAGTGATCTGGATAGTGGACCCATCCAGCTTGAGGCAAACAAGCTAGTTATGTTAAGACACAGCATCCTGGGTCTCAGTGAGCTGCTCCCATACCTGGTGCAGGTGGCTCCCCTCTTAGAACAACTTTGGGAGCCGTCTCACCCCCAAAGTAGGACTCCCCATCTAGGTGAGCAGCAGGTGGTGCCATCTGAACTCCGTGATAACAGTCTCCTCCAGGCTGGCAGGGCTGGGCCGGTGTCCCAGGGGGCACTCCTGGCTGGATAGCCCTGCCGGCCCAGCCCCCCAAACTCCCTCCACCAGCTTGGGCATGTTACCTGCTGTGCCAATGAGTTTCTTGGATTTGTTGAAGATCTGATCACCTGGGTTAGGAGGTGGCGCTACGTCCTGGCCCTGCCGCGCCAGCAGAGGGTTGTAATCCTTTCCATCATAGTTTGCGTCAAAGAATTTCTTAAACCACTGAATAAACTCAAAATTATCTTGGAATTTTCCTTTTACTAATTTCTCTACAGGAATGATCTGAAATAGACCACAGAAGCAGATCATTTTAACCACCTGCTGGGTAGGACTGCCTTCCGCTGTGAGTACAGGAAAGCCAGCCCCTAGACTACAACCACATCTACCTTCTCCGTCTGCACCCCCTCCCCTGGCACCAGAGTAGACAAGCAGGCTGGCAGGCCCCACCAGAGAGGAACTCGGGACATTCCTTTCCTACAGGCACAGGAGACATTGTGTGGGAGGCGACCCTGCTGCCTGTGTGCGAACAGGAGGCTCAGGATCCACACAGGCAGGATAGTCAGCTGATGTGTTGGGGGGCCTCTGGAGAGACATGGCAGGGGTAATACACAAGAGCCTTAACATCCAGAGTGGGGCAGGTCCACAGAGGAGAAAGGGAAGGAAGTGTTGTCTCAGTGGGATCTTGGGGGTTAAGTGCATTCACTGTGCCTTGGTAGATGGACAGCATCCCCTTTTGGGGGTCAGGGCTAGAAACACATGTGGTGGAATGAACCGAGTAGCCCTTGTCACCCTGGCTGGTGGGTCATCTTCTTCCCCAGGGATACACAGCTCCTCATGGACCCCAGGGGTCCAGACACCTACTTTATCGACACCCATCTTCTTGAAAGCTGCTTGCAGCACCTTGAAGTTGTGGATGTACTCGTGTTCTAGCTTGGCCTGGAACTTGACCTTCCTCAAGTGCACACACCCAGGGAAGAGCATATCCATGAACTGGCAGTAGGCTGCCCCTGTGAGGAGGCATGGCTGATGCAGGGCATTCAGCTACCACCCAGGCCCCCTGCTGCTCTGCCTCCCAAAGCCTGGTCCCTCTCCCTGTGTCCTACAGCGAGGGCCAGTCCAACTGTCATGTTAGATATGGTTAGGTTCCCCTTGGCTTTACAAGAGTATCCATGATTACGATTTACGTATTTACCTGTTGGTAGTGCTAAGGATTGAACCCAGGGCCTTGCAAATTTGGAACAGGCACTGTACCACTGAGCTACCTGCCCAGCCCCCAAAGGACCACTTACTGATCCAAACCATGTACCAGGGCCATTTCAAGCCCTTCAGTACGTAGGTTAGCCCCATAGCTACCTGACACAGACAGGCGATGCCTCTCTCTCTGGATGGGAACACTGGTACCCACAAGGGCTGCAGCAGCAGAGAACAAAGAGCTGGACCCAGAGTGGCTCCATGGGACCCCATGCTGTAACTCGTGGCTCCACTGTCTGTCCTGGCTCTGGTCACCCAGGAATGCCCCACCTGCTCTCCACTTTTCTAGCCTGTTTCCCGACTTCAACTCTAAGCGCTGGAGTATCACATGCTCTTCCTGCCCTTCCTCTTCCTGTTAATCACAAGTCGTGTGAGTCTTTCCCGCCTTTCCCTTGGGCCACCCCGCTGCAGGTGCCTACCTGAACAGAGCTGCTCTATCTTTGTGTAGTTGAGGTGCAGGGAGTCATTGACCCACGCAAGCATATCATGGCGACTCAGATTCTCACTGGTCACAGATGTGGAGTACACATTGACGGCCATACCCCAGCTGCCAAGAAAGAAAAGAGATGATGTCAGCATGAGGCCTTTGAGCTGTTCTCCAGCCTGGTTGGGTCCTGGGGACATAAGCAGCATTCCCTTCATACCAGTCTTGCAATTCCTGTAGAGAATAGATTTATGTTCATTCCTTAGACATATTAAGCAGTGTCTATTATACCTAGGCATGCTCTAGGAGCCTGTGAGTGATACAAAGTTAACTAAGTTTCTACCTTCAGGAGACAGGCAAATCTCAGCACAGTGAGATGAGCAGCTGATGAACATGTGAAGTTCAAGTATGGCAAAACAATACGTGTGTGTGTGTGTGTGTGTGTGTGTGTGTGTGTGTGTGTGTGTGTGAGAGAGAGAGAGAGAGAGAGAGAGACAGACAGACAGACAGAGAGACAGAGACAGACAGAGAGACACACACAGAGAGACAGACAGAAAGACAGAGACAGAGAGACAGAGATAGAGACAGAGAGACACACACAGAGACAGACACAGAGAGAGAGAGAGAGAGAGAGAGAGAGAGAGAGAGAGAGAGAGAGAGAGAGAGAGAGAGAGAAGGGGGTATCTTTGGCTTGGCAGGGTTATGAAGGCTCACAGCAGAGATGGGAAGAGTAGGGATTTTCTGGACAGAGCAAGGAATGGGGTGAAGGGGTCCAGTAGCCCAAGACCTGGCCAGAACAAAGCCATGGCTCATTTCAAGAGCTCTGAGTTGCTAGGCAGGCCCGGGGCATAGGTTTCTGTGTTGAGGCATGATGCAATGAGATTAGCAGGGACAGACTTGGAAGGGTTTTGTTTACCCCGGGGAAATTCTATTTAGTCAATGAGAAGTCACTAGGAGATTTTAAACAGACAGTAACCTGACCAGATTTATGTTCTAAAGCCAATTAACCACTGCTTTCCCTCTGCTTTTACAGTCCCTGCTCCCGTGGCCAGTGGTCTGCTGGATGACCCAGAGGCAACTAACTTCCATTTTTCCAGAATTGTCCCATAAAACATCTATCGGTATTTATAGTTGCAGAGACTGTAAGCACCAGCCCTGAATCACTCGCATTATAAACCTGTGAGGTCTCCTAGCCCATCAACTCTCTCTTCTGCCATCTTCCGGTATGCCTCACTCCTCAGCTCCCCCTCCTCAGTGGTCCAGGCTCTTCCCTCCCTCTGACTGATCTCATAATTTCTGGCAGCCACAGCTACCAGGAACCTCCCACAACGCCTTCCGCCCTCCAGTCCTTCTCCCACGTCCATTCCGACACCCTTGAATTTATCTAACAGCAGGCCTGGACACCCACAGCCCAACTTCCAGCCAGCAGTGGTGAATAAGGTGCCCAAGGATGAATTTGCCTCGCAAACTTGAACGGTTCAGCAGTGGTAATGTTGGAAACATCTGTGAGTTAGCACTCAGTATTTAAGGCCTAGGATGCTTTGCATACATTACTTAGGACTCAAGTTTTTTTTGGGGGTGGGTGGGTCAGGGCACCTTGGGCCAAAATGTTCTTCCACTCATACAGATGGTGCTGAGCAGAGGCATTCAGGGCCCTCTAGGAGGCAGGCACGAGCACCCCGCTACCCACCACCTCACACAGAAATCAGGTATCAGCTGTGCTTTGTCATTGCTAACAACAGAGGGAAGAATTTTTCATGCCTTGTTCTTCATCAGAAATGGAGAACGTGTCCCAAGAACTGAAAAGCTTCTATTTCTGGAATAAAGAGTATGTTTTCAGGCTTTTTTTGTTAGTTTGTTTTTCGAAACAGGGTTTCTCTGTGTAGCCCTGGCTGTCCTAGAATCAGCTCTATTGACCAGGCTGACCTCGAACTCACAGATATCCACCTGCCTCTGCCTCCTGAGTGTTGGGATTAAAGACGTGCGCCACCATCCCTGGCTGTTTTTCTAGGTTTAATGTGCAGTGTCTTTGTGAAGGAAGACAATGCCATCCCAATTCCTAGTTCCCTGTAGGCAGTCACCCCCTCCCACAGCCACTTGCAACTTGATACATAGTGATGTGCAAGGACTAGCATTTCTAATGGGGTAGTGTCCACACAGCCCCAGTGCTGTGGGGCCAGGGATGACATGTTGTGAACCATTGGAGAGTAAAGAATAGACTCTGGGATTGGGGACAGATTGCCAAAGACAGAGTGAGTAAAGAGCTGCCTCTGGCTCCTGGCTGGGTGAATTTAGAGGGAAGGTCAGAGAGACAGGGTCTGTTTAGGAGTAGCACAAGTGGTAGAAAGGGGGTCCCACTCAAATATCATTTCCAGAGCTACAGATGGAGCTCAGTGGTAGAAAGGGGGTCCCACTCAAATATCATTTCCAGAGCTAGAGATGGAGCTCAGTGGTAGAGCACTGTCTAGCACACATGAAGCTCTGGGTTTGATCTGCATAAAAACCACATGTGGCCGGGCGGTGGTGGTGCACGCCTTTAATCCCAGCACTCGGGAGGCAGAGCCAGGTGGATCTCTGTGAGTTCGAGGCCAGCCTGGGCTACCAAGTGAGTCCCAGGAAAGGCGCAAAGCTACACAGAGAAACCCTGTCTCGAAAAACCAGAAAAAAAAAAAAAAAACCCACATGTGGTAGCACATGCCTGGTATCAGCTTCCTTCACAGTAAACCTGGAGAAATACTCTTCACTAGCGAGACCTAGCTAGACCTGCTGACTCAGAATCTGACTTTGATCAGGCCACTCACTCTAGGCCAGGCAGATGTGACAGATGTAAAACAGGGCTCAGCTCAGCTTTGTCTGGGCTGGCTCCCCTCACGCTTCCGTCCCTGACCCTACCCATCGCTATCTCACAGACCCTCGTGTCGTGCATCTTTCACTTAAATGGACATTTCTTTTGGCATAAAAACCACTAAAGAAAAATCCTGTTATTTGTTCCTAGTTCTTCCTCTTTTAAAATAAACCCTGTCCTTGATTGTCTGGGGCAAGGGAGCCCAAGTGGGGCTCCGAAGCCAAGAAAAACAAAAATTATTATCTTGGGACTTTCTAAAGACTCAGGACCCGGCAATTTCAGAGGTTTCCCAGGATAATTTTGACTGGGTTTGAGCCCACTGCCCTGTACCTGACCCCCAAACTCACCACTAGACATGTTTCTATGCCTGGCTTCCCTGCTGGAAGTGCCTGGAAACATGGTCTGCCGCTTAGGAAAGTTGCTGAAGGATGGACCTACAGCTTCTCACACCCGTTCTCGGTGTCTTCCATCACTTTCTGGCACGGGTCCCCAGCTCCACTCCTTGGGTCTGGTGTCAGCATCCTCTACAGAGAACTTTCTTAGAAGCTCACTACGGGACCCTATGGAACCCTGGGCAAAGCTAACAATGGCGTCCCTGCGCTCACAGAATCATCAGTGGGCCTTACCCCTTTTACTTGATGGAGCGCTGCGGGGCCAGGCTGTGTGATCTACCTCTGGATTCCATGCTAGTTCTTGGTGAGCAGTAATGGCCGAACCACACTGGTAGAAGGGGATGGTGGAGGCTGGAGTCAGGAGTTTCTGAATCTCCAAGGGACTCCCCTGAAGCACCAGCAGGGGTGGTGGACCGCGTGGATAGGTAAGTTTTTCAAGAGGCAGAATGGGAAAGAGCCAAGGATGACATTTTATTCCCATATGCTATGGACTGCGAGGGTTCAGGGAGATAAAGAGCAGAACCAAATGCCCTAATGTGTGGTAAAAACAAAAGCACCACAGGAAGTCAAGAAAGGCATGTAACTCCGAGAGGTGGACCGAATGGACCCACGTATGAGGATGGCCAGATTCTGGGTGTGGTCTGCTGGGCTGGGTGTAGTGGGCATAAGCCATTCTGGTGGCCGTCAAAATGAACCTTTCCTATATGGGGCTCATTTCTCTAGGAGGTCCCTGAGCTCATTAGCAAGGACGACTCTGGTCCACTGACACTCCGAGACACCCTGAAAGGGTCTGGGTTTGTGGGGTGGTTCTTGTTCTTAGTTTTGCTCTGGGAATTCTTCAGGCAAATTAGGGATTTTATTCTGTGTTATGGGTGAGACTTTCGAAAGCTGATCATTCACATAAGCAGAGACAATGGTCCTATACTCCACTCCTCAGTCTATGACCTTCAAAGGGTTTCCTAGCCTGAGGGAGGCCTTTCTGGGCATCTATGGGACTTGCTGAAGGTTTAGGCCCATTCCATGCTTTCCAGAGGCTCCATACTAGGAGAAGCCAAGCATGTGTGTACATGTGCCTATGTGTGTGTTTGTGTTATATATACGTACTGTCTGTCTGCGTCTCTCCATCCATCCATCCATCCATCCACCCACCCACCCATCATCCACCTGTCCATCCATCCATCCATCACACACACACATTAACAAAACAAACAAGACAAACCCAGGTGATTCTGCTGTATAGCTGCCAGATCTGAGAACCACGGCCCTCATCTTAGCAAGGGCATCGGCTGGGGCCGGGAGATTTATTTATTTCTGCTACCTCTCTTGAGGGAAAACATTAGCCCCCTCTTCCCTGGCATCAAGAAAAATCTCTAGTTTTCCTAGAGTTTAGGATACTCTCAGGAGTCACCAAGAGCTACATGACTACTTGAAAAATGCCCAGGTCTCCTCAGCTTGATCACACGCCTCCTGTACTGTCAGTGCCCAGTGATGGGGGAGCACTTCCCAGACTTCTCAGGAATGTGAATCTAGGGTCCTCGAGAGGTGGTACTGGTAAGGAAAGGTCTGAAAAAACAACACAACACAGCAATACAACAACAAAACCCCAGCTCCTTTAAGGGCCAAGTAACCAATCACGCCATCTCCCAAATTGGCTTTTGTGGGAGAGCAATACCAGAACCAGAGTGCTTCTTGCAAGTGGGATGCCCTTTGCCCTGGCTGGGTCCATCTTGGTTCAGGAGGACTCATCTGACAGGTCCTATGGGGATCTATACAACTCCCATAGCACCACGAAGAAGTCAGCCTTTTTAACCTTGTTAGGCTGGGGTGGGGTGGGGTGGGGTGGGGTGGGGGAACAGGTTCCCTTTTAGTTTTCCTGACCCGAGTCTGGCCCTGGGCATGGAAAGAGGCATGCCAGCAGGTGGCACCCAGGTCCTTGAACTGCCTCCCTCTCCCAGCCAAGGCCCTCTCCCCAGTTCAGTTCAGAGAGAAAGAGAGAGAGATCCTGTAACTTGGGCCTGAGCTTCCCTTCCCCCTAAAGAAAGCCAGTTTACACCCAAATCTGGTAACAACATGGAAACACATAGAATGGGACGCCTGTCCCCTCAGAGTCAGGTCAGCTGAAGTGGCCTAGCGTGGACTACACTCGGAGATTCTAGGCTGAGTCCAGCTTTCCCTTCTCCTAAAGCCACATGTTAAACCCATCAAGTGGTCCAGCTTGTGATAGCCTTTGAGCTGAGAAGCCAGTTGCTGGGGCAAAGGTGTATAAAGCACTGGCCCAAACATCTGGTTCCCATTGGGACAGCTGGCTGAATGATGGCAGAGTCACAGTCTGCAAAAACTTGTAAAGGTAACACACTTGTCACCAAGAGCTTTTGACTCCTGGGAGAGGATGGCAGGTAACCTCCCTGGAGCTATACCAGCAGGATCATCTAATGTCCTCATCTGTCCACCATCATTCTGGTCACCAAGTGACTGTCCAGAGAAACATCCTCTGATCAGGTTATAGCACCTTCCCTTCCAGGTGAGCTAGGGACTCTGGGGTCTGATCAGGATGTAGTCTTGGGACGAGCCTGCTTTCCAGGGCCTTGACTCCTGTTACTAGCTCCAGCGTCAGAAAGGAAAGTGCCAGGAGGTATAATTCTGTGACTTTGCTAAGTCATTACCTGAGCCAGGCTCCTCAGGATCTGGGTGCCCACTGCTCTGGATAGGAGGGGACCTGCTGCTTATTCTGCTGGCCGAGGCCTTGAAAAATGGCTGCCAAGAGCAAATCTTGAAATCCTGTGGTCAGAAGGGTTCCTGGAGGGCTGGTGAGTGGTTCAGTGGGTAAAGGCCCTTGCTGCCACACATGATAACCTGAGTTTTATTGATCCCCAGGACCCACATGGTAGAAAAAAATGAAGTTGTCCCCTGACTTCCACACATGGGCTGTAGTGCATGCACGCAAATAAATAATTCTTTTAAGGGTTTCTGTAGAGCCCCAGCTCCTTCTCAGATACCCTGGTCTCCCCTGCTGGTGTTCCCACTCCTAAATCACAAAGACAGTATGTCTAAAGACCTCTCGGATCTCATATTCTAATGTCTAACTGCCTCACCACCATCCTAACTCCATTTCATTGGCTTCAAATTTTTAGTTGACATCTACCTTCTACATATGTCTCAAGGACAAGCCAGGGGCTCCAGTCTTCTCTAATCTCTAGGAATTCCTTCTCTCAGGTTCAGCTTTGTTCTGGATGGTTCTGGAGAAGTCTCTGCAGGTCCCAGCCCACGACCTCTGCTCAGCATAGCTATGAACTACACACAGTTTCTATTCCCACAGTTTGAGACTGACATCCCATCGTGTCAGCTCCAAAAACTTTGTTGAAAGAGTCCTGGATCTCTAGTCAGACCACCTGGGTTCTAGTCCAGTCTCTTCCATGTCCTATTCTATTTTAGGCCTCACTTTTCCTTATTTATAAAACGGGTGGTTCCACCAGATGGAGCTGTTGAGGGCTAAGTGAACTATGTATACACCAGGCTCATACAAAGCCTGGTGCCCAGTATTTGCTAAGTGTCACCAATATTACTAGGAAGACAAGAGTCCAAGAGCATTCAATTCAGAGCAGGCACCTGGCACACAGCTACTGTTAGGTTTTAGAGATCCTAACAGTGGTTCAGAAGATACCTCAGAACCATCCTGTTCTCTGCCCTTCTGCCTGGGATAGCCATCAGGGCCTCTGACACAATCCCTTCCCAACTCCAACCTTCCCCATATAGCTGCCTTCTGTTGCTGTTGTTGAGACAGGGTCTCACTATATAATCCTGGCTGGCTTCGAACTCACTCTGTAGACCAGGCTGGCTTTGAACTCACAGAGATTCACCTGCCTCTGCCTGCCAAACGCTGGGATTAAAGGTGTGCACCACCAGGCCCAGCTCCATAAATCTGCTTTCAGATGGCATCCTACCTTGAAGGAAGGCTGGAACAGAGGCTGTGAGACCTGAGAAGAGAGAACTCTGTGGATCCTGCCAAAATCTCTCCTCTCTTGACATGGGGCTATGCCCATTGTCCCTGGGCTACCCCTTCCTGCCAGGCCCAGGGGGCTGAAGTCGCCTGTCTGGAAACGCTGCAGAACTGCTCCTCCTTCCCCGTTCGGCTCACACACCCGTGCTATTCTGGGGATCCATGGAGGCAGTAGGTGACAGCAGAGATGGCAGACTCGGAGGGGCTGGCAGAGCCAGAGGGTTCTGCCAGCGGGTCACAAAGCCCTGGCATGCCTAGCCAATCACCTTCCTCTCATGGCTGAGTGAAGACCTGACTCACACAGAGGCTCAGTGGCGAAAACCTGGTTTAGTCAAAGCAGAGATGGGAAGGGGAGTGGTGTAAGGGCCTGCCAGGGGACACACATGCACCCACTCTGGCAGATCCAGCACAAGATCTGGATGGTGGCAGAGGCCCATAGGGAGCAGGGCTTCTTCAGAGATCTGTCCTCACAACACTCCTAAATCTCAGAGCTCTTTCCCTGCCAGTGAGCCCAGCTGAGGTCTCAGTGCTGGGTTGTGAGTCTGTCTTGCCAAAGAGGATTTTAATTCTTACAGAGGTTTCCCTGGGCTGGCCACTGTCTAGGGAAAGGTGTCTTTGGGGGAGTCACAACGAGTCTGCTCTATTTGACCATAACTCATTGGGTTAAGGGAGAGCTAGGCATTCAGAAACAGCTCTGATTGTTAAAAGTAGCCCTTTAAAAAATGTAAGACCCATCTGGGCAGGGAGAAAGACAATCATTTCTTCTAAAAGCTTTTCTCTGGCTATCTTTTTTTCTTTTTCTGAGGCAGGGTTTCTCTGTGCAGCCCTTGGCTGTCCTTGAACTCCAGATCTGCCTGCCTCTGCCTCCCGAGTACTGGGATTAAATGCAGTAGAGGTATGTATCACCACACCAGGCTAATTTTTAATTTTTTTGAGACAAGATCTTTTTTTGTTTGGTTATTTCCAAGACAGGGTTTCTCTGTGTAGCTTTGGAGCCTGTTCTGGATCTCACTCTGTAGACCAGGCTGGTCTTGAACTCACAGAGATCTGCCTGCCTCTGCCTCCTGAGTGCTGAGATAAAAGGTGTGCGCCACCACTGCCAGGCAAGACAAGATCTTTTAAAATTTTACGTGGATGAATGTTTTGCCTGTGTGTAAATCTGTGTACCATGTGCATATCTAGTGCTGGGGAGACCAGAAGACGGTGTCAGTTTCCTTAGAACTGGAGTTAGTCTGTTGTGAGTCACAATGTCAGTTCTGGGAACCGAACTGGGGTCCTTTGTGAGAGCAGCAAATGCTCTTAACCATTGAGCCATTTCTCCAGCCCCATTAACACTTACTTTTTTAAGTCAATAAAACTCCATGGAACCATCATCAAACCAAGGCTCCTGGAGGCTGTGGTGCAGAGAGGCTGTGGTGCAGTGAGGATGTGGTGCAGTGAGGATGTGTACAGTGAGGATGCGTGCAATGAGGATGTGGTGCAGTGAGAATGTATGCAGTGAGGATGTGTGCAGTGAGGATGTGTGCAGTGAGGATGTGCGCAGTGAGGATGTGTGCAGTGTGTGGTACAACGAGAATGTGGTGCAGTAAGAATGGTGCAGTGACACTGGTGCAGTGAGAAAGAATGTGTACATTGAGAATATGGTACAGTCTGAATGTGTGCAGTGAGAACGTGGTGCAGTGAGAACATGGTGCAGTGAGAACGTGGTGCAGTGAGAATGTGTGCAGTGACACTGGTGCAGTGAGAAAGAATGTGTACATTGAGAATATGATACAGTCTGAATGCGTGCAGTGAGAATGTGGTGCAGTGAGAACGTGGTGCAGTGAGACCGTGGTGCAGCGAGAACGTGGTGCAGTGAGAACGTGGTGCAGCGAGAATGTGGTGCAGCGAGAATGTGGTGCAGTGAGAACGTGGTGCAGTGAGAATGTGTTCAGTGAGAACATGGTGCAGTGAGAACGTGGTGCAGTGAGAACATTGTGCAGTGAGAATGTGTTCAGTGAGAACATGGTGCAGTGAGAACATTGTGCAGTGAGAACGTTGTGCAGTGAGAATGTGTTCAGTGAGAACGTGGTGCAGTGAGAATGTGTTCAGTGAGAACATGGTGCAGTGAGAATGTTGTGCAGTGAGAATGTGTTCAGTGAGAACATGGTGCAGTGAGAACATTGTGCAGTGAGAACGTTGTGCAGTGAGAATGTGTTCAGTGAGAACGTGGTGCAGTGAGAATGTGTTCAGTGAGAACATGGTGCAGTGAGAATGTTGTGCAGTGAGAATGTGTTCAGTGAGAACATGGTGCAGTGAGAACGTTGTGCAGAGAGAATGTGTTCAGTGAGAATGTGTTCAGTGAGAACGTGGTGCAGTGAGAACGTGATGCAGTGAGAATGTGTGCAGAAGAAATGCATCTTCCTGCCTGGACAGCCCAGGCAAGAGGCTTGGGTTTCATGACTGAAGAACCAGACTTGTGACAATATTGGGTGTGGGGCTGGTTGGAAGGGAAGGGGGAGACACTGCTGTGAGGACCAAAGGCTGCATCACCTTGCGGGCTGGGCAACTCTGAGATCATCAACCTATTCATCTCCTTTCCTTCTTTCCTGACTCAGGGTCCTCAGCAGGCAGAGGGCAGGGACGGGCTTGTCTTTCGGTTCTCTGCTGCCTGGTTGCCAAGGCTCTTGGCAAGAAGACAGAGGGGTATCTTGGGAGCCAGGTACCCTTCTCTTCCTTCAGTTAGCTTAGGGTCCTGGATGCAACAGCTGCTAAGTGGTAAGAGAGGTATCACCAGGATGCAGGAATCAGATGCAGAGGTGGAGCTGGGAAAGATGATTTTCTGTTCTTGTTTTATGTGTTCACTCCAAGCCAGCTGGTGACAGGGAGAGAGGAAATGCCAGCTTGGTATCTGGCTACACATACAGTATGGAGCCTTGGGATTCTCAGCATAGACTTAAGTCTCTTCTCTAGCAGTAGACAACAGTTCTCCAGGTTACTCAGAGAAGGATTTCAGGATGGTTCCAGAGAAGGACCTGGCTGGCCACACTCCAGAGCATCTTCCCCCCTAGCATGTTCAGGGGAACAGAGAGTCACCCACTGCAGATGGCCCACGGACAGGGAATGGAGCTGCAGGAGCTGCTGGGACATGTTGGGAAGAGAACATTCCTGTTTCCAGAGCCCTATTGGGTCTGGCATCTCCTTTGTGGCTCTCCATGTTCCCAAAACCTGTCTGTGTTTCTGGGGACACATACAAACCATGTTACTTTATGTTCCTTTAAAACTACATTTGGGCTTCAATATGGCTCAGTCACTCAAGGTGCTTGCGGCAAAGCCTGATGCCCTGAGTTCAATACCTAGGACCCACGTGGTGGAAGAAGAGAACCAACTCTTCCAAATTATCTTCTGATTTCTACATATACACACCACTGCACACATGTGCACGAACACACACACACACACACTAAAAACACACACACACACACACACACACACACACACACACACACACTAAACAGAGCTGCCTCTTTCTGATCTGCAGCTTACTGTGGTCATCTAGGACAGTGGCTGGATTGACCAGTATGTTTCCTCTGGCCCTAGGCTCAGCCCCTGCTCTGTTTTCTTCCTTCCTTCCTTCCCTCCATTCAGTGTCCCCTTTGGATCTTCCCAGTTTCGGCCCCTTGCCCTTTTGACAGAGCACAGACTGCTCATTTATCCTCCAGCCCTCCTGCCAGCCTGCCTGCCATAAAGCTGTCCAGAACAAATTTAGGATTCAGTGTTGTCTGATTCTCTGTCCAGCCGATCCACGCACCCAGCACTCCACCCTCCCTGCCCACTTACAGGGTTTGTCCCAAATGGAGACAGACCCCACCTTAAGAGTGCACACTGGTGAGGTCCCAGAAGGCCTGCCTACCTTCCCATAGCCTCTCTTCTGGCCCATCCCAGGCCCTGAAATGCCTCCTGGGAGCATCCCTCGTGGAGGTCAGAGCATTCCTCCCCCAGAGCTTTAATCACCGACTCAGCTCTGCATATGAGAAGGGCTCTGGGTTCAAGTGATTTGCCCACGTTCATGGTCAGCCACTGCCAAAGTCGGAGCTGAGCCCAGGCCTCCTGAACCCAGCTCAGCTCCTTCCAACACCATTGCGCTGACTGGGAGAGACAGCTGATGTTTGCACTCTGCTTTCACCCTCTGAGTGAGAGAAGAGAAGGAATTCTAGAGGTTTCCTCTGTCTGTCTGTCTGTCTGTCTGTCTGTCTGTCTATAACCCACTGTTTCAATCAGCCTCACTTTCAACCAGCAAGTATTTGCTGACCACTGACTCATGTGTTCACACAGTGAGGCACCTTGTAGCCCCAGCATCATTTTACAGCCTGGTCTTGCCTTTAAGGAGTCTTTTGTTTGGCTGAAGACATAAAGTCATTCATAAAAGGGCCAGGGACCTCATCACTAGAACAGGACATCTGGCTTTCGGGCACCCCATTGGCCTGCAAAGGATGAGTCGGGGCTCAGTAGGCAGGCAGTTCTGGGGGAAGGTGGTCCCTGGTTTGGAACTGTGAAGATGACAGGATGACAGAGAGCAGTGAAAAGAGGGAACTTGGGTATGGGAAGTGTGTTCACTGTCACTTTTATTTGACAAAGTAAGCATGAGACCTGTGACTAAGTCCTGGAGGAATGTTAGGGTGTGCCATCAAAGGAAAGGAGGCCGGGCCAGGTGGGCAAGTCCCGGGAGCCAAGGGAGGGGCTGGTTCCAGAGGAGGGTGGCAGTCCAGTTAATGGTATGACCAGAACTTGATGGAGCGGCCATTAGAGTGCACACGAAGGAATGATGGAACCCTGAGTCATTCTGTTGGAGTGTGGGGACAGAAGCTAGACTTGCAAGTGACTGGGGAGTCACAGCCAGAAGAATGCTAAGGAAGGAATTCAGGAGTCTGTCACGAAGGCCACTTGTGTCTGAGGCAGACAAGGGAATGGCGGCCTGTAGAGCAGTGAGCTCAGATTCCTTTAGTTAAAACTTCAAGTGCAATATAGATTCAACACAGACTCTTTGGCTGATAGCCTCCACAGTCCTTCAGAACTCACGGTCTACCCGCCCAAGTCAGTTCTAGATCTTATCTGCGCAAGGAGGCTCAGGAGTGGGAGCATATCCGCCATGCTTAAAACACTGGATCAAGGAAGAAAGGAAGAGGGGGAAGGGTCACAAGTTCAAGGCCCGCTTGGGCAACTCAGTGAACCTCTGTCTCAAAATAAGAAAGACAAAAAAAGAAAGGAGGGAAGGAAGGAAGGATGGACAGGGCTGAGGATACAGCTAAGTTACAGGGCCAGCTTAGCTGGGTATGGCCCCAGGTTTAGTTGCCAGTACCCCAAAAGAATGAGGGGGAATGTTAATAAAATCTACATGGAGTTGACTATTTAGAAAAGAATGTTTTGTTTAATGTTTATTTTTTCTTTACGTGTGTGTGTGTGTGTGTGTGTGTGTGTGTGTGTGTCTTGTGTTTGCTGCCTGGGGAGGTCTGAAGAGGGGATCAGATGCCCTGGGGCTGCAGCTACAGGTGGCTATGAGCCACCCGATGTGGGTGCTGGGAACCAAACGAGGGTCCTCAAGTACTCCTAGTCACTGAACCATCTCTCCAGCCCAGAAAAGAACGTTTTGTGTATTAATTCAGTGTTTGGTGTGGGTGTGGTTCATCAGAGGCCCCTTTGACCTTTAGTTTTAAGGAAAATTAATGTAGGAAGACAAGGGATAAACTCAGGGATTGCCAGAGACACTGAAGAGACTCTGCCATATTCCTCACTCCACTCACTGCAACTGAAGCATGTGCTCCACACACAGTACTGCAGGCTGCATGCTCCACACATATACTGCATGCTGCATGCTCCACACACAGTACTGCAGGCTGCATGCTCCACACACATACTGCATGCTGCATGCTCCACACACAGTACTGCAGGCTGCATGTTCCACACACATACTGCAGGCTGCATGCTCCACACACAGTACTGCAGGCTGCATGCTCCACACACATACTGCAGGTTGCATGCTCCACACACAGTACTGCAGGCTGCATGCTCCACACACAGTACTGCAGGCTGCATGCTCCACACACAGTACTGCAGGCTGCATGCTCCACACACATACTGCAGGTTGCATGCTCCACACACAGTACTGCATGCTGCATGCTCCACACACAGTACTGCAGGCTGCATGCTCCACACACATACTGCATGCTAGCCACTGTGCAAGGCATGCAGCCTACAGGAAGCCATGAGACCCAGCCTGGTGCCGGAGCAAACCAAGGTGAAGGGGCACTACGCAGTGAGAGAAGCGACCAGAGGTGACACTCAGCTGATGGAGCTGCTCTGCTTTTCCTGCTAGGAGGCTTCGTAGGAAAAGCAGAGTTTGAGCTGAGAGTGAAGAGGAAGGAAAATGAACAGGGAAGAGAGGGAGGATGGCCAAGAGCCTACCCAGAACGCAAGTGTGGGCAAAAGACATGACTAAAAAGGCAAAAGCGCCGGGCAGTGGTGGCGCATGCCTTTAATCCCAGCACTCGGGAGGCAGAGCCAGGCGGATCTCTGTGAGTTCGAGGCCAGCCTGGGCTACAGAGTGAGATCCAGGTCAGGGACCAAAACTACACAGAGAAACCCTGTCTCGGAAAATAAAAAAAAAAAAAAAAAAAAAAGGCAAAAGTCACATTGCCAGCAGCTCTGGTGCCATGGGGGGGGGGGTGTCTCCAAAGAGTGTTTTTCTTGTGAATACACGATATTTGCAGCACTACACAAGTACTGGTAACAAGACTATGGTTAAAACTGCAGTGCCATTTCTGAACCGAAATCGATACGAGTCACAGCATTTAGAAACGTAATTCAATGTACAACTTTCAGAGGTCTTCCTTTCTGTTATCTTTCCTATAAAATACTAAAGAGAATTAATTCCAAGGGCTGCTGCGGAAGACAGAACTGCTCCAACTTTTGCAAGTTTTTCATTTTAAAGTGATTTGAGACTGGAAATTCCAATAAAAATGAAGAGTTCTCGGGTGTCCATATCCAGATTCCGCCAGCTATATGACAATGGCTAGAAACAGGAAATGGACATTTGTTGTGTTATCTTAGTTCCTGCGATAAAATACCTCGGCAAAAGCAACTTCAAGAAGAAAGGGCTTATTTGGCTCACAGCTGCAGGCCCCGGGAACTGGAACAGCTAGTTACATCCACAGTCAAGCGTAGAAACTGATGGATGCAAGGATGCTTGTGCTCGGCCTGCTCTCCTTCACTCAGACAGTTCAAGATCCCAGGGAACGGTGCCACCCATTGTGGGTAATCAAGATAAACCCCTACAGACATGCCCACAGGCCAGCTCCATCTAGATAATCCCTCATTGAGACACTCTGCCCAGGTAATTCTAGACTGCGTCAAGCTGACAATTAAAACCGATCATCACGTATATCACTCATTAAACTACAAGCTGGGGCTGGTGACACACTCTTGTAATCACAGTACTTCCGAGACAGAGGCACAACGATTAGGAGCTCAATACATTGTGCGTTATGGTTAGCCTGAGCTATGTGAGACCTTATCTCAAAACAAACAAAAAAACCCAGGAAACCTCCAAAACAACAACCAAAACAAACAAGCAAGCAAGCAAGCAAGCAAACAAAACAAAGCAACCAAAAAACAAAAAAACTACAACTTTTTCTTTTGTTTGTATTTTGGTTCTAATGAGGAAGCAACCACTTAGAGTTCCGAGGCTCTGAGCAAATCTGTAATCCCACCCATTGGCGTTCTTCCTAGGAGTGTCAGGGTCTTTCAAAGAACACACAGTCCTTTTTCATCGTGCTTTTGACTGTTTTAGTCCCCCTTTGTTCTGACTTAAGAGGGTATTGTACACGTTTGTGTAGAAATTGAAAGGCAGGTCATTCTGAACCTCCTCAGATCCAGCCCCAAGAATTTAAGGGGTAACTGGATAGCTGCCACGTGGTCCTCCTAACTCTTCAAAGGTGTCTCCCAAAACATTTTGTTCATGTCCAAGACCCCTGAACTAAACAGTATGATTTTAAATATTCTTGGTAAAATCATGCCCAGTCCCTGAGTATTATTGTTTTGTTATGTGTTGATTTAATAAAATTGATACTTTTTTATTTTTCTAATTTTTTTTTTTGATGACTAGTAAAGGTGAACTTATTTTCATGTTTATTGCCCACACATATTTACTCTTCTGTGAATCGTTTCTGGCTGTAGCATTTGAGAGATGGTAATATCTAGAGACCATTTGGAAATCTGTGTGGTCATGCATGTCTAACATTTGGAAGTCCTGATAATGAATTTTCACAGCCATGCTTCCTGAGACAAATCTGTACTGCCTTCAGACATATCCACAATACTTAATTTTTTTGTTTTGTTTTGTTTTTCGAGACAGGGTTTCTCTGTGTAGTTTTGGAGCCTGTTCTGGAACTCACTCTGTAGCAGGCTGGCCTTGAAATCCCAGAGATCCACCTGCCTCTGCCTCCCTAGTGCTGGGACTAAAGGCATGTGCCACCACCTCACAGCTTAATTTTATTTTTTAAAATAAAATACTCACTAGTCTATGAGTTTTATTTGAAGTACATGACACTAGAGGTATCCTTACTGAAGGTTTTGAAGATCCACAGAAGGCAATTATTTAAACAGGCAGAATGTTCCTGCTATATTGAAAAATGGGGAAATTTGGTACCAACAGGAAAACACAAATTACCAGAGGACCAGGCAAAAACTGAAGCTCACTCAAGATACTCCCCTCTTAAATTTCTGTCTAGGAAAAAAAAAAGTTGCATGGACTTGTTCAGAAAGAGAAAATGACGTAGGATTTCCCAAGGTGTTGCTGTTAGTAGGAAACGCAGAACCCAGGGAACAAACTTTAACTGAAAACTAACCAAAACAGAAAGACTTGTGGTCTGGTGTACGTACCAAGGAATATTCTAGTACATTCAGCTATGTAGACAGGCAGTGTGGTGCATGGAAAGAAAAGCCATGAGAGGGTGTTGTGGAATATTATTTTAAGATGTGTTACTTTTGTTTATGCTGTGGAACATCTTTTTAATGATGCACAGATGTGCTGCATCTTTTATATTGCATTTGTTTAACTCTGTGAAGCTGTGTTACTTTGCCTGTCTAAAACACCTGATGGGTCTAATAAAGAGCTGAACAGCCAATAGCGAGGCAGGAGAAAGGATAGGCGGGGCTGGCAGGCAGAGAGAATATATAGAAGGAGAAAAAGAGGGACCAGTAAGCAAGAGAGAAGGAGCAAGAACAAGGAGAAGAGGACACTAGGGTTCAACCAGCCAGCCAGCCAGCCAGCCACAGAGTAAGAGTGAAAGTAAGATATACAGAAGTAAGAAAAGGAAAAAGCTCAGAGGCAAAAGATAGATGAGATAATTTAAGAAAAGCTGGATAAAAATAAGCCAAGCTAAGACCAGGCATTTATAAGTAAGAATAAGACTCCGTGTGTGATTTATTTTGGGACCTGGGAGTTGGGGCCCCCAAAAGAGGAAGGAATAAAAACAAGAGGGGGCTGCAGAGATGGCTCAGAGGTTAAGAGGTCTGGCTGCTCTTCCAGAACCGGGTTCAATTCCCAGTTGCCCACAACTGTCTGTAATTCCAGCTCAAGTGGAACTGATGCCTCACATGTAGGCAAAACACCAGTGCACAGGAAATAAAAATAAATATGTTTGAAAAAAGAAAAGAAGCCAGGCGGTGGTGGTGCACGCCTTTAATTCCAGCACTTGGGAGGCAGAGGCAGGCAGATATCTGTGAGTTTGAGGACAGCCTGGTCTACAGAGTGAGTTCCAGGACAGGCACCAAAACTACACAGAGAAACCCTGTCTTGAAAAAACCAAAAAAAGAAAAAAGAAAAGAAGATCTGTTAGAAAAACTCCATGTACCCCTCCTGACAGTCAACGCCCTGGACGAAGGTGGCCTCTCCAGGGCAGAAGTTCTTACTATAAAATACAGTGCCTTTCAGCCATAACTGGGGGGTGTGAAACAAGGTCACAGGTACAGACAATTCACGGAAGAGGGAGCGTAAGTGGCTAATTTAGGATACAAACTCAACTTATATGACATAAGTCAAAGTCAACAGACTTTATGAAGGTCGAAGCTCAGGTAGTGTGGGAGTCACACAAGACTCGACTTTGGCCAGTGGGTTAGTAATGGTTACAGGTCAGAGGTTATTAATGCAATTCTGACTGCAAGAGAATTTTAGGAAGCCTAACATGGGGCCAGGAATGGGCTACTTAGGTAGAGACAGCACATGGCACTGGATCCATGAGCTGGGAGTCAGGACATAGAGACAGGACATGGCACCGGATCCTGCTTTAGATGCATTCACAACAGACACTTCATGGATTTTAGTGTTCCTGTCTCTTCTCCAGGGGTGGTAATAACGAACAAGGGAGTAAAATCACACCCCAAGAAGGCATTTAGAGAGGCCACTTTCCTTAAGACAGTGCCTCTCACACTCTGGAGTGGCCCCTAAGGTCTGGGTACGGTCCTGAAGGACCACTGAAATGGTCTCGGTCACCCCCCTCCCTAGATCAGGATTCTGGAGTGTTCTTCCTCTTGTTTCAGAGGGGTGCTGGATGGTGCTGGTGTTTGACCTGGCTGCCTTCCTTGGCTCCCCACTCCTCCTCTGCTGACACAGGATGATGACGCCTGCAGGTGTGGACATCTTAGAGCAGCTGCGTGCACAGAGACTCCGCCATGGGCATTACACCACAGGCATTACGGCACCGTGTGGCTGACTCCTCACTTGAGGACTATACACAGCGGCTAAGTGCTCGCTAGTTAATAAGTATTTTGAACAGTGGTGATGCCCGGAGTAACGTGCTCTTTTGACTACTTCCCAGGAAATTGCAGCATGTCACAGCACAGTATGATTAAGACAGCCTTGGAATCTCCTGACACGATCTTCTCAGCCTTCCGTCTGGAGTCAGGCTACATTGTCTGTTCCCTCGCCCAGCCACCCCACTGCCTGTTCCCACTGAGCTACACTCAGTTCTCTGTCACACTGTCAGAAACCTGTCCGGTCACCTTCCTGCGGTGCTGTGACAGGAGATGGGGGCAGCTGATTCAAATTCGGCCAGACCCCAGGTACAGACACACCTAGACAAGGATGACCTTGAATGGGGACTAAGGTGAGATGGCACAGAAGACGTAAGAGTGGGGTGTGTTAGCATCCAGCCTGTAATCTCAGCACTCGGGAGGCAGAGGCAAGAGGACTGCTATGGTTTGAGGCCAGCCTGGTCTACAGAGTGAGTTCGAGGCCAGCCAGGACTATGTAGAAGACCCAGTTCAAAAAAGGAAAACAAAAGGATTTTCAACACAGGGGCAGGTGGGTGAGGCAGGCCTGTGAATCCACACGATGCACCTGCAGTCCCACCCACCTCCAGACGGCAAGGGGCCAGAGGGAGGACTGGCCTAGGGCTTCCAAGGTCCCTGGCTCTGGGTTCTAAGAGACCAGTGGGGATTCAGAGTGGTCAGGGCTAAGGCACAATGAATCTGTAGTTAACAGTCACAGGACTTGATGACAACATTTAAACATCTAACGCTGGGCTGAGGAAATGGCTCTTCAACACACTGGTAAGGGTAATAGTACACCCTCGTCTTTAAAATTCATATTTATCTCTGTTGTTCATGCATGTGTACGGGTTTGCGAGCATGGTGTGTGTGTGTGTGTGAAGTTCAAAGGACGCTCAGTTCTGGATCCACCCATGTGCAGTGGGTGTCTCAGGCTTGAACTCAGGCCATCGAGCTTGGCAGAATGCCTCTACCAGCTGGGCCAGATCCCTGGCTCTCTTGCCTTGCCTGGTGGGCAATTTGGTTAAAGAAAGAAAGGGAAGGAGGGAAGGAAAGAAAGGAAGAAAGAGCTGGGCGGTGGTGGCGCATGCCTTTAATCCCAGCACTCGGGAGGCAGAGCCAGGCGGATCTCTGTGAGTTTGAGGCCAGCCTGGGCTACCAAGTGAGTTCCAGGAAAAGGTGCAAAGCTACACAGAGAAACCCTGTCTCGAAAAACAAAAACAAAAACAAAAAAAAAAAAAAAAGAAAGAAAGAAAGAAAGGAAAAAAAATCAAATGTCTTTACATTTTCAGTACCTTGACCTTGATTCCATGTCTAGGAATTCTATAATAAGTCAATAACTATGGATATGTCTAAACCTTAGGTGTTTATTTATTTACTTGTTTCAAAATACGATTTCATATAGTTCCTTGTGGCCTTTGCTATGTAGCCAAGGCTGGCTTTGAACCCCTCATCCTCTTGCTTCCACCTCTGGAGTGGTGAGTTCACACATGTGCCCCACCACACCTGGCTTGAGGCATAAGCACATCTGTAGTCGTGGAAAGGTGACAACAGAAGTACTCAACACGAACTCTTGAACACATCACAGTGTTTGTAAGCTACACTACGTAAGAGAACTACTCCGGACATACGTGTGACGCCTTAGCCCCAGGAGCTGCTGATCCAGCACCCGTCTTCTTCCCTGCCTGTCTCCACAGAGGTCAGGAGTGGAGACCCTTGCCTCCCAGCCTCCCTTAGAGCTGAGTCACCCCGAGACCAGGAGACAGCACAGCAGCCTAAGGGAGTTTTTACCAGTCTGAACTGCCTTCTTCCAGATTCCACTATGTGAGCAAAACACCCCCAACACACACACACACACACACACACACACACACACACACACACCACATACTACACACGTTACACCACACACATCACATACACCACAAAATGCATCACACACTTACACCCACACAAGACACACACCCCACATACTACACACGTTACACCACACACATCACATACACCACAAAACACATCACACACATACACCCACACAAGACACACATACCACACACACACACCATACCACACATGTCACACACCACACACACACACACACACACACACACACACACACACCCTTGTTTAATGCCTCTAACAGAGCTTGCTAGTCCTTGCATCAAAACCATGCTGGGGGCTAGAGATCTAGCTGTCTTAGTGGTTAAGAGGGCTAGCTGCTCGTCTAGGTGACCAGAGCTTGGTCCCCAGCACACACAGAAGACAGTTCACAACTGCCTGTAACTCAAAGTCTAGGAAATCTAGCATCATCTTCTGGCCTCCTTGGGTACCACATATACACAGACTGACTGCATATTTAATACACATTAATACAAGTAAAAAATAAATCTTAAAAAAGTCCACAAAGCAATCCTGACAGGCTAAGGAGACTCGGTGGGTAAAGGCACTTGCCTCTAGACCCTACAGCCTGAGTCTGTTCTGCAGGACCCTCATGGTAGAAGGAGAGATGACTTCTACCAGCTGTCCTCCGACCTCTCCACACTCATGCTGGGGAGTGTGTGTGCCACCCAGTAAATATTCAAATGTTTTCTTAAAGTCCAGAAAGACAGGTGAAGATGCTTGTAACACATTTTAAGGGGGTGGATTACAGAACCAAACAACAAATAGGCTCAGAAGAATAATATAAGGATATATATATATATATATATATATATAAAACACATAAGGCTATAGCCATATATAATTATATATAATAATATAAGGATATATATATATTCAATAGTTCTGTCTATGTTGAAGTTATAGGGGATTTTTACTTTATTCTTTAGATTTATCTGGATTTTAAAATTTTGCTATAATAGTGGGGTGGTGGTGCACGCCTTTAACCCCAGCATTCGGGAAGCAGAGGCAGATGGATCTCTGAGTTTGAGGCCAGCCTGGTTGTAGAGCAAGTTCCAAGATAGCCAGGACTACACAGAGAAACCCTGTCTTGAAAAACCAAAAAATAAGTCAAAAGAAGAAAAAAAGAGAAGTACTATGTGTATGTGGTGTGTCTCTGTGTGTGTGTGTCTGTCTCTGTGTGTGTGTGTCTATCTCTGTGTGTGTGTGTCTATCTCTGTGTGTGTGTGTCTATCTCTGTGTGTGTGTGTCTGTCTCTGTGTGTGTGTGTCTGTCTCTGTGTGTGTGTGTCTGTCTCTGTGTGTGTGTCTGTCTCTGTGTGTGTGTGTCTGTCTCTGTGTGTGTGTGTCTGTCTCTGTGTGTGTGTGTCTGTCTCTGTGTGTATGTGGTGTGTCTCTGTGTGTGTGTGTCTGTCTGTGCCTGTGTCTGTGTGTCTGTGTGTGTAGGGGGTAGCCTCTGGCCTCCGCTTTGGTTCTCAGAGCTGTCCAAGAACTCCAGAGGCAGGAGCTCTGGGTTTGGACCTCCAGGTTCAAGAGGATCAAACACACTAACAAGAAGTGCAGACAATACAGAGGTGACAGGCAGGAAGAACAGGCCAGGAAGGCTTACGATGGCACCATTCCCATGGCATGTCCACTGTCCTCTGTCTTCTGTGATCTGGGTAGCAGTGGTCTCCAGAGAGCCTCATGAGACTCACCAGGGAAGCTTTTCTACTGCACACATACCCTCTAGCAAGAGGCTCAATGTTTGAAAAGACCTGATTCTGCCTTACCTCTAGTCTACTGGACAGCCACATGTTTCTTTCTGAGACAGGGTTTCTCTGTGTAGCTTTGATGCCTGTCCTAGAACTCACTCTGTAGCCCAGGCTGGCCTGGAGCTCACAGAGATCCACCTGCCTCTGCCTCCCAAGTGCTAAGATCAAAGGCGTGTGCCACCATCACTTGACTTGGATAGCAATTCTTTCCCCTTAATCCCACAACCTAGAAAGAGCTTTGGCTTCCTATTTATTAAGATTGTTGTGCCGGGCGGTGGTGGCGCACGCCTTTAATCCCAGCACTCGGAGGCAGAGCCAGGCGGATCTCTGTGAGTTCGAGGCCAGCCTGGTCTCCAAAGTGAGTTCCAGGAAAGGCGCAAAGCTACACAGAGAAACCCTGTCTCGAAAAACCAAAAAAAAAAAAAAAAAGATTGTTGTTCTATCTGAGGGGGTCTAACACATTGATATCATTTATGTTGATGCTCTAACTGTCCCAGTAAGACCCAGGGAAAACAGCTTATCCACGAGGAATCCAGCTGCTTGCGAGTTTTCAGACACATCTCACCATTGTTCAAGAAGGTGCTCAACTTCTTTCTTTTGCTTTTTTCTTTTGAAGATCTATTTTTGGCTGGGCGGTGGTGGCACACACCTTTGATGCCAGCACTCAGGAGGCAGAGGCAGGCAGATCCCTGAGTTTGAGGTCAGCCTACAGAGTGAGTTCCAGAATAGCCAGGGCTATATAGAGAAACCCTGTCTTGACTGCCCCCCCCACCCCCAAAAGATGTTGTCATGTGCATTGGTGTTTTGCCTGCATGTGTGTCTGTGTGAGGACACCATATCCCTGGAACTGGAGATACAGGCAAGTGTGAGCCACCATGTGGTTGCTGGGAATTGAACTCAGATCCTCTGGAAGAGCAGCCAGTGCTCTTAAATGCTGAGCCATCTCCCCAGTCCTCCGGGGCCTCAATTTCTGACACAGTAAGATGTTCTAGGCCAACAGAGTCTCCCAGTCCCAGTCTTGAGCATGCCATTTCCAGATTCCTGGACTTTTGAGAGGCAACTGGAATCCAGTTTAAAGGTGTAAGCCAATATTTAAGAGGCCTGTGGCAAAGCCAGGAAAGAGCCCCCTCTGTAACCGTGACTCACAAGCAGCTAGTGCTCTCTGCTTCTGTTTAGCAGTTCTAAGGGCACACAGACACACCCACTCATTTACCTGTTGTGAGCAGTTGTTATCATTTGACAACAGCAGAGTATAGTTGTGACTGAAATCATTGAGTCCGCCAAGGTACAATTTTCAGTAATTGGCCCTTAGAGCCAGTGCCTGTTAAGTCCCCACTAAGAAGTGTTTACTCGTATGCACAGGGTCACCCGTCAGGGGAAACAGTGCAGTGTGTACTATAAATATGGCCGGTATTGTTCCCATACGTCATCCGGCAGCAGTGACTTAACTCACTAATGCAAAATAGTCTACAGGCTTGGAAAACTGTCATACAGCACGGTGTGGAATCTGGATTCTAGGACAGTTTTGAACAGAAGTGGTAGTTATTATAGAATCTAGAAAAGGCAACAGGAGAGTGAAACTATACCAGAGAAATTCCAACACTGTCAAGAGTGTAGCATCCTTTTCAGCTGGGATTGATATTCTGGTCACCATGGTGATGGCGGAGGGGCCTGGACTAACCATGGTGTGGATGACACACCCACCATTCCTTAGCATCTCCCAAAACCAGGTGCTCTTGTCTCATGCTCACAAAGCAAGCTCTGATTACTTTTCTGGTTTCCAAGGTACCACAGACTAGGAAGCAGCATGTCCCCGCCATATTAAACTGAATCTCTGGCTTCTATGTGCCTGGGAAATAACTGCAGACAGCGTCCTCAGGGCCCTTGACCTTCAGAACCAATCATGAAGTTGTTAGAACTAAAAACCAGTTTGCAACACGGCACACAACAAACAATACATTTTAAAATTATGTGTATTATTTGTGTGTGTGTGTGTGTGTGTGTGTGTGTGTGCGGGCACTCGTGTGCACACTCGTGTGCACATGCCCACCACAGTAGGCTTGTGGCAGTCAGAGGACTTCATGGACTCGGTTCTTTCCTTCCATCACGTGGGTCCTGGGATTGAATTCAGATAGTCAGGTTTGGTTGCTGTGCTGGCTAGTCTTATGTCAACTTGACACACAAACTAGTTACTTGAAACTAGTTATTTCTTAACTGAGAAAATGCCTCCAAAAGATCAAGCTGTAAGGCATTTTCTTAATTACTGATTTATGGGGGAGGGCCCAGCCCACTGTGGGCGGTGCGATCCCTGGGCTGTTGGTCCTGGGTTCTATAAGAAAGCAGGCTGAGTAAGCCATGAGGAGCAAGCCAGTAAGCAGCACCCCTCCATAGCCTCTGCATCAGCTCCTGCCTCCAGGTTCCTGCCCTGCTTGAGTTCCTGCTCTGACTTCCTTCAATGATCAACAGCGATATGGCAGTGTAAGCCAAACAAACCCTTTCCTCCCCAACTTGCTTTTTGATCCTGGTGTTTTTTGTCACAGCAATAGAAACAGTAACTACGACAGTCACAGATGCCTTTACCCACGGAGTCATCTTGCTGACCCCCAACAGTCAAGACGGCCAGAGTGCAATCCACTTCCTGCCAGCAGGCAGATGCAAAAGCAGGCTGAAATGCTGGACAGCTCCCACCTGTCTGCGGCCAACCCCTGGGGTATTCTGGAGGCATTCCTTAAGTCAACCTTAGTCTGTCTGGCTCAGCCAGGGCAGGTCACTAATCTTTGTTATGTGACCTTGGCTTTCCAGGCAAACACAAACTTTCAGATTCACCCAGCGGTCACTACCAAGCTGGCCCTATCAATAGTAGAAGGATCAAGGATCAGAACTAGTTCCTGAACACAGCAAGCATCAGTCAACACTGATGTTGGTAAGGCTGAGAATGAAGCAGAGGGTTCCTCAGCTGACTTCCAGCTGGCAGACCCACAATGCAGCAAGTCACATTCGAAACTAAGATCCTGGTCGGCTCCCACAGTGGCTCCACACATCGGCAGTGTCTCCTATCCTGGTGAACGTTCAACTCTAACGCATACTCAAAGTGGATGCAGAATGTTTACTGATGAGTCTGTCTTCCGTCCCCTCACACACCACTCCTAACTCTCACTGTGTCAGCAGGCTACACTAAGTCAGGCAGGCCCCCCACTTCCTCATGATCATCCTTAGACAAAGATCTCCCGTCCCCAGGAACGACTTGTATCTTGGAAGGGGACTTAGGTTGTGACTAGAAAAACTGATGTAATCTGGTGGGATGCTCAGCCAACTTGACACTAGCCAGCCTAAAGTGACTCACACTTAGGCTTAAAAGGGGCCCAGAGACGCACAGGGAATCAGCTTCTAACACTATACTTGGCCAGGTCTTCCATTGCAGCATGCACAGTGTCTGCAGAGAAAATTAAGTAGGAGCTGTGCAGTCCTTACAGCTGCTCTGCGGTTAGCCCCACTAGAGCAAACAGAACAGGGTAGGAAGGCCGTGAAGGTACAATGTGTGCGGGGGATAAAGCAGAAGGCCGGCCTCCTTGGGCAGAAATGACATGGTATGCAGCAGACTCAACCTCCACACAGGGAAGTGGAGGGCTTCTAGCCATCTTCCCACTTGTGGCCCACGCAGTGTCTTAACAAGGCTGTCGATGAGTAATATCAATCAATTTCCATTCGGTTCCAGTTTTAGGACTTATGCAACATTTTCAAGATTATGGCAGAGTATATTAAAACCAAAGCATGGATTCAAGGACAGGAACAGGGTAGCGTTGCCTAATATTTGTCCTTTCATTTTAATACACAGCCCAAGTCAATTTGTAATGTTTATTGGGTGACTATCTTCCCTTCCGCTCACACATCATCCCAACTCTTACAATAAGTCACTATTAGAACAATTACCTAAGAACAATTCTTAACGAGACCAAGCGTTACGATCCCTCTAAAATATCACTTTAAAATCATCACTTTTTAGCGGGATAGTGAGACTGCGCAGTGGGTAAGGATGTCTGCCACTAAGGTTGATGACCTGAGTTTGACCCCCAGAATCTAGGTGGAAGGAGAGAACAGACTCCCACAAACTGTCCTCTGATCTCTACACATGTGTCATGGCAGGGTGACCTCAATCCTAAAGTAAATGCACTTAAAAAGTGTGTGTGTGTGTGTGTGTGTGTGTGTGTGTGTGCGCGCGCATGTGCACATGCCTGTGAATACAGGTACCCTTGGAGGTCAGAAGCACTGGATTCCCCCAGAGCTTGAGTCACGGCAATTGTGAGCTGCCTGATGTGGGTACTGGGAATCGAAATTGGGGCCTCCGCAAGAGTGATATGCATTCTTAACCACAGAGCCATCTTTCCAGCCCTAAAGCTACCAGTTTTTGGTTTTGTTTTGTTTTTTTAAATAGCATTGGGGATTGAATCCAAGGCCTTGAGTATGCCGGGCAAATACTCTACCATCAAGCTACATCCTCAGTTCTACAATTACACGTTACATGTTAGTGTTAACTTTTGGGTGGAAACACTCAATATTAAATTTGTTGTTCTTTCCTAGTTATAGCCATCATCACAGCTCCTGAGTTCTCCAAATGATGAGATTGAACAGTTTTGGATTCATCCAATTTCTACTAGTGGGTTGGCACAGAGTATGTGTCTGGCTTTGGTAGCGAAGGGCGGGAACTCAGCTCACCTGTGTGGCTGAGGGGGTCAAGGTGACAAGCCTGGCCTGGCCAGCATGACAGCTGCCTCAGAACGGATTGCACATGGAGAGTGGCACCTGTTTATAACTGTCTGCACTTAGAGTCTGAGAAGCTGACTGTGAACGTGAGACAGGGGGATGCCCAGAAGGTGGCCTTCCAGAGAGACCACCGAGGAGGCAGTTTCATGATGGATGATTCTGGACAGGGAAAGAATGAGAATGCTAAGGACACTGTTGAAGATGGGCCCCTTTCTTTACGTCCCACAAAGGAACAGCGTGTTTCATTGTATCTAGAAAAAGTAGCAGTTTCTTGAGCAGACACACTATAGAACGGAGGAGTCACTCCTTTACAGAGTGAGGGGTGGTGACCACCCACACAGACCATGTGTAGCCAACTGCCACCCTCAAGTCCTCTCCTTTCTCCCACCACTGCCAAACCCTTTCTGTGGTGAGGGGAAATAGTGGTCCACACACTGCTTCCTTCCTGCTAGAGTCCTATATGGGTTAAACACGCCACTGACCATCTGCTGCTCATCAGTGCTGACCTGACCCCTCCCCCCAGATGACCATCTGAGACTCCCAGATTGTGTTTTAATTCTCCTCCTTCCTTCCCTCTTTCTCTTCAAGAGGCACCCAGGTTGGTTTCAGACTCACACTTCTCCTGCCTTTTCAACACTGGGATTACAGGCATTCAACACCAGGCCCAGCTGTTTAGATCTTTGAAACCCAATAAATATGTATTCTACATCCATGAAGTGTCAGGGACAGTGCTGAGCACTGGTGACAGGCAGATGCGCAGCACAGGACTCTGTCATTAGAGCTCATCACTGAACGGTGGAAAGTCACAAGCATAAAGATGCCACACTATACAAGGACTATAAAGTCAACCGACTCTTCCCTGGTAACTATGCAAGCAATTACTCTCTTATTTAGTACTCTAGTATTAAGCTTGAAAAATTACATAAAGAGTATGCAAGCTCAAATAACACAGATTCATAAACTACTCTGTTAATAAGTACGTTTTCTTTGAACCTTTATATAAGCTAACCTATATGAACACATATTTTTATCAAAATTTAGAGAGCAGAGACTCAGAATATGGTGTGACTTTTTCCCTCTAAAAGCCCCATGGTCATGTTTCTATGTAGGTATGGAAAAGCTCCCCACTCTCCTGGTTGTATATTATTCTTTCATTTTTGAGAGTAATTCAGCCTGAAAGGCTTGGGGCAAAGGGTGATGTGTGACCTGGCCTTGAAGGAAGTTGGTACATCAGCAGTGGGCCATCTGATTCACGTGTGATAAACGAGATACTTGCACAGAAAGGGGCTGAGTGGGAAAGGGGAATGTGTGTGTGTGTGTGTGTGTGTGTGTGTGTGTGTGTGTGTGTGTGTGTGTTTGGGGAAGTGTGTAAATGCATGCTGGTGAGGCAGAGATGCTCCTTAAACTTTGGGGTGCATCAGAATCATCTTAGGAATGTGCTCTGCCTCCATCCCCAGAATTCTGACTCAGACCCCAGGCTTTGCTGTAGCCACACAAGCAAATGCTGCCTCTCTTTGGGACACTGTGTATCCTATCCTTCATCAGACAAGCATGGGACAAATGTCCCCAGAGCCCCCATGGCAGCAGAGGAGCCTGACATCCTGCAGCTGTGCTCTGCGTACCCTCCTCTGCAGGCATCCAGCACCTGGTCCTGCAGCCAGCTCCTCACTTTGGAGTTTGATATCATCTTTCATCTGAAAAATTCAAAGTCTTCTCAACACTGCCTCACGATCAATGGGAACAGACAGTACCCTCATTTTCTATTTTCTAGAAGGATCTGTAGAGGCACGAGGAGCTGCCTCTCCCAGCACAGCATGCCAACAACACTGAAACTGAGAACACAGTGGAGCCTGTCTGTCATTCTGCTCACATTACTGTCCTTCCGCCCGAGTTACATGATGAAGGACGACTTTCACCATTAATTAAGGTGTGCGTGCAGAGCTTTCTGCACGGTGCCCAGCTCAGCAAAGCACCCATTTCTCTCTTGGACCAAATCAAGGAGGGGCTTCCTGGGGCTCTGGAGATGAGAGGATGTTGCCTGACGTCTGATAAACCAGAAAGTCTTCACAGCCCTTTCTTCTTAGGGGGTAAAGAAAAACTCAAGAACACCCTCATGCAATCCAAGAGGTGAAGACAGTGACATCCCAAGGCTTGGCTTCTATATCTATTCTGAACACAAAAATGCTAGAATGGTAGGCTGCTTACAAAGAGTCGGGTGGCAATGAGTGATAAAGCCAGGGCTTCCCTGCAGATAATGCTGAGTCAGTGCACAGCTCTCTCCCAGGTCAAAGAGATTCACACACAAAAACAGGATCCCTTTTCTACTAAGGATTGGCAGGATTTCTTTTGGCTTTGGATGAACCTCTTCAGGCCAAGACTGACCTCAAGAAGGAAAGTTCCTTAGGGCAAAGTCCTCAGAACTTACAGTGTGGATGGATGGACTCGATTATGACTACCACAGATCCCAAGGCCAGCACAGAGGAGGACACGTGTGGGCTAGGGCTCAGGGCGGTGTTTCCACAGGCTCGCCTGGTGACTCAGCGGCAGGGCTATGTCTGAGTAGGTCAACTCCAGAGAACACATGCAAAGTCCCCAGCTACTGGCCCTGTTCCTGTCACTGCCAGTCAGCCAGCAGCCTGACAGTAAGCAGCTGAGTCACTACAAGACACGGTGTTTTACGCGGCTGTTCCCTCCATCTCTAGAAGCCTCGGTATTTTCTCTTGGGTTCCAGAATGTTGTGATGGGATAAATGCAATGTGAAGAAGCTTTTTTTTTAAGTGCTGCCTTCTTATATAGATGTTAACAAAAACAAAGATCCCATCCATGATCAGGGGTCCCAGGTCATTGCTATTAGTTGATTGGTTTCTTCTGCCAACTATTCTGAAGCAAATAATGTATGCAGTGTTCTTTCTTGACGATCAGATATGTACATTTTAAAGATTAGGAGGATAAATAGTATCTCACACTAGCACAGAATGCTGAGATGGGGCAATGGCCTTGAATTTAAAAGCCATCAAGTCAGGAAGCTGGTCCGTGAGTGACACTGTGGCCATATGACTGTGGCACAGGCCAATGGCTGAGGAGGTACACTCAGGGGCTGGGAATGTTGATTGGCAGAGGGCTTGTCTAGCGTGCACGAAGCCCTGGGCTTGATCAGTGCTGCATAAACATAGTGTGGTGGCGCACGCCCGTGATCCCAGCATTAGGGAGGTGTAATCAGGAGGAGCAGCTAATCTCGGCTACACAGTAAGTTCTAGGCCAGCCTACATGAGACTGTTGGGGGTGTGTGTCAGACGGCACTGTGGTCTGTGTAAAGGTGGCTGTAGGATGAGCTCTTTTGGTGTCTTTTACCTTAAACCATTGGTTCTCAACCTGTGGGGATCACATATCAGATACCCTGAATTTCAGATACTTACATTATGATTCATAACAGTAGCAAAATGACAGTTATGAAGTAGCAACAAAATAATTTTATGGTTAGGATCACCACAACATGAGGAACTGTATTAAAGGGTCACAGCATTAGGAAGGGTGAGAGCCACTGCCTTAACTTTGTATTCTATACCAGAGCAAGTATTCAAAAAGCTCTTCTTAAAAGGGAAATCCATCAACTAGAATTCCAAACCTTTGTATTATGACAGAAGTAGACACCTATGGGTCAGGCATGGTAGCACACACCTTTAATCCCAGCACTCAGCAGGCAGAGGCAGGTGGATCTCTGTGAGTTCCAGGCCAGCCTGATCTACAGAGCAAGTTCCAGGACGGCCAGGGCTATATAGTGAGACCTTCCATAAGTGAGGCGGTGGCAGAGCAGAGAGCCTGTGAGAACTGGCCAGAACCTCTCACAGTCCCCAGCATGCCTGATGTGGCTGCCTGCTGTCTAAGACCCTGTCCTAGAAAGGAGTTTGGGTGCCTAGGAACTCCAACACTTCAGTCCTAACAAACTGTTCACTTCTATTGGTTGTCAAATCTCTTTTTCAAGTTCTTAACTTTATATTCAACCATAAGAAACCTTTTCAAAACAGGTGTGAGTGTTTTCTAGCAGATAATTTTAATGTCAAGAATGAATTCGCTTTCCCAGTCCCAATCTACGGCTTTGAAGTCAGTGTGCCTTTCATCTATAAATGTGAAAATAAACATTAATAATGAATGCCTTCTCATCCTCTCCAAGTAGGAAGTTTTATTTACTTCTGAGAAAGAAATTATTTTCCAGAGCTGGAGAGACAAACAGGAACAGAATGGGGACTCTGCTTTTGATGGCTGATGTATTTTCAAACGGCCTCAAACACCACCTGCTTCAACAGCAACGTCACATGGCCACTTGGTCCCAAGCTGTCTTCCCTCTAGGAGGAAGTGCTTCACCGGGCCGCTCCTCAGCCCTTCGTTCTCCCTTCTGATCAACACCCCAGGGGCTGGCTCCGTCTTTTCCCAGGAGAGCTCAGCACCTGCCACTGCACTAGCTACTCTCAGTATCAGAACTTGTCCCTCACCTCTAGCCCTCACACCATGCACTCTCCCTGTGACGTACCTCAGGTGGCCAGTATCTCCACACCAGCTTTATAACCGGTGGCTGCACAAAACGTCCTCACTGGGCTGAGCCGAAGATCCCTTTAGCTCAGTCAGCCTTGTGAGCACCACAGGTGAGGGCTGTGAGGACAATCTCTCTGCTCCACTGTCACCTCAAAAACTTCAAGGGAGCACTAATCTAAGCCAGGCCACATCCACACCCTCATCTATTATTTTATGTTTTGGCTGTGTGTGTGCAGATGTTATGTGTACCATGGCACGCACGTAGAGGTCAGCAACACTCTTGGGATTGAACTCATGCCATCTGGCCGGTGGGCAAGTGCCTCTACCTACTGAGCCACACAGCCAGCCCCAGCCCTTCACCCTTCACCCTATTCATCACTGCTCATCTAGACCTATGTTCTTCTGCCCAAAGGACCTGGGAGAGTAATGTGGTCCACACAACCCCAGTGCTCGCCTCCATCCCAAGGACTGGCTTCTCCTGAGAACACCCTGATGTGGTGAACAGACCCACCTTTCCTCCCCACACCCTTCAGGATTATAGACTGTGCTAAACCACCCCGCGCCCCTCAAGAATCCACGCCCTCACGCCAGGGACCTTTGAATCTGTTACTTCAAGTGGCAAAGAGGACTTTGCGCTGTGGTAAGGCTGAGCAACTGGGAAGGGAAAGGCTTATCGAGGTGGACCCAATGGGGGCCAGGAAAGCTGAAGGGTCAGGGGGAGTGGTGACGGGACAGAGTGACTCAGGTCCACGAGCCAAGTAGGGCAAGGAGACACAACTTCACCTGCAGCCTCTAGAAGGAACGCCCTGTCAGCACCTGGACTTTGACCCACGGAGCGTCCCATGGCTACACCACCAAACTGTCACACGCTGGGTGGCTAAAACAACAGACATTTATTCCTTCATTATCCTGGAGACCAGAAACCCCACAACAAAATGTTGGCCTGGCCGCACCCTCCCCTCTAAAGACTCTGTGGATCCGCTCCCAGCTTCTCGGGGCTTCAGGCATCTCTGGGCTTATAGCCACGCCACTCCAATCTCTGCCTCTGTGGCTCAGTCCCCTCTTCTTTCATAAAATCCCTCTGCCTCTCCAGACAAGGAGTGTGTGTGTGTGTGTGTGTGTGTGTGCGCGCGCGCACACGTGCACACGCGCGCGTGTGTGCATGTGTGTCTTACACAGCTGGGTAAGTGCTCTACCACTGAGCTCCTGGGCTACGTCTCATCCCCAGGACTGAGACATGACTGCATTTAGGGCTCAAGATAACCCAGTCTGAAGATATTTACTTTTTTGTTGTTGGTTTTTGAGGCAGGGTCTCTCTACATAACCCTGGCTGTCCTGGAAATTACTACGCTGACTAGGTTGGCCTTGAACCTACAGAGATCTGTCTGCCTCTGCTTCTCTATGTATGCATTACCAGATCTTTAATTTAGCTACACCTTTTGTCATACAAAGTAATTTTCATTCTTTTGTTATATAAAGTAGTGGTCTCAAGTTCTGGGATTTAGGACATTTGGGGAGACACCATTCAGCCCACTAGACCCACTGACAAAGATTTTGGACTTCCAGCTTCCAGAGCCCTAAGATGATGTGCTAGTCTAAGCCAGTGTAAGTTCTTAGAGGTGCAATTGAAAATCACCGCACAAATCATATCTCCTGTCACTTGGACCCACAAAGCCGAAGAGTCTCTCTGTTGTCTGGCCTTGCAGAGCTTGCTCCGGTTCTGATGGTTGTCCCACTGGCTGTGGCTGGCACGGGTCTGCTGTGGTGCTCCCCAGAGCCTATGTCTGCCATGTTACCGCTAAAGGAATAGCTTCACCTGCTCAGCCTGACTCTCTCAGAAGTTCCTCTGGAAAGGTGTGTGCTCACGGAGAAATGATGCACGGAAGAGGACCTAGTGAAATACTGTGGGCAAGAGGACCATGTAGCAGCTCAGTGGCTTGGAGCCTGGCCATGTGGTACCTGGCAGACTCTGGCAACAACCTTCCACAAGAGGGGAGAAAGTCTTTGAGCAGCAATGTCTTTAACAGCCTTTCCAAAGCAGAGGCGCATCTGAGCAGCATCTGGCACAAAGCAGCCGGTATCTAGGCTCAAAGGACGAAGTCAGGACACAGGAAGTCCCTGCTGCTCCTGCGCATTCTGACACCAGCAGGTAAATCCCGCTAAGACAGAGCAAGCCACTGATTGCCTTATGTGTTTAGCTCTTCAGCGAGCACAGCGGAAGCACCTCACAGAGTGTGCTGCATATTTTTACCTCAGCTTGACACAAGCAGAAGTCATCATCTAAGAGGAGGGACCTCAACTGAGAAAACGCTTCTTTCTACCAGACTGGCCCGCAGGCAGGCCTGTCGGGCATTTTTGTAATTAGTGATGGATGGCGGAGGGCCCGGCCATTGTGCGTGGGACTATCCCTGAGCTGGTGGTCCTGGGTTCTGTGAGAAAGCAGGCTGAGCAAGCCATGAGGAGCAAGTCAGCAAGCAGCACCCCTCCACGGCCTCTGCATCAGGTCCTGCCTCCAGGTTCCTGTCCTGTTGAGTTTCTGTCCTGACTCCCTTCAGTGATGGAGTGTGAGTTGGAAGTGTGAGCCGAATAAACCCCGTCCTTTCCAAGTTGCTTTGGTCATGGTGTTTCATCACAGCAAGAGTGACCCTGACTAGGACACAGTGAATTCAGAACAAAGTTCCTGATGTTTTATTCCTGCCTGTTTGAAATAATGCAAAATCCACAACCAGAGCTGTGGGAGCAACAGGCAGTGTTTCCCACAGGACTCTGCCCTGGGACTAGAACATGACTGCTGGAACCCTAGGGACAGATGATCCTAATTTAGTTAGAGGACATGCAAGAAAATGCATTCCACGTTTACCCAGGTAAACAGTTCAGCGGCAAGAAGTCTTTTGTAGGAGGGGCTTGTGGAGGGTCACCTGGAGGGCCTTGAAACTGCATGAGCAGAACATGTGAGTGCACATGCGGGTACACACACACACACACACACACACACACACACACACACACACACACCTGTATTATGTCTACTTAGGGCTGCTTGAAGAGACTGGGTCGTGCTGAAGTCTACTTAAACCACCCCTTAGGACTACTTCTCATTAGTATAATAAAAATGGTTTTATTTTCTTTCTAAATTTTTGACACATGACAATTTTTTACTATATGTGTGTCGCCCAGGCTGGCCTAGATCACAATCCTCCAGCCTCAGCTGCTTAAGTGTTGGGATTCCATCTAGCCTAAGTAGTTTTAGTTCTCCCACTTACCCTTTTCTAACTCTCTCAATTTTTCTATAAATGAAAATCAACAAGATCTCAATTTGTTTCTTTTTAATTTAAATATTTATATTTATTTTATGTGTTTAAGTGTTTGTGTGTGTGTGTGTGTGTGTGTGTGTGTGTGTGTGTGTGTGTGTTCAAGTCTAGTATCTGTGGAACCCCAAAAGGGCACAGATTCCTGGGAACTGGAGTTAGAGGTAATCGGGAGCGGCCACGTGGGTTCTAGGACCTGAGCCTGGGTCCACTGCAGGAGCAGCAGGTGCGCTCATCCTCTGAGCCATCTCTCCAGCCCCTCAAGTTGTTACTTTGTTTGTTTAAAAACTATTAGAGCCAGGCATGGTGGTGCACGCCTGTAATCCCAGCACTTGTGAGGCAGAGGCAGGCTGGTCTACAGAGTGAGTTCCAGGACAGCCAAAGCTACACAGTGAGACGCTGCCTTGAAAATAAACAAATACATAAACAAACAAACAAATAACTTGTATCAGTGTGTAGTAAAGGGGACTGTTCACCTAAACAGTGGCAACGATTCTTTGGGGACAAAGTGATGGAGAACTTCCCTTCAAATATTTGTCACTCTTGAAGTTTCTCTCCAAACATGGGCAAGGTCACAGTGCTCTTGAGAACAGCCTTTTTTCTCCTTCACTCCTGAAAAGGCAGACCCACGGATGCAAATGTTACCAGGACGAGGGTGAAGTAACAGTGTAAAGGTGGAATTCTCGAGAGGAGAAGCTGCATGTGTGGCAGACCCTGATGGATGCCTCAGTCCTCAAGACCCCAGCAGCGGGCAGGGTCCTGAAGGGAAGGGAGCCGCTGCTCTGGAAAACCTGGACCTGAGGTGCTCAGCGGTGTCCTATCTTGCCGCCTCCTGCTGCCACCAGGCTGGGTGGCCTTTCTAGAGTCATTGCTGACTGAGGATGGGGAGGCAAAACAATGGCTCTTCCTGGTATTCTGTCCATCAGTTATGTAGTAAGGTTTTCTTTTCCTCATCGAAGCCACTAAGGATGACCACACAGCACACCCCTGAAAGCCAGAAGGCACTGACCCACTGTATCACCAGGGGACAGGGGAGTCCTTGCTGTGCAAGTCTAAGGACCTGAGTTTGAATCCCCAGAACCCCAGTGCTGTGTCAGGCAGAGACAGGAGGCTTGCTGGGGCTTGCTGGGGCCTGTCTGGTTCCAGGTTCAGTGAGAGACTCTGTCTCAAGGGAAGAAGGTGAAGAGCAATAGAGGAGGAGACTGACATGCTCCTCAGGCCTTGCACATGTGTATTCAGATGTGTACACACACCACATACATGCAGACCACACATACACTCACACATACATATACACACATAAGGACATATCCAAATTATCATCAATTTTTATGTGGATAAGTGAGTCAGTCTTGGTCCTTGCCTCAAGGAGTCTGTTAGTTATGTATAAATCATACTCATAGCTATAGGTAATTATAAGCTGCTGCTATGGCACATTAAATATTACGAAGGACAAGTACTGGGAAAGAAGATTTTTAAAGCAGAGGCCTTTAATCTACTTATGAAAATACATTTTATAATTTAACATATATACAAACATACGGACAGAGATGTATGTAATAACAAATGATTCATTAAAGCACTCTCATCCATATCATAAGCAATTGCTGTCGGTATTTTCTGATCTGTTCCTTCTTGGGGGAGGTGGGAGAACACATCTCACGTAGCCCAGGCTGGCCTCAGACAAGGATGACCTTAACCTTCTGATCCTCCTGCCTGTGCACCTCCTCAGCATTAGGATGACCGGCATGTACCACCACACCCAGCTTACGTGGTGCTGGGGATGGAACACAGGACTTGAGCATTCTAAGGAAGCACTCTGTCAGCTGGGTTACATCCCCAGTCCCTGGCTTGTTCATTTTAAAAACAATGGCTACAAAACCCAATCGACTGCTCTCTGCTTGTTAATGACTGTGGTCCACAAGCTGGAAAAGCCTGTGGTGGAGGCTGCTATAGTTTGGATCTGGTCTCCCCCAAAGTCCCATGGATTAAAGGCCTGGTTGTCAAACTAGGGTCCCATTGGGAGGTGGTGGAACCCCTAGGTGGTGGGGTCTATCAGGAGGAGGTTAGGTCACTAGGGTTATACTCTCTCTCCTCCCTTCCCTCTCTCTCTCCCTCTCCCTCTTTCTTTCTCTCTCCTCCTCCCTCTCTCCTTCTCTTCCTCCCTGCCCCTCCCCTCTCCCCTCCTTCTCTCCCTTCTCCCTGGCCCCATACGGTGAGCACCTCTCTCTGTTCTACCCCATACCTCCCCCCAGTGATCCTCTTCTTGCCACAGGCCCAGAGCAACAAAGACAGTTGACAACAGACTCAAACTTCTGGAACCCATGAGCCAAAAAATGTCTTTCCTCTTTCTAAGTTGATTTTCACAGGTAGTCTGTCACACTGACAGGAAGGTGACACAGGAGCCCTAAATGACAGTGGAACAGGGCGGAAGTCACAGAATGCTTCGTTAGGCCAAGACAGAGGAGGGTAAAAGAGCCAGGGAAAGATGCTTCATGTAAAGGGAAGCGCACACACAGATCGCCCTCATGTTACAGCGGAGAAACTGAGATCAAACTTTCTCAAGTCTCACAACTCCAAGCCCAGCTCTGCTAACTCCAGTCCGAGGTTCTTTACTGAAGTCCATCAGCTGTCTGTAGTCAACCCTTGATTTTAGCCAATCACGAGCCGAGCACTAATGACTCTGGGCCGGGCAGGGCAGGAGAACCGGGAAGAGGATGGGCACAGGCACGGGGCTGTTTACAAAGCGTCCGTTTGATTCTCCACGTAAGACAGTGCACCTCCGCTCTACCCCACCTGGCTGGAGGCCTGCCTGCGCAGGGCTGTTTGTTCCTTCCTGTGGGGACTGGCTGGGGGCCAGGCTCCTGCTTGGGCCCTGGCTTTCAGGAAGGGGCATGGACACAGCATCCAGGCAAGGGTTAGGTTAGGTTTAGGGCCCCGGAATGGAGGCAGCCCTGCCTTTCCAGCTCTCCACACTCACACCTGACCTCCTCAGGTTTCCACCCCGTGTGTCCAGGGTCATCAGCCCTGGGACTGCTTTGGAGCAGTAGCTGGGCCAACGCCTTCCGTTCTCCAGCCTGAGAGTCATTTGAGTCTAGCAGGTGAAAGGCCACAAGCAAGGGTGTCAGTCAGGGTCAGGGTCAAAGCAGATGGTCTAGGAGGACATTAGGACAGAGGGGTCGGTGGAGGCAAGGGCCTTAGGGCAAGCTTGAGAACAGGTGAGAAAAAAGATTGCTACATACAATTTTACAGTCTATACACCGCACAGGGCACTTAGCTCGGGGGATGGGCAAGGGAGGAGACCCACTCTCAAAACTTCACTTCTAGCCAGGGGTGGCATCAGTCTTGATGACACAGAGGTGGTCCTCTTTCCTGACAAAGGCCAGGAAGGACTGATTTGGAAGGGTATGTGGGCAGAAGTCGGGGAAACAGCCCGACCCACACAACTGCACGTCTAAGATACAGCTGTGGAGCCTCCTGGAGGGTCAGTGTCTTAAGCTTAAGCTCTACGTGCAGGCAGATAAGGGCTCCTGGCCAGGCGCCTCTGTAGTGGTGACAAGCTGGGACCTAACTAAGAGCAACTAGCTGACAAGCAGAGGCTCCTCCCCGTTCCAACAACTTATAGAGCCAGACCTGCCTCCATGTCCCTCATCAGTGTCAAAACACGCCAGCGGCACCATGAAGCCCCAGCTCTTCTCTTGAGATTTTAGCTTAAAGATGTGGCTGGTTAGGTACGCCCACTTCAAACAAGTCCAGGTACCACACGAAGGTAAACAAAGGTCAAGGTAGCTACAGCTAGAACTCCCAACTCCAGTGAAGACCTCCCCCCGTCTCTAACCTCCTTGTGGCTCAGTCCTCATTCCAAACCTGTCTTCTGTTGTCACTGGGACCCCTCATTCTGGTGGGCAGCCAGCTTCGCTTCAATCTGGATCCCTCCTTTCACTTCTGACCTTAGGGCCGGCTGCATCATAGCTGTTCTAAACTCTGCCTCCTCAGAATCCCTGCCTAGACAATGTCAAACAACCCCAATCCTGGGGCCCCCTTCCCCTTGCTGTGTCTCTGGGCCAGCACGGAGACCTGGCCCATTATGAATTCATACGCCCAAACAGGCCCTTGGCCCTGAACAATAAGACTTTTATTCATCTCCAAATGCCCAGGCTAAATCCTCACTGTGGTTAATTCAGGTCTTTGAGACCTCAGTCTCCCACCACCGTCCCGTCCACTCCTCCTTAGCAGGCAGCCCTGGCTGTTTCAGAAGTGAGGATCATTTCTCACCAGGAAGCCGGCCATCTTCCCCGAACTTTACCTGTTAGGTGGGAAGAGCCGTGTTCCCCGCCACCAGTCTCAGAGGGAGAAGAGCCCTCGCCTGTGAAGGCACCCCTTCCCTGATGTCTCAGACAGTTCTTTCTGCCCCCCTTTCCTTTGTACTGAATGACTGTCTCCAAATACAACTGTCCCTTGGTACATAATCTCATAGGCGATTGGCTCCAGGATCTTGCAATCCTAAAGTCTTTTTGTGTTCAGTTCTCCTATAAGATAGTCTAGACCTGCATACAGCCTAGGCATAGCCTCCCTTATACTTCAAATCAGGGTCAGGGTCAAGCGGATGATCCAGGAGGGCGCGCGAGAGGATTACCTGTAATACCTAATGCAATGACTACATGTCACCTCACATGGATTCAGCACAGTACTCTCAGTATGTGCCAAATTCAAGTTTTGCTTTTTGGTTGGTTAAATCCATAGGAATGGGGGGTTAGGGGGGCTGACTCTAGCTCTTCTTTATGCCATTGAATATGTGAAGACCTCTTCAAAATCACTGAAATACCAAACTCTAACTGAAATCCTGCTGGATCACCATCAATACAGAGCAATCACGTACACAAGTCAGAGAAAACACTTGGCAATACCTGCTGACTCTACTCACAACAAGGCCTCGTGAAGACAACATGCACATTCGTAAGAACAACTTATGAACCTGGAAGCTCTACTTCCTGGGGAATACAAGTCTTAGGGAGTTGTCTCAAAACACTGCAGCTTGCTATTTTGGGGCCAGAACATCACATCTCCGCACATAGCAGTGGTCCTGTCACTTAGGGGTGTTAATACGATGTCCCAAGTGTGAGCTTTCAGCTGCCAACCCCACCTATCTAAAATCAGAGACCTTGACAAATGGTAATAACGTACAAGGAAGGAGGTGAGGGCTGGCTAGCGGCCAAGAGTCTGGTGCTACAGGGAAATCTGGCTACACCCTGGGGATAAGTCCTCAGCCCAACACTCCTCGTATGGGAAGGAATATTGAATTTCATCTAGTGGCCTCTTCCACATGGCAACGTACACATCAACTCTATGATCTTGCTGACTCAGAAACAGCTAAGATATCACTTCTTACCAGCCAGGAAACACCACTACAAGGTCACCAGGACATTATATTATAATCATATCATGTTACAAGGTGACTAGGACAACAATGCCCTCAAGATAAGGTGACTGCTTGTTCAACAATCCCTTGGTAGTGGAGCCTTGCCAGCCAGACCTAACCGAAGACTTGTTCACTAATAACACCAGACAGCAGGGCTTGCATCTGCCCCATCTGGGATGAGTGTCTGGGTAGTCAGAACCACTTCGAAGCAGAGACAGACCCCGCTTAGCAAACATTTATTGCAGCACAGGCCAAGCTGTGTGTCGGGCCATATGTCCCTCAACTCCACGCGGGCCCTGGATCCTCAGGAGGAGGTTAGAAATATCCCTTCCTCAGCATTTCAAGTGGAACAGACTCCACTACTGGCAAAGGCCTAACCTAGACAACCACATCCATTTCTGGAAGAAAAAGGATCTCTGAGCTGATGGGCGAACAAAATGGGACCAAGGACAGAGAAAAGGAGGAGGCTATGAAGGTCCTGAGCATAGACTGAGAACAATTAACAGGAATATGTATACCCAGTGCAAGGTGGAGCCGTGGAGCCTACGGGAAGGTCCCCGAGCACTGGGGATCTGGCAATTCAGAGAATCTGGAAAGGCATGGGAGGAAGGCAGGCCACCCAAAACAGAGCCCTGGGCTATGGCAGCTGATAAATCTCAACAGCAAAATTAAGAGGCAAATAAGGATATTTTAAGACCCACTTAAAAAAGGTTTATTTTTATTTTCTGTGCATGAGTGCCTTGTCTGCATGCATGTATGTGTATGTTCCACATATGTGTAGTGCCCAAGGAGGCCCGGGACTCTGTGTACAGCCCAGGCTGGCCTTCCACTTGGATCTTCCTGTCTCAGGCTCTTGAGTGCTACGATTATAGACATGTGCCACTATTTTTGGCTTCAATAATATTACTAGACAAATGTTTTTAATGCCTATGCAGTATTTTATTTTTGTGAACCTGACCAGTCCTAGTGTCTAACACTTCTGGTTGTTTTACTTAAATTTAGGGGGTGAGGGAGATTGAGACAAGGTCACATTATAGTACTGGCTAGCCTGGAACTATGTACAGACCAGTACATAGACCAGGCTGGCCTTGAACTTAAAAGCTCTGCTTCCCAAATGCTGGGATTAAAGGTGTGGGCCACCATGCCCAGTAGTTCTAGCCCATTAGTTCTGGCTATCTTAAATATTTTATATTATTAATAATGTATTAATACAAATCCATGTATTTTTAAATACACCTTTAACCAAAGGTTCTAAATAGCCTGAAAATGGCAATTTATGGTCTAAGGATATATGTCCTTTTAAGGATATATGTATGTGCTAGTGTGTACATACGTGTGTGTGTGTGTGTGTGTGTGTGTGTGTAGTCTGAACTACTAGACAGATTTGGTGTCATGCTTCTTGCTCAGCTATTTTAATCATATCATACAAGTGGTATGTATTTCCTATATATAGGAAACAGTTTCATGAAAAACACCATTTTGTGTGGAGTCAAAACATTCCAGGCGGGCTAAGTCCTTATTTACTTGAGGGAAACGAAGCATCCCGAGCTAGAACACTGATGTTATGATAAGAAGCTGGGAAACAACATCTAGTCAGCTCAGCAACGTTGGCAGGGCACGGTGCTACTGAAAACGCCATTCAGCGTGTGGAAGAACTGGCCAGCCAGCTTCATGCTGGGGAAAATCCACCCTTGGCTGTAGGATGTCTCACCAACCCCAGCCAGCTACCACGCGGATTTGTCCTCTTAGCCAAAGGAAAGATGGGTGAAGGATTGTAAATTACCCAGCATAATCCACGTTACTTCTGGGTAAGTACCCAAAGCACATGCCCAACTGCTAAGTGTGTCATCCTTCTATAATCAACAGGACACCTGCCTAAGGGAGGCCACGGGCCAATCGATGACAAGATTAAAAATTCGACATCACTTAGTGAATTCTCATCACGCTGTATTTTTTTTTCTTTTTAGATTTACTTCCTTTATGTGCTTGAGTGTTTTGCCTGCATGCATGTGCACCACATGAGTGTCTACAGATGATCATGAGCCAACATGTGGGTGCTAGGAACTGAGCCCAGGTCCTGTACAGGAACAGCAAGTGCTCTTAACCGCCGAGCCATCTCTCCAGCCCATTATTAGTCATTTCTAACAGAATCTGTCAAAACTGTGTAAAAGGACCAGGCAGGCCTGATTGAGACTGCAGCAGCTACCATCACAGACTGTACCCACACTTCAGGTAGGTCCCCTAAGCTTCCAGCTCTTCATGTAAGAAGCACAGGATTTAGTATGTTGTCATTATCTGACACTCAGATTCACTATATAGCCCAGGTTGTCCCAAAGGCTGGGATTCCACGTGTGGCACCACATCCACCTCACAGACTTGTTGTAAAGGTCACGTGGGCAGATGCCACTTGTGTCACTAGCTGAAATTAATTTAGCCTCTGAGGAAGTAATTGCTTCAGATGGTCAAGAAGAGGGGACCAGCCTCAAAAAAAGGGAACGAAAGGACAAGAAAACTGATGCGGTAGGTGTTTCATTAAATATTTGGGCCACCAGGGAAGCAGCCACTTCTTCCTTCCTCAAGAGCTGGGTCTGGACACGGGCTTGTTGTGAGGAAGGAAGCAATTAGTGCTGTCTGCTCCATCACTGAACACTCCAAGTGGGGTTTACATTAAAATGTGTTTACTGAGCCACATGCACTATCCATCGGTCTTCTCTAAGTTACAAAACAGCGTGTCTTCCAACAGGTCAAATGCTGAAGCAGAGAGAGTAAAAGCTCCCCCTTGAGGCCCCTTTCCCCGTCTCTGCACCCAATCCTACTTCCCACAGGGAGGTATTTCCCGAGTTTACTTGTAATGCTGGGGATCAAACCAGAAGCTGCACATGCTAGAGGACCTGCTATGGAGAGGCCTGAGATGGATACGAACTTAATCTAGGAATTTAGATCCATCTGTGTTCGGCCACCTGACTGACTTGCCCTGGCCTTCCTGTGATTGCTCCATCCAGAACGGCCACCCCTTTCCTCTCCTCACTCAGGGTGAAGGTTTCCCTTCTGGGAGGAGGGGCTCCTGTCCCATGACCTCTGTATCCTACAAGTATGGAAACTAATCTGAGCAATGTCATGGTTCAAGGTGCACCTCTAAGAGTAGAGGAAGTGAACAAGGGCCATGGGAGGTTTACTAATAAGCCGGCACACAGAAGCTTCTCTATTTCAAATTAAGATCATTCCTTGGCCTAGCTCCCCAGCAGAAGGATTGAGCACCCCCACAACACACCAAGCCTGTGCTCGGCTCCAGTCAACTGCTCATGCCTGGTCATTTTGTCAGACAACCAAGTCAGCTGATTGCATGGAGACAAAGGAATATTTCATAGACACACTCTCTCGTTTGGCAGTTGGAAGAACACTGCGAGTCTCAGGTTTCCAGGGGACAAGTCTTTGCTCCCACTGAAAACATTGGGAAGGCTCCTGAGGAATGGGGTCTTTGGATTAGTTCAGGATGGACTCGTCATGACAAACTTTGAGACATTATTTTCGAGCTTACAGCACTAACGAATACAAATAATGATTGCTACCTGCTAACCAAGCAGCTGCTCTACAAGGTTTGTTTACTTGCATCCTCTAACAGTCCTGTGGGACAGCCATCGTCCAGGCTTACAGACGAGAAAATTAACACTCAGCAGTTACATAACCTGCCCAATGTCACACAGCCGGGAAGTAGAAGGACAGGATTCCTGCTCAGATATATCTGTTCTGAGAGGCCAGATCAACTCAGTTTCCAAAGGATGGGAATGAGAAACCCACGTGGTTCCCAAGACCTACGAAACGTTGTTGAGAGCTGGAAGGTAGCCCTGAAGCTGTCCCTCACGCTTGCTCCCACTCTTAGCCCCATTTCTGCTCTCTCCCTGCTGTCCAGAATGCAGCACCCTCACAGATAAGCCGAGAAGACTTCAACACCCAACTTCACATTTGCTTTCTGTTAGGTGATGCATATTTTAAAAAAAGAAGACCTCCCGAGGTTGCAATGTGTGAGGAAAAATTATTATTTTTAAGGTGGCAAGAATAAATATTTAATTAGACATGTTGACACTAAATTTTGCCTGGCCTTGCAACATCTCAGACAATAAAAGAAGCCTTTGTCTACAGGGCTAATTAGAGACTACTAAATTATTTTTACTAAAGCCCTTTGTACTATTAAGTGTGACAAATGCAGCAATGTGGTGGTGTAGAATAGCACTAGTCTGGAAATGTGAGTTCTAATCCTGACTCAGCCATGAATAGCCACCAACAGTCATTTGCACACTGTACACAGTTGACAGTGTTTTCACATACTTTTTACATGAGTTCAATCACCTTGGGGCAAATCACTTAACGCTTAGTATCTCATGTCAAAACCTGGAAATAACACTATGACATCTTATGTCCTGTCCAGTTCTAACATACTACAGGGAGAGGAACATGTGTCTGGGATCCTCACACACACGTCTATAAATGAACTAGAGCACACGCATTTTAGTCTGAACATTTACATTTTCTACTCAGCTTCTGACAAATGCTACTTGCCGGAATTCAGGGCTAGTCATAAGATGCTTGCTTCCGGCTGTCTGCTACATTTCTGGAAAGTACCATGATACGGCCCTAAGTTGCACTGCCATATGGGAACTTTGTTTTCTTCAATAGCTACATGCATGCCTAAGTCTGGTTAGTCACCTAAACCCACGAAGAGCATGGGCTTGGAGACATCCTCCTTGACAATGGATGTGCTCTTAGGTCAGGCAGTCCTGGTATCTTCACAGACATGAAACACCATTCTAACTCTAAGACACACAAATACCTCCTTCAAGGCTTGCTAATTCCTGCTTCTCAAGCTAGGATGTAGCACAGAATACACACACAAACCACACACACACACACACACACACACACACACACACACACTTTACCCAAAAGCTGTCAGTAAATTACAGGTTTGTCTCAAGATCAAGGAAATACAGTCCTATAAAACTATATAACATCTGTCACACAGCTTTAGGTCTGACTGGGTCCAAATCATGCCTCTCTCCCTGATCTTAACAATTACCTTCAATAGCAGCTGGATAGGCGTACGACAGGTCTCAGTCATGTTTCTTAAGAGGACCAGTTTATAAAGCATTCACTCATTATCTCATAAAGCATTGCTGTGGATTTCAAAGGCAAATTAACCCATATAAACGCCACTCTGATGTTCTGAAAAGCTACTATCCCATGGCAGACTGCAAAGGGAACATGTGTACCTCACACTCCTCTGATCTCTCTTGACACATTTTCTTCCTTAATTCAGCCCGGTCCACCCCAGTAATAACACTGCTTCCCAAAATACACTCAGTCCAGGAAGAGCAACTCTCCAGCTGTCTCCTCCTGCCCTCTTCGGGTATTTGGGAGAGCTATGCGACACAGAGAGGGACCAGAAGAAGGAATGTAACTCTCAGGCCCCAGAGTTCCCACTGTACCACAGGCAGGTGCATCCCGCCAAACCCCAGACTGGCATCCGAAAGAGAACACACTCCACTGTGGGATGGGGGCTGTCATGCTCCTGAACTCCACCTCTATGTTTAAAACTAGGGCGACAGCCGTGCTTGCTACTGTAAACGAATCTGATGGGCATGGGGGCAGGGAGTGGCCCTGAGGAGCTGCCAATAGGCCATGAGTGAGCAAAGCCTAGGAGCGAAATCGCTGTGTGCAACTCCAGAAACTCCTGATGAGTTTTAGGAGTGGACCATGCCCTTTGTAGCCTGGAGTTTAAAAAAGAAAAGAAAGAAATCTTTTATTCTTATTCATTAGAACTGCCTTATATTTACACATATTTTCTAACACTGCATTGAAATCTGGGAGAGGGAAAAAAAAAGGACTCAAAGAAGCTGGCAATGAGGTACACACAGTAGTTAGGAGCCCTCGAGTTGAGGCATGTCTATGAAGAACTTTCTGGCTACGAGCACAAACGAACTTCAGCTGAGTTTCTTACTGGCAAAAAGAAAATAGCTTGGGTCTCTCTTTCAACACTAGGTACAGCAAGATGGGCAAGTGGGTGGGCAAAGGCAACCCTGGGAATCCTACCAGGCAACAGCCCCCACCAGGCAACAGCCCCCACCAAGACTCAGAGCTGCAGGAGGTAGGGATACAGGTCTCAGAGCTACTCCATGAGAGCTCTTAACCGCCCCTCGTCCCCACTCTGCTCATACTGTCAAAATCCACTGTTGCCTGGTTGGTTACTTCACCAAATTTACAGGTATCGGAAAAATCAAGCCCTGCCCAAACCCCTCATACAGACAGTAAGCACTTGCTGTAGCGATTACAGGTCGGTCTTCAAACTTCGCATATACCAAGGATGTAATGTGACTCTTTAAAGACATTTAAAGAATCCTGCAGGATGCTTATTCACAAAAACGCACCGGAAGCACACGAACTGAAGCTCCCAAACCAACCATGTCCCCCCCCCCCCCACTCCCTTCGCTTCCCTGTGGCCGGGGCGGCCGTGGCTCAGCACACTAGAAGGCCACCATGCACGAGCCCTACGCACCCAACAGTAGCTGATCACAAACGCAGCTTGACCCCTCTTGGCAAAAACCTATTCCGAAAGCCGCGCCGGCTCTCTGCAGCTACTTAGAACTATCCAGGCCTGCTTTCCTAAACCAATCCCGTCAGGAGCGGGTCAGGAGTGGGTCAGAAGAGGGTGGGTAAGTTGGTCCCTAGGGTCCCAAGGTTTGAACGGATACAATGCCCCCCTCCCCCAGGTCTCCACTGGCTGTCTCCCCTGTCACTCTTTTCCTCTGGCATATCACTTGGGGAAACTAGAGGCCCGGAGATGCCAGGCGCCGGAGTAAAAGAGAAGGGACAAGGGCAGGCAGGAGCGAGTTTGGAGGAAAAATACAAGGCCACGGGCAGAGGTGCGACAGCGCCACATTTAGAGGGGGAAGAACCCCAAGGTGGGTCCGGAGGGAGGGAGAGCGGGAGGAGGGCAGGGTAGGAGGAGTGGCTGGGGAGGCCTGGCCCCGGAGGCCACCGAGGGCCGGAGACCGGCGGAATGGGACACGGGTGGGGGTGGGGGCGGGGGCCGGCGGAGATGGGGAGCCCGGTTCCCCTCCCCCAGCCCGGCCCGGGCCTCCCGCTGACTCAGCCCCACGGCGACCGTGGCCTCGGCCCCGACTCACAGTGCGCGAGGCGGCTCCGGCGGAGGCGGCAGGGGAGGGGACGGGCGGCGGGGGCGCTGCGGCAGCGGCTGCGGCTCCGGCCGGAGGCTCCGGGGCGGAGGGTCCTAGCAGAGGCCGCCGCGGTCTCCGGCTTCAACGCACAGAGACTGCGGGAGGGGGACGAGAGCACTGCGCAGGCGCGATGCGGCCGCCGCTGTCAGCCCGAGCGGGGCGGGGCCAGGGCACCCGCCGTCTCCACGGCAACCGGGCGGCGAGAGGCGGACAACCCCTACCTCTACCTCGTCCTGGCAACGGCGGCGGGAGGTGCGGGAGACGAGAACAATCCCTCTAGATCGCCATGGCAACGAGGAGAAGAAACCGCCTGGTAAACGTACGGCGGTACCGAGGGAACGCTCTTACCTTGTCACCATGGCAACTGGGAACAGCCCCTTCCTTTTTCCTTAGCAACAGGGTAACAATTCCCCCACCCTGACTCGTCCAAAAAGGAACAAGCCTTTACTTCCGATCCCGTCATAGCGGGATGATGGGGTCTTTCTTACCGTTTCAGCAAAGGCAAAAGAAGAGACTATTTCTTCTCTTTCGCTGACATGGAAGGACTGAAGCCGGGTTTGATGGCCTTTCTTGCTTTACGGCATTCCAGTTGCAGTCTGTTACTCAAATCTTTACCTCAGTGAAACGTCCCTTTGAGCCTCCCGCGAGGAAGCCTGCACCTTTACCCCGAAGTCGAGCTAACAGAATGGGCATTGAGACACATATTTGAGGGTTTTGTTTATTTGCCGATGTTGCTTGAGACAGGTCCTCCGAGCAGCCTGGTAAATTATAGGCTCACACCTATAATTCTAGTACTTGGGAGGTGGAATCAGGAGGGATTGCCAAAAGTTCAAGGTCATTCCTGGGCTACAGAGTGACATCCTCTCTCAGCAGCAACAAAACAAAAACAAAAGACAGGGACTCTTTCCTGTAGCCTGGTGGCCTTGAACTCACCACCTTTGATCTGCTCTCCTTGAGTATTGGCCAACCGTATAGTCCCTTTCACAGTGCATTTGCTGACAGCTCTTGTTCCTTCCCCTGGCCCACTAGCGGGTGTAGATTCTATTCTTCACAGCCAGGTCCTTCTTTGACATACCCATTCGCATTCCCAAATTCCTTGTTCCAAGTCTGCTTTGATGGAGCTCCTCAGTTTTGGATACCTCCCAACGCCTGCAGTCCTTGGCCCACACTGCTCTCTCCAGAGCCTTGTTGTGCCCAGCATCATTGAGATTTCATGGTTCTCTTCGTGCAGGGGTCTTCTGTCTCCCCATCACCCAGCCCTGACTCCCACGGACGTCTTGTGGTCACCTCTGAACCCACCTCGTATGCACCTTCTTTGTTACACGCATCTTACAGCGGCATCCTTTGTTTACACTTCTGTCTCCCTAGCCAGACTATGCATCCTGGTGGGCAGGAATTCTGTCTTATTCATCAGCCTCCTCGGCATCTCGCACGCACAGAATGTGACACATAGACGAGTCCCACGAACTGTGTATGTAACTGACTCAAGCGAAGACAAAGGTTTCGCTTTTTCCTCACTTTCTCTGACCTAACTCCCTCAGACTCTCAGTCCACATCTTCTTCATTGTCTATGCACATATTTTGTTGACTACGGCTGCTACTGTTTTAGCTGGCCCACACCCTTATCTTTTGATCTTCGTGCCAAGGCTCTAGTCATCCATTAACCAAGACTCTTGCATTTTCTGTATCCTGATTCCTCCCTTCTTCAGTCACAAGTGTTTCCAGTGAGGTGTATGTTCCTACTGTCTGAAGACACCCTCCCTGCCCTCCTTGGCTTAGTCACCCTCTGTATGAACACAAGCATATTCTGATTACACCCCTTTGGGGAACATCACTGGATTCTTCTGGACACACTGACACACCAGAGATGTTATATTCTCTTTGAGTGACTTAAAAGTTAGCCTTCAAGGTCTAATTTTCTCCTCCAAGTCTCCCTGTCTTGCTCCCCTGAACCCCACCCAGGACTACCCAAAGACTACTGCTATCAAAGCATCCCAAACAGGTCCATTTTCTCAGGGAGGAGAGGAGGCAGATTAGAGAGTAGGAAAAAACAAAAAACAAAACCAGAAATGAAACCCAAAACCTGCCCAAAACATGCCAATGTAGTGAACCAATCCCCTCCCCACCATCTACAGCAATTTTCAGGAAAAAGTTCTGTTTGACAAATAATTCCCAAGACAAATAGTTAGAAATGTAGGTACCAGTTTACATTTGCCCCTGGCCACAGAACCGGAAACCCGAAGTGGTTTCTGTCCTGACTGTACCTACGAGGTGTCTGGATGCTACAAAAACAAGGGTGAGATCAGATCTCAGGCTCAGTTTACTTTTCTTACTTATGAAGTTCTAGCACAGCTCTGTTTTTGCAGGTGTAGACCTGAGTGGTGTAGACAACCCCTGAGTCATCCTGAGATGAAAGATTGTAACCTCATCACACATGACCTATAAAGCACGCTACTTACCCCGTCTCCCAGATTCTCTCTGTGTTAACATTTGAAGGTTTGCTTTTTTTATCTGCTTTCTCACAGTGAATCACCATAACTTTTTATGGTGTAAGCAATCATTTCATTATCTTAATTTCTGTGGGCTAGGAGTTTAGGGTGAGCTCGTTTGGATGGTTCTGGTGTCGCTGTAGTCAAATGGTAGCTGGGGCTTAAACATCAGGAACTTTCTGGACAACCTCCTGCCTTCATGGTGTCTCATAGGTAGCTTTTTGGTTTTCCTACCACCTGGTACCTTCAGGGCAACTGGGCTGTTCACATGGTAGTTGAAGGTTCCAAAGGCAGATGTTCCAATGCACAGAAAAACGAAATCCTGCTGGCTTAAAAAAACAAAACAACAAACAAAAAACCCCCAAAACCCACTTGCAAGACAGGGAGCATAGATCCCATGTCTCAATGGGAGGAAGGTCAAAGTCATATAACAAAAGTATGGAATAGGTTTTTTTTGTATGTATGTGTTTGTGTGAGTATATGCATGTGTGAGCATGTACATGTGTGTGCGTGCGTGCATGCGTGTGTGTGTGTGTGTGTGTGTGTGTGTGTGTGTAAGCCTGAGGTCAATATCAGTTGTCTTCTTTAATTGTCTCCTTCCTTCCTTCCTTCCTTCCTTCCTTCCTTCCTTCCTTCCTTCCTTCCTCCCTCCCTCCCTTCCTTCCTCCCTTCCTTCCTTCCTTCCTTTCTTCTTACTTATTTGGGACAGAGTCTCACTATGTAGCCCTGACTAGCCTAGAACTTATTATGTAGATCAGGCTGACCTCAAATGTGTAGAAATCTACAATGCCTCTGCTCCCAAGTGCTGGGATTAAAGGTTTGGACCACCACATCCAGCCTCTGCCTTATTTTTTGAGGCAGGATCTCTCTCTGGCCCCACTAGAGCTCATGGATTGGCTAAACTAATTGTCCAATGAGCTTCAGGGATCCATGTCTCCACCACCCCAGCACTGGAATTACAGACTCATGCCACCATTCCCAGTGTTTACTTGGGTATTGGAGAGCAAACCCAGATCCCCATGCTTGTGTGGCAGGCATTGTATCAACTGAAGCCCAATAAATATATATGAATGGGAGCTATGTTGAGACCAATAACTTGGATGATGTTATTTGCCACATCTTGACATCTGTTCACAAAATACATTCATCTCTTTCCTCAAGACCTTCAAATCTGATTCCATCAGCCCAATGACAGATCTCATCTGAATCAGGTCCCAGTGTGTATATGGCTCTGGTCCTGTCTCCTGGGTACAAATCCAGGGTACCTGTCCATCCATTAGTTGGAAAAGCTGTGAAGTCAAAAACCTCACCACCTGCCTCTTGCATAGTCAACACACAGTCCTAGTCTAGACATGGGATTATTGCTACAGACACCCTCATTTCAAAAAGAAAGAAAAGTGAAGGTATACACTGTAGTTACTAGTTCATAGTGACTGAAGTGTGTGTGTGTGTGTGTGTGTGTGTGTGTGTGTGTGTGTGTATGTGTGTGTGTGTCTAGAGGACAACCTTCGGTATTGTTCTCTAGGCATGGTTGACATTTTTTAATTTTTCAAAGACAGGGTGTTTCCCTGGCCTAGAACTTGACACGTAGGCTAGGCTGGCTGGCCAGTGACCCACAGGGATCCACTTATCTTTGCCTCCTCAGCACTGGGGTTTACATGCGAACCACCACATCTGGTTTTTATTGTTGTTGTTGTTGTTGTTTTGTTTTAATGTGGGTTCTGGGTATGGAATTCAGGTTCTTGTCTTACTAGGCAGGCACTTTCCTGATTGAGATCTCAGCCCAGATAATTTATCTTGATGCGCAACATATGACAGAGACGTCCTTCTATTTGTCTATTTATTTATTTTGAAATAAGGTTTTAAGTAGCCAGATTAAACTCACTATGTAGTTGAAGCTGGCCTTGAACTCTTGATTCTTCTGCCTCTGCCTCCCAAGTGCTGGGTTACAGGTGTGTGCCACACCTGACTTCCCTCCTTATAAAGGCTGAATGATGTGGCATTGTGTGTTCATATCACACTTCACTTATCCATTTGCCCATCAGTGAACAGTTGGCTTGTACCCACCCTTTGGATATTGTACTATATGCTACTGTAAACACAGGCATACAAACATCTCTTTGAGACCTTGTTTTAAATTATTTGGGGGTATATTCTCAGAAGTGGAATTGTTGAAACTCAGGGTAGTTCTGTTTTTACATTTTCAGAGGAAACATTGCTAGTTTCTGGTTTTTGGTAGCTGTCATAACGTCTGTGAGCTGCAATCTCATTATAATTGGATTTTGTCTTTAACTTGGAGACTATTTCATATGCGATTGGCTACTTGTACATTTGTGGGGGCGGGGGAATGTCTCCTAGAATTCTTTTTCCCATTTTTGAATTGTGATTCCCCCCCCCTTGTTCAGTATTCAGAGTGTTTTCTGGCAATTAACCTCTTATCAGATACATAAATTGCAAATAATTTCTCTCATTCTGTGGGTTCCTTTTCACTCTGTTGATGCTGTTTTTTTATGCACCAGTTTTTTAAAAATGTTCATGGAATGCAATGTGTTCATGTTTTCTTTCATTGCCTGTTTGTTTGATGCTCTATCATGACATTTTTGACATTTCTTTTTCCGTTCTACCTTGTCCCATAATGTAACCTCAAACACTGGGTGGTCCCCCGGGTTCCCATCACCACCATTCATCTGAAGGACCCTTTCATCTTGTAAAACTGAAACTCTGCCCTCTTCCAACAATAATTCCCCTTGTTCCAGACTACCATTCTGTCTGCTTTCTTCTCTTCCTACACGTTCCCTGAATGGTCTCATCGTTTCCTCTGACCTCTGGACCTGTGCATCTCCATCCTACACATTCTCCTGAGTCTTAGACTCTGATGTCTCTCTGACATCAAAAGCTCAGTATGCTTAAGTAGATTTCCCCTCCCACCCACCAATACACCATTGGTGATGTCAAAAAGCCTGGTCCTGATCCTAATCCACCCTTTCTCCCTAACCCCCAGGATGATTTTGTGTTATAATCAATTCTACTTCTGAAATGTCACCCATCTCTCTCTGTTTCCTCCTTTCTCTCTCTCACCATGGCCATCTCCCACCTCGGATACTGTATTATCTCACACCTGTTCTCCCTGTCAGTCTCTCCATTTCTGATCCACCCTCAACACCATCCATTGCCTTAGGGCTCTTTCTACAGCTAAAGCCTTTCACATAACCCTAGGCTTACATCCCCATGGCTTTCCCTCACAAACTGGCTTTTGGGAAATTCATATAATCCCCCAGGTGGAAGAGCTATAGACGAGATACCCGTTCTCCAGGGTTTTGTTTTGTCTAGAGAGTAAGGACAACAATATCCTTTTGTTTGTTTGTTCGTTTGTTTTACTTTTTTTTTTTTTTTTTTTTTTTGGTTTTTTGAGACAGGGTTTCTCTGTGTAGCTTTGTGCCTTTTCCTGGATCTCGCTCTGTAGACCAGGCTGGCCTCGAACTCACAGAGATCCACTTGCCTCTGCCTCCTGAGTGCTAGGATTAAAGGTGTTCACCATCACCTGCTGGCTAATAATATTGTTTACATTGAAATGACATGAAATAGAAGGCAAAACCACAAGATTTTTGAAGATCTGGGGTTCCAGCTAAGATGTTCTTCACACAACACTGCCCCTGTCTTTAGGGGCCCTTTAATGATGGGGTTTGGGAAGCACTTGCTTAAAGAGAAAAGTTCAGGCTTCTTCATACAGTAGACACACGATTTGATCCCTAGCAACCATTTTTATTTACTCTCCACTCTTTTTATGTCCTTCCCATGTCAATGCTGCTCGACACATATGAAAATAACTACTTGGAGTTGCACGAGAAAACAGCTGCTTCATGGCTGAGACTTTAGCTGTGGGTGCCCTCTCCTCAGGTAAACACCCACCCACTGCTCAACACCAGTTTCAGGGTTACCTCCTCTGGCTCTGCCGTGGCAGCGTTCCCCGTCACTTCCCAACAGTGGTGACACTCCCACTTTCACATCAAAGGCCCGGAGAAGTTAATCACTTGCCTAAGATCACATGGCTAGTGGACGTCAGAAGTAGGGTTCTGAACTCACAGCCAGCACTGGAACCCACACTTTCCCCTCCATCCCGTGCGTGGCTCTACTTCTTCTGACTACAACCATTTGTCAATCCGTCTTGTCTCCATCGCACTTCTAAACGTAGGAGTGGTCCTTGGTTTACTTTTGCACGATCTAAAGAAGGCCCAGTAGACGATCCGTAGGCACTTATTAAAGGGGAGGTGGAACATTCAGTAAGCCAGACATAAATTGCTAGGTGAATATATGACACCTTAATTAAATGTGAATCTCTGATTTTTCCTTTCTTCTTCTTCTTCTTCTTCTTCTTCTTCTTCTTCTTCTTCCTCTTCTTCTTTTCTTCTTCTTTTCTTCTTCTTCTTCTTCTTCTCCTCCTCCTCCTCCTCCTCCTTCTCCTCCTTCTTTTTTGTAGTTTAGCATGTCACAAGCACTATTTGTGACATACTTATTTTTATGTGAAGTTCAAATTTTAGTGGCTGTCCTGTTTTATTCATTGGAGATTGGTTTTGAAAAAGACAAGTTTTTTTTTTCTTTTTTTGGTTTTTCAAGACCGGGTTTCTCTGTGTAGCCCTGGCTGTCCTGGAACTCACTCTATAGATTAGGCATGCCTCGAAATCACAGTGATCCGCCAGCCTCTGCCTCCTGAGTGAGACAGTTCTCTTAAAAGTTGTCCAGGTGTGGGAAAAACTGGTATGGTCCCTCATTCATTTGCTGGCTGCACCACCTTAAGCCCCTCTGAGGGTCCAGGACCAAGCTTAGAAACTGGCTGTTTTTCCTTTAACCTTAGCTGTTCACGTCCTAATGGCCTGTTGCTTAAGCCAAAGTGGTCATTGATGAGTTTAAAGCGCCATCTGGAGGTCTTTCTGGGTAGTACTATGGCTGGAGTCCAGCCCACACAACCTGGAAAAGCCATGGTAGACAAGGAGGTCCAGCTAGGCGTGGAAGTGGATGGACAAGGGACGATTCACCTTTCTGGCAGCTACTGCTCCAGCCAAAGCATGCCAGTGGAGGTGAATACCACGGGATTTCCTCTCCCAGAATCCTTGGCTTCTCCTGTTGTTCTCCACACCTTCCAAGTCACGAAGTAAGATTCTCTCTCTCTCTCTCTCTCTCTCTCTCTCTCTCTCTCTCTCTCTCTCTGTGTGTGTGTGTGTGTGTGTGTGTGTGTGTGTGTGTGTGTGTATACCAGATCCGTACATATGACATGGAAAACATATATATGTATATATATATGTGTATATATGTATATATATATACTTAATTTCAGTGGAATCTAAAAAAAATTTACATGTCAAATGAGACTCTCTCTCTCTCTCTCTCTCTCTGTGTGTGTGTGTGTGTGTGTGTGTGTGTGTGTGTGTGTGTGAGCAATATCTTGATATTGCCACTGAAGTTGTTAAGGTCAGAGCCTGGACCCTGGCAACTCTAACAAGCAAGATTGGGCCGTCCTCCTCAACAGACCAATCAACAAGTGAATAATAGTAACAAGTAGAAAAGGATTTATTCAATGTGTCCAGACTGGGAAGAACAAATAAGGACCAATGGTGCCCTGAATCCATCTTTGGAGTACTGATGTGAGGTTTAAATAGAGGTCAAAAGGTATGCATAACTGGGCATTTCCGGTCAGGATGTGGTCCTGCCCATCACTGACCCATCACTGACTTCTACCGTTTGCTCTCAGTCTGTCCTGCATAGTGTGCAATCTCCTTCCAGGAGACAAGTTCCCCTCTGCCTGAGGTCAAGGTCTCAGGCTTTTCCTTCCCCAGAATGAGACTCCTGGGGGAAACGTCAGTTCCTTAGAGCTCATTCCTTGTCTCAATAGTCTGATAGCTGAAGGGGACCATGTGTGTGTTTAGGATATCTCCTCTCCTGCCACCTTGGGTGTGTCCTTGCTATGGTTTGAGTGTATCTCCCAAAGGCTGTGGTGTTGGAAGCTTGGTCCTCAGTGTGGCAGGGTGGATGTGGAGGAATATTTAAGAGGGAAGGCTTCTGAAAGACAGTTAGTCACTGGGGGCTCCATGTTCATAAGTGGCTTAATGACCATTTCACCAGCTCCTTTTAGGATTTTCCTTAGTTTACTCTTCCAAGTCCTTTGCAGTTTCAAATGAATTTAAAAACCAGATATCCATGTTTATAGCTTGGGTTCTGATGGGGATTATACAGAATCTGAGGGTCCATTTTCAGAATATGACCACTTTCATGATAAGAAGTCATCTGCTTCCTGACCACAGAATGACTTTTCATGTATTTAGCTCTTTAAAACATTTTCAACAGTTTCATGGTTTTCAGAGTACAACTGTTGAGTTTGTCTTGCTAAATTTATTGCTAAACACTCTGTTCTTTTTAACTTTAAAAACACTACGTGTACATTTGTGTGCCTGAGTGTATGTATGTGAATGTATGTGCAGGAGCCTGAGACAGTCGGAAGAGGGCATCAGATTCCCTCAGACTGCAGCTACCATTTGTTTCAAGCTGCCACGTGGGTGCTGGGAACTGAATCTGGGTCCTTTCCAAGAGAAGCAAGCACCACGGAGTCTTCTCTCCAGCCCTCCCGTGATTCTTTTAGTGCTACTATAACTAGAATTGCTTTCTTAATTTCACTTTTGAATTACACAAGTCTCACCCTACACCAACAGGAAAGCACTCCACATATATCCTTCGTGTGTGTGTGTGTGTGTGTGTGTGTGTGTGTGTGTGTGTGTGTACACATATATGCTTTCACCCTGTATGTAAGTTCCAGTGTGGTACACATTGCTGCCAAAGTCGGCCCTTCCATCTTAAACAAAGGACAAGATGTGTCCTTTACATCTAAAAAACTTAATGTGGAGAAACGGAGCCAGGACAAAGAATATGCATTGTATGATTCCATTAATCAGAGTTCAAAACTAGACAACACTCATTTGCCAGGGAAGTAGTTATCTGTGTGTGTGTGTGTGTGTGTGTGTGTGTGTGTGTGTGTGTGTGATGACACTGATTTGGCAGCAAAGATTCACAAGCAGATCCATGGGAGAAGGGGGCACTGGTAGTACAGGAATGGTCACAAAGCAGATTTCTCAGGTCCTGGCAATGTTCTGTCTCCAGCTACACATTCCTTTTCTCCAGATTTATCAAGCTGGACACTTAGATCTTAGAAGTTGTTTGTCTGCCTTACACTTAAACATTTGAGAAAAAGATGTCGAGGAAACAGGTCAGACTCTACTGGATACATGGTGTGTAGTGTGTCACCCTTCATGTTTTTTTTTTTTTTTTTTTTTTTTTTTTGGTTTTTCGAGACAGGGTTTCTCTGTGTAGCTTTGGAGCCTGTCCTGGAACTCACTCTATAGCCTAGGCTGGCCTCGAACACACAGAGATCCGCCTGCCTCTGCCTCCTGAGTGCTGGGATTAAAGGCGTGCACCACCACCACCTGGCTCCACGTACTCTTTTTGAATTTTGCTTTAGCCACAATGCCCAATTCCCTCTCCCAAGCACCCTTCCTTGAGTTTCAGAAGGGCCCTTTCCCCTACGGACCACAAGATGTTTCCTGGAGAGGGGCTTAGTTTACACCAGGTATAAAAGAAAAGTCTATAGATGTCATGGTTGAGCAATTGAGATATGACAACGATCAGGCTGCCACGTGCTATGTCCCCTCTCTCCGCCTTTAGAACCTCACTCAGATCCGCAAGTGCAGCCTTCTGTTTCCTGTAGCATTGTGCAGTGGTCAAGCAGGACCTTGTACAACATGGTTCCTGATCTTGGTGGCAGAGGACTGACCGGTAAAGCCGTGGGAAAGAACATGGTAGGACTCCCTGGGGTCCCACCTCTGACTGCAACTGGGATGCTGTGGTCCAGCTCTGTTCATGGTGGGTTTTTTTTTTGTCCAGAATGTCTTGCATACAGGGTTGTGTCATTAACTTAAGTCTGCCTCTCTCCTCCTTCTTAAATTTCCTCGTACAGTTTTCTAAAGCAATGATCTCATTTCATCATTAAGCTAGACCAGAGTTTGTCCAGCTTAGTGCTGTTGACAATTCAGTTGAACAATTCCTTATGTGGTGGCTGCTCTGAGTACCTCCCGAGTAGGATGCTCAGCAGTGTCCTGGAGCGGTATCCACAGGATTCCAGTAGCCCTACTCCCCTAAGTCATGACAGCCGAAAGGACGTCCAAATATTCCCTGTTCTTGTCTCCTGGAGGACAAAACCGACCCTGGCTGAGAGCCACTGGGCTGGATGAGCAACTTCAGTCCAAGGGTATAGAAGGGAACCCCACTTTGCTCACACCAAGTAATCCAGTACCAAGTATTGGCTTTGCTTAATGAACAGAACTGGGATACCAGTTCTCAGGACCATGCCACCAGATGAATGTGTTGTAGATGAAGAACAGAATCACAAATGGAAGGCGGCATTCTTTATTGCCTCTGGTACCAATTCCTGGGAGTTTCACAACCACAGTCCGGGCATCAAGGAGGCATTACAAAAAGGTGTTCCGAGGAAAGACATCCCTAGGTCACGTCGCAGATGGTTTACTCACGGAGACCTGTTGAACATCAGAACAGCAGTCCCCACATAGCAACTCCTCTTAAGATACCCACGACTGGCCGGGCGGTGGTGGCGCACGCCTTTAATCCCAGCACTCGGAAGGCAGAGCCAGGCGGATCTCTGTGAGTTCGAGGCCAGCCTGGACTACCAAGTGAGTTCCAGTAAAGGCGCAAAGCTACACAGAGAAACCCTGTCTCGAAAAACCAAAAAAAAAAAAAAAAAAGATACCCACGACTGGCCTGAAGTTCTTCTTCTGGGCCACCAGGAATTCTTTCAGATGACCCACTGCCACAAGAGCAGGTATGCAAGGCCTTGCCACTGAAAGATCTTGTCCTTGGGACTCAAAACACATCTGGTCCTCTTGGGAGCTGTATCCAGTAGCTTTGGTTCCCTCAGGGATGAAGGGTCAAAGCCTTTATTGAGAAGTCTGTTAGTGAAGTTAACCCCTCAGGTGCCTTGGAATGTGGCATGGCCGGTGCTGCTGAGCGCTGATTAAGAAAGGAACTCCAGGGTCACCAATCCCGCCAAACTCAGGCCAGTTTACAATGAAGAATTCCAGCAACTCAAGAGGCACTGGCCAGCCGATGTCACCAAAGCATGCGTCAGTTTTCAGTTTGGTGACCTTGGATTTACAGGGAGTTTTCTCTCAGACGGATTTAATATCTATAACCATGTTGTCAGTCTGTCCAATGAGAAACGATGCACAGAAATCCCAGTCTCAAAAGGATAGTTTCCTTCTAAAAAAAAAAGTGAAAATTTTGCACTTCAAGGATGCAATTTTCAAATGCATCCATGTGACTAGCCAGGAAACAATGCTCATACAGGATGCGGATGTCACTCTAAAGGTAGACACTGAGAAGAGCAAGGTGTTTTTAAAGCAAACTTTAAACTTTTAAATGTTTTAAGTTCAATTTGTTGCTTGTTGGCAATGTTGTGTGAACGCTTCTCATTGCCAGGTGTAGGGGTGTGTACCTTTAATCTCTGTGGGTTCAAAGCCAGCCTGGTCTACATGGTTCCAGGCCTGCCTGAGCTACATAGTGAGATGCTGTCTCAAAAAAAAAAAAAAAAAAAAAAAAGGAAATAAAACAAAAGTCTTTTTTTACCATTTAGGACAATAATGTCTACCCTTTCCGGTATCATAGCGTTTCTTCTTCAAACCCAGGGTTTCCATAAGCCCCTCCCACAGTTCTTAAGGTCACTTGTGCCCCTATTCCCATAACCTGTAATTCCAAGTTAAGAGATCATGGCTAATGGCTGCATAGTGCTGACTGGATGGAGTCTCTCCAGACTGTAGATCCTCCTGTCTGATCCCAATTTTCAAGTCCAAACCTGTGGTCCCTTTTCGACTGTACACATACTGAGGTATCCGGGGTCTTCCCAAGTGTGTGTCTGTACACTGCCTCATGCCTTGCAAATGGCCTATAACACGTGAGGGTGCCTTTTCTTTTTGTTTGTTGAAACAGGGTCTCGCTCTGCTGCTCTGCCTGCCTTTGCCTCCCGAGTGCTGGGACTAAAGGTTGTGTCTTTCCCCCCAACCCTTATATTTGCTATAATTTGGAGAGAGTTAGGTAGAACCAACCAAGACTTCCTCCACTATCTAGAATTATTTCCTCATTAGAGTTGTCTTTGGGGGTTAAGAAATCAGCACAAGGTACCCCACAGTACTAAAATGAACGTTACGCTTACTCTTAGAGACAAGGTCTGCTTACGTGTGACCCAGGCTGGCCTCATACTCATGATCCACCTGCTGAAACCGTCCAAATGCTATGACTACAGCTCGTACCTCATTCACTTCAGTGTGAGTTTAATGGGATAATCCCTCCCAACATCCCAGGGGTTTGGAGGGCCCAGTGGCCAGACTCAAAGGTGGGGTTCTAGCAAGCTAGTGAGCAGGCAAAAGCCATTCAAAGACACACTGGGGCCTGGGGATGACCCCATCATGTCTTTATGAGGATATAGTCAGTCCGTCAGCTTCTGCTGAATGGAATGAAGGCTGGAGGCTTCCAAAATGGTAGCCAGGAAAAGAAGTGTCAAAGGTTAGGTGGGGGAGTTCTAGATCCTTCTTTTCGTTTCTAATGTCTCCTCAATTTTTTCCCTTCCTACTTCAGAGAACATGCCAACCGTCCCAGGAAATCTGGCTGAATTTTTGCTTTTCCACCATCAGAAATTCTGGGCTCCTGGGAGAGGGATGACCCTTAAATCAACTGTGTATTTTTAAACTTTTTATTTTTATATCTCCAGACCTTGCCCAGACCTCCCGGTGAGCTGCCACCGGATCAGAGTGATGGATCAAAGCTGTTTCGCCTAGCAACGGAAGCGCCACACAGCCGCTGTAGAGGAGGCTTTCTGCCAGGCTGCTTCTTGAATAAACACAACAGAGGCCGAGTGAGAAGGAGCTACAGTTTAATACAAACCTGCACCAGAACACAACGTGTTGGGCTGTTTGGTGTTTTGCCTCAAACGGTGACTAAAGCACAGGCCCATGTGTCATCTTGGGATGGACACGATCTTAGCACCATGACATTTACAGAGGAGGAAGTCCTTTGGGTGCTGGGGTGCCGCTGACAGCTCCGTTCTGACCCCAGGCTGTGCCCGCCACCTCAGCAGCTGGAGGGGGTTTGGTTAGGGTGGTCAATATAAGAGATGCCCTCATCACGGCATTGGCTTGACAAGAGACCTACTGTGGACTCCTAGCACTACACACACGCACACGCACGCGCACGCGCACACACACACACAGTAGCACAATTTTCTGGTGAGTTAACCCCACAAACCTAGAGAGCAGCTAAGGCAAGAACAACAGTATTTATTCAGAAAGTACAAGACCAGTTTGAGAGCTGCATTCGGTGCAACCAGAGACCCCTTTCGTTCCAGCCAGCAGCCCCTGGATCTGTGATGGGGTTGGCTGGAGCTCTGCACGGGGCAGGGAGTGGACACTGGGGGGTGATGGTTTATTCAGCTCCCAGAGCCTCCTGATTCACATCCAGAAGCTCCTGGGTGAGCACACAGTCTATGGAAGGGTGGACTTGGGTCTGGGGGGGGGGCGATGAAGTGGAAGGGTCCACAGAAGCCACTTGAACGCGTACTCTCCCACCGCCCCACGTCACGCACGTCTCGGGTGGAGGCACTCAGGTAAAGCTTTCCTGGCCCAACCAAGGTGCCCTGCCTCACTGGCCCTACCACCCCACGGATCTTTGGCATCTGCCCAAGGCCCATGACCAAGCAAGGGCAGAAATAGACAAAGATGACGTATAGCTAGGTAATTCCAGGACTTGGGAAACCAAGGCAGGATTGCTGTGGGTTCAAGGCCAGGCTACATAGGCAAGACTTTGTTTCAAAAAGAAGAAGAGGAGGAGGAGAGAGGCTAAGACTGTACCAGGGATCAGTATCTCTGTTTTTGTTACCCATGAAGGCTTTTCCGGGGTCATTACCTACTGTTCCAATGGCTACCTCAGTTCTCTGGGTTATCATTTCAGCTCCTAGGTGAGGTCAATAAGGATGAGGATGCAACTGAAACCACACACCAGTTCCCAACACTTCTCGTCCAGGCTCAACCCAAGGGCATACATTAGTCTGCTCACAATAAAGATAAAATCGACTTGTGCAAAGCAAGGCAGAATGCATCCCCAGGGAGAAAGCATTCTCTCTGGTTAAACTCCTGGTGGACCTGACAACTGTTTTCCACAGCTAGGTTAGACAGCCAAGGTCATAAGGGCAGTCGTGGACACTTCTGGGGCCAGCTGGCCTTAACTTTTGGGGCCTCTGGGCCTTTTTTTTTTTTTTGTCTGTACACTGGGGGAGAGTGGTAGGCAATCCACCATCAGGAGGCGTGAGAGCTGATACACGGAAGTGCTTTGATACGCCCAAAGTACCACAAAATGTGCAGGGATGGGTGCCAAGATCTCCGGGGGCCTCTGGCAAGTTTGGGAAGCTCAAACACAAAGGGAGACCACTTCCCAAGCGGGGAATGAGGCTTATCAAAGGCCAACAGCTGGGCCGCTTCTCCGACTGTGTGGCCGCCTATGAGAGCCTCCGAGGAGCTTCTGAGACAGGGTGGGCCTAACCAGTAGTGGACAAGAGCCTGGTGTTGAGTGCACAATCCTTCAGGATCCTCCAGCACTCGTGCAGTGGGGTGGATTCTCCAGCTAGACCTCGTGTGCTGAAGCCCCTTCCCTGGTGGCCGTCGGCCAACCCTCTCCTACTCCCCGTCTCTCAGCAGGTACGGGGCCTCTTGCTAGTCACGCAGGAGGAGTAGCTAGGCCTTGACCAGCAGGGGCAAGTTATGGGAAGCTGTGTAGGGGTGTGAGGGTAGGGGTGTGGGGTTAGTGCTGGGAGTGATCAGGAGCAGAGACGAGAGAGGGGCCACCCTGCTGCCTGGAGGTCCCCAGGGTCAGCATCCAGGACCATCTGAATGGAGGGGAAGGAGGAGAGGGTGGCAAGAGGCAGGGGTGTGGGACAGGGGAGGCATGGTCCAGGGCTTCTGGTAGGTAGCAGAAAGGACCCTGGATTGGAGAGACGGGGCCAGGGGCACAGCCTGCCCCCGCCGCTGTCCTGTACTGTCTGGTTGGTGGTGAGTGCAGCATCTCCTAAGAACCAAATCTATTCCCGATTCTATGCTATATGCTAGTGACACAAAGCACCGTTATTTTCCACAGGGTGCACAAACAAGTCAAACCAAACCACTGCGCAAACCGAACGTGCAAAACAAAACCATTTACACGCGCCTGGCACCAGCCCCATGCCCACCCAGCTACCCTCCTGGGGCCCGAGACTCCCAGAGGGTGCGGGTAGGGAGTGGAACAGAGGCTAGCAAAGGGCACAGGGTGTCCCGACCACAGCCACATCCAGGGTGTCCCGACCGAACCCACACAGGGCTAGGGCTGAGTCGGGAGAGATGGGACATCTTGGGCATGGCTGGGGGAGCTGACACCTGTCTGGCTTGGGAAATGTCACCACGGGACCTAAGGGGTGAGTGGGGAAGGCCCTTACTTATAAAAACACATCTGCTAAAGTGCTCTGGACACCTGTCTGGGTGGGCAGCAGGGCAGGGCACTAAAGTCCGGGCCTTCCCAGAGCCAGCACGGGAGGTTGTGGAGAGAGGTGGGGCGGGGCCGGGCGCTACGCATCGGGTGCGGTGCATAGTGTGGTCTCTGGGGCCCAGAGACACCCCGGGGGCCGTGGAAGGAAGGAGCAGAGCAGGAGGGAACAGCTCAAAGTGCCTCGTTAGGGGCGGGTCAAAGCCCCGTGGATCGTGTTCAGACAAGGGGAGGGCTCTCCGCTTCCTGGAGCCCCCACTGGTAGTGCGCTGCCCTGCCCAGCCTCTCCCACCCACTGCAGCCGTGACCGGAAGGTGCGCAGGTGGGTGACGGTGGAACAGCCTCACTTGGGGGAGCTGGTCAGAGCCTTTACCAAATACCGCTCGACCTGCCTCCAGGGGGCGCGAGGATCCGGGCTGAGGCCCGCTTTGGAACGTGGTCATCAATCTGAGAACCTGCAGGAAGGAAGCAGGAAAGGTCAACCACGCAGACGCTGCCTGGGTTAACAAGGCCCCCTGTCTCCACTGAGGCTCAGACCTCTCCCATCCCTCCCTTAAGAGAAGGCTGTCCACCTATTTTAAGACTGGAGCTGTGCGTGTGCCCGAGGAGGTGCTGGATTCTCCTGGCGCCGGAATTAGGGGCTGTGGGCTGCTGGGCAGCGGGCAGTGAGTGCTGGGAAACTGGGAACTGAACACAAGTCCTCTGGATGAGCAGTACACGCGCTTAACTGCAGAGCCGGCCCTCCAGCCCCATGCCTAGCTTTTTCAACATGGCTTCTGGGAATTGAACCCAGGTCCTTGTGTTTGCAAGACAAGTGCTTTACTGACTGAGCTGTTCCCCTGATCCCAGTTATCAGTCATCTAACCCTGCGGACTCTATTCCAGTGTCTGGATGAGGAAACTAGGGCTCAGGGGTAACATATAATTTCCACGTTTTCCAGTCTAAGGGGTTTGAGGAGCCTGGGTTTGAACCCGGGTTTTCCTGACTCAGAGCCTACTTTCTGGGCAATCCCCACTCACTCGCATGAACGGCATACTTGTGCTGTTAGACCACGGCCTTAGCCAGTTACCACACAGACCTTCGCACACAGGTCTCAGTGAGTAGGCCTATGGTGATATTTTATTTGTGCTGAAATGTGGTGATATTTTATTTATATGTTAACACATAAAGTTTGCCTGGAGATCAGAGGATATAGCCAGCCATAAACAAAAGTCAGGGGGTGGTAGCTCACGTCCTTAGTCCAATCACATGGCAGGCAGAGTCTCTGTGTGTTCACGGACACAGCCAAGCATGGTGACACACGCCTTTAATCCCAATACCAACCATAGAGACCTGGAGGTCTGTATAGACAGGCAGTGACAAGGAAGTGAGGTGGTTGGGCTAAGAGCCAATGAGAAGGCAGAACAGCAAGGCAATAAAGGCACAGGTTAGACAGGAAGAAAGGTTCACTTGGGAAGCTATGGCGGCGTGGTGAGCTAAGGTGAGCAGGTGGCTCTCATTATCACTCCGATCTCTACGGCTTGCACCCCTGTGTTTGGCTCTGTGTTTCTTATTTAATAAGACTGTTTAGAAATCCATCTACATAGCCAGAGACTAAAATGGAAACTGGTAACTATTTTGGAAAATGAAATACCTACACTCCAAAGGTCCCACCCTCTGGAATTCTAAGGCTCAGAAGGAAGGGTCTAGTGTCCCAGAGATCGCAGTAGGGCATTATTCAGTGCTCCCCATTTCCAACAGATTAAGACTTGGGGCTGGAAGAGAGATGACAGACAAGTTGAGCTCTACTGTGTCACGCTCTTGGACTGGGGCAGAAGAGGCCACTGGCTAGTCTGGATGTTTCTGGGGTACCCTGTATGCAATGTCTTCAAGGTGTCTCAAGGGATGAAAACAGCGCCAGAGAGAGCATCTGGTGGCCCGTGGCCTATCTAGCAGCTGGTAAGCTCTCCCTGTCCTCCCAGCCGTCAGCCTATGTCTCTAACAGCACACGCTGCATGTCCTCATGCCTCTACGAAGGACCTACAGCCTGCAGCCCACTGCCCGGGGCCTCCCTCCTGCCTGCCAGCTCCTGCCACACCCTCTCACCCTTACCAGAAAGGCTGAAGCTCGATTCATGAAGGTCCCGCATGCCCCCATGCCGGGTGACCGGCCGCGTGGGAGTGTCTGCCAGGGGCGTTCCCATCTCTTTTTTCCCAGGGTGGACAACAACGGCGACGTCCCCTAGGTAGGGAGTGCGGTCCACTCCCCTCACTTTTAAGGTCTAGTGAAGAGAAAAGACAAGGACGTCAGGGCCCCCTGCACACAGCAGCAGCCTTCTCTGTCAACACATGCTATGTATGACACACAGGACCCAAGACACACAGGGGACAGGGCTTCTTGCTTCTGCAGTCCAAGTGCTGAAGAATGCCCTTCTTGCTTCTGCATAAGATGAGTGTGTGCATTGCACGTACAGGTGCGCATGTGCAGGAAGCGCCTCCGTCTCTGCCCTCCACGTGGGTGGAATCCTTCCAGGGGAGTTTTGGCAGGGATCCAGTTGAGGAACTCCTCCACAGTAAACATCCGGGCGCATGCAGAGGTGTCCTGACCAGGCCAGGCTCCCAACAGGCCAGACCTTTTTTTTTTACTGTGGTCTGACAGTGCAGTGAAAACTTCCGCTAGGTACAGTTGGTTCGGACACGGGACACCGCCAGAAGCAGTACTCAATAAAGGGTTAGGAGTCACACTGCACAAACCAGACCACCAAGGTTCCAACCTCAGCTCTGTCACTTAGAGCTAGCTGTCCTGGCCCAGGTCAGTTATGGTGACTCACTATATTAAAAGTGAGGGGGACAAAGTGTGTCGGAGTGTCTGCCAATGGCTGAGGGAGCAGCAGCAGTAGCAGAGATGTGAGCACTGTGTCCTTCGGGATGGACCTCCAGTGCACAGTTGCAGCAATCTGGCCCCTATCTGCTTTCCCATTTAAATTTCATCTAAGCCGGGTGGTGGTGGTGGTGGCGGCGGCGGCGGCGGCGGCGGCGGCGGCGGCGGCGGCGCACGCCTTTCATCCCAGCACTCGGGAGGCAGAGCCAGGTGGATCTCTGTGAGTTCGAGGACAGCCTGGTCTACAGAGCGAGATCCAGGACAGGCACCAAAACTACACAGAGAAACCCTGTCTTGAAAACCAAAAAAAAAAAAAAAAAAATGTATCTATTGAGATTGTAGCGATGGCTCAGAGGTTAAAGGTGTGCAGAGGTCATGAGTTCAATTCCCAGTACCCATGTGAGGTGACTCACAATCACTAGTAACTCTAGCTCCAGGGACATCAGTACCCTCTGACCTCCATGGGCACCCTGGAGTATATACATACTCACAGGTATATACATACATGTGTACAGAAACACATGCACACATTAATAACAACAACAACAACAACAACAATAATAACAATAGATCTATGCAAAGTGGGAAGTGGAAACCAGCATTCTCCAACCGCCACATACGCTCCTGAATGGATGGTGTTAGATAGCATCCAGAGAAAATAGTGTGTTAGGGCTTGAATCTGAAATCCCCCCTGCCCCCAGGTTCACATTCTGAACGTTTATTCCCTGGCTGGAGGCCCTGGAATCTTCCGGAGATGGGACTTGGCTGGCTGAAGTCGGTCACTGGGGTGGGGCTTTGAAGGCTCCTAGCTGGCCTCTAGTTCTGGCTTCCGGCTTCTTCCCTGCCTGCTGCATGTGAACAATCACTCTACCAGGGTTTCTCAACCTGCCTAATGCTGCGACCCTTTAATACAGCTCCTTATGTTATAGTTCCACCCCCCCAACCATAAAATCACTTCATTGCTACTTCATAACTATAATTTTGCTACTGTTTTGAATCATAATGCAAATATCTGATGTGCTGAGAACCACCTCTCTACACACTCCATTATCATAAACTGCACCAGGTTACGTTAAAACTTTCTGAAATCATGGGATCCGTTAACCCTTTCCCCTCTCTCTCTCTCTCTCTCTCTCTCTCTCTCTCTCTCTCTCTCTCTCTCTTTTTAGGTTTCTCTGTGTAGCTTTGCACCCTTCCTGGAGCTCACTCTGTAGCCCAGGTTGGCCTCGAACTCACAGAGATCTGCCTGGCTCTGCCTCCCGAGTGCTGGGATTAAAGGCGTGCGCCACCAACACCACCCAGCTCCTTTCCTCTCTTAAGGTATTCTGGTCACATTGATTCAAAAATAACATACAACATGAGAGGTAATGGAGGGAAGCAAAGATGCCCCCCAACAGGGGCCTTGACCTCATCCCTCACATCTTCCTTCCTTCCCTGCCTTACCTTCTCTCTCTGCACCAGCTTCTTATAGACAATGTCTGGGAAAGACCGCAGAGGACAGAACTTGCCAGTGCCCTCCGCACACATGAAGACGCCGTTCTCATACACGACACGCCCCCTGCTGATGGTGACCAGGGGTACGCCATGGCAGCGCATGTTCTCATACAGATTGAAGTCTCCACCCTGCACCTGGGTGCTGGCTGAGATGGTCCTGGTGGGAGAGGAGGGCGGGACAAGATCTGAGCACAGGTAAAGACAGTACAGCTTGATGCAAAGAGACGCTGCCCCGTGGGAAGGAATGATACCTAGAACTGTCTGATATGGGCTTAATTCCATCCCCTCACAATTCTTGTGTTGAAAATTTTACCCCCAGCATCTCAGAATGGGACCATATTTGGGCCCAGAGCCTTTAGAGAATTAATGCAAAAGGAGGTTATACACTTTTGTATATAAAATGTGTGTACTTTTCCCGTCTGCCTGGTGTCCTTAGAAGAGGGGACAGAGACATTGGACATGGGTATACAAAGGAATGGTTTATACATGAGCTCGGGAGGCAGACAATCACCAGCATGTCACTATCACATTCCTCTACACTTGAAATGCTGCAAAGATAATTCGCCTTTGCAGTTCTGTAATACAAGTTCTTAAAAATCCCCAGTCCTCCTAGTCCCAGGAGACTAGCGGCAAGCTTTACTTTGTGGCTTCCGGGTCCCACACCACCACATCGGCATCGGCTCCGGGGATGATGCGGCCTTTGCGAGGATACAGGTTGAGAATCTTGGCTGCGTTGGAACTGGTGACGGCTACGAAGCGGTTCTCATCCATCTTCCCTCCAACCTGGACCGAGGTAAAAGTGTCAACTCAGCCCGGCTCCGGATGTGTGGCTCCCTTCCCCGGCACTTGCTACCCAGCCTGTGGTCTCTTCTAGCTCAGAGGGCCACAGCTGTGGTCCCAAGGTAAACAGCGCTATTGGCACTGTCCCACTGGCAGGGCTTGAGGGCCTGCTTGTCCCTTTATCCCTCACCCAGACACCCTGGTGACTTGAGCCAAAGGCTGCGTGCCTGGGACAAATGCACCTCCTAAGACAAGCTCCACTTATACGCCCACTTGGGATGACTAAAGGGCTTCCCTTCATGCGCAAAAGCTTACGTCCTCTCGTTTGCTGGTATTCTTCCAAGGCCCACACAGGACGCCTGAAACTACATGGAACCGAGCTCTATTCACACTAGGCTTACTTCATATACGTGCACACCTACGACCAAGTTAACTCCAAAGTTAGGCACAGCAGGAAGCTGACAAGAACTATTAGAATAATTGAACAATACACTGTAACAGAAACTATTTAATACTTACAGTATAGGCTGTGGTAGCGCATGCCTGTGATTTTAGCTCTGGGAAAGCTGAGGTAGGACTCTTGTGAATTTAAGGCCAGCCTGGGTTACAGAATGAGTTCCAGGCCAGCCTAGGGTACAGTGTGAAACCCTGTTTCAAACAAATAAACAACTCCCCCAAACTTACAAACTGTTTTTAGACTTTTCCACTTAATGTTTTGTGGACTGTGGACCACCTGACACTGTAGATGTGTTCTGAGAGAGCTACCTGCCCTGCCGCTGTGGATCTCTCCTCAAGGGACATGCCCTGACCTAGGTCCCAGCCTCACCCTGAGCAGATGGCTTAGTGTTTATGACTTCAAATCTCTTTGAGCTCATACTGAGTGTTAGGAGTTTTCCATGATAGACCAAGACCGAAAAACACTTACTCTCCATGGGCAGAACAGGTGGCATTCAAATGAAATTCCAGCCCCTATCTGTTTTGAAATTCAATTAGACAAAATATACCCAGAACTTTATATTCATATCCCTTGACCCAAAAATCCCCTTCTAGAAATCTGTCCTAAGGAAGTAATTAGAAATGGTGACGTTCTCGAACAAGGACTCTCCTACAGCAGCATTTGAAGTGTGAAAACCGGAAATAGCCAAAAGTTTCAAAGGAAGAATTAAATATAGTATTCCCATTGGAGGGAGTATTACGTCGTAATTTAAAAAAAAAGACGCTTTGAGCCTAGAGACGTAGGTAGTGGTGGAGTTCCAGCCTAGTGTGTATGAAGAGCTAAGCTAGATCACAAGTAGCAAAAACCAGCTTTTTAAAAAGCCCACAGGGCTGGAGAGATGGCTCAGAGGTTAAGAGCACTGACTGCTCTTCCAGAGGTCCTGAGTTCAATTCCCAGCAACCACATGGTGGCTCACAGCCATCTGTAAAGAGATCTGGTGCCCTCTTCTGGTCATACATGCTGTATACAAAATAAATAAATAAATCTTTAAAAAAAAAAAATAAAAATAAAAAAAAAAATAAAAAGCCCACAACTTGCCGGGCGGTGGTGGCGCACGCCTTTAATCCCAGCACTCGGGAGGCAGAGCCAGGCGGATCTCTGTGAGTTCGAGGCCAGCCTGGGCTACCAACTAAGTTCCAGGAAAGGCGCAAAGCTACACAGAGAAACTCTGTCTTGAAAAACCAAAAAAAAAAAAAAAAAAAAAAAAAAAAGCCCACAACTTTGTAGAGTTCTAGGAAGACACTCACAATGACTTAGAATATGAAGAAAATCAAGATGAATCCAGTTACTAAAATAATGTATGTAGCCAGGCACAGTGGCCTCCACCTAAAATCCTAGCTCTTGGGAGGATGAAGCAGGAAGACCGCCCAACATTCAAGGCCAAACATGTCTACAGAGCGAGATCCTGCCTCCAAAACCAGAAGGAAAGATCCAGTACATGCGCTGAACTTCAGAAGTACACCAAAATGCTAACGTTCTAGGTAGCAAATGTATGGAATTTTTTTCCTTATGCTTTTCTGAACTTTTCACATGTCAATAACAGGTCCTACCACTTTCTAATGAAATGGGGTGAGCCTCCCCCGCATATAAGTGTGAGGTGACACTACATTAACTAAACATGACCTCTGCCACCTTCTGACACTACCAACCTCTTTGCCTTGCTGTTGGGTAACACAGGAGCGAGCTGTGACTGGGTCAGCTCTCCTGCGAAGACTAGTCTTGGTGGTCAACTTGACTCTTGACTGGAATTAACTAAAACCCAGGCAGCTAGGCACACCTGTGAGGGATTTTTCTTGACTGGATTATTTGAGGTTGGCAGGTCCACCCTGATGCTGGGCCATACTCTCTGGTATATATGGACGTGGAAGAAGGAAGCTTTTTCTCTTTGCCTGCTTGTCCTCACTCTTGCTGGCAAGTTCATCTAAACTGCTGCTGAAGCATTCCTTCACTGATATTAGAGCCTACTTTGTTGGGATACCAACATATACTACAGACCAGCTGAGACATCCAGCCTCATGGGGCTGAATGAGTACTGGATTCTTGGACTTTCTGTTGGGAGACAGACATTGTTGGACCAGCCTGTGAGGTACTCTTCAAGATCCTGTATATACGTGTGTGTGTGTGTGTGTGTGTGTGTGTGTGTGTGTGTGTGTATGTTCACTCTATCAGTTCTGTCCCTCTAGAGAACCCTGACTAACACACCCCCTAAGAGTGGGCCTGGCTGGGATCTTCAGTGCGGGCAAGACTGCAGACACCTACCACTCCCCTCTCCCAGATCACGCTCATTCGATCCTGCACGCCGCTCACACCGTGTGGGATCTTGGTGAAGTCTTCCTTGCCCATGGCTTTCTGCTTTGTGGTGAATGGCCGGTGATCTGATGCCACAATATTCAGCGTGTCACTGGGGAGAGAAAAGTGACGAGTGAGGGGACAGGAGACCGATGTCCCAGGGGGTGGGGACAGGTTGAGGGGAAAGCCTGGGCTTGGGAACCTAGAGGATCCATTTCCAACCTGATCTTGCTGCTTCCTTGCTGAGTGATTGCTAGTGGTTTGTTCCTTTCATTTAAGTGAACAATTTACCCATCTATAGAATTGGCATATGCGCGGGGCATGTTCCGCGAGACTTCTGCAAATACTTGGGTTGGTGATTGTTAAGATAGTGGGCGGAGGACTTGCCCACCATTTAGAGCTTAGCTGGGGTGAGATGGCAGAAGTGATCTTAATGTCCAGGGCTCACATGCCAACTCGTTCTCACCAGCTCGCTGGCCCCACACTGTCCCAGCAGGACATACATAGTAGGTGCTTGACAAAGCTTTTCCAAGTTCAGTGCTAGACTTGCTAAGTGGCTGGGAGCCACAGCGCTCAAGAGAAAGCGTCCCAAGATTTAACAAGCCACTGTCTGGAAGCTGATGACCAGTTCACCAGTGCCATCCATGACAAGGTCTTCAGGCGGATACAGAACCAGGGAAGGGTACTCAGAGAAGCATGCTGTGGCCAGCTCTCTGCCAAAGAGGGAGGGAGGCAGACAGATGGACGCCCCTCCCTTCAGAGATTTCTGGACCGGAAGACGCAGTGATGAGGATGCTTATGCCACCAGGGCAAAGCAACCCTCGCAGGAACTTGGCTGCTGCAAGATGATGCGGAACCAGGGACACTGCTGGGAGTGCCCTGTAGAGCCCCCGAGGGTCTCATGTCTTGGGGATAAGCACATGGGCTAAATGGGCTGCCCACTCTGAAGGGGCCCGGGGAGCCGAACAGGGTGTGATGTGGTCTGGGGGCAGATTTTGAGGCTCTTGGACAGTTACCGGTCAGGCTACACAGAGGGCTGTCTTTCCCCAGACCTGGCAGGCCCAACAGTTAAGGCTCTTGCCAAAGACTAATGTCCCTGGCAAGTCCACAGCAAGATGACTCAGCTCTTTGGGTGGTAGGGCTGACCTCAGCCTAGGCTACAGGGACAGGATGAGATGTCCGGAGAACAAGAGTGTTCTAGAACCCCTGAGCCTCCCCATACCCTCTGCACCTGCAGAGGCCACAAGAAATGATGAGATCTAAGGGTTTGCTCTCTTCTCAGAGATCCTCAGATACCCAGGTGAGGCTTAGACTAGGGGGGATTCCAAAAGAATAATGGGGAACAGATCAGGGATCCCGAAACTCAGGCTCAACGCCCACCCTTTAAATGAGCACCTAACTTCCTCAGAAGCAGGTACCACTCAGCAAGTGTGAATGAATAGTAGTAAAATTTTAATTTTTGTAGTTATTATTTATCTATTTATTTGTGCGTGCGTGCGTGCGTGCGTGTGTGCGTGCGCGCGCGCGCGCGCGCGCGCGCGCGCGCGTGCATAAGCATGGAGATCAGAAGACAGCTTTCCTTCTAACATGTGGGTTCTGGGGATTAAACTTCAGGTGTCAGGTTTGGTGGCCATTGTCTTTACCTGCCCAGGAAACCAGACTTGAAAATAAAGGACAAATGTGGCTTGTACTTTTTATTCAAGCTTAACCTGGGAAATGACACCATAAAGGAAATGATGGGTGAGCAACTCAGATTCTCTCTCTCTCTCTCTCTTTTTTTTTTAATTCCTTTTTATTTTATGGGTGTTTTGACTGAATGTATAGCTCCGCATTATATAGATGCAGTGCCTGAGCAGCCAGAAGAGACCCTCTGGTCCCCTGGGACTGGAGTTACAGACAATTGTGAACTGCTATGGTGGGTGCTGGGACTTGAACTCGGGTCCTCTGGAAGAGCAGTCAGTGCTCTTAACTGCTGAGCCACCTCTCTGGCCCTCAGATTCTCTTGTAGGAAAGGTAACTGATGTCTGGGTTTACCAGCTAGCATTCTTCATCACATAAAGTATACCAACAACATGTTACAGGAGAAAATTATAGGAATCATAAATTCCTATAAATAGTTAAAATTGTGCCCTGAATCCTATAAAATAGCACACATTTATAATGTGCACTGATTAAAAAGGAACTAAGACTATTTCTCTACCATATGACATCATAATTCTTACATGAGAATATATTTAAATAATTAAAGTCAATTAATTATTCAATGAATAATGCTTCCTTTTCCTGTCTGTTTGAGTATAGGTAGACTGAACACTTACTGTATTTTTGTTCCTTTGGCAAATTTTTTTTGTAGCAAGTGGAATATTTCAAAGGACACTCTGACTTTGAACCTAGTCTTTATTACAGTATTATTTTTTAATATGTAAAAATGGTTGTTGTGTGTGTTTGCATGTGTGTGGCTGCACATGTGTGCATGCATGCATGCAGAGGCCCAAAGCTGCCATCACGTGTCTTCCACAGTGGCTCTCCACTTTATTTATTGGGTCACGTGGGTACCTCCATTTGGCTATCAGACTCTTGAAACAATGGACCCCAAGAAAGTAGAGTTTCCCCAGAAACCTTCATGCTGAGAGACTGGCTGGAAGCTTGGGGAAAAAGAGGAAAAACTTGTCTCTCTGCAAAGAGATTTCCCACTGATCGGACAACTTGCCAGACTATCTTTTAAGGAGAGATTGGAGCTGGACAGTGATGAGTCAATGTTGGGCAAGACCACACGTTGACCAGTATAGCTTAGTTATGTGTGCCTCTTACCCTCTCCGGAAACCCAAACTTCACGTCAGGGCTGGAAGACGACAGACTTCTCTTCCAGGGGCTGAGAGGGACTTTGGGACACTGTCCCTGCTAATCTAGCCTACATCCAAGCTCTGGGTGAGACACAGGTGGTCTAGCCTGCTCTCCCACCAAAGCGATAGTCAAGCCCCATGAGGTTCCTGCGGGCTGGGGCACTACAGAAAGTGTCCTGGAGTAAGTGGCCTCACCAGGGCCCTTGCTGGTACTGGAAGCTGACTGAGAAACACGCCTGGGCAGGGAGAAGATGTTCCCACCTTCATTCCTCCTCCACCTGCTCCAGCATGAGCGGAGAGAGCTGGGGGGGGGGGGGGGGCGGCGGCGACGGGAATTGGTCAAGGAGCCAACTATAAGCTAGACAGGACTTTTAACAGCCAAAGGGAAGAGAAAGAAATGTCTCTTCCCAGAATGCCACTAGCAGAGGCTAAAGAAGCTGCGAGCTGTCCCTGAAACAAAACCAACCTTTTCATGACGGTGGCTTGCCAAATCCAGAACGTTCCTTGGGCTGTTTTCTTCAGGTTGGGGTTGAGCATTAGACAGAGCGGGGATTGAGAATGGAGGTCGGGAGAAGAGGGTATCACAGGGATGGAGAAAGACGGGGAAGAGGACAGAAAGAAGGAAGGAATGCACAGCAGGAGGAAGGGACACACAAGGAGGGAGAAACTGAGGCAATAATAGGGAGAGGTCACAGTAAGCATGGCTAACCTCCACGCCAACCGGATTGAAGTAAGAGCTGCAAGGGCATGTGTGAGGTACGCCTTTGGGTGTGTCTGTGAGGGTTTTTCTAGAAAGGACTGAGGGAGGAAGAATACAAGCTGTACTATCCTGAGAGCTGAAAATCTGGGATGAATAAAAAGGAAAGAAAATCAGGTAACTCTCTGCACTTCTCCGCTCTCTTGTCTCTTGACCCACTGAGATGTGGAGTCCTAGCAGCCTGCTCCCAAAGCCTTCATGGAGGACGGTATCTCTGGAAAGGAGCTAAAAGAAGCCCTTTTTCTTTTAAAAGTTGGCTCTCTCAGGTATTGCAGTAACAAAGTGACTAGTCAGGAAGCTGGAGGATAGGTCCTACCCCCAGCTCCCCACTGGGCTTCAGGGTGAGGTGTCAATGGCCTCTGAAATGCTGGTCAATGGTCTCACTCCAAATCAAGTTGTCAGAGACGCTCAAAGGATAGAGCAAGGGACAGCTGGGGACAGGTTCAAGAAAAATCACCCCGAGGGCCCAACAGAACCAAACCCAGGTCAAGTTTGGTTTCTAGAGTTGGAAGACATCACCCGAAAGACCTATGTGGAGGCCCCCTGTGTGGAGTGCTGTGCGACTCCAACCCCTTACTTGGCCAGCAGGCTCATGAGGTAGGTGGAAGTGTTGGTGTCCAGTCTCAGAGGAGGCACCGTGACGTAGGCAGCTGCATGGGACCAGTCCTGGTGGTAGTAATGCAAGCCTGTGAGCGTGGCATGTGCGTTGGTGGTCTCGGCCAGCACCACTTTCCCTGGAAGGAGAGTCGAAAGCATAACCAGGAAGGCCCTGGTCTGTGAGGTGGTTGGGCTGCACATCTCGCTACACAGGTAAAGGAGTCGAAAGCAAACAGGAAAAGGCTTGCCCCAGCTTAGGCATGAAAGGCCCAGAGACTTTCTTATTGGGCTGACCCTGGGCAGAGACAGGTGTGGACTTCGAGGCCAGGGAGCATAGGAGAGAATTTTGAGGAGTCTAGTGTGGCCTGGCTGTGTACGGATAGCAGTGGGGGAGTGAGGCAGGGTGATGGTAGGGCATGCACGGATTGCCAGGCCTAGTGGGCAGTCCAGGCTGTTCTCTGGGCAGGCAGGGGATGTGCTGGTTCTGGGAGCTGCTGGAGTGAAATCCAGAAGCAGATTCGGAAGTCAGAAAGTCAGGGGAAGGGTCCATCAGCAAGCTGAGCCAACAGTCCAGCTGGGACCCCTCAAGGGACCTCAGCTGAAGGAGAGGCAGGATGTGGGGCCCAGAAGTCAAAAGGTTATGAAGGCTGTGGCACCCACGCTTCTGACTTACACCCACAGGGTTCTACACTGACTCTGTTTCTTCTGTTACCAGTACCCCTGATAAGTACCCCTTACCAGTACCCCAGGCTACAAGCTTGAGTACTACCAGGAGGTCTGTACTGGGAGTCACACAAATGCCCCTCGAGGGTCAGATACAGGGTTCAAGTGGTGGGAAAGGGAAGTTGGGGGCCCACACACTGTTATTTCACCCTGCTCCCCCAGGCCCCCCCCCCACATGCCCACTGGAACGGGTTTAGCATTTTGTTAGTTCCCAAGGTAGCTGTTAGTTCAACATAACAGACCCAAAGGACATCAATTAATGAGTCAATTTAGGACTGTAATTTTACTTGACCTGGTCAAGGTAACAGACATTTCCGGAAAGCTGCTATGCATACACATGTGAGGAGAAGGGCTGGTTTGGATCTACTGAGCCCAGGCTAGCTCAGGGCGCTCTGAGAAGACATGGGAAGGGCAGGCTAGCCCTGGTCTCAGCAGTCAAGCCGGGCAGAACGGGAGCTGACGGACCCTTCTCCTCCTCTGATCCCACAGCACGAAGTACCAGGACACTTACCTTGCATCTTAGCAGTTGCGATCACATCCCCAGCCGAGATGCTGGACACATTGACCAGGTAGATGGGACAGTGAGTCTGAAGACAAGAGACAGCAGGAAGTCGCGGTACCTGCCCCCTTCCCCCGCCCCGAAAGCTGCCACGCACCCAAACCACCCCTCCATCAGCCCTGTACCAACATATATCCCTGTGTGTCACGCGTCACTCATCCCTAGATGAGAGTTCACGCTCGGGATGCAGGGCTGGTGGTCTGAGCACACAACAGGGCGCTCAGAATTGTGTGGGGCAAGGCGGAAGCAGACGGAAGCCAGCATCAGGGACCACTAGTCCAGGAGGTGACCTCAGGCTGCAGCTGGTGAGTTTAAACCTCAGATTTTCTCTGATCTCATGGGTTTTTTCCTGCTTCATTTTTTTTTCTGTTCATAAACATGATGACCCAGAAACAGTCATGTGTTACATCCTACATCTGACATTTTGATGCCTGTGGTCCGAAGGTCGCTTTATCAACAGACAGAATGTACCCAGGAGAAAAAAACCAGGCTCAGAGGCTAGGCTGGACAAAGCTGATCTTGTAACATCTGGACTGTCATATGCATCAGCTGTTCTACAGAAGTGTGCAAACATAGCCCATGGCCTAATGTCTTTGGGCACTTTTGCACTAAGATCCAAGGAGCTGATGGTTGGTCAGACCCTTCCTGATTGTGGGCTGGGTGTCCACCAGGAAGTATCTGGTAAGAACTGTTGTCATGACAACAGAACAATGTCCAGACCTTTAAGGAGCTAACAGGAAACCTTCCGAGACGCCATTCTGTGCCTTCACTGGTTATCCAGTTAGGAGACAGGGGCTTTGAGGTGCCTAGCATGAGCTGATTAATCCTAGGATTGGTTGATAGGCAGCCTCCCTGTCCTCTACATTCCTAAGACCACACTTCTGTGTTTCCATCCTTCTGGGCAGCCCAGGCCATTCCAGAGGGGAAGGTCCCAAGCAGGAGCCCTCATTAGAATCACGGGGTTGGGAGAAAACAGACATCCTCTCAATACAGAATGCTGGGCACTATCCCAGTTTCTGATTTACTGGGTTTCTCTGGAGCTCAAGAGCTTGTTTATCTGAATCTGTAATTCTGACATGGTGCTGATTTTACCATCCGGGAACCACGCTATGGGAAATCTATCCTTCTAGAGCCGGTAGTTCAGATTATCTGAGCAAATCAGACCCTTCAGTGACATCCTGCAGGAAAGGATGGTCTTTCCATGGCACAAAGTACTTTCCCTTGCTTTGGTTCCCCTGAGCCCCGGCAGCTGTACGGAGCAGGGTAAGTGATGCCGCCACTCGGATTTCAGATAATGAAGTAGCGGATCAGAGGGGGCATGATGTGCATGATGTGCATGAGGTTGAAAGCATGTATTTATCAGATTAAGAGCAAGGCTCTGATTTCCGGCACCATCTCTAGCTGGTTCCCGCCACGCTCCGCCAGTGCCTTGTTAACGGCTTTTCCTGAATCAAACCCGGGATAGAAGCTGGAACACAGAGGCCCCAGCGGCACGGGGTTCAATTCTAACTCCCTAAGCCACTTATACTTGAGCAATGAATCTCCGCTTTAGTGCTCCAGCTTCATCAATGCGCGGGGCAGAGAGCTGGGGCGGGCAGGATGCACACCAGGAACTCTGGGACTAATGCACGTCCCTTCAGCCGGGGTCCCGGGAGCCACTTGGGGCACTGGCCTCCAGACAAGAATGAGTTCACACCACGGTCCCAGTGTGGAGGACTGGGGTGGGGGGGTGGGGAGGGTGGGGAGGGTGGGGGGACGACGACTTACCCTGTTTGCAATGGTGATGACGCGGTGGGTGGCCTCGGCTTCCAGCTGTGGAAAACAAGGGGCAATTAAAGAACCAACCGTCCCGGCTCCTTCAAGCCAGCCACATCTGCCTGAGAGCTCTCTGTCCAGAGAGCACTGGAGCAGCATCCGCAGCAGGAGGGGCTGGCTGCATCCACAGGGACTGGTGTGGAAAAGGGGCAAGACACCAGGCCCCAACCACTAGGACCTCCGTGGCAAGACAGTCCCAGGATTTAGGATACCAGGTGCACCTTGGTACCCTAACGGTGTTTGCCAGGCAAGCCAGGTGACATGAAATGGTTGCTTGGAAACGACAGAGGTGTCCTCTGACTGCCACAGGCGTCCTGTGGCGCCCTCCCCCGATACACAAGGTAATAATGAAATCTTTAAAAATGTCTTAAGGCAATGAAAGGATATTAAGCAAACAACAACTTAAGAGTCTCACCTCTCCCTGTCTGCTAGTGCATTCACTCAGTGGCTACCACAGAAATGCAGTACACACACATCAAGATGGAGGTTAGCCCAGATCCGAGTTTCTGTACCCTAATATTACTGACCCTGGAGCCCAAGCATTCTCTATGGTTGGGGCTGTTTGCACACCGCAGGATGTTTGCAGCATCCCTCGCCTTTATCCATCAGAGATCAGCATCACTCTACCCACCGTCCCTGCTGGGCCAACGAAAACCATTTCTAGACCCCTGTCAGATGTTTTCTGGACCGTCAGTCTGCTCTGGCACAGACCCAAGTCCGTCCCTCTTAAGCAGTAGATGCTGACTGTAACAATCATTGCTGTTACCAAGCCTGGCTCTTCCTCTTGTTACCTGGCAGAGACAGCTCAAGCCTGAGTCCGAGTTGGCCCTGCGTCAACCTTGTCACAGATCCACCCTGTGGAGCAAGTGCTCCGAGTCTCCAGGAACCTAGGCCGTCCTTACACTCACAACATAGCAGAGGGTGACCTCGAACTCCTCTCAAGTGCTAGAATTGTGGGTGCATACCCCACTTTCAGTCATATGTGGTGTTGGGTATAGATCCAGGATCTCATGCATGCTGGGCAAACATCTATCAACTGAGCTACATTCCCAACCCTGGTGCATATTTCTCTACAGATTCTGAGGTGCCCAAGCAGGACCTACATTTAGACCAGTGACTAGCAGGGACAGGACCAAGGTGGGAAGAAGGCTAGCCAAGTTGGCTCGTGGGTGATGGTAGGATGTCACATCGGATCTCCTGGAGCTCCAACTACTACCCCGCTATAATTGATTGATTGACCAGAGAGAGGCTCTTGCTATCCAGCCCAGGCCCACCTGGAACCTGAGCTCTTCCTGCCTCAGTCTTGCTGGACCTGGGAATACAGATTCCACACCGTCCTCCCATTATTCTGCGTTTTAGGCTTTGAAGAAAAGAGAGGTTGCTTTCTGTTGCGAATGGTGACTGTGTCTGAACAGGGGACCAGCACAGGAAGGTATCCTTTATCTACCGTGCCTCCACCAGAGCAGAGTCTCTCAGCAGCAGACTACTGGATATCCATGTCAATGCCCTATGAAAGTGCGCACAGGGGTACAAGCAGAGGGCCGCAGGGCCTTTCCTGCCCACCCTGGTGAGTAATATGGATGAGAGAGCATGGACACCGTGATTTGTTTTTGGTGGGAAGGGCTCAAGGCCTTCCTCAGTTAGAATCTCATCACCAAAGCGCAGAGTCCTGGCTTCGAGCTTAATTTTCTTCTAACACACCAAGGCTCTGTCTGTCTCTTTTGTCTCTGCACTCAATTATGGATAAAGTGACCCTCGAAATGGTCTCTCCAAAGCCTTGAGATTAGAACTAAATGGGGCATGACGGGGTTTACCCTGTCCTTCCAAAGGACGGTCAAGGTACCCTCAGTATAGGTTTTTTCCCCTGGGAAGCTTCTAGATGGGAATTTCACCCATGGGGGAAAATGATGCAACATATGTTTCCCCTCTGAAAATGACATAATTCTATTTTTCTTTGTTTATTTTCTGAGAGAGGGTCTCATGTAGCCCAGGCTGGCCTCAAGCTTGCTATGTAACATATTTTTGACATTTCTTCTAAAAGATTGCCTGAGTGTTACGGTTTGAATACATAAAGTTTCCCATGGTCTCATGATACAAATTCTTGGTCCCTAGATAGTGGTGGTATTTCTAGAAACATAAGGCATGGCTGAGCTGGAGGAAGGAGGTCATAGGGATGGGTCCTTCCTTGGTAGTTCCCCTGGCCACTTCCTGTTTCACTGTCTGCTTCCTTCCTGGTTGATCATCAAGTCAATAGCTCTCCTCTGCCACACATTCCTGTCACCATGACGTTCTGCCCAAGTGGAAACATCCACTGAATTATTTGAAACGATGAGCATGCACAAAATAATAATAATAATAATAATAATAATAATAATAATAATAATAATAAGTTTTCTCTCAGGTTTATTTTCAGTGACAGAAAGCTAGTGAATGCAGGAAGTCTATATGAAAAAAATTGACCGTAGACACAGGAATTTTCTCCTACCTCCTCTGGACGGCTGATCTCGATTCCTTCTGGACCTGTGATGCCCAAATCTAGAGCCTCCTTAGCACCCTGAATAATAGTGAGGAGAAAGACAACTGAATTACAGAGATACAAGAAACTACCAAACCTAAGGGGCAGTAAAGTATGCCAGGCATGTCTTCCTTCTGTAACGCACACTTTCCAAAGAATAACCCCGGGATCTCATGCTGTAAACTTCTCCTAATTCTCTCCTCACTTCTTACATCATAACATTCATACAAAATGATTACCTAAGACTTAAAAAACCGCTTAGATTATAAGGACATAAGGAGAGACTTTAATATATATATTTTAATACAAACACACACACACACACACACACACACACACACACACACACACACATTTAAAGTTTGGATTTCAGACCAAGATTTGGCACCCCAGATGTTCACATCTCACACCATCTAATTACTTGAATTACGAGAACCTTGAAGGACAGTGACAAGTGGCCAGGGTGTCCCTGTGCGCTGTGTCCATTGGCCCCACCCCCACCCAACAACCTCCATTGCTGACTTGCCTCAGCCACGAGCTCCCCATTTTCAGCGTGGACTCGGGGGATCGCCCCAATGTCCCTGCAGGCATGAAACACTTGGTACAGCTCACTGTCTCGAAGCATGTACAAGTCCTTGTAGGTCATGAACATCTGGAAGGAGTTGACCCCCTTCTCCCTCACTAGTGTCTCCATTTCTGCTTTCACCTGGAGAGCAAAATGCAAAGTCAGTGCCAGAGAGGACTAGCAGGTGCTGGCCCGGTGAGGAGACGGACCAGGAAGTACCAAGAAGGGCTGAGGCTAACTGTCTCAGAGGCCTCAGTTCAGCGCTGTAAACTCCAGCACACACAAGCCCTCTGTGCCTGAGCCGACCGCTCCGTGGTCCTCCCCATCAGCTGTTCACGGTACCTCGTGTACACATCGGGACATCCTGAGCCCCGGCAGTCAGGGCAAGGAGCCAGCGCTCCCGAGTTTGGTCCATGGCCTTGGACTCTGCTGCAATGTGATGCTCACTGTGAATGCTGCAAAATGGGTTGTGGGAACCCACAAAAGCTTCCTAGTGAGACCCGAGCTTGCTGTCCACAGCAGGGCTGCATTAGGGGATGGCTGGACCACGTGCATGGTCACCAGGTGTCTGGGATGGTCTGCACTTGGCTGTGCTGGGGGAGGTCTTATGCTCCACCCCTTGGCGTTCCTTGAAAAGCCCTTTAGAAGAGCCAGAAGGGGCCGGTGGGTTTTGGCCCAGGCCTTCCCGAGGCTATCCTGTGTTCCTATCTGTTTCTCCCCTCTATACTTCTACCTACATAATCCTCATTCTCCCTGCTCAAGAGTACCCTGGGGGGAAAAGGGAGCAGGTTTCCCTCCATGGGTCCTTTAAGATAGGCAGGACAGTCCCCCTCCCCACCATCTTTATGGACTCCTAAATGTTTTGTTTGGCACATAGGGACGCCAGAGTGGTGGTGGGGAGTGTTTGTACACACAGAAGAGCATCAGGCCCCAGCCAGCTCAGTTACACACCCCTTTGTGCACCAGACCACTGGGGTCTTCTTTGGGGGTTCCATCAGCACCGTTACCTTGGGTGCCCACCAGGTGATCCCCACATGGAGGGCATAGTCACAGCAGACCTTGGGGTCAGCCAGAGCCCTGCACTTCTCGTAGGCTTCCACAAGGGAGGTCTCCTTGTCAGGCAGGACATGGCCCATGATCATGGTGGTGCCTCCAACGAGTGCCGCCTGAAGGAAGAAGAGGAAAGGTCACACTCTGTCACACTCATGCCACTGTCAGGTGAGACACGCTGCTCAGGGTGCACCTGGAACAACCGCGGAGATTGTGAGGATCCAACACAGCGAGGCTTGGGAAACTGTAAGGGGTGGTTCAGAGGTGCGAGGGATGATTTTCTTCAGAGCAAACAAACCCGCTTCTTCCCCACGCAGAGTTCCAACCTGGTCCTTTGGAAAAAGCACTTAGCATGATGTCACAAGGCCAGATCCCACCTTCCCAGTAGGGTCTCCCTCCAAGTGACTTTCGGCTAACTTCAATAAAGAGACAACATAATCAAAGGCCCGAGTATATGTATATATCTGTCACGGTGTGAAGCATGACCAAGGGTTCATGTATAAAACTTGGTGATCTAGTCACACACACACATTAAACCATAGTGTGTAAGATAAAACTCGGTGATCTAGTTACACACACACACATATTAAACCATAGTGCGTAAGATAAAACTTGGTGATCTAGTCACACACACACATTAAACCGTAGTGTGTAAGATAAAACTTGGTGATCTAGTCACACACTTACATTAAACCATAGTGTGTGTAATACAGTAGTATGAAGTTATTGTTTTATTCTGTCACTTACTCTGAGGCTGTTTTACTTAAAATTCATTTACATCTTCAACATCAGCCCTTTAGTCCTCTTTTCCCTTCTGCTAGCATATTAGCTTTATTTTCTTCCTTCCTCCCTCCCTCCTTCCCTCCCTTCCTTTCTTCCTTCCTTTCTCCTCTTCCTCCCGCCCCCCTTTCTTTCTTTTCAAGGCAGTTTCTCTGTGTAGCCCTGGCTGTCTCGAAACTGACTCTGTAGACCAGGCTAGCCTCAAACTCACAAAGATCCGCCTCGTAGCTTCACTTCTATCTGTCTTGTCTGGGCTAGACCACTTCTAGATGCACGTCTAATTTACTAGTGAAAGGTGACTCAATTCACAGGCTCCACAAGCTACTACTTCTAAAAGATCCCTCCCCCCCCCCCCCGCCTCATTTCTCATGTGTGTTTGTGCGTGCCTCATTGCATGTATGTGGGCACAAGTGTGTGTGTGTGTGTGTATGCACGTGGGTGTACATGTGTGTGGAAACTCAATGTGGATGTTGAGAATCATCCTCGATTGCTCTTCCATCTTAGCCACTAAACAAGGTGTCTCAATCAAACCCAGAGCTTGCTGGTATAGCCAGTCCGGCTAGCAGGTTTGCTCTGGGGTCTCCTGACTCCACCTTTCCAGGCTGGGTTCTGGGAATCCGAATTCTAGTCCTCACACTAGTGAGGTAAACATTCTGATCACGGAGCCATCTCCTCAGCCCCTAAAAAGAAAATTTTAAGAAGCCTCACTCACAATCACAAGGCAAACCCCCAGGAAAAAAGTGATTAAACCCATACTAAATTCCTCTATTACTCAAAAAGGAAAACTTGCTTGAACATGTGACTTTTGTGAACTTCTGAAACTGACATTTCCCAAAGGATGCTTCAGGTAAACGTGCTGTTCCCAAACCCTGCTGTTATTGATTAAAATAACCAAGAGAGGGCTCTTCACACACGGAGCTGACCTCCTGGCTAGACAATTGGAAGAGAGAGTCAAATCTCACTTATGGAGAGGTAAAGGGCCATCTTGATGGGTGTGTTTAATCATCCTAATTCCATTCTTTTCCATAGGGGTGAAAAAGCCCGATGAAGCTGACGTCTCTATAAAGTCAAATTCCGTGATCCCAAATCAGAGAAACTGCTGGGGACTAAGGCACCAGAAGGGGGAAAAAAAAAAAAAAAAAAAAGAGTCCCACAGCCAAACAATTAAGAATGAAAAAAAAAAATCTCAGCGTCTCCGCGGTCTGATTTCTTGCATTGCTTAAAGCAGCCAACAGAGGGCGCTAGCTCTGTGTAATACACGAAGGACCGGGGTGGGGGGGTAGGAGAGGAGGGGGTGGGGCACAGATTGTAGTTTACGAGCTGGCTTCTGTTCCTGGTTCTGCTGGATCCCGCCGGGCTGATTCATCCTCACAGCAGGTGGATGTACTCTGTTTCGGTCTGCCATGCCTTTCTTGCCTGTCCACGTGCACACGGGGGCGTCTGGCGTACTAGCATTGTACTCCCTAAATTGTTTTGTTCTTTGGGTCTCCAGGGCTGTCCCTTCCGCACAGCACAGCGGCAGCCAGGGATGGGGAAAAAAAACGGACCCACGGAGAACACTGGTAAAGGAGTCAGGATCCCCGAGGCAAGGGTAGAAAAGGCAATTCATTTGCAAATTTTCAAATGCATGACCGTACACATCAGGCTAATAAACCGTTATCCTCCTTCCAAGGGCCTCTGAACCCGAGCTACAAAGCAGAGACACTGACTTCCCCTGGAGTCTGCCCTATCTCACAACTTCCATCCTGGATACAGGCTGAGCACACAGGCCTAAAAACTGTCCATTGCTGTAAAATGCTACCCTCAGACCTAGTGTACACATATTTGTGTTCTGATCCCCAAGAAGAGAGGGTAGGCTTGTGTAGATCCTGGAACGGCTCCTGGCTTTTAGTCAAGGAATTCCAGGGACCAGCAATGGTGTAGATATGGGTTACCGGGGTTCTAGGCAGACACAGCCTCTGAGCCCTGTGGGAAAGGAGTACAAGTCGCCAGAGACCCCAAGCAGCATCCTCTGGAGTCTAACTATGGGAACTGAAGAGTTCTTGAAAACGTGCAGAGTGGTGGTATTGACTTCCCTGCCTACTGGCTGTCATCTGGAGCAGCCATGGGCCCCCTCTGCACCTCCACATGCAGAACCACACATATGCATGCACACCTGCAGGGTAGCAGCTACGGGATACTTGGAACACACACACACACACACTCACACACACACTCACACACACACACTCAAACACACACACACACACACACAAACACAGAGCCGACCTTTCTTTTTTTTTTTTTTTTTTTTGGTTTTTTGAAACAGGGTTTCTCTGTGTAGCTTTGCGCCTTTCCTGGGACTCACTTGGTAGCCCAGGCTGGCCTCGAACTCACAGAGATCCACCTGGCTTTGCCTCCCGAGTGCTGGGATTAAAGGCGTGCGCCACCACCGCCCGGCCAGAACCGACCTTTCAAACAGGCACAGTTCTGATGCCCAGGATGAATGCCTTGGGCTCCGTGTTCACAAGAACAGGACATCACAGAAGTGATAGACCTTTTCATCGTCACCCCACTTAAAGGCCTTGCAGAGATCATCACTGATCAAGGCCCTGTCCTGTCCCCATGCTTTCGGAAGGACGTGTTTAAGGATACTTGGCTGTGGGCCTGTCACATATCATGACTCTTTACACAAAAACTGTTGCTTAGGTGAGCTGTGCATGATGCTTAGCGACAGGCAGTTAAGATGATGATCATGGATGCTGTCTTAGGGGTTCTATTGCTGTGATGAAACACCACCCACAAAAGTACCTTGGGGGAGGAAAGTTCCACATCGCAGTCCATCCTCAAAGGACGTCTGGGCAGCAACTCAAGGCAGAGCTGATGTAAAGCCACGGCTTGCTCAACCTGCTTCTAATACACCCCAAGACCACCAGCCCGGGGGTGGTGCCACCCACAGTGGGATGACCTCCCACATCCATCAGCAATCAAAAAAAAAAAAAAAAATGCCCCCAGGCCAATCTGGTGGGGGCATTTTCTCAGTTGGATTCCTCTTCTCAAATGACTCTAGCTTGTGTCAAGTAAACAAAACGCTAGCCAGCACAGAGGCTAAGTAATAACAAAAAAGGGCAATACTGCAGGGAGCAGAGAAGCAGATTCGGTGTGTTCACACGAGGCTTGGAGCTATGCTAAGTCACACACAGGAAACATGGGAGGAAGCATGCCAAGTACATTAATGATGGCTGTTTTGGGGTGACTGGTCCTGAGTAGTTTGTTTTTCCTTCTTTTCTAAAATCTACTCAACGGGATATGTTAATTTTACAACATACACGGAAAGCAATGTCATCTTTATAATACGCATTATACAAATCAGTTTGGAAGATGCTAAAACTAAATGTAGTTAGCCATGTCTCCATGTGTAAAAGATGTTGCAGTTATGAGATATTTCAGATGCAGAATAATGTCACAGAAGACTAAAAACCTGCCCATATAACCTATCACATACATTTATCAGATACTAGTAATTTTATAATTTTTGCTTCAGATATTTTAAACTTTTAATTTTTATTAAAAATATCATGGGGGGGCAGCGGGAGAGGTCAAATCTAGGGTCTCTCATATGTTAAACCCTTGCTTTACCACTGAGATACACCCCAGATGAGATTTTTTTTGTGTATTTGGATATGTATGTGTCCGTAGTGTGTGCGCATGTGTGGCTTCATGTTCATATGTGGGCATCTTCGTGTTCAGGCATGCATTTACATGTGTGTGTGTGTGTGTGCACATGTGTTCATTTGTGCATTCTCTTGTGTGCATCTGTGTGTTCAAACATACATTTGCATATGTGTGGCTGCACGTGAGGGCCAAAAACTGACATCAGTTATGCATCTTAACTGCTCTCCACTGTGTTTACTGAGGCAGAGTCTTTCGCTGAGCCCAAGACTTGCACTTTTGACTAGTCTAGCCAGCTTGCCCCAGGGTTCCTGTCACTGAACTTCACAAAATGCTGGGATTATGGGAGAGCTCACACACCCACCTCACGCTATGGCAAGTGGCTTATTTGCTGAGTGTCTCTCCAGCCTGAGGTACTTTCTAAATGAAATATTAATTCTGATATCCCCAATGGTCTCCACTATTACCTGCTCTGAGGCTGACGTACTTCTCTGTGTTTATCTAGCACACGATGCTATCAAGTGGTCCGTATCCCTTGGCAACTTGTTCCCGTGGACATGAACTGCTTCACCTCATGCTTGAACATCCTCACGCATGTGTGAGCAGAGCCCACACTCAGATGCACACCGGCAGGTAGGAAGTGGAAGTGCAACTTCATGGGGCCTGCAGACCTTCAACAACCCAGGCCTGACCAGGGAAGAGCTGAACCCATCAAGGACTCCTTGAACTTGGTGGCTGACCAAAACTGTCCATGGAGCAATCCAAGCCTTTTGCGTGCGTTTACACACATACACACACTTCTGTACAACCAGGCCTTCCATGGACATGACTTTCCCCTTATTGTAGGACTTCACATCTCTATCAATTAATGTGGACATGAAGCCCATTTATCTAACCAGTAGTCACAATACACCATGGTGCACTTTTGGCAGGGCGTGAAACATCATTTTACTACTTCCAAAAGGCTACTGATATTTTGTTCTTGACATGTACGGCATACTGCTGGGTAAATCTGGATTCATTTGATGCCCAGGAATGCCACTTTTATTCGTTCTCGAAAACCGCTAATCATACTTAATGATAATCCACTTTATGACACGGTTTCCAGGCATAGACTTAGCCAAGACTAGGAACCGGTACTAAAATTCAACCTTTTATGCATGTCATCTTCATACGTCAGAAGGCCATTCCATCAGAGCACCCTATGGGGGAAATGCAGGGGGCTGCATGCTCACCGGACACCCACCCTCAAACTGCGCAGATACTACAGTCATTTAGGGGTTTATTTTTGGACACAGGATGGAACAATGAATTGGTCCTCCTTAGCTTTCTCAGGGCAAAGTGCTTTGAAGGGACATTCTCTTAAAATCTATCACATTGCTACAGATCTTACTGTTTCCTCCAGTTTCCTATAGTGATCCCCCCTGACCTCCTCCCACAATGCTTCCCCATCCAATGTGGCTGTCTTGCTCCAGGGCCAAGAATGAACAGGTCAAGGCAAAAACAAACAAACTAACTAACTAACTAACTAACTAACTAACTAACTAAACTAACCATTGTCCTCTGCTGTTGAGAAGGTACTTGGGCCAAGGCCAATCCACCGGTTTTCCCTAATGCGCACACTCCCAGATGCAGAATCACAAGGGTGTGTATGTAAGAGAAACGTTGCGATACTGCTTTACAGATGTATGGCCCAAGGAAAACCCACTTTACAGGGAGTTATACTGAGATTCAAATGACAAGGTATCTGATGTTGCTATGGTTTGGATATAATTTGAATGCCACTTCCCAGTGGTCCTTGTGTATCAAAATTGAATCCCCACTGAGAGATACCAGAAGGGTAGAAACAATCCTATTACCATGTTTAGAAGTGGGGGGATTTAGGAGGCGATTAAAATAAGGTCATGGAGTGTGGCCTCATGACTTAATACTGATGGTCTTACAGGAAGAAAGACCAGAGAATAGATAGCCACATACTTGTCTCCTCTGTCTCTTGCAATGTGACACCCTGCACTCTCTTAGGACGCTGCTGGCAAAAAAGGCCACCACCAGACGCAGCCCCTCGGCCTTAGACCTCCAGAATCACAAGCCAAACTAAGCCTTTTTCAGCACAAATCACGCAGCCGGAAGTATTTCATTGCAGCAACAGTAATCAGGCCCGTGCAGCTCTGCTTTGTAAACGCATCTCCATGCAGTTGCTGAAGCTAGCATTTGTTCACGTGAATCTGCTTCTCAAGAATGGCCAAATTCTTTCACTTTTAAAAACATTCACAGCCTCTATAAGGACTGAAAAAGACCACTGGCTCGGTGGTTTCTATGTTACATGGGGAAACGTCCTTCACTTTTAGTCGTCTGGTGCTCGTTGGCCTTCTTGGAAACTAACCCTTGGACAGCAATGCATTGTTGTTGTTGTTGTTTGTTTCTGAGACACAGTCTCCCGGTGTAGTAGCTCTGGCTGACCTGGGACTCACTATGTACCCTATGTCGTCATGACCTTTTTTTAGTGCGCGCATCCGCAGCATTCCTGTATCAAAAACTCACACCTTACCACTTTCTTCAGAGGAAACCGGCAGCGTTCCATTCACAACACACCTTAGGGTAAACACATTCCTCTCTGTGTGCCTGACACTTCAGGGACTCAAATACTAAACCCAGAGGCAAAATTACCCCGGCATGAATCAGACTTGGGGCGGAAGGGCAGATGGAGGCTTAAATCCTATTCCAGAGGCGCATGTAGTGGTGTACACCTCAACCTGAGCACCTGGGAGGCGGAGTCAGGAGGATGCCGAAGAGTTCATGGGCAGCCTCAGCTACATACACATTTGAGACTGGCCTGCACTATGTGAAAATCTGACTTCATTTTTCCTTCCAAATTCTTTCTTAAATTACACTTTATAAATTTCCATCTCTTTTCGCTTTCATTAACCCTGACTTTTCAGTAAAGTCCCCCCCTACCCCCGTTCTGTAACTTAGTAGCTGTTACACCCTTGAGCAATTTTTAACCACTCTGAACTCCATATGCTCATTTTACACACGGAGGTGGGAAGAGAGCCCTCATGGGGGTGACTATGAGAATTAAGAGGAGGGGCTGGAGAGATGGCTGGGGGGGGGGCGGGGTTTGGATGCTTGCTGCCAAATCTGGCCGCATATAACACACTAATGCAGGGAGAAAAAAAAAAAAAGAATTCAGTGCCATCATGCATGTCAAGTACCCAGCCCTGTGCCTGCACACGGGAGCTCAATAAACTGTGACTTGGAAGTGACGTCATTTGTCCTCTGTGGAGCTGGGGCTTCATTAGCAAGAATATAAACACCTTTTGGAGCAGAGTCCAACTGGGAAACAGAATGAGGGGGAAATGCTCATTCCCAGTCGAAACGACTTCAGGATGCTATGGGGACACAAGCCCGTACAAGACAAAGTCCTCAAGGATGATGGAGAACGTCACTTTCAAGAGGACTCGAGGAAGGGAGGGTCACACTGGGCCAGGGAGGTGGGTATGACAACCAGAGCAGGATGTGGTGTGGCAAAGTCGGGGGGAAGGCACAGGAAGAGGATGGAGAATGGACCTGTTTGGTTTGGGCTGAGGGAATTCTGACTAGGACCGAGTGCATGAACCTTGATTAACCTGGAATTCATGCAATTAGCAATGTTGTCAACCTGTATTTACCGAGGTGGTAGCAATGACGGGGATCAGGAAATGTGGGCCAGGAGCACCTGTAGAGAGAAAGAACCCTGGCCTCACTCCCATCCCTCGACATGTCTATGGCCCAGGAAGAGGCTGTTTTGAGAACTGGGATGCGTTTCTCCTTGATTTTTTTTCTCTTGTTTTTTTTCGAGACAGGGTTTCTCTGTAGTTTTGGTGCCTGTCCTGGATCTCGCTCTGTAGCCCAGGCTGGCCTCGAACTCACAGAGATCCGCCTGGCTCTGCCTCCCGGGTGCTGGGATTAAAGGCGTGCGCCACTGCCACTGCCACCTGGCTCTCCTTGGTTTTTGCTGTAAGCTAGACGCAGCCACAGCCAGCCTCAGATGACGACCATGACAATCAGACAAAAGTGTTACTCTGTGTGAGAGTTCAGTGGCAGCGTGGGGATGACTGGTCTGAATTTTGGGACTGGGATGGGAAGGGTGAACGTGAAACACACTTCCTGGAGAAGCAAGTTTTGACACCGGAGGAGCAAAATAAGTAGCAGGCGAGGCTGAGTATTAGGAGAAGGGGATCAAATGTGCAGGGGGAGGGAGTTTTTAATAAAATGGGATAGAGCTGATTAAGGGACATTCAAGTGGAGACAAAAATTGCTGTTACTAACGTAACTGAGCACTTACTGTATACATATTTTTGATGACAGCTTATGAAAAAGGTACACTATCCCCTTTGGTCAGATGAGGAAGCTAAGTTGCTATTCACACCTGTTAGGCTGGGCTACTTCTTGCCATCCATTTGGGAGGGGGTGTGGATACAGAAGGAGACCCCCCCAGGGGCCACGATGGGGAGGGCTGAGGCGGCACATTCTCGGTCCCAGACTTCCTAGCAGAACAGGAAGTGAGGCCAAATGCCCTGAAAGCTGGCGTGAGCCGGGATGAGGTTCAAGAAAAGCACGTGCGAATTCACTTTAGGGGAGTCACCGGGCTCACCCAAGGCCAGGAGCTGGGGCAAGGGAAAGCAGGCTGAGGTAGCTGAGCAGGGACAGCCAAGAATGATCGACATAGGGGTCGAGGAGCCAGGCAGAAATCCAGCTCAGACACAAAATGAAGAGGGGTCCTGGGGCAGGTTAAATTTTATTTGGACTGAAGGTGTCGCTAACCTCAAACATGCCCAAATAGTTGAAGGTGACCATGACCTTTTGAACCGTCTGCCCCTACCTCTCCAGCGCTGGTATGACAGACACATGCCACCACACACGGTTAAAGCAGTGGTGTGGATTGAACCCAGGGCCCCACGCCTTCTAGGCAGACACGCGTCCTCTGGGTCATGATCCTAGACCCCTCTGCGCGCTTGACTTTTCTAGAAATGCAGTGCGATGACGATGCACGGGACCTGGGGGCAATGAGGTACAGGGTGGGACTAGGGGCTGGCAGGCCCGAACTAGACTTTCAGTTGTAGCAGTGAAGTGTCCTCGGACCCTGGGTGTGCTGGTGTGAATGAAAATAGTCCCCATATGGGCTGGAGAGATGGCTTAAGAGCAGTGACTGCTCTTCCAGAGGACCTGGGTTCAACTCCCAGGACCCACACGGCAGCTCACAACTGTCTAACTCCAGAGACCCATGTCAAAACACTAATGCATATAAAGAAAGAAAGAAAGAAAATAGCCCCCATAGACTCACAGGGAGCGGCATTATTGGAGGTGGGACCTTGTCAGAGTAGGTGTGGCCTTGTTGGAGGAAGTGTGTCACTGGGGACCGGCTTTGAGGTTTCAGAAGCTCAAGCCAGGTCCAGTGGCTCACTGTCTCTTCCTGCTGCCTGCCCATCCGAATGTAGAACTCTCAGCTCCTCCTCCAGCACCACGTCTGCCTGCAGGCCACTACGCTTCCCACCATGATGATAATGGACTAAACCTCTGAACTGTAAGCCAGCCCCAACTAAACGCTTTCCTTTATAAGAGTTTCCCTGGTCATGGTGTCTCTTCACAGCAATAGGACACTATCTAAGACACTGGGTAAGGAAGTTCCAGCCTGGGTGGCTGTGGCACCATTCTCTGAAGGAGGCATCCCTGGCAGAGGAATGGTTGCTGCTAGAAGTGAGGACCTTGGTTTGTTTTGAGGGCGTCTGAGTTGGTGCCCAGAGCTGTCGGGCTTTGGTTAAACAGAGGAGTCATTGGGTACAGATTTCCTGGGAAAAGGTTAGGGCTCAGAGGGAAAAGAGTCCCGGTTTAGACCCATGAGGTAGCCAAACAGTGTTGGGTCACAGGCCCAGACAAGAACTGGAAGACTAGCAAGGGATTCCTGAGGAGTCCCAGCTCTAGAAGCCAAGGCATTGACACCCCCGGACTCCCTGGCTTCCAGGAGCATTTAAACAGTCAAAAGCAGGGCCCTCTGTCACTCGGACACAGTGAGCTTCTTATCCGTTGGTTCCAGCTCAGCAGGTGCACACCCACAGCCTGCAGCAAATCGCTATGAAATCCAAGCTTTCTTTTCCTTTCATCTTTTAATAAAGAGTGCTGTTGGGAGCATGCAGGCCTTGCACTGGTCAGAAGGAGGCTGGCCACGGGCCCCTGTTCTCCTCCCCTTCCGACACAAATTCCACTACACAAAGGGAACTGCTCTAGCTGGGGCTGTTGTGTGCAGCGGGGTTGGCCGGCGATAGGCCCATTGGCAGGAGCCCGGTAAGGCTCACTGCAGATCCCACAGTGAAAGACGCTTCCAAGATGGGTCTCACGCTTGGACGGCTCCAGGGCAGCAAGAGAGTGCTTCCTACAGAAGACTTGGTGAAATTAGACCCCAAACCGTTCCAAGGTCCTGTCCTTCATGGCTCCACACACGGATGGATGCTCCACGCATGGATGGATTCAGGAGTAGGTCTCTCTAATCTTCACAGCTGCATGTGGCAGACGTGGCCATCATCCCAGATTTTCGGAGACCAGCCAGGCTGCAATCTAGGCATTTGTACTACCAAGCCCACGCTCTCCTGTGCTAACAGGTGTGGGGTGCCTCGAGCTGTCCCACCCCAGCTTCAGGGTTTCCCGGAGGGTGTGCTTAAAATAGACTGTGAACAAGGAAGTGTACACAGAGGGCTTAACTGTTTTTTTTGTTTTTTGTTTTTTTTTCCTTTTCCATTTTGGAAGTTACGAATACATGAATATCAGTTGGTGGGAGGACTATAAAAGCATGTGTGATTTTTTTGTGAGGTATGACACACATGCCCATGGTTAAGACATTCCCTTTTAAGTCCCAGAATGAAGGAATCTCTGCAAGGCTAGCCAGGGAGACAGACACAGCCTGTCACTAGCACAGCAAGACATCGTCACCCTCACTGAAGTCATCGGTCTACTGTGATAGTAATTCCTAGGTTTAACTTCAGAAGAAATAAAATACTGATAGCCTACTGTGTGCAGCGTTCTTAATGTTTACGATTGCTTTTGATCCTCAGAACGGCTCCATACTCATAGCTGGCCAAAGGACTGAAAACAAGTGACTGTTGAATGTGCGTCTCTCAATGGGACATCTGTATCGACCTCCTCAAGGCTCAGGGAACACCGAGGAAGAGAGGATGGAAAGAGAGCAAAAGGCGGACGATGGGGCGGGGGTGCTGGGAAACGCACCTGTCTGGTCACGACATGGCTGTTGCATGCACGAGTCCCTGCAGCTCTGGTTTCCCACACATGCTCACGCCAACAAGCTCAGCCAGCATGCCAGTGGGCAGCACCAGCTGGACTCAATGGTTGTTAAAAAAATTAAATCATGAGGGTGGGCAGGGGCTATGTTGAAAGGTATAGAGGGAGTAGGAAGGAGGAGTTGGGGGCAAGTATGATCAAGATATATTGTATACATGTAGGAAACTGCCCAAGAATAAATAAAAGATTCGCTTTCTTTTTTAAAAGGTTCTGTAAATTGGAAATAGTAGTGTATACCTTGCCACAGAAGTGGGTCCCTGTTTGAGTTGGGGGCCAGCCTGGTCTACATAGCTGTTGTGTAACAGTTTCCTGTGAGATTGTAACACTCATCCTGCAGGGAGGCTCTTTAACCTAGAAGGTTAAAACAACGACAACAACAACAACTCAAAATAGCTTCAGGAAGTCCCTGAAACTGACCAGATTCACTAGGTCCCGCCCTGCCAGAGTAAGCCGTAAAAGCTGCCAAGAAGATGCCCAGACAAGCCAAGCTGCTAAGAAGATTCTGAGACCAGACCAGCTGAGCGGCCTGGAAGAGGCTGAGGGCAACTGAAGCACTAGAAAGTTCACTCTGACCTGCTGGGCTGCCTGCAGACTGTGCAGTGAGCTCCAGGTCCCCCGCCCTGTGAGCTGTCACTCATGCTGGGGGGCGGGGTGAGCTTTAGTGATGCAGCTGTCTGAGTCATGTCTGCTCCTGTAAGTAAACTTTCACCCACACTCCTGTAAGTAACCCCAAGAAAACTCATTGGTTACCGAGTTGGACTTCGGGGGTATCCATTCTGTCTCTCCTGGGATCCCTATCTGGGGTGAGTAAACATAGGTGTTTCATCTCCTCAGGGTTTGGTCACTCAATAATAGTGCATTCTAGGCTAGCCAGGGACGCATAGTGAGATTTTTGTCTCAACAACAATAGAAAATGCCCTGTAATTACAAGTGGGGACTTGAACAGACATGTGTACACCCACTCACAATAGCTAAAAAAAAAAAAATGGGGGTAACCCAAGACTCCATCCACTGTCACAGATGAGCGGATAAGAACATGTGGTCTATGCATACAATGGAGTACTCTGACATGCTACAACCCGGATGAACCTAGAAGGCATTGCGCTAAGGGAAAGAAGTAGCCGCGGCGGACAAGCACTGTCCCATGCCACTCAAACGCAGAACTTGAGTAGGCACGCTCTCAGGGACAGAAGGCAGAATGGTGGTGTTACAAGGAAGAAAGAGGGGACAGGGGTTAGCCCTGAGTGGTGTGGAGCTGCAATTAAGACTCAAAGCTCTGGACACATTGGTGGCCATGTGTCCAAATGAACGTGCCTGAATCCCACAGAATGATATACCTAGACACGGTTAAAGTGGGAAGATTTATGTTAGCTATACTTACCAGGGGAATTTTTAAAAATTCTTGTAGGCTAGGGGTTACTCCTCTCCTTTTAAAGTGGGGCTTCAAGGTCACCCCACAGGCAAACTGAATGAGATCCCATTTGACCACAGCTCCGGACTCCTTCCAGTTTAATCACCCCGCAGCTCAGGCTAGCCCTGCATGACCGAGGGGCTCCCCACTTCCAAAATTCCAAGAACGGCAAAGAGTGTGAAGGAAAGGAGACCTAGCTGTCATAGAGGAGAGGGTGTGGCTGGGGCTTGAATTACAGGGCTAACAGCGAGAATTGTACCAACATTTAAAATTACGAAATGAGGAGCCCGGGGCCTCGCTCTGATCCAGAATGATTATCTTCACAGCCGAGCACCCGATTTAAATTCATTGTGTTTAATACAAAGCCCCAGCACGGCACAGACTGTCTCCCGACATGCGGTTGCCATGGAGACCGGAGATGATCCTCAAAGGGAGCTGTGTGGCAGAAGGAACGTGGCTGCCAGCGCTCCAGAAGCCAAGGGGCCTGTGGAAATGGCTCTAAAGTGGAGCGGCACAGAGGGACCCTTTGTCACCCTGCTCTTCAGCAGAGCACCTCCTGATCTCAAAGTGGGAAAGTTGACAGACCAGCAGGCCACACGGATGCTTAGTAAAAGCCCAGGCTGTCCACAGATGCCCGAGAGGAGGGCTGACCAGCAGCAGTTCAGAATGAAATACGTGTAACCCCAATTGCTCTCTGTTCAACGTTTGTTTCAAGGGGACCTTCATTTAGTCCCACGGCTAAGTGGTAACAACGCCACGAAGCTGTAAAGGAAGGATGCCAGGCCTGCCCTGCGTTTATCCACCTGGCAAGTGATGTAACCTCTGAGGCCCAGCCTCCCACCCAGGAAGGACAGATCGCAAGGTCTTCCTCAGCTGGCTTCTGAAGGCCAAATCAGGTGCCTGCTGGACAAACAGAGGGGATCTCTGAACAGCAAGTCACAGCCTCACGGCTCAGGCATGGGGTCAGGAGCCCTGCTATCAAAACAAGAGGATGCAGGGGAAAGCTTCAGGTCCTGGGGGGAGCTATATGCTTCCAGGTGCTAGCAGGGGTCTGAGATCCCAGCCTACTGGGTGCTGAATATGCCCCATTTTGAACTCTGTGTTTTTCACATGGCAGGGAAAACAGACCACCTCAGGGCCACTGAGTCTGGGGCTTAGAGATGACAGATGGAAGTCCAAGTGTGTGTCACGTCTGGCAAAGGGAGAGTCAAGCAAGTGAGCACGAAAAGAGAAGCTTGCTCAGGCCTGATGGGAAATGGATCACACTGGGAACCTGCCAGTGCTTAAAACTTTCAGTCTGGGAAGTTACCCTTGTCTAGTTGGTTCGGGATCCTCTAGCCGACCCACGGATCCTGAATGTAGGGCATAGGGAGCGCAGAATGAACTGTCTCCCAGGTTGCTGTCGTATTTTCACACTTCAAACCGGAACCAGGTTATACAAAGGCCATACATCCATTTACATCGCTATCTATAATCATACCATTATTTATTATTATTATTTCTCTTGGAGTAACGTAAGGAACTTAAAAGGTCTGGGAATGTAGTGGTTGGTGGAGAGCTCACCTGGCATACCACAAAGCCCTGGGTTCAATGTCGGCACCGTGACAAACAAGCACGGTGGCACACGCCTGAATCCTCGCACCTGCGAGGTACAGCAGAAGGCTCAGAAGATCGAGGTCACCCTCAGGTACATAGTGAGTTCAAGGCTAGCCCGGGCTACAGGAGACCATGTCTCCAAAAGAATAAAAATGATTAATTCTTATCTACCTGGGGAGGAACTGTGCTAGGGACCAAGAATATTTGCCAGGTGCCTGGCTTATACTCTCAGTTCACAGTTCTTAAAGGTTCAGAGCCTGCACTAAAAATGGCGGCTTCTGTGTATGCGGATGGGCAAAGGCAGCTTTGAAATGAGGGACAGACGGGTTAGTGCTACCTGCTCTGAAGAACTTTCTTAAAGCTGTAATAACCAAGTATGTGGTTCTGGTGTAGAGACAGACAAATTGGTGAAGGATCTCTCTCTCTCTCTCTCTCTCTCTCTCTCTCTCACACACACACACACACACACACACACACATCCCAGAGCTAGGCCCCCATATCTGTGATCCGCTGGCTATTAACAGGGGGTAGATAATCTTTTATATAAATGGTGTTAGGGCACCTTGAGAGTCTCGTATAAGAAACCTGAACACCAACCCTTACTGTGTGCTGTGCAGAAAAAACTAACTTCAAATGGCCACAGGCCTACTTATCTGAGGCTAAAATGATAGAAGAAAACCCTAATGATTTGAATGTGTCTCTCCAAAGACACATGCTGGTCAGATATAGTGGTGCATGCCTATAATCCCAGGACTTGGAAGGCAGAGGCAGGAAGATTGAGAGTTCAAACCCAACCTGTGCTGTAGACCCAAGAACCTGTCTTACAGGACAAGCAAGAAAAGTTCATGTTACAAGTGTAATCCTTAAATTCCTATGTTGATGGTTTTGGAGGTGGAGCCTCTGGGAAATACATTAGGACTCAATGGAGTCATGAAGATCGGGCCCCCACGTTAATAGCGGTGGCTTTTTAAAGAGTCAGAGTGACCAGTCCGGCACAACTGCCCTCTCTTGCCATGTGATGGCTTTTGTCGTGTTATAATGTAGCAAGATGTTCCTCAACAGATTCAGTGCCATGCTCTGGGAATTCCTAACCTCCAGAACCATGCGCCGATCTGCCTCTATTCTTTACAAAGTTTGTGGCATTTAGTTCAAACAGCAAAAAATCGACTAAAAGAAAATACAGGAGAGTTGGAGAGACGGCTCAACTGTTAAGCACTGGCTGCTCTTCCAGTGGACCTGGGTTCAGTTCCCAGTGCCCACATGGTGGCTCACACCCATCTGTAACTCCAGTCTCAGGGGATCTGGTGTCTTTTTCTGGCTTCCTTGAGCACCAGGCATGAACGTGGTACACATACATACATGCGAGGTACAGTAGTTTGAATGTAACTGATTGGCCCCCATAGTCTCATAGGGAGTGGCACTATTAGGAGGTAAGGCTTTTGTTGGAGGAAGTGTGTCACCGTGGGGGTGGGCTTTAAGGTTTCCAACACTCAAGATACTGCCTGGTGTCTCAGTTGACTTCCTGTTGCCTGTAAGATGTAGGACTCTCAGCTATTCTTCCAGCACCATGTCTGCCTGCACGCTGCCATGCTCCCCGCCATGATGATAATGGACTGAACCTCTGAAACTGTAAGCGAGCCAGCCCAAGGAGATGTTTTCTTTATAAGAGTTGCTGTGGTCATGGTGTCTCTTCACAGCAATAAGAACCCTAACTAATACATAGGGAAAAAACCCATACACATAAAATAAAAATAATACCTTAAAAAAATACAGGAGAAAATCTTAGTGAGCATGGATCCAATTCTACAACAAATAAATGAATACGAAAAAGAAATCAACACACGGAACTTCAAAATAAAAAAACTTCTGCCCTCTAAAAGTCATTGCTGAGGGGCCTGGAAGAGGGCTCAGTGAGAAAAGCACTTGCTGTCTAAGCATGAGGACCTGAGTTCGAATCCCCAGAACCCGCGTAAAAGTCAGATACATCTGTAATCCTAAAGCTTGTCCAGGGAAAATGGGAGACAGAGAGGGGAGACTCCCCCAAAGTCCAGGGCCAGGCGGCTCAGTGGATGCAGCAGAAACAAAAGAAACTCTTGTGTCATCCAGCTGTGGTGGCGCACACCTTTAATCCCAGCATCTGGGAGGCAGAGGCAGGTGGATCTCTGTCAGTTCGAGGCCAGCCTGGTCTACAGATCGAGATCCAGGAAAGGCGCCAAAGCTACACAGAGAAAACCCTGTCTTGAAAAACCAAAAAAAAAAAAAAAAAAAAAAAAGAAAAAAAAAAAAAAGAAAAGAAAAGAAAAGAAAAGAGAACTTGCAAAGGCATCAGATACTTCACCAAAGGTACACACGGGCAGATGAGCATGGAAAACTATTCAGACACAGTCGTTAGGGAAATGCAAATTAATAGTCCAAGGAGTTGCAGCACACATGAGCACGGCTAAAATTCAACAAGCGGACCGTGATGAATGACTGCGAAGAGGCAGAGCATCTGCTGGGAGGAACATAAACTGTTGCAATCAGCGTGGGAACCAGTTTGACGATTTCCTAAAAAGCCAAACATACACCCACAGTGTGACTGAGACATTCACTGCTAGGTACTTTCCAAAGGGAAATGTTAGCTCATGTCCATACGAACACATAGACACAGAAGCTCAGAGCAGCATCTGTGATGATAACTAATAGCTAATAGTGCAAGCTTAATAGTAAAAGCCAGAAAGCAGATTTAAAAAGGGGGGGGGGGAGTAAGGATACGTGTTTCGTCATCCCATATATACAGAAATGCTGGGAAATACAAACTAACCCATATCGACTACCTGGGGCCTGGGAGGTCAGAAGTAGTTGGAAAGATTACAAGGACATTAAGAAGCTCTGGGAGGGGATGGCAGATGTTTCTTATGTTAACTGGAATGCCATGCCAGTATATACATATATCAAAAGGTACTACACTGTATGTGCAGCTTTGGTGCTGGAGAGATGGCTCAGAGGTTAAGAACACTGGCTGCTTTTCCAGAGGTCCTGAGTTCAATTCCCAGCACCCATCTGTAATGGTGGCTCACAACCATCTATAATGAGATCTGGTGCCCTCTTCTGGCATGCAGGCAGAACACTGTGTATATAATAAATATATTTTTAAAATATTTTCTATATTTAAAAATATATTTTTAAAATATTTTCTATACTAAATAGTCAGCTCTAAAGCCATATACATACAAGTAACACTCTAAGGACTGAGCAGGTTGTATTTATTTATTTAGGAACACACACACACACACACACACACACACAGAGCAACAATTATAGAAAAGGAGGCTGTAATTTTGAGATAGAGTAAGGGGGAGGGTATACGGGAAGAGCTGGAAGAAAGGGAAGGGAGAAAATGATATATTTTAACTTCAAAAAAATAAAAATAAAAATATGTAGCTTATTGTATACTGATAAATATATAATATTGTTAATAAACTTGTTTTCTTTTTTCTCTTTCTTCTTTTTCCCTCAAGATGGGGTTTCTCTGTGTAGCCCTGGCTGTCCTGGAACTCACTCTGTACCCCAGGCTGGCCTCGAACTCACAGAGATCCACCTGCCTCTGCCTCCCGAGTGCTGGGATTAAAGGCGTGCGCCACCACCGCCCGGTGTGTTTTCTTTTCTTAAAGACTTATTTACTTTTATTTTATGTGTATGTTGCTTTGCTGTTGGGTATGTCTGTGCCTCAAGTGCACGCAGCACTGGCAGAGGCCGGAAGAGGGCATCAAATTCCCTGGCACAGGAGTTAAAGTGGTTATGAGTGGCCATGTGGGTGCTGGGAACTGAACCAGGTCTTCTGCAAGAGCCATAAATGCTCTTGACTGCTGAACCATTTCTCCAGCCCAAGTTATTTATTTATTTTTTGAAAGATTTATTTATGATGTATATAGTGTTCTGCCTGCATGTACGCCTCAATGCCAGAAGAGGGTGCCAGATCTCATTACAGATGGTTGTGAGCCCCCATGTGGTTGCTGGGAATTGAACCCAGGACCTCTGGAAGATCAGCCAGTGCTAATAATGGCTGAGCTATCTCTACATTGGTGTAAAAAAAAGGGATGGGGGAGAGCCCCGAGTACCCAATCGTAACCGTTACTTTCTATACAGGCTCTCCCCAAGGATAGCCCTCGCCAATAAGATAGCAAGCTTCGTTGAATTCTTAAATATTAATTGAAAATATTATGGTACTTAAATCTAAACAGGAAAAGCAATTTGTGGCTAGAGGTGGAATTAATTCACTCCCAATGTCGTTTTCCAGCTCTGTCATTTCGTGTGTAGATGTGTGACCACAAGGATGCCTAGGGGTGTGTGAGGAGAGCTTGCACCAGAACTGAGTATCGGTCAGTGAGAAAGCTGTTCCTGTAGTCAGGTCACAGCCTCATCTTTTATAGTCACTAGGTAAGCATCCTCCAGCTTTGAAGACTTTTCTTGTCTTGTTCGTTGGTGGGACAGGGTCTCATGAAGCCCAGCTGGCTTCAAACCAGCTGAGGCTGACCTTGAACTCCTGGATCCTTCTGCCTCTACCTCCCAGGTGCTTGGATTGCAGGCATTGCCCACCACGGCCAGTTTATGTGGTACTAAGGAATGAACTCAAGGGCCTCGTGCACGCTAGATAAGCGCTCTACCAACTGAGCTACATGATTCCTAGCCTTTAAGTAAAAGCGTTCTAACAGAGAGGATAACACTGTTGGCCGTAGGAACAGAAAAGCAAGGATGGAACCCCCCGGGACACACACACACACCCCAGGGGGGTAGAGTCAGTGTCTGCATGCATGGCCATCCTAAGACCCGCACTGCCTGTTCAATACAGGAATATGGCGACTCCAGAGGGAACCTCAGCAAGGCTTGGGAGGGCAGAGACTTGCAACTGAGTGCTTCTGAAGTTGTGCGCAAGACCACGTTAAAATGTTTTTGGGGAACTGGGGAGGTGGGTTCGTGTATAGAGCGCCTGTCAGGTAAACGTGTGGACCTGAGTTCAAACCCCCAGCACCTATGTAAAAACCAGGCCTGGCTGCATGTGCCTGTCACCCCAGGGGTGGGAAGTGGAGACAGGTGGATCCTGGGACCTTGCTGTCCAGTCAGCCTAGTCAAAAGTGAGCTTCAGGGGCAGTGACAGAGCCTGTCTCAAGTGAAAGGTGGAGAGCAATAGAAGAGAACCCTTGGCATCCTCCTCTGGCCTCCAAATGCACACGGATGGGTGTGTGCACATGCATACACACGGACACACACATCCACATATGTGCATGCACACATACACCACACACACACAACACACACCCCATAAAATCTCTTTCGAAATATCAAAGAAAATACATTAACAAAGAGTAAAAATATAAAGGCTTTAAGGAAAGAATAAATAAGAAACAGCATCACTTGAATGCAACAGGGATCACTGGAGTACACACACAATTGTCTTCTTTTTAAATTAAAAAAATTGTATTTGTGTGTGTGTGTGTGTGTGTGTGTGTGTGTGCAGTACCATGGCACATGCCTGGAGGTGAGAGGACAACTTTTGGGAGTCAGTTCTCTCTTTCTTCTGTCGTGTGGGTCTCAGGGACTGAACTCGGGCAGCAAGCACTTTTACAGGTTGACCCATCCCATCAGCTCTTCTTTCTAAAATGTCTGAGGCCAAGTGGAAAACACAGAGCTTCTTGTATTGGGTCTGGAAGTCTTTTAAGGCGCACATGGGCGTGTTAAGCTCTATTCTGGTCTCCAGATTTCAAAATGCAGTGATCGCTCCGTATTGATAAATTCTTTGCAAACGCCCTTTATTCTGGGAAGCAGGACGGAGGTCAGCAAAGGGGGTCCTTTCCAATCAGAGGTAAAAACTGAAATAAGAAATGACAGATCTCTCTTACACTTGTTCTACAAAAGACCAACCTGGCCTTCCTCCATTTTGGGCTGCCAATCAATGTGCAGGCAGACTGAAAATTGCCAGCAAGGTTTTGTTAAGCAAGGTACCCTAACAGTAGAAATAGAATCCAATTTTTCAGTTCCTAACTGATGCCCACGGCTTTAATGCATATGAGAGACCACCATAAGTAGGCTTTCTTTTTCTTTTTTTTTCTTTTTCCTTTTTTTTTTTTTTGAGACAAGGTTTCTCTGTGTAGCCCTGCCTGTCCTGGAACTCACTCTATAGACCAGGCTGGCCTCAAACTCAGAGATCCTCCTGCCTCTGACTCCTGAGTGCTGGGATTAAAGACATGCACCATCACTGCCCAGCTACAAACAGGTTTTCAAGGCTCTGCCTTTAGTCAACACGATCAATATATGCATTTAACAAATGCTTATTTAATGCTTAATATGCATCAAGTGCTGTTTTACGTTCTTCACAAATAGTAACTCAATAAATGTAAACGAAGGGCCATTAATAATCTGTTTTCCAGATAAGGACATCGAGCGACCAGGAGACATTAACTTGTGTAAACCACAGTCTTCGAAGGTGGAGCTGACGCTCAAGCTTGGGCAGCGTGCCTCAGCTCCACTCCTAACTACTACAATGAGCTGACAGTCAGTAGTTGTGTGGTGAGGGCTGTGTGAGCCTTCAGGCAGTCACAGACCACACAAAACCATGGTCCCTGGCCCTCAGAGTCTTCCACCTGGCTGAGAGAGAAACTTAACTCAGAAAGCAATCTCAGAGCCCAGGACAACGACGAGGCTGGGCCTGAAGTCACTGTAGGAAGTGTGACACTGGGGGTACTGAGGAAGGGTACCTCAGATGGACTGGAGTGGCAACTCTAGTTCCAGGGGATCCAATGACCTCCTTGGGCACCAACCATGCACATGGCGCCCAAATAAACACACAGGCAAAACCCTCACGCATAAAAACATGAATAAATCTGCACCCGATCTTAGCCAAAAGGCCGAGAAGCGATGAATGGATAAAACTAACTTAAAAGTTTTGAAATGTATTTGTACAACCTTCTTTATCTATTTATGTCTGTGTGTGGCATGCATGTGTACACGAGTGTGTGCACCAGTGCGCTCATCTGGATGGAGGCCAGAGGTTGATGCTGAGTGTCTGTCTTCATTGCTCTTTACCTCATTTTTTGAGACAGGGTCTCTCACTGAACCTGGAGGAACCTGGAGCTTGCCGTTTGGATGGACTAGCTGGCCAGCAACCTCTCGGGGTCCATGTGACCAACCCCAGCAGTGAGGTCACAAGTTTGTGCTGCTGTGCCTGGGTTTCATGTGGGCATTAAGGATCCAAGGCAGGTCCTCATACTTTATCCACCGTGCCATCATCTCCCCAGCCCAGGGGCAGAATCTTTAAAAAGCTTAAGTAGTTAATGAAACTGGTGAGTGCAGGTATGCTGTCTTCCAGACAGCAAGCCACCTCTCTCTCTCTCTCTCTCTCTCTCTCTCTCTCTCTCTCTCTCTCTCTCTCTCTCTCTCTCTCCTCTCTCTCTCCTCTCTCTCTCTCTCTCTCTCTCTCTCTCTCTCTCTCTCTCTCTCTCTCTCTCTCTCTCTCTCTCTCTCTCTCTCTCTCTCTCTCTCTCTCTCTCTCTCTCTCTCTCTCTCTCTCTCTCTGAGACAGGGTTTCTCTGTGTAGCTTTGGAGCCTGTCCTGGATCTCACTCTGTAGCCCAGGCTGGCCTCGAACTCACAGAGATCCACCTGCCTCTGCCTCCCAAGTGCTGGGATTAAAGGCGTGCGCCTCCACCGCCCGGCGGGAGCAAACTCTTTAAGTGGACCTCAGTTAACTAGGTGAACCTATCCTGGGTCAAGGCTTATCCTGATGGGAGAGATTCTGGCTAGGGATTTGATGGCAGAGGGGGATTTGAGACAAGAGTGGCTTCGAAGATGAGTGGGGTGTGAGGCAAGGCATTGCGGGCAGCCACTAAGGCGCTGAGATCAGCCCTCGGCTAGGAGCCAACAAGGACAGGGACCTCAGCCGCCTCCAACTGCAAGAAATGGAACTCTACCACTAGCGTAAGAGCGCCCTAAACTCCAGTGATACCTTGATGATAGCTTGTGAGACTGTGGGTGGCAGAGGACCTGTGTCCAAATCTCCAACCTACTAAACAGCTAATAAATGGCTATTGTAAATTACGACGAATACAGTAATTAGTTACACAGAAAATTAACATATTCTTTGTAAGTGGACTAGGCACCATTGGGGAAGGGGACGGAGTTTCTTCCAGGTGTCTAGGAAGGGAGAGTCATACCATGAAGCACTCACAGAACTCTCCTGGTTCGACCGCAGGTGACCTAGACAGCAAGGCAGAAAGAAGGGCTGAGCTACGCTGATCCCAACCAGCACAGCCAGGCCAGAGAGGTGGCGGGCAGCCAGGAGGGCAGCATGGCACAGCAGCAGCTGCTGAGAGATGAGGAATGACGCCCCAAGAAGGCTGGTGAAGGCGCCACGGTGGCAGAGCCAGAGATACAGGCAGCGAGGGTATTCAGAAGGGCGGAAGAGGGGCCGGAGAGACGGCTCAGCAGTTAAGAGTGCTAACCCACTAGTAGAGGATTGCATGCAGTCCACAGCACCCACATCCAGTAGCTGATGACTACCTGTAACTCCAGGTCAGGGAATCTTGTGTTCTCTTTTGGCCTCGGCGAGCACCACACACATGTGCACATATATATGCACACACACACACACACACATACAAATAATAGAAATAAAATAAATCTCTAAAGAAAAGATTGTAGACCACTTCCATGGTAAAGCCAAAGTGAATGGATCTTTCCTCAGGGAACCAAAGCCACTGGAAGATGGCCTAGGTTTGAAGGAGTAAACCCTACCTGGAGCATCTCAAATGCTGGGTGAGGTATTAGCTGTGTACCACCTCGTTAACATTTAGAATGGTATGACCTATCCTGTCCCAAAGTGCTGACATCCACATGATCGTCAACACGGGGATAATCAGGCTGCCATCTTGGGTGGGTGGAGGGCTCAACAGCTTCTGTCTCGTGGGCCAGTTCTGTGATATCTTTCTCTGGTCCAGACAACTTAAAATGCATGGAGTGCCAAGAAAATTATTTGTGTGTGGTCCACTAAGAGGTCATAAGGTTGTACAAAAGGTCATAAGGTTGTACACTGTTTAACGCAGTGGTTTTCAACCTTCCTAATGCTGCAGCCTAATACACTTTCTTATATTGTGGTGACCCACAACCTTAAAATTATTTTGCACTGTAATTTTGCTCCTGTTATGAACAGTAATGTAAATATGTGATATGCACGATATCTGACATATAACCCCTGTGGAAGAGTATTTTGACTCCAAAGGGGTCACAACCCACAGGTTGAGAACCACTAACGATTTCAGGAGCTCCTGAGAGAGTTTTTGAAAAAAAGACCCAGTTCCACCAGGTGTGGTAGTGCACATCTTTTTTTTTTTTTTTTAAGACAGGGTTTCTCTGTGTAGCTTTGCGCCTTTCCTGGGACTCACTTGGTAGCCCAGGCTGGCCTCGAACTCACAGAAATCCACCTGGCTCTGCCTCCCGAGTGCTGGGATTAAAGGCGTGAGCCACCACCGCCTGGCTGGTAGTGCACATCTTTAATCCCAGCACTCGGGAGGCAGAGGCAAGTAGAATAATGTGAGTTCAAGGCCGGCGTTGTTTACAAAATGAGTTCCAGGACAGTCAGGGTTACATAGTGAGACCCTGTCTCAAAACAAACAACAAAACAAAACAAAAACAATACCTAATTCTGAGAAACCTATGTTCTGATTCAATTAGCTTTGGGACTGGGCAGGTGTGTGTGTGGGGGGGGTGATGCATTCCTCCTCCCTCAGTCTCCATACCAACAGGGAATAGAATTACATGAATTCAAAGGTCTCGCCCAGCTTTGTTCAGGGATGAGGAAATACCTGAACTTAGGAACATCAGTTAATGAAGAAGACCATGTGAGTCTGGATTCCCACAGGCAGGAAGCGTTACTGCAGTACTTAAAGACTAGAAACATTATTTTAGCCAGAATTAGACAGAAACTGGGGTCAAAGCAAAAAGAAAGGCAATAAGCCGCCATTTGAAAGGTTTAATTTCAAGAGAGTAAACTTCAGAGGCAAAACCAACCTGCCCAGTGGGCCAACGGGTTCCTTGGGAATGATGTTGACAAGGCTGAACATCCCAGGGAGTTCATTTAGGAGCCTGGCATGTCTCAGGACCCTACCAGGTAGGCTCTGTAGTGGGAGATGGAAAGGGAGGGTGGGGACATGACAGTCCATTTTAGTTTATGCCACTTAACAGCCCCCAGGCCTGTCCCACATCCGACAAACACTCCTCCCCGACAGGCTGACTGTAAAAATCCCTCGATGCTGACTTTTTCACGGAAGGTGGTCTCTGTGACGGGACAGCCCTCAGCACAGGAAGGAAGTTGTCTCTGGGACCTCCAGGAAGTGGGCCAGTCCCAGCCACCATTCTGTTTAATGACTGCTCTCACTAGCAGCCCACTTCTCTATGATGACTTCTGCAGGGCACGTATAGAAAGGTAGACTACGGTGCCAGGGGCGCTCAGAAAGTGTAGGGGCAGCAGGCTTAGGCTGGGATTTGGGAGCCCGTGTGTAGGAGCCTGGAATGTGAGTGGAAAAACAGATGCAAATAAGATTGGCAGGCAGGCTATGCCATCAAATGGAATTCAGCTGTCAGCCTTGGCACCAAAGTTGGGGACCAGTCAGATGGGCATCATAGCGCAGCCAAGGCACAGTGCCATTCCCAACAGCCAAGAAAGTTCCCAACAGTCTTCCTGCCAGTGGTTAGAGTCCCCAGGGTACCTTGAAAAATAAAACACGGATGAGGGCGGGGGCAGACCTGATTTAATTGGTCTGGGCTAGGGTCTGCTACTGGCATCTGTTAAAAACTCCCCAAGTGGTTCTAATAATGAAAGTTGCTCCCAAGGACTGATAGCCATCAGCCTGCCCAGGCCGTGGTCCTTAGAATAGTTTTTGGACGAAGCACGGGAGGCACACAGGGTACGTCTGCCCATCTATCAGCATGTTCGTGAAGAGGCTGGTTGGTGCCTATTAAAAAAACGGATTTTGGACTGGGGAGTTAAGAGCACTGGCTGCTCTTCCAAAGGACCGGGGTTCAATTTCCAGTACCCACATGGCAGCTCACAACCATCTTTAACTCCAGTTCCAGGGGATCCACAGACATACATGGAGGCAAAACACATACACAGACACACAGACAGACAGGCAGACACACACACACATATTTTTAAAATAACTGATACTGATGATTGCACGTGGCCATGAGAACCACTGAGTGGCAGCAGTCAAGCACCCATGTGACTGTTCTCGGCGGCACCACATGAAGTACACACACAGAGGATGATCCCACCCCCTTAGCCAACACAACGGGGCCACTGGACGTTTCCTTCTCTACATCTGCCTCCCCACGGTGGGAAACAGCCTTCCGGAATGGGATCTGGATTATTCCAAGTAGTTGGTCCCGCTGGAGGGGAAGCCTGTGGGTTGGAGCGGTGTGGGGGAGGTGGTGCCTGGGGCAGGCAGGAGAATAGTGGATCAAGTGACGGAGCTGTGAGTGGGAGAGCAAGGCAGAGCCTGCCGCTGGCTTGCTACAGCACGGCAGAGAATTCTCCTCAGACCCGGCACAATGGAGACCCAGATGCTCCTGGCAAAGCCAGGCTTTCAACTACTTCCCCCCTCCCCAGGCCTGATGGCTGGTCTCCAAACATCAAGCATGCAAACTTTGAGGAGGGCATGGAGGTGCAGGGTTCAAGACCCAAGTGGGTCTGCCAGGAACCCACACGCAAGAAGAGATGCAATTCAATCCCTCTCTGCTCTGCTGGCCAATCACACAGGAGCTTTTCCTCCGGCCTGTGATTCTATTGTAAACTCAGACCCTTGGAGTCAATGAGTCTTTCCCTGTGCGAGCTAAGCAGATCGGTGGCCATTTATCCGGAGTGTACAGCCTTTGCATGAAGGCCAAGTTGGCATAATTAAACCCACAGGTCCCTGTCAGTCAGTGTCAGCAAGGAAGCAGCTGTCTGCTAGGGACTCATTGAGACAGGGAATCGGAATGTTTGCTGTAGGAGCGGCAACTGGAGGGGAGATGTGGGGGTCAGTGAAGGAGAGGTCAGGGAATTAGTCCCTTCTTGGGAGACGTGAGGCAGAACTTCTGAGGAGGTGAGGGCCTTTGTTACCTAAATGGTGGACAATAGGAAGGGGGGGGCATAGAGGCTTGCTTAGGAGATGGATGGAAAAAATTCATTTAGAGGCCAGCGAGATGGGTCAGCAGGGGAAGATATTTGCTATACCATCCTGGCAACGTAATTTCCAGTGCCAGAACCCATGTAATGGAGAGAACCCAAGTCATCCTCTTACCTCTACATGCACACCACACATGGACACGTAGACAGATACATGCGCATGCGTGCGCGCACACACACAAATCCATTTACAGGTGTCGCTGTCACCAGGAGATGGCTTGGGGGAGGGGTGTCTACAATTTAAATTCCCACTACACAGCGTGGGGGTGTCTGCAGCAGCCCACACCCGCAGAACTGGGGCCTTTAATCCCACAGAGGCCTTTGGATGTTCTCTGGTATTTTCTGTCCTAATGGATGAACAGGTTGGAAATGATCAAGGGTTCCCTTCCACCTTGCACAGAACTCTTGATCAGTTATAAAGAGCTGGAGGCTCTCAGGGGAAAGCCTGTCACTCCTGGCTAATGAGGCCCTGGCCAGACTGTGTGGAAAAGAGGACAGAGAAGGCCACCCCGACCTCTGCGAGGCTGGCGGAAAGCACAGTGACAGGGTGGCAGCCGGCGCAGCATTAAAGGTCTCCCAAAAGCAGGGGCAGCAACCAGCAAGCTGTGATTTTTGGTTCAAGGCCTGAGCATCCTACAGAAGGGGCCCCAAGACTCGAGCGGTCATGTCAATCAATGTCAATCATCGTGGCTTCCACACTGCCTGCTAGGGTTGAAGTTGCCCTAACCAGTTTGGAAGCTACTGAGCAGTGCCTACGAGTGCTGAACATGTCTGTGAAACATACCTTGACCTGACAGTTATATCCCCAGGGATATGCACAGCACTGTGCACATGCGTGCTGGCCAAAAGACAGCCACAGCCACATCCATAGCAACAGTACTGTAGGACCAGATGTTCACTGACAGCAGGGTGGGTGAGTTCTGTGTGGAATGCCACAAAGCCGGGACACTCAACAGACGACAACGTGCAGCAACATGCAGGAAGTTTTGAGTGAAAAAAAAACTAGTGGATTTCGCCAGGCGGTGGTGGCGCACGCCTTTAATCCCAGCACTGGTGCGGGAGGCAGAGGCAGGCGGATCTCTGTGAGTTCGAGGCCAGCCTGGGCTACAGAGTGAGTTCCAGGAAAGGCGCAAAGCTACACAGAGAAACCCTGTCTCGAAAAACCAAAAAAAAAAAAAACCACCAGTGGATTTCATTGACATAAAGAACCTTAGGTTAAACACTGAAAAACCAACCTATAACAAACATACTAAAAACCATTGACTCAGCTGCTTCGGTTTTATTTATTCATTTTGAGACATTTTCTATGTAGCCCTGGCTGAACCCAGTCTGACCTCAAACTTTCGACAATCGCCCCCCCCCACTGCAGTCTCTCAAGTTCGGGGATCACAGATGTGTCCCCCACCCCCTTGCATACTTCACATAGTGTATTGTATGATTTGTGAATAATACCTCACTGTCATATTAAAAAATCTGTAGTATTTGAAGTCAGGATAGTGGTTACCCCTGATGGAGACTGGGCGGGGCTTCTGGGTTCATTAAAAGGGAGCTGGTAACAAGAGCATGCTCAGGTGTGACAACTCTGGGTGCCTGTGCATGTCTCTGTGTGTACATTGTACCTTAATAAAATGGGCAATGAAAATAACCACAAACAGCCGGGCCGTGGTGTCGCACACCTTTAATCCCAGCACTCAGGAGGAAGAAGCAGGCGGATCTCTGAGTTCAAGGCCAATCTGGTCTACAAAGCGAGTTCCAGGACAGCCAGGGCTGTTACACAGAGAAGCCCTGCCTTGAAAAGCTGAAAAGAAAGAGAATAACCACAAACAAAACAGGCCTGGCCTTAGTGCTCAGGGTGGTGACCAGATACACTTAAGAAAAGTCCTAAGGGCCACCACAGCATCCTGCAAAGGACCCCAGGTTTATGAGGATGGGGTTTCCTGTTTCCCCAGTGCAGCATGGCCTGCAGAATGCAGGGAGGTTCTCTGAGGAGAAGGCAGAGCGTCCGCTGCCTTTTCTCCGCCAGGCTGAGGCCGTCCTCAGAGCCAGGAAACATCTTACCTCAGCTCAGAGGCTAGGCGGCGGCTCTTGTGATGTGTGACCCTCTGGGAGGTTCGGAAGTGGGTGTGTCTTCACCCCAGGGAGACCTCCATAGGCCTTGGATGGACAAACCTATAGGGATGTCTCCCCAGAGCCCAGCCTCTCTTGTCCCTCAAGCTCCAGCTAGAATCCTCAGGATGGGCTTGGGGGACCTGTCAGTCACTGTTTAGCAGCAGGAACACCTGAGACCCCAGAGAAAGAGTCTCACAGGGAGAGTCCCGAGCTTGGGGAATTTAGGGTGCAGGACCACGGGGGTTTGGGGCCATCTCTCCAGCCCTTGTGGCAGTATTGGGAAGTATTGGTTCACGTGGGTCTCATCTGGAGCAGTCCCAGAAACAGGATTCAGCAACAATGGGAAAGTCACTTTGGGCACAAAGGAGCATTACCTTGGTCCCATGGTAGAAGTCGTCCACACACGTGGCGTTCATGAAGGTCTGGTGGAAGTGGGTGCTGGTGTCAATCCCCCCGGGGATCACCAGTTTCCCGGTGGCGTCAATCACCTTGGCCCCTCCGGGGATCATGAGCTCACGGCCCACCTGCTGGATGATGCCGTTCTCGATGTAGACGTCTGCCTCGTGGGTACAATCATCGTTCACCACCTTGCCTCCCTTGATGAGAATCCGCACACTGGCCGAATTGGCAAGCATGTTCCTGCGGGAGGGAAGTGGAATCTGGTTAAGGTCACTTCATCCAGTGACACTTCAGAGGCCCTGAAGCCCATCCCTTCCTCTCGGAGCTCAATTTCACAGCCAGGGAATACAGACGGGTAGCCTGAAAATACCGGTCCTATGGGAAGCGTCAATCACAAGCCTTTCCCTGATCTCATTTCCCTGGGGCCCACAGAAACATCACTTTTTGGTGTATACAAGTTACCCATGCATGGGTGTAAACACATGTGGAGGTCAGAGGTCAACCATGGTGTTACTCCTCAGGCATTGCTCACTGTCTTTTTTTTTAAAAGTTTGTTCTTAGGTTTATTTATTTTATGCATATAAGTATTTTACCTACATATATATGTATGTGTACCATGTATGTGCCTGGTGCCCAAGGAAGTCAGAAGAGGGTTGTAGGAACTCATGGAACTTGGGTTAAGGATAATTGTGAACCACCATATGGGTGCTGGGAGTCAAACCCTGGTCCTCTGGAAGAAAAGCTAGAACTTTGAACCTCTGAGCCATCTCTCCAGCCCCATTTACTGAGTTTCTTGAGAAAGGCTCTTTCACCTGGATTCGGAGCTTTCCAGTTAGGCGAGGCTGGCTGGCAGCAGACCCCAGGATTCTCCTGTCTCTGCTGTTGGGTTCTGGGATCCCCAGGATGTACCACCACACCCAGCTTTCCACATGGGTGTTGGAGACCGACCTCAGGTTCCCATGCTTGTGCGCAAGCGCTTTATTGATCAAGTCATTTTTCCAGCCCCTGAGACATCGCTTCTTACCTTTCCAAAAACGCTATCTGAATTTATATAGCCCTCTGTAGTCCTGGCTGGCCTTGAACTTTGTTCTTTCCAACCTACCTCCCAAGTATTGGGGTTTCAAGTATGTAACCCTATGCCAGCTTGCTATATGAGTTTAAAATATTCCCATACCCACTATTTACTTTTATTTCCAAAATTTTACTTTTTGGAGTCACATTTTACAGGTGAGAAAGCTGAAATTGCTAAGGAATTTGTGACTAACAAATAACCAGGTCAGCCAATCTGGCTCATATGACCAGTCTCTCTCCAGACCTCTATGGTATACATGGCTCCCAGGGCATGTCTCAGAGAGCCACATTCTCCAAACCCCATGACTGTCTAACTCGTGACATTCTTCATATAGTCAGTGGCCTTCATGGCCCTGGATAGGCCTCAAAAGTCTACTACCCATGAAGCCGTGGCAGCTGGCTGCTACCAAGTAGTAAACTTGCTGAACTGTTGAAAAAACACCTATGACCTATGGCCAAGCATGTAACCCCAGAGATTTAGGACTCACATGAACTCTTTTTTTTTTTTTAGACATCATCTCACTATGTAGCCTTGAATGGCTTGGAATTCACTCTGTAGACCAGAACTTACAGAGATTCATCTGCCTCCGCCTCCTGAGTGCTGTGATTAAAGGCACGCGCCACTATACCCAGCTTGAAGTCCACTTTCATACATGGTAAATGTCTGGTCCTTCAGGACTCGATCCTACTGTCCTCTCTATGAAGGCACCTCCTCTGACTCTCCCTGTTTGCTGGGTTTGTTTGTTTGTTTGTTTGAGCTTTTCTGTTGTTTTGAGAAAGGGTCTCCCTAGGTTGCTCTGGCTGAATTGCAACTTCCTGTGTAGACCAGGCTGGCCTTGAACTCTCAGAGATCCATTTACCTCTGCCTCCAAAGACTAAAGGCTTGCACCAATGTGCCCAACTGATGTTTGAAAGCTTTTTTTTTTTTTTTTCTAAAGAGAGCCAAGAGGGATGTAAACTGATCCAGGCCAGCTGGCGGGACTCGGCCCATGCCCTCCTTTCTCAGAAAAGCCATCGCTGTTCAGAGGGCTCCAGCACACCCTCCCCTTCTCTCTGGGCTGCCCATCTAAACACGTGGTTTTTCCCCACTACTTCCGGGTTAGAAGGCAAATGTCGCCCTGACAGCTCCCCTGAAGACTAGCAGGTAATCCTACATTTTCCCCGGTCTGGAGACACCATCCTCCAGGGCTGGGCCAGGCTTGGAGAGTCAGGCTGGACTGCACTTAGAACCACTGAGGGGGAAACTCTTTCATTACTCATCCACAGGAGGAGGGAGCTGTGATTGACACTGCACACACCGTCAACATCCGCACACAGGCCTCGGGAAGGCCTTGCCATTTCCGTGAGCCTGAGGCATTGGGGTCCTTGACATGGCGTCCTGGTGTCAACAACATGTATTTACTCAGGATTTCATCTGCCCTTCCCCTCATATCTCCCCACCCTGGAGTGTGTATGCCAAAGCCTTATCCCCCAGGGGCAGGGGGCTGTATCTGCAGATGAATCTCTAAAGTTAAATGAGGTTATAAATAGGCTGAAGAAACCCTGACCTGATGGGATCTGTGCCCTTGTCAGAGAGACTAGATGGTCATTTTTTCTTCTTCTTTTTCTTTTTCTTTCTAAGAATGTTAAAAAAATAAACACGGGCCTGGCGGGGCCAGCCTGGTCTACAGAACAAGATCCAGGAAAGGTGCAAAGCTACACAGAGAAACCCTGTCTCGAAAAACCTAAAGTAAACAAACAAACAAATAAATAAATAGATAGATAAATAAATAAATAAACATGGAAATCCTTATGAAAACACTGAGAAGGTGGCCATCTACCAGCTAGGCCCTTCCCAAATTAGACTTCCAGCCTCAGAACTAGAAGCAAGTTAAGTTTTCACTGTTTACTCCACCCAGTCTGTGACATTTTGTTACAGCATCCTTGGCATACAAATACGAATGCACACACTCTAAGCCTTGAGCTATGCTACCAATATGGAGCAGGACGGCCTAGCTCGGAGATCTACAGCTACCCAGTGGAGCCACTTAGGTATTAACCACAGCCTAGCCTTGAGGCAGGATTGGACCCAGTTCCGTAAGCACCATCCTGACTTCTGGTTCCCCCTGGCACAGTGGACTGTTATCCTGGAACACCCTCAACCTGCCCAGCCTTGTTCAGATAATACCGAGGCAAAGTTGTTTAGCATATCCCTGCTCAAGCATCTGGAGACTATTTCTTTAAATGCAATACTGAAATCGTTTGTAATTTCGTTCCTTTTTTTTTTTTAACTGGACACAATTGTGGAAAAGACCCAGGGCCTGCTCTGAGGAAATCCAGCCTGCTGTGTGAGGGAGACATGGGTAACCATTTCGCAGACTCACCGAACGGTAAAGAGATAAACACTGACGGATACTGGTTCAAACTGGGTGCCTTTCCCAGTCTACCAGACCAGAGCTGGCATGGGGGAGAGCAGCTTGTTCAGTGATGGTAGGGAAGCCTTCTGACATCAGGATCCTCCCACTGGTTTCTACATTTTCAAGTCTGTGTCGCCAAGATGCCAAGCCCTTCCAGGTCCCCCTGCTGTGGGCTGTTGACATTCATTATGCCTCTCACCTCCCCCGTAACCTCATTAGCACCTGTTCCTACAGCTTGCCCTGCTCAGCTCTGCTGAACTAAACAAAAGAAGGGTGTTCCTGGCATCTGTCCACAGCTTTGCCAGCCGTCTGCATGTGGAAGGGTCTGGGACAGAATGGAGTCGGCGTGGATACGCTGGTCCAAAAGGGCGAGGTTTGAAGGCAATTGTAATATACTCTCTTTAGCACCATCAATTGTAATAGCCTTCAAATCTTCTTTAGCGCCGTCAATGCCCCTGCCTATTCTGTCCCTCTGCTCTGGCGGAGCCAGCTCGCCCAGGCAGCATTCTAGTCAGAAGGTTCCAATCAAAAGAACAGGGACACCATACAGAATGTCAGTATTGATTTTTACCAGATCACCCAGTTTATCCCCCAATCACGCTGGGACTCCATAGACAGAGCCCATATCTGGCCCACAGGTTGGTTACACATTACAGAGTGAACGCTGTGTGTCTCCCTCCCAAGCTTGAAACCTGAATCCCCGGGGCTGTGGATGGTACTTAGAGGTGGAGCCTCTGGGAGGTAATTGGGTTACAAGGTGAAACCCTTATGGGTGGGATGACTATCTTTATTAGAAGAAGAAGTCTGATATCTCGCTCTTACTCTCCTCCCCATGAGGACACAACATAAACGCATTTGTCCCCAAAAGCCAGGAACAGAACCCTCACCAAAAACCAAATCAGTGGGTACCTTGACCTCAGCACTCCCAGGCTTCAGAACTGTCAAATCACCAAATCCATGCTTTTCCCTCTGTCATTCTGAATAGACTAAACATCACATTAGACTGTAATGGACATTATAATTAAATCACCATTAAGAGACAACTGGGCCTTGAAATAAATGTCACTGCATTTAGCGGCTTCTGGCCCATACATTTAACAACAACAAAAATTTTAATCAAACGGTCATTTGTCTGTGAAGGCAAAAGAATTTAGAACACATGTCTGTCTCCGGCAGAAATGATTTAAAAAAAAAAAAAGCCAGATAGTTAAAGCCATTAGAAGGAATAAAGAATGGCATTCCAGAACTGCACCCATTGTCCAGTTTGGTGAGACTTTCTCGCCAGTCTCCGGACTTTTATCAACAAAGGATTCTCCAGGAGGGACAAGGGTAGTGTTCCCCTGCAAACCGAGGCATCTGAAAAATTCTAAAATTTATTCATGAGCAGTGAGGCCTTCAACAGCAAGATGGTGCCTATCTTGATGTGCCAAGATTTATCTAACCGCACACAGCTTGCATCCCCAGATTTCCTGATTCTGTGGCCTGGTGTCTGTATTTCCTCACTCAGTCCCGGGTGAGTGCTGAGGGGACATGTCAAGCTGGGATCCGGGCTTTCTGGGCGGGAGGCAACACTGTGAGCAGGAAGCGAGATCTTTCCAAGAGAGCCTCTTCGGGTTCAAAATAGCAACAATTAACCGCTATCCAGCAACAGTCTTGCTGAACGGCAGAAGCCCCGCCCCTTGGAAACGGCAGGTGGGCGTTCCCAATGCAGAATCTGCCCCGGGAGCATCCTGCCTACAGAGACCGTCAAGGTGAAGGCAGCAGCCACGAAAGACTCACACCCTGGACTCCTCGAAGGCGGCGGTGTTCTGCCAAGGAAATGCTGACCCCGGGCCTGCTGCCCTTTGGAAACGTCTGCTGTCATCACCTTCCGCAGCACCCCGGGCCTGTGGGGAGGCGCCAGACAAGGGAAGCCCGCACGGTCTGTGCCGCGCAGCTGGCCCGCCCTTCCCCGCAGCAGTTCAGCTGGAGGCTGCAGGGGCACAGGGGTGCCACGGGGCCCCTTCCCGCACCAGGGCCTCAACACAAGCTCGGCATCGGCTTTTAAGACATAGATTCTCATTTTTAACAGGCACTGGTTGGCTCCTGTTTCCTCTTTTGAGAGAATCCGGCACAAAAGTGTGTGGGGACTTGTTTCCTCCCTTGGGAACCCTGCCCACTCTGGGGTGTGTCTCTTTCGCTTGATTTCTTCATGTTTCTGTGACGAGTCTTAATAAAGCCTGCTTCTGTTTTGCAAAGTGAGGGGAGAGAAGGCGGGGGGGGGGGGGGAGATGTGGGGGGCGGGCAGTGACTGTGGCTTGCCATATAACCTGACCCTAAGACATTAAAAAAGAAAAAAAAGAAAAAAAAAAAAAAACTAACCCAACTGTTAGCTGGGGGTGGCAATTTGAGGGCTGAAAGAAGCTGGTGCGATCGGAAGCTGACATGAGCTGGCTGGTGTCGAGCTTAAGTAGTTACCACTTGCCTTGGGGTCAACACTCACAGCTGTTTCAGAATAACGTGAACAGAAAAACCTGCAGCTATTTTTCCTTCTAATCAGCACAAAAGAAAGCAACAGAGACGTGGTATTTAGCAGCTTTCTCCATGAGAGAGCCATCCTCAAAGGATGTGAGGATACGGGGGTGTGGCTCAGTGGTACAGCTTGCCTAGTACGTGGGACTCTTGGTTTGATCTTGGCACCGGAAAAGCGAAAGGATAAAAAAAGGAAGGGCGTACTGGGAGAGTTGACCAGCACCCTCGAGCCACTCAGGGAAGGATCTGCTTTTGAGTTAAAAACATAACAACAAATCAAAGCTTCAACAGATCCTGAAAAGCAGAGTCAGGAACTTGAAGGCATGTGGGGGAATGCTGAGTTTAAGTTAATAAATTAAATATGGTAAATTAGATGTGTGGGTGTTTGCTTGTCTGTCTGCGTATCATGTACATGACTGGTACCTATGAACATTAGAACAAGGCCTCAGATCCCCTGGAACTGGAGTTACAGACAGTTGTGAGCTGCCACGTGGGTGCTGGGAACTGAACCTGGGTCCTCTGGGAGAGCAGCCAGTGCTCTTACCAACCGAACCATCTCTCTAGTCCCAATTTTTTTTTAAAGTAAAATTGACTTCTAAATTTATAAAGCACAAAATAGTACTTAGCTAATATAAAACACAATAAAATTTTATAATTAATTCTTAATAATTTTATCAACAATTGAGTAGATTTTAAATGGTTTTTATGGGGTCAGCTCAGGGGTAGAACATGCATTTAACATGTGGGAGGTCCTGGGTTCAATCTCCAGCATTAAACTAAAACTCAGAATATTTAGGACATACAAGTAAGGCATGCAGGTAAGGACAGGTGGCCCTGCAGCTCTGCACTGCCATCAGCCAAGTCCCAGCAGCTCCTCTGAGAGAGGCAAGCACTCCTTGGTGTCAATGACAACTAGGTGACCAAAGAAGAAGAAGGAGGAGGAGGAGGAGGAGGAGGAGGAGGAGGAGGAGAAGAAGGAGAAGAAGAAGAAGAAGAAGAAGAAGAAGAAGAAGAAGAAGAAGAAGAAGAAGAAGAAGGAGAAGAAGAAGAAGAAGAGTTAGAAGAAGAAGAAAAAGCCACAGCTGTTCCACTCCTGTGTCTTTCTCCTGATGTTCCACAAGCAAACTCCACCTGCCCTGGGCCAAGCTCTTCACCAACCCTGGTTCTCTTTCCTCCCTTCCTTCCTTCCTTCCTTTTTTTTTTTTTTAAATAAGCAGCAATCTACAAACCCATTCCATTTCTTATTATCCAGGTACCCACCAGACCCTTCTGGAATGTTCCACAGGCAGTAGGGACTCAGCTCGGCTGAAACAAATTTTATTATCCTGTCAATTTTCCCAGAAAACTGGACTTTTCTGTGAGCCCCAGGCCAGTGTGACTGCCCAGGAGAGCTGGCTTGAATGACAGACAGGCCTGATTTGGGTCAGCTGGGAGACTCAGGCAAAATGTTTTGAGGGATTCTGCAAGCAGAACCTCATCATCATGGGGAGAGGAACTGAGAGGACCAAAGGGCAGCTCTTCTGTATTTTGTCTGGGACCTCCAAAGACTGGTTGGGGATCTGGACACCAGGGATCTGGACACGAAGAAAGGCTAAATACAGACAAGGGGTACCTAGACAAGCAACTAGAAAGTTGTGACATCATCTTGGGTCCTTTGTACCCACAAACATATTAATAGTCCAGACTGGCTAATAAAGAATCCTCTTAATGTCCCCCGGGACCTATTTCTTTAACTTGGAGGTTGGGCAGCATCAGGCCCGTAGAGGGTATCGTTTAGGTGGAGGACTGGCACAGGGTGTTGGAAACTGGGGACCACAGAGCATCTCTGTCTGTAGTAGTGTCCCTCCTGGGCCACTGCACCACAAAGAAAGTGGGAGAGGCCTGAGGTGACTGGACTTAGAGCCAGCACCCTAAGAGGCTTTCAAGGAAGAGAGCCCTGCTCTTAGGATGTCCATGTGATGGCTGGACCAGGTATTTTGTATTTGGAAAAGTTTAAAAACTAACTCAGGGCAAAGGAGCTGCTGCTACAAACCCCACCCAGCCAAGAGCAGCTGCCTCCTCCACCCAGGCCGGGGAGGAGATAAAGGAACAAGTCGCTTCAGGAAGTGGAATCCAAGGGCACCGAGTCCTTAACAGGCTAAGATCAAGTAAGAGGTTTTAATCCCAGCAGTTCATCTGGATTGGCCTGGATCGGCATGGCCGGCCCTAATGAGCCAGCAGCAGTCTGAAGAGGACAGAGGCTACATTCCCAAGGATTAGCTGTGAGAGGGTGGGAAGAAGTGGATCACAGAACACTTGTTCAGCGAGGTTAGCTGTAAGGCACGGGGGAGAAACTGGCAGCTGTCAGAAGCCAGAGTTCAACGTGTGTGTGTGTGTGTGTGTGTGTGTGTGTGTGTGTGTGTGTGTGTGTGCGAGGAGAGAGAGAGAGAGAGAGAGAGAGTGTGTGCATGCATGTGTGCTTGTGTGTTGGGGGTGGGTTGGGATAGATTGGGACAGGTAACCTTCACTGTGCATCGATGCCCATAGGCATCTTGTACATCCCTGGGTACTGCCTTGACCACGGAGGCAGACACTGGCTTTTTCTAAATGTCTAGAGGTCAAGTATTCTGAAGAAATGTAAGTACAACGAAACCCCACGTTCACAATCCTGGTCCCCCAGACCCCAGAGAAGGCTGACAGAGGTATGTACACATGGGGGACAAGGACTCTAGACCCTGACTGAGGCTTTAGCCAGAAAATACCCCAAACCAGGGACCAGCGTTCACTACCATCCCACAGTCCCCTCCCTGATCCCCGGCAGATTCTTCAGCTCTGCTGAGCTCTCCAGGGCCCCAGCCAGCTGTCTCCAGACCCTAGAAAGAATTTCCCCAGCACCCTTTGAAGGAAGCAGCTGCGGCTCTAAGACCTCCAGAGTGGCGGCTTCCCGGAAGCCAGCCACGGTGTGGAGGGCCAGATGTCCCGAGCCAGGAGGGAACAGGCAACGGATTCTTCTCAAGTGGAGACCTATGTTCTGATATTGATAGCCACAAGCGGGAAAACAACAACAACAACACAACAAAAACCCAGGGCTGGAGAGATGGCTCAGCGGTTAAGAGCGCTGGCTGCTCTTCCTGAGGACCCAGGTTCAATTCCCAGCGCCCACATGGCAGCTCCCAGCTGTCTGTAGCTCCAGTTCCAGGTGATCTGACACCCTCAGAGAGACATACGTGCAGGCAAAACACCAATGCTCACAAAAGTAAACAAATCATTAAAAACAAAACCCAAGTTTTCCTAACTGCAAAATTACCACAAGCCTGGACTACCTTCTAAAAATCTAGATTTAGATTGAACTGGAAGATAAAAAGAACTCCATTTTTTCCTCATTTCGACTGAAAATTAGTATGAACTAATTATTGCCATATGCAATCCTTGCAAACAGTATTAGAGGGGACAAGGTACACACAAACGCGTGGATACAGAATGACCTCATTAATACAATGATTGAACCAGGCAAGAGTGAATTAGAGCGGTTAGGCATATTGTGGTGAAATGTGGAGAAAAGCCAGGGGCCCCATGGCCCGTGAGGTCAGGACAGTAATTCTATTTGTCAGGTAAGGAGAGGGGACTGTGGCGGTGGGCTCAAGACCTCCTGTCACACAGCTGGGTGTGACAGACAGACATTGGCTTCGAATTTGTCTTTAAACCGTTAAATGAATTCTTAGATGTAATTCATTAAACATTTAAAATTAAAAACAAAACAAAATCAGGATGGGCCCCTGTCTTGGAGGGACACAATCAGGGAGTGAGTGAAGAGACCAAGGCTTCCGAGGATGTGAGAGAGGAGGAAACGGGGTGGGTTTCAGCATAAGGTAGAGCCAGGAGCCTTGGAATTGATTTCACCCCTGTGAACACACAGCTGTGGCTGTCGGGTGACATCAGCACTATCAGTGCGTCCCAACTCTTGAGCGCCTCGGCATGTCAGCCTCAATAACGCTTACAAGAGCCCTCTGAGGCAACCATTGTGACTCTTGCTGTGGCCGAGGAAGGTTGAGCGAGTTCCTAGGACTCAGTCCTTTGACAGTTGAGCCTTGCAGAATCCACTTCATCCTTCTGAGAGAAAAGAAGGGCTGGAGGACGGATAAGCCAGCGGGATGGCGCTTTGCATGCATCAAGGGTTGGTCATAAGATGAGCTGGTCATAAGAACAGCCAAAAGAAATGGTCAAGAAGGCTTCTCAGTGAGAGTCCTGTGGGCCAGTGGCGGGCCAAGGACTTGGGAGAGGACCACGGAGGCATCCTCTCATTTTTCTGGAAGGAGCAAACAGTGTGGGCTGGGGTGGCAAGTTCGTTCATAGTCTTGGGGCCTTAGAAGTGGGTCTGGGATGAGGAAGCTGCTTCGAGACACGGGGTAAAGTCTAGGAGTGCAGAGCCAGCAGCAGCAGCTCTGAGGGACACAGCTCATGGGGTGTGAGCAGCAGCTAGTGCAGCAGCCAATGTAAGGCATGGATAAAAATGTGATGGGACGCCGGTCTTAGGATCTTTAGCTGCCTGGAGGCAGAAAAGCCATGTCCATGGCAGTCGGGGCTGAGGATGCTCTGAGTTAACTAGGTGGCCGGCAGAATAGAAAAGGAAGGAACAGAGGTAGGAAGGGATCGAATGTTTTTAGGGAAAGAATGGAGGGGGACATCCAAGCTATACATAGCCAGGGTCTGTCTTGAAAATTAAATAAATACAATTTTTCAAAAAGCTGATTGTTGCTTTCTTTCTTGAAATCCCTTAGTCCAGTCAGGAGAGGCAACTAACCCATAATGATAAGGAGGAGGCAGAGAACAGAGACCTGGCCCTGAGTACTGCTACTCTAGTACATGGCACTTCAGGGTGCCTGCCTCACAGCTGGCAATGGGATGCTAATTTCACTCGGCGGATAATGTGGTGGTAATGACCAGGCAAGGTCACAGGCTTTGTGAAAAGGGGTAAGGACAGGAGTAATTCTAAATAATTATATAATAATCCAAGGTCTGGATGGTGCTAATGGGCTACCACATTGACCCTCTCTCTCTCTCTCTCACGTGGACTGTTTAGGAGACACCTCAAATTCAGCATGGCACTCAAGCACTTTCAGCTCATTCCTGTCTACTAAACAGATGTTTTCCATCTGTCTCACTAGGCTCAAGCCGGACCCTTACAGCTTACCTGAACTACGACATTGCTACTTCATGAATACTCTAATTGGTGTGTGGATCTCTCTACACTGCTCTAACAGTGATCCTGCTAAACTGTAATCCAGATTACAGAGACAGGGTGCCACAGTTCGGTGGGGACCCCCTCCTCTGCCCCGTGTGTTTGAAGACTTGGTCCCTGGCTGGTGGCACTGTGTGGTGGAGGCTGTGGAACCTTTAGGAGGTGGAACTTAGCTAGGGGACTGGGTCATGGGGAGGTGAGCCTTGAAGGTGACAGCCATCTGCTTAAGGCCTGAGCTCTCTGCTGTGTGATGTGTGAGATGTGAGCAAGCAGCCTCATGGTCCACTGCCACGGACTCCACTGTGCCCTCCCCCCTCATGCCAGGTGCCATCCTCTCACACTCCGAGCCAAACACATTTTCCTTTAAGTTGTTTCCTACAGGTATTTTATCATAGCTGGGACAGATACACACACACACACGCACACACACACACACACACTCTCTCTCTCTCTCTCTCTCTCTCTCTCTCTCACACACACACACACACACACACACACACACACACACTCACACGGGGACGGGACAAAAAAACAAAACAAACAAGCAGAAACAAGGTCACTGCCTACCATATGATGGCACTGTACAAGGTGACAGGTAGCATTAACAATCAATGAGTCAGACGTTTATAGCAGGAATAAAGGCATAGTCAGAGAGTTCCAATATGAGATGGAAACCAGACGAGGTATGTCAGCCCTAAGAAAGGTGGGTACACACTCATCTCTGACTGGAGCAGAGGACCGCCTCTAGGAAATGCTTCTGAGCTGAAACTTGGTGGTTGTTTAGCTCCCTGGGGCATGGGAGAGGCCAAGCAAGGGAATTTCAGACAGGAGCCAGCCCCAGAGGCCATTTGGCTCTGTGCATTGGACAACTGGTGCATGTTATGCGTGGGAATCTAAAGGGCAGGGCCCACACGTGGCCAGGACTCTGAGAGCAGCAGGAAGGTTTGCCAGGGTCTTGAGCAAAGAAGTGTCATCATTAGATTAAAAAAAAAAAAAAAAAAAAAGCACACTGGAAGAAAACGTAGAAGAGGTATTTATAAACTTGATGGGTATTTCTGCAGTGGAATCCAAAACCAGAAAGAATAAGATTGATTTAGCTAAGACTATATGATACTGGGAAATTGTAATACTGCAAAAGGTACTACAAAGTGCTTTCCATAAAAATAAATAAAAATGGGTCCTGACATGTTCCCAACATAAAATCAAGGATTAACATTTGCAGCATATAGGCCTGCTTACACATCATCAGAGGAAAAATCCTCCAATAGAGAAGACAGAAGAATTGGAGCAGCAAGCTCTTGGGAGAGGAGAACACATATAGCTAACAAGAAAATGAAAAGATGCTCACCTTTATTAATATTCAGAGAAATGCAAATCAAGGTGAGCTTCCATTTTATACCTGTCACGAGTGCTCAGAGGAAAAGGAACAACGCCCAGAGTGAGTGAGCAAGGCAGGCACCACAGCAGGGCTGGCGACACACGCCTACAATCCCAGCACTTGGGGGGCAGACACAAGTGGACTGTGAGTTCGAGGTCAGTCTGGGCTCCACTACAAGTTCAAGACTGCCTGAGCCACACACACACAGACACACACACACACACACACACACACACACACACACACAGACAGACACCATAAAAATGAGGGGAAGGGGAGACAAGGGAGAGTAATGGGGTGAATATGAACGGAGTACAGTGATATGTAAGTATGAAAATGTCATAGTGAAAACTTGATTTTGAATGCTAGCTAAAGCATCTTTTTTTTTTTTTTTTTTTTTTTTTCGAGACAGGTTTCTCTGTGTAGTTTTGGTGCCTGTCCTGGATCTCGCTCTATAGACCAGGCTGGCCTCGAACTCACAGAGATGCCTCTGCCTCCCGAGTGCTGGCATTAAAGGCGTGCGCCACCACCGCCCGGCCCTAGCTAAAGCATCTTAATTAAAATAAATAAATAAATAAAAGCTGAAAACTGGGGATGTAGCTCAGCAGATACAGCGCATGCAGAGAGCCTTGGGTTTGACCCTCAGAACTGCAGAAAACTAGGGCCGGTGGCGCATGCCTATATTACCAACACTCCAGAGGAAGTGGAGACGAGAGGATCAGAAGTTCGAGGTCATCCTTGGCTACAAAGTGAGTTTGAGGCCGGCCCAGGTGACACGGGACCCTGTCTCAAAATAAAAATATTCTATATGTAATACGCACCGCATAGTATCATAGACATGGGGAGGGGCGAGACACAAGCCGCGCCTCGCCGTTGGGATTTGAAGGCTTTTTTTACAGTAATGTGGCTGCGTAGTTAGCAACAGCCCTGGCTAGTGGGGTCAGCAGCACAAAAACACGCACGGAAGAAACTTGTGCCAGGGCAGTCAAATTCCCCGGCGACCTACTTATTGCCTCTTGCACACTTATTTAACAATGAACGTGTGCAGCAAGTGGCCTATTGCAGTGGTTCTCAACCTTCGTGACACTGTGACCCTCTAATACAGCTCCTCATGGGGTGGTGACTCTCCCCAACCATAAAACTATTTCATCGCTGCTTCATAACTGTCATTTTGCTACCGTTGTGAATCGTAATGTAAATATCTGATAGGCTAGATATCCGATGTGTGACCCCCCCAAGGGGGTCGCGACCCACAGATTGAGAACCTCTGGCCTATGGGCAATTTCTACTTTGGTATCTCACTGGTCCCAACAAAGATCATCATGCTCTGCCTCCACCTGGCTCCAGTGTCCCCAGCTTTAGTGAAAGTCACCCTTACCCTGCCTGGCCCTAAGCAGCAAGACATCTTCAGTGAGAAGAGTAAATGGCAGGGCCACATGGGCAAGCAGTAGCGAGTGGGTCCCCTTTCTCCACTGTGCTTCTCGAAACCTCGGACATGTGGCGTGTGCCACACGGCTGCAAAACAGGCACCCATCCCACCCGGTGATCCAGCCTACCCGGAGGCTGCCTTCCTTGAACAAATGGGGGAAGAGATAAGTGATAGACTGAAGTTTCAAGGCTCTTCCTAGGGGGCGAGTCTGCAGAGCGGAAGTCACCTTTCAGTGTTCCAGAGCCGTCCCTTCCAGACAAGGGCAGGGTTATGAAGCGTCTTGAGCAGGAATGTGCTATATATATATCAGAAGAGATGCCCGTGCTGTCCCTCGAAAGCCAGTCCAACGTGGGAACAGCCCATCCCCAGCACCACTTCACTGCCGCAAGAGCTGTAGTGCTGAACTGATGGTCAGACACTCCGATTCTTTCCTATCAATGCTTGTTTACCCCTCCTGACCTCCCAGAAGAGCTGGCCAGTCTTCCTTTGTGCCTGGTCCCTGGCCATTCTGGACTGAAGCTAAGGACCATCTCTTAAGGCAAGTTTAGCGTCCATCACAGAGAGACTCCAGACTGTGCTAGACCAGCCTTGATAGCAACTCTGTGGCCCTGACAGTCAGACCCCAGCTCCCCAGTCACGCGCTGAGTTCCTGGCCCTGGGCCCTGGTTGTAAAGGGCTACTATCTTATTTCCTGTAAAGTGGCAAGTACTTCTCGCTTGCTAACATTCCCTCCTGCAGGGAGAAGAGGCTTGTCTGTCTGTGTTTGGGGACTCTCCTGTTGGCGCTCTTTCCTGACATCAGCTGCCTGCCTCCCCTCCCTACCTGCACTAGGTTCTCATCACCATGGTCCCTGCCCACCTGTTTCCACACCACACGCCTGCGGGTTATGCCCAGCTGTTCCCCTCCATCACAGCTGCTCTTCCCAGGAGAGCGAAGCTGTTCCAGTGTCTGTCACCTGTCACCCCTCTACCCCACCCCAGCTATTCCAGGCCTAGCTCGTCCCACTGGGCCTTATTCTGTGGAGGTAATCGAGTAATCTATTGCCACTCTGAAAGTAGACAGAGTGAGACCAGTCTCCACATTAAAATGTGTTCATCTCATTGAAATAACATCTAAATAGGCACACTGAACAGGATATAGGTAAAATCTATATAATGAGATGATACAGTATTAGAATTTGAGATTCAAGAAAAAATAAAATGGAACACAATGAGTTCGCAGGCTGTAAAGACTTCCTACAAAGGAGTCGATTCTCTCCAGTGGGGTCACTGGATCCACCCTATCCACCCTAGGACTTTGCAATCAAAGTTCTATTAGGCCATTGGAGATAGTGATAATCGGATTCCAACAGGAATCTAGTACTTAGAATAAACAAGCCAATTTTGAAAAAGGATAAATTAGGAAGGCAATCCTGTTTCAAGATTTACTATAAAGCTATAGGGCCAGGTAGTGTGGTACTGGTGTGAGACCAGACAGACACACGCAAGATATAGGAGAAAGTCTAGAAATAGAACCACCTACAGAGGGTTAATTGATTTTTGACAAAAAGGCCAAGATAATTCAATAAAGGACGTAAAACATAGTCTAGCAAACAGGGTGCATAGAAGTATTAAAAGATTTATTAAGCTTTGGCCTCCTGAGGTCTGTCACACAAAAGAAGGACAATTCGTGATCATGGAGCACCATTCTTTACATCAAAAAATCCACCCCAAAATAGGCAAGTAAACAGAACAAAAGTTCTGAAAAGTTTGCCAAAAAGCCACTCCAAGTAAAAATTCCAACCATGGAACAGAACTGTGAAGTATAAGGAGGCCAGGTTTCCAAGGAAAAAGAAAAAAACACAAAACCGTCCCACGAAACATGAAAAAGAAATATTCCAGGGCAGGGGATGTAGCTCAGTGGTAGAGTACTTGTCTAGCAAGCACAAGGTCCTGGTGTCTTAGTCACTGCTCTATTGCTGTGAAGAGACACAGAGATCAAGGCAACTCTTACGAAAGAAAGCATTTAACTGGGGGGGGGGGCTTGCTCAGTTTGGGAGGGTTAGCTCATTGTCATCATGGCAGAGAATGTGGCGGCATGAAGACAGGGCACCTGAGCAGTAGGCTGTGAGCTAGAGGGAGAGAGGGTGAGGGGACAGAGAGAGATACTGGGCCTGGCTCGGGCTTTTGGAACCTCAGAGCCCATCACCCCCCACCCAGTGACACACTTCCTCCAACAAGGCCACACCTCCCAATCCTTCTCAAAGAGTTCCACTCCCTAATGAGCCCATGGGGGCCATTCTTATTCAAACCACTGCACCTGGGCTACATCCCTAGCAGCACACAAGAATCAGTGTAGTGGTGCACGCCTACAATCTGGAGAGATGGCATCAGGAGTCCAAGGGTTTCTGTGGCTAAACAGCAAGTTTGAGAGTACATGAGGAGCCGGGCGGTGGTGGCACACGCCTTTAATCCCAGCACTCGGGAGGCAGAGCCAGGCGGATCTCTGTGAGTTCGAGGCCAGCCTGGAATACCAAGTGAGTTCCAGGAAAGGCCCAAAGCTACACAGAAAAACCCTGTCTCGAAAAATCAAAAAAAAAAAAAAAAAAAAAAGAGAGAGAGTACATGAGACACCAACACACACACATACACACACACAGTTGTAGTCATTACAATAGATAGACAGGAATAGGATGGGGGGGTGACTCTTCTAACCACTATTATTAAGTAATATTTTAAGGCTACTAGAAAATGCAGCAAGAAAAATCCTCAGGATAAACACGAGTAAATTAATTACAATTACATAGTTTAAAAACTAATGGTAGGGGTCTGGAGAGGGGGTTGAGTGGCTAAGAGCATTGGCTGCTCTTCCAGAGGACCCGGGTTTGATTCCCAGCACTCCTATGGTGGCTCCCAACCTTCTGTAACTCCAGTTCTAGGAAATCCAGTGCTCTTTTTGGGTCTCCTCAAGAGCCAGGCACATACATGGTTCATATACACACATGCGGGCAAACACTCATACACATAAAATAAAATATCTTTAAAAAAACCAAAAAGGCCTGATATTCTATTAGTAAAATTATCTTATTAGTAAAATAAGATAAATACAGTAGGTACTTTTTTTCCTAGCAAGTGGGTAACAGAAAAAATGAGAAAACGTTATATTTGCAATAGGGGAAAACGTTTAAAAAAAAAATAAAAACACTTAATAATAAAGAAGAACAGCAGCAGGACTGGTCCAGAAAAGGCGCACCTCTACAGACAGCACCTTCTCTACTTGGATCTGTTTTGACTGGTGGTTTCCTTAGGAGCTGCTCAAAGACCAAGCCTACAGGGTGTTTAAGACTGGCCTTGTGGTTTCCCCTCATCCTCTGAGACCACCCGGGAATGCTTTGCTCAGATTTAAAAACCGGACTTTAATTCGGCCTGATCTGATTTATTGTGTTGGCGGAGAAATCCAATATCAGGGTAGGGAAACTTTTCACTTAGGGCTGGGGATGGGAGGAGAAGTCATGGTAAATGGCTAAAGGATTCATTCCTTCAGTCACAGAAGGTTTCCTCACTATCATGGCTACATATTTCTTTTTTTATGATTTATTTTTATTTTATATACATTGGTGTTTTGCCTTCATGTGTGTCTGTGTGAGGGTGTCAGACACCCTGGAACTGGAGCTACAGACAGTTGTGAGCTACCATGTGGATGCTGGGAATTGAACCCCGGTCCTCTGGAAGAGCAGCCAGGGCTCTTAACTGCTAAGCCATCTCTCCAGTCCCACAGCTACATATTTCTAACCATCAATGGACTGCATCTTTAAGATGGGTGATTGTTAAAGACTACTGCCTTAGTAAGTATTAAAATACACTCTCTTGTGGGAGACAAGCTCCCACTTTTTCTCCCAGGGTACTCTTGAGGAGGGAGAAGTGAGAAATATTTAGATAGAAATAGAGAGACAGATAGAAACACAGGATAGCCTCAGGAGGGCCTGGATCAAAACCCACCAGCCCTTCTAAAGGGCTTTTAAAGGAATGCCAAGGGGTGGAGCAAAAGACCTCCCCCAGCACAGCCAAGTGCAGACTATCCCAGACACCTGGTGACCATGCACGTGGTCCAGCCATCCCCTAATGCAGCCCTGCTGTGTCAAGCAAGCTCAGCTCTCACTAGGAAACCTTTGTGGGCTCTGACACTCTCTCAAACCCCTGTCGTTAGAACTGAGGCAGCAGCATCTGATTAGACAAAATCATGCGTGGGGACACAGCGCTTGGCGGCGGATTCCAAAGCGCTCTAGCTGAAGTGATAATTCACATCAATGAGAAAAATGACGCATGCCCTCAACGATGGCATAACTGCTTATTATTCAGGAAGGACATTAAATTTGCATCCCACCTTATAGTACACCCGAGTCGGTCATCCACCTGGAATTTATCTGAATGTAAAACACTATTATAAACGCTAGAAGGTGGATGATCCACAAAATGACACCCCCAACCAAGGAGCCGAGGAGCCTTTCCAGCTGAATCTGGAAACCCCAACCACCAAGGACAGGACAGCTTTCTGATACTGTGCAATTAACTTGATAAAGTAAAAGACGCCTTTGATTGTGTTGACTGTCGACTTAGTCTAGAGCAGTGGTTCTCACCCTCCCCATTGCTGCCACCCTGTAATACAGCTCCTCACGATGTGCTGCCCCCCAACCATACAATTATGTTCCTTGCTACTCCATAACTCTAATTTTGTTACTGTTTTGAATCGTAATGTAAATATCTGGTATGCAGGATAACTGATATTCGACCCCTGTGAAAGGGTCATTCGGCCCCCAAAGGGGTCAAGAGATCCACAGGTTGAGAACCCATGGTCTATCGTCACCTAGGAAACGGGCCTGTAGGGGATTATCCTGACTGTATTGACTATGGGTGGCTCCATTTCCCTGGGTGGGGATGCTGCGGTGTGTAAATGGAGAAAAGAAACGGAAGGGCACACATGCACGTACTGCTCACTTCTGACTGCAGCAGGGATGTGACCAGCTGCTTCAACTTCCAGCAGCCTTGACTTCCCTACCTCGAACTGTGAGATAAAATGAACCATTTTCCCCCTATCACGGCCACAGGAAAAGAAACCGAGACAGCGTCACAGAAATAAAGTCCCATGAGCCGGGCGGTGGTGGCCCACGCCTTTAATCCCAGCACTCGGGAGGCAGAGCCAGGAGGATCTCTGTGAGTTCGAGGCCAGCCTGGGCTACCAAGTGAGTTTCAGGAAAGGCGCAAAGCTACACAGAGAAACCCTGTCTCGAAAAACAAAACAAAACAAAACAAAAAAAAAGAAAGAAAGAAAGAAAGTCCCTAAGTAAATAGTTAGTGGCTTGGGAAAATGAGTGCGGTCCGTGTGACAGCTCTGGGCTCTTAAACACTGATGGGAACAGCACGTGCAAACAAGAGAAAGTGTGTGGATTGAGCAATGCACAATGGAGCAAATCTAAACGTCCGGCCTCTGCAGCAGTCGAGGGCATGGGAAGGAAGCAGCAGTGAGGCGACTCCTGACACTGGCAGGCATTGAGAGCACAAGTTTGGCATGAGGACAGTCTCAGACGGTGCTGAGGGAGACTGAAGTGTTAGACCTTTCTGGAGACAACACAAAAATGGAGACATCTTAACTGGAACAAGATGCTACAGACGAGGAGAGGCCACGTGTCTCATGCTATTTGGTAGCTACTTGGAGCACAAACGACCCAAGGGGAAGAATAATGTGTGATGTTATTTTACTCCAAGTCCACAGGAAATAGATGCATTGCATGTATGCACAGCGTTTTCTTAAACATACACAGATACTAAAGACCTTTGCCAAACGTGGCCAGGCATTGCCATGGAGTTTTTAATGCACAGGAAAAGGAAGGTACTTTTTGAGGGCAGTCTAGAGACTCAGTGCAATGCCTGGGCTTTAAGGTAAATAATTTCACCCAAATTAATGTCGATGAAGCCAAGGGCTGCTCATGTCCCACGTCTCCAGCCCCACTCCTCAGGCCTAGCAGCCCTGGACTCTGGAAAGCCGATAGGTGCCAGTAAAGAAGAGCCAAGAAAAAAAAAATGAAACAGTGTCATGGCATGGTCTTGGCCGCCCTTAACCTCTCTCTCTGTCTGTTTCCCTCTCTCTGTCTCTCAAGCCCCCTTTCCCAGCCACACTGATCCCACCAGCTCCTCAGATCTGTGGGCACTTCACACCTAGCCCTCTGCATGGAGCCCTTTCCCTACCAAAACCACCCCAATACCAGCTCAGCAAAAAAAGGTTCTCTTCGTGGCAGCCCTACAGCTGTAAATAACTGTTATTTGTCACTCTGCTGAGGTGAGCAGCTTCCCGCTGCCATGATATTCTACCTCACCACAGGCAAATGGCGCCAGCCCACCGTGAGCCCTCTGAAACCGTGATCCAAAGCAAATCTGTTTTCTCGGGGTTTTGCCACGGTGATGGAAACAACACAATCACCTTTTCCCTTCTGAGCTACTTAGATGTCAGCCATCTACTTCAGGGATTCTACTGTGGGATTTGTTCCTGCTCTGGACAGAAAGAGGTCTAGATGTCCTATCAGCTGTCCTTTTCAAAGCGTGGCACCAGATAACCAGGCTTCTCCTCTTCTTCTTTAATTTGGATTGAACCTAGGGCCTCACACATAACAGACAAGCCCTCAACCACTGAGCTAGGTTCTAGCCTTAGCATGCTTGGTGGGCAACTGTTTAACAGTATGCACTTTCCCAAATGACTTTAATCGTTATATTAAAGCAAAAAAATAAAATAAAAGAGTATACTGTGGACTCGAGTGAAGACATCGCTTTACTGTTTAAGTGATTGAAACATGGGGCTTCAGTGGCCACACAAGGCCAAATGGGCAAATCACACAGGCAGAAGTAGCTGAATGGTTGCTAGGGGGTGAAGAGGCAAGGAGAAAATGCATGGGGGAGGGGAATGGGGGTGACTGCTGTTGAGCCTGAGGTTTCTTCCTGGGCAATGAAAGTATCCTAATAATAGAATATGGTGGTGATGGGGCTGAGGAGATGGCTCAGGGGTTAGGAGCACTGGCTGCTCTTCCAGAGGACCCGGGCTCAATTCCCAGCACCCACATGGCAGCTCACAACTGTCTGTAACTCCCGTTCCAGAAGATCTGATACCTTCACACCAATGCACGTAAAATAAAATTAAATAAGCCGGGTGGCGGTGGTGGCGAACGCCTTTAATCCCAGCACTCGGGAGGCAGAGGCAGGCGGATCTCAGTGAGTTCGAGGCCAGCCTGGGCTACCAAGTGAGTTCCAGGAAAGGCGCAAAGCTATACAGAGAAATCCTGTCTCGGAAAAAAAAAAAAATAAATAAATAAATAAATAAATAAAAATAAAAATTAAATTAAATAAATAATCTAAAAAAAAAATGTGGTGGTGTTTGTGCCACTCGGCAAACAAATAGAAGCCCATGGAATTGCGACTTTTTGGTATTCAGATCATGTCTGAATCCAGATAATAAAAGAGCCGCTCCAGGCCAGGCCCTGGCTCCCTCGGTTTGGGCTTTTTCTTGGCTGCCCAGGGCAAACTTGAAGCAGTAATAGGAAAGTATAGAAATTCCAGGCTGGCCTGGGCAAGTCAAGAAAATGGGTTCTCGGGCTGGGATGCTCCTCCACAGTAGAGTGAAGCGTGAAGGGGGTGGGGGAGGCTCAGGTTTTTCAGGAGGGCATCAAGAAGAGGACAGGCAGGGGACAGTGAGTGTGAGTGTCAGGACTGTGGACGCTGGTCCTGCCTGATAAGTGGCTGATCAGGGACATCGTGAAGGGGGCCCGGGGCCAAGAACCGAGAGCTATTTCACGGGGTCATTCTGGAGCCCACATTTAGTCGTGGCAAGGGCACTGAGACATAGGGATGTGACAGAGCAGAGCTGACCCTGACACACACAATGGGCTGACTGGGGTGACAGGCTCGGGGCGGACAGAAAGGGCCTTCAGCTCCACGGAGCATGTGGGAAAGGGCTAGGCTCCCCAGACGGGTTCTGAGGAAGATGCCTCTGGAGGTGGAGAGTAGGGAAAAGAGGCATCTCCTTCCTGGGTGGAGAGAAACCTCCAAGACCACGGGCCAGTTGGCACAGGGAGCTTTTCCAAAAGGAGGACTTAGGATGCGTCAAGTTCACTCAAACAGAACACAGCGAGAGCAACGCGGGATGAACTGAAGTGGCTTCTGGAATGGGTCGCACATAGTGGGAAGGGCCACACCACGCAGTGCTGGCCTCGGTCACCCAGGTCACCCACCGTGCTTCTAACAGGTTCTTTACCCCAGCTCCACCCGGACCCTCTGTCCTTATGCACCTGCATCTCTACACAGCTCAAAGTCTCCGACTTATCACCTAGACAGTATCGTTAGCTCTGCTTGCCAAACACTTACAACGCCCCTCCGGCTCTGAGTACCTCATCCCATTAGCCCCTCAACAAACCCGTGAAGACAGTGTTAACAACCCCTCAGTTCACAAAGAAACAGGCTTTAGGGAGATGAAGGCGCAGGCCCCATTTCTCTTCCCCATGAGCTAGCTCCTTCCTGGGGATGGATCAGCGCCTGTTGTAGGCACTCAGCAAACACAGGCAGTCCTGAGAGAGGAAATTCATTTCAAATATTAGCTCCGAGGAAAGTCAAGTTCTCATCCAAATGCCTGGTTACTAAGCTGTTGCGGAATGACTTGTTTACACTGTGTGAAGATATGTCACTGTGATTGGTTTAATAAAGAGCTGAATGGCCAATAGCCAGGCGGGAGAGAACGGGCGGGACTTCCGGAGAGAGAGAGGAACTCGGGATGAATCCAGGCGCTCGAAGAGAGGCCAGTGAGACACTGAGGATGTCAGACATACAGGTACAGAGGAGAGGTAACCGAGCCATGTGGCAGAACGTAGATTAATAGAAACAGGTTAATTTAAATTATAAGAGCTAGGTGGGAACAAGACTATGCTAAAGGCCAAGTCTTCATAATTAATAAAGTCTCTGTGACACTATTTGGAGGTTGGCGGTCCAAGAAAGTCAGACAAGAAAGTCGAACAACACTAAGCTTAACCTGCCAGCATTCATTCCTGCTCCTGACTGTGGGCACTGTGTTCTCAGACACTGTGGCTGTACCCAAAGCCCCAGGACTGTCTCCTCTCTCCACAACAGGGAGATCATTTCATTTCTCTCACAGTGGCCAATTCTAGGTGCTACCTGCTAATGAGAGATAGCATCCTTAGAGAGACCTTGCTGATAAAATCAGCTTTTTCTTTGGGTCCTTTGTCTTTCCAAATTCTTATTGCAGGTCTTGACTGATTACCTCAGACAATTTTTTAAAGGTTTTATTACCTATTTTTGTGTGTATAGGTGTTTTATCTATGTGTATGTCATCTGTGTGCCACATGCATGAAGTGCCCATGGAGGCCAGAAGAGGCCATAGGACATAAGAGGGCATAGGACACACTAGAACTGGAGTTACAGACAGTTGTGAGCTGCCATGTGGGTGCTGGGAATTGAACCTGGGTCCTCCGGAAGAGCAGCCAGTGCTCTTCACTACTGAGCCATCTCTCCAGCACCACCTCAGACAACTTTATGCCAACTTTCTCACAAACTCTTTGATGACCATCTTGCCAACGAGGCTGTCTAGGACCCATTCTCTGGGGAGGTAGTTCAGCGGCAGAACTCTGGCCAAGCATGCACAAGGCACAGTTTCCTCTCTAGCACTGAAAAGAGATCTCTAATCAGACAGATTTGTGAAGTTGATCAAGCCAAGAAACTAAGATGTACTTATAACTTCTCTATATTTAAGAATCATTGCCAGGCCCAGGAGTATATGCCTGTAATTCCAGCACTTAGGAGGCAGAGGCAGGTGAATCTCTGGGTTCAAGACCAGCCTGGACTACATAGCGATACCCTATCTTAAAAGAAAAACAAGGGGTTGGGGATATAGCTCAGCGGTAGAGCGCTTGCCTAGCAAGCACAAGGCCCTGGGTTCAATCCTCAGCTCCAAAAAAAAAAAAAAAAAAAAAGAAAAGAAAAGAAAAGAAAACCCTTATCAGTTGCTATGGATGAAATTGTACCTCCTGACAGGCTACTGTGGACTCAAGAGACATAGCTTAAGGTGTTACTTTTTGCTCAAAGATAAAGAGTTTGGGGCCAGCGGGGTGACTCATGACAGAGGACAAAGGTCCCTGGAACTAAGGCTGACAACCCGAGTTCCATCCCAGGGACCCACAAAGTGGAAGGAGAGAACCAACCCCATAGACTGTCATCTGACATGTGCATGTGTACTACAATGTACACACACACACACACACACACACACACACACACACACACACAAAGTAAAATGTAATAATCTTTTTAAAAATGCTCACCACTTATCTTACTGTTTGACACAATTTACTATAACAACAGAGGCATGCCCTTGACCCAACAACTCCACTTTTCAATACACACTCCAGAGAGACACATGTTCAATGAAGACACACACCTGAGCGTTCATGGTAGCAGTGTTCACGATATCTCCAAACTAAAAGCTACCCAGATGGTCATCAACAATGTGTGAATAAACTACAGGGTGTTCCCACAATTTACACCACACAGCAAGGACCTGGGTAAATTAAACAGTGGCTGTAGGCGGTATAGCACAAAACTCTGGGCCACTCAGGAAGGGTGTCCACTGTACGATTCCCCTTGTTCAATAATGAGTGAAGCTAACCTGCACTGTGAGCTGGGAGACAGATTACTCAGTGTTGAAAAGTCTAGTTTTTCAAGTCTGGCGATCCAAGTGCTGTTCCAGAACCCACGTAAACAGCCTGATGTCGTGGTGGTCACCAATAATCCCAGCATTACTAAGGCCAGATGAGAGGTGGAAAGCAGAGCAGCAGAATCTAGACCCTGTGTTTACAGGTGGACGGCAAGAAAGCACTCCCCAAAGCTGTCCACACCTACCATGGCACATGTGCCTATATGTACGTATGTACATACACACATACACATATACAAACTTTAAAAAGTTAAAAAAAAAAGTCAGAAGAGTATCTGGTTACCCTGGAAGAAATGTTAATAACTGGAAGCAGGCATGGGGTTTTTGACTATTTGGTCATCTGATCCTTTGAAGATGATTATTATATGTTGTTATGTTTAGCTTGCAAAAATCATCAAGCTATACAGTTAGGTGTTTTTCTGAGTATCTGTTGGGTTTCACTAAAAAGGGGTGTGTGTGTGTGTGTGTGTGTGTGTGTGTGTGTGTGTGTGTGTGTGCATGCATGCCTAGAAGTACATCTCAGTGGTTGAGCAAGCATACATACATACTTTTTCTTTTTTGATGTTTATTTATTGGGGGCACATGCATGGTAAGGCATGTGGGTTCCAGAGATTGAATTCAGGTTGTCAGGCTTGGCAGTAAGTGTCTTTACCTGCTGGGCCATCTCAATGGACCATAAACCATTTGAAAACTATTTGGGGATGGGGTACTAGGGCTTGAATCAGAGCCTTTTATATGCTAGACAAGCACTCTATCATTGAGCTATAACCCCAGCTCCCACAAATGTAATTCAAATACATCCCCAGCCACTCTGCCTATCTCTCCCAAAGTTGCCATTTTATGTATATGCTTTGCCACTTGGGAACCTGGCAAACTTAAGCCAGTCCAAGTAACATCTCTCAGATGGGGACAGATTCTGCACATGCTAGAAAGAAGTTGTTTGGTTTTAAAATCCGAGGTGGCATCTGGGTTCTATGACGGACTAGGCACACCAGTCCACGCGGACGGAGGTCTAAATTAGTCACGAGGAGGAAGGAGGGCAGCTTCTGAATCAATAGAGGGCCTTGCTCTGCAGAAGGACAAAGGGAACCACAGGACCAGACAAAAGGAGAGAGAATAAAGATCCCAGGCCTGAGAAATTCCTGCAAGCCAATGGCGGATTTGAAATCAACAAAGGGGCAGCCTGGAAACGGACCCCGGTGTGACACAAAGGTGGTGTGACTGAGTGCTGGGCACTGGGAATGTGTGGGAGACACACACACACACACACACACACACACACACTGTCACACACAGTTGATGCAGGGACGGACCCAAAACACTGTGCCAAACCAATGAAAATGGACAGATGTCAGGGGGCGGGAAGCGACAATGCTCAATTCAGATTGTAGAAATGCTCTTTTTTTTTTTAACCTCCCTAAGAGAAACTGGCCATTCACAAAAACCTTAACTTCATTGAGCTCAAATGATTGCAAATTTAAATGAGGAGCCAGAGGTCTCAGGGGCTGGACAAATTCCACGAAATATCCTCTAACTCGGTCAGCCAGTTGCTCTTCTGGTACCGCCCATTAAGTGCTTAAGTCTGAGCAGTATTTTGTGTTGAAAACAGATGAGAAAAGAGAAACAAATTCCAATTTAAACATGGTGACGTATGGGGCTGGAGAGATGGCTCAGAGGTTAAGAGCACTGACTGCTCTTCCAGAGGTCCTGAGTTCGGTTCCCAGCAACCACATGGTGGCTCACAACCATCTGTGATGAGATCTGGTGCCCTCTTCTGGCCTGCAGTCATACATGCTGTATACATAATAAATAAATAAATCTTTAAAAAAAAAAAAAACAAAAAAAAAACATGGTGACGTATACTTCTGAGTAATTTCAGGGTCTACCATTCAATTCACTACATTTATTTTCGGTCTTCTTTAAAAATCAACTTTATTTTTACTTGAATGTGTGCCCATTAGGATGTTCTCAGAGGCCAAGCGAGAACATTCGATCTCCTGGAGCTGGAGGGACATGTAATTGTAAGTGGCCTCATGTGGGTGCTGAGAACCGATCTCTACTTCTCTGCAAGAGCGATAAGCACTTTTAACCACTAACAATCTCTCCAGCCTCTATTTTTTGGTTTGTTTATTTATTTAGTTTTGAGTCAAGGTCTCATGTAGCTGAGGCTAGCCCTGAATTTGATACACTGCCTTAACTCCTGATTCTCTTATCTCTCTACCTACTAAGCAGTGAGATGACAGGTGAGTGTCACAGTACCCGTGAAAATTTCTTAGTCTGCTATAAACCTTATACCCAACTAGTATATTTTTTAAGCTTGGGGTTGTGTAAGAGCATGGAATGTGCAGATGGTCGGATTTTGTGTCACCTTGGTTAGGCTACCACATCCAAGTACTGAGTTCACCACCTAAGTTGCCCAGAATGGATGCCGAGGGTGTGCTTAGCATCTGCCATCAGTCGGCTGAAAGCAAAGGAGACTTTCCTCAATCGTGTGAACAGTGTTCATCTCATTAGGTGAATAAAGAAAACACAGGCTGCCATCCCCCAAGGAAAACCAAGAAGCGATTTAGCTTACAACTGGACCATTGGCTCCCGTCCATACTTCTAACCCATCAGCCTGCCCTATGAAGGACCAGACGTGCTAGCTCCCAAGCCAATCCGAAAACACAAGCTGTAAGCGGACTCCCGGGGTTTGAGCACAGACTACCACTTCTTTCTCTGGGTGAGCGATCCTTCGTATTTCTGTGGCCTCATTTGTAAACTGGTAATAACCATGGGATCTACTCCTGGGTAGAGAAAACGCTTTTAAAATGTTTGGGAAGTCAACAATTCTGAGATCTTTATTTCTTTACATGGGGTGCGCGTGTGTGTGTGTGTGTGTGTGTGTGTGTGTGTGTGTGTGTGTATGTCCATATCTGTGTGGACGTGAGCACACACACTTTGGGTGAATATGCATGGGCGGGGATACAGAGGAGGCCAGAGGTCAACGCTGAGTGTGTTCCTCCATGGCTTTCTATCTTATTTCTATCTGAGACAGAGTCCCACTGAACCTGGTTGGCCAATGAGTCAGCCTGTCTCTCTCCCCAGATTACAAACTACATCTGGCTTCTAACCTGGATCCCGAATAAGGCCTTCCTGCCTGCCCAGCAAGCACTTTTCCAACTGAGCCTTCTCGGCCCCAGGACCTATAGTTCTTAGCTGGAAAACTAGAGCTATTTGATTCCCAACATTTTACCATTAACTAAGCATGATCACTCTTCCCACCTCCCAGGACAGAACAGCTCGGGGACAGCATCCCTCAGGTACCAGGTCGCTCCTTTGGGTGGTATGGGAGGGGAGGACAGCAGGGTAACCCTATATGTAGGGGCAATTCACCAAACTTGGGGTCAGTGCACTTCTGGAACTTTCTTAAACTCTCCAAGTTCTCAGCTGCTCTAAACAGCTGTGTGTTAAGGTCATGCTATTCCTACTATTTGCGAGGGTGGGGTTTCAGAAGGGAGTCCTAACCACGCTCGGTGTTCCCACTCGTGAGATCACAAGGCAGAAAAGCCTCTCCTGGGGAATAAAGACCAAACGAGAACTCAAAATGTTGCTTGTGGGCACGGGTTATGGGGGAGAGTGAGACGGTGGTGGTAGTGACATCATTTTTATGCGCTACTTGTTAGGTGCCAGACACTGCTCTCAGGTCCACACATCTATTAAATCATCTCATCCTCTGGTACACACTGTACCCACCAACTACATTTACTGTATCTGAAAGACAATTCACCTAAGATAGGAAATAGCAGCGGCGGCGGCGGCGGCGGCGGCGGCGAAGGGTCTGCTCTCCCACCAGGACACTATCTCTGAGCCTTGATTATGAGTACAGGCCTATACGGAAGGAATAAGGAAGCAAGTGATTGACAGCAGTCCTTCATAGGCACGAGTGATGCTGAGCGTTAGTCAATTTATTTTTAAAATAAAACAGGCTTCAGAGACTGAAATGGAACAAGTCACAAACATACCTTCCTGAATCTATTTTGCTAAATTGACAGCTGCTTTCAGGCATACAGATCGAAGTCCCTAAAATTCATACCTTAGCATTTCAACCTTTTGGCTCCCTGTAGAAGTTCTGAAGCAATCTTAAATGAGTTCTTCTTTACCCACAAGCAGTGCAATAAATCAAATATCTGATTTCTTAAAAAAAAATTAATGAAACACACGTATGGTTCTTTGCTATCATGTGGTACCAGTTTCTTTCTACAGTACTTCACATTGACAAGGCATTCTGTATAATGGCTCTAGGGTCTCCCATGAACTCGTTCTGAAACCGTGGTTTAGAGAGGAAAGGGGAAAAGGCGCCAGATCCCATCAGAACCTTGGAAATTATTTTTGTATGAGAAAGACACACTGGGTCTCGGATACTCTAGTCTTACAATGCCAACTTGCCACCCCGACTACTTTGCTAAGTTCTACTTAAAAAGAAAAATATCGGTGAACATAGATTGCCTTTGCCTTGGAGATTTGCCCATGGCGCCGAGCATCTGAATCCTGCTCCTCGGAGCCAAGTGTCGGCAGAAGGAGGGTGGAGATGGAGAGAGGTGAAGATATCACGGATGAAGGCCACTCTGGGTTCACAGTTGATTTTGGTCAACTGTGTAAATCCACCTTGCTGTGTGAACTGTTGCCGGAGACAGGAGCATGCAGCATGTGGGGATCAAGCAACTATACAGGCTAATTCCAGAGTCGCCCAGAGGCCATGCTGGAAACTCCTGGGGTCCCGGGGCCAACTACAATTGTGAACTTAACTGAAGTCCCTGGTTTCATGGAAGTGAGAGTTAAGAATGGCAGCGTAGAAGTCCTTTTCTGGGGCCACCTGTCTCTGTTCTTCCTGGGTTCTATGTTCTAAGGGTTTCATAGGAGCAGCCCCAGCAGAAGCAGGGGGAGGTATGGGGAGGTTGCTTTCTCTCTCGCTTTCTTGCAGAAGCCAGCTGGGCACACCCCTTATTCACAGACTCCTTCCAGAGGGCTGTGCTGGATGTTCACAGAGCACTCTCATAGGATCAAACCTTGAAAAATCCATAGGATTGGCCAACACGGTGACTCATGCTTATGATTTTGGCACTAGGGAGTCTGAGGAAGAATCGCTGCAAGTTTGAAGCCAGTTTGGGTTAAATTGCCTCCAAAAACCCAAACCAAAACAAACCTCCAAATTCATAGGTTTGTTACAAAAAAAAAAAAAAAGCAAACCAACAAAACGGTCCCTCTCAAAATGTTTTCCTTTTGGGAAAAGGGGGGGGGGGAAAGCATCTCTTTTACAAGAAAAGCTATTGTCAGATTTCTGGTTTTGCAATGTTAAAATTCTAGTTTTCATATACCAGGATGAATGTATTCAGATATAAATACATATCGATATATACAGTGTGTTTGTGTGTGTGTGTGTGTGTGTGTGTGTGTGTTAAGATTTAATAAAACTGTAGTTAAAAACATCCAGTGAGCAGCATTCCAGCTAGCCTTTGGAGACTAGTTTTGTAAATTCCAAGATGCACCATCTCAAATCATCACCTTTTAAAACCAATGAGCTCTGACTTACTGATTTCCCATAGTCAGGTCCTCGGAGAAGTGGTCCAGAGGTGGGTGACCATCCACCTCCACCGTCAGGGCCAGCATAGGAGGGCCAAATGGCTCATTAGTTAATTTGATAGCAAACCTACATAACGTCGGTTCTATGACGTTTTGAAATTTAGTCTTTCCATCTCGCAGGAAAAACCTGTCTGATTTGCTTTTTGTCTTCTGCAAATCGGTGATGATTGAACTTTATGCCCAAGATTCACCTTTAACTTCTCAGTCACAGAATTAAAATGACAAATAACAGAATTCAGGCTTTCGGCTGTTCGTTCGCGTGTCAGGGGGGTGCCCCTGACACACGGGGTGCTTAGCCCGCCCGCCATAGAGAGGGCGTTTAGACCGAAGACCTCGGCGGGCTTACTCTCGGTTCATCATCAGCTTTCCTATGGGCAAGCAGCCACCCCCTACATCACGCCTATCTTCTCACTCTTAGGTCGGCAGACAAAATGGGTGAAATCTGCAGAGGATGCCCTCGCTTGGGTGTGGTCACCGGCAAGAGAAAGCTCCGAGTCCCCGGTGGCAAGTTCTAAAACCCAAGAGCCGCACCCTTGACGCGTAATCCCCACCACTAAGGCTTCTCCCCAATTTACCCCAAACCTCACCAGCCCCGAGGGCTCCTTTAGGAAGCGTAGCAGGCCCCAGACTTGGGCTCAAGGCGGTTTGGGCAGACAAAGCCTGTTTTGCACCACGGCGACCTTCGGCCTCTGGGACTAGCATCGCTGCCATGCTGCTGCTCCGCGCCACTATCTAAACTCGTCAATCGCGTACGGCGGGGCGGCGGGGGACAGAGACGCGGCAGGTCGAGCCACACTAGAAGCCGGGGGGCCGGCGGCTGTCCCCAGGCTCCGAGCCCAGGGCGGGGGGGGGGGGACGACGACGACGACATGCGACTCCCACTCAGAATTCCCAGGGGTGCCAGGTGCCCTACGGCAAACCCAAGAGATAACAAGCACGTGCTCTGAGGTTTCTCGCCGAGCCTTTTCTGCACCAAAACACCACGCACTTGAATTCTGGGGCAGGGGGGGTCTTGCTTCGACGACGGGCGGACACCATGCAGGCTATTGTTCTCAGGGTCTCCGGGGCGGGAGACGCCCCCCCCCTCCATCCCCCGCCGCATCCGCCTCCCGGGCAGCATCTGCCGCTGGGCAAAGCCTTTCAGCTAAGCGTGAACAGGGTGTGCCGGGGGGCGCTGCGGATTATCATAAAATTCTAAACGAGTCCCCACGGGTTGTTCCAAGCTTTAGAAACAAAGCTCCTAGCCGAGCCAGCCCAGCCCCGTCGGGGACCCGCTACCGGAGCTCCCTTGCCCAGTCCAAGGACCACGCCCAGCCAGCCTCCCAGGCCGTGCGGCGACAGGCCTGGAGCGGAGACTCGCCCCTCCTCGGCTGCCTGCCCCTCCCCCGATGGAGGACCCCTCCCCTGCACAGCCTCAGTCAGTCCCCTCCCCATGCCTGTCTACTCCCCACAAACCCGGGAGGTCTCCACCCTCCCTCGTCTCTCCTCCCCTCTTCATTCTTCAGCCCAGCCTCGCCTCGCGCCACCTGCGCCCGAGCTTCAGACCCGCCCCCCATCCACTCCTCAGTCCTTCCCAAGCCACGGCCTCCTCCCTCAGATTCGATCACCTGTCCCCACCCAGCTCCCTGGTTATGTTTTTTGTTTTCTTTCTTTCTTTTTTTTTTTTTCTTTTTTTTTTTTTTTTTTTTTGCTCAAACCCAGGCCTCCGCCCCCCGTTAGTCCCCTTCGCGGTTAAGTCTCCAGCCAGCTCCCCCCAGGCCCCGGGGCGTCGACGTCCCTCGCCCACCAAGATCGATGCTGCGTGGCAGACTTGGCGACAGGGCTCCAGCGGAGGGTCCTAGGGCCGCGCCGCTAGGGGCTGGGCAGATGCAAGAGGCCTTTGTGGTTCCCGCAGGTGCCTCGAAGGCCTCCGCTCTGCCGCGGGACAGAAGACACAGACGGTCCAGGTTTGGTCCAGGTTGGGCAGATCTCAACCCGGAGGCGAAAGGAACCAAGGACGTGCATCTAGGCGGTGGGTGGGAACCAGGGACAGTGGCGATCCAGGGATATACCGGAGGGCAGGTCGGCCACTCAAGAAATGCTCCTCGGTAGTCCCACCCTTTTAGCCATTTACTCTACGACGACCAGCTACGGCAGCGCGACTACTGGGGGCTAGGCGTGAACCCCTTCAACTCGGCCGCCTCCTCACTCTAGTTATTTGAAAATCTCCCCAGCGCACATTAAACGCCTTAAGGCGCCGCAGGGCACCAAGCCGAGCTCGGTGGGCGTACAAAGAACCCGACTGGCGCCCCACCTTAGTCGGGATGGCTGCCCCAATCCTCAACATCTCTCTCCGCGGCCCGGGGAGCCTAGGCGCATCCCAATTCCCTCCCTTTTGTGCGCTTCTTGGCGACACAGAGAGAGCGGGACGGATGCTCCGGCCCCGGGAAGGTTAAGCCCACCACCCTCCCCTCGCCATCACCCACTCCTCCAGGATGCTGCGACTGTGCGTGTCCGTCGGTCGGTCTCTGGGTCTCGCCGCGGCGCGGTAGCTGCGGATGCACGGGGCGGGAGCGGCTGCTAGCGCGCTCGCTCGGTGGCCGCCTTGCGCGCCTGGAGCTGGAGTCCCGAGTGGCGAGCGGGGGTGGGGACGAGGGTGGGGGCTGGGAGCCGCCTGGGCCAATCACGGATCCGAGGGCTCCGCCCCAGCGCTAGCCACCTCGCGCCAGCAGGTTAGGGGGAGGCGGGACCAGCGGCGCCCCGCATCCTTCTCGCGGCCGCCGCCTTTGGGACTACAAATCCCGACAGTCCCTGTTGCAGGGCCGGGGGTCCGAGAGGGGACAGAGGGCACGGCCCCAGAACCTCCACAGCCCCCTGCCCTCTAAGCGCCATTCTCCGCGTTTCTTTCGGGTCCCATGGTAACTAGCGACACTTCACAAAGCCCCGGCGCCGAGGCGCGCAGCTGTACGGGTCCCCTGGGAGGGTATGGGGCGGCTCCCGAGGACACATCGCCTCCCCTCCCCCTGCAAGACCCCACCCGAGGGGCTGAAACAATGCAGCGGCGGCGGCTCTCCGAGGCTGCGGGTCCCCACTTGCGCCACCGGGTCAGCGCCCTACCGAGTCTGACGCTGGCGGGATTGCAGGCTGGAGAAGGCGAGGGTGGTGGGCCCAGGAAAACTGTGCTCATAGACCACGGGAACCGCCACTCCGGGTCGCCTCGGTTCGCATCTGCGCGCTCTGAGGTCTCTGGGTGACTGCAGTTTTGTCCAGGGCAGCGACCAGGATCAAGATGCCTACCCTATTTTTGGCATCTCCTTTAAAAGATAGTGAAATTGCTGGAGTGTGCGTGCGTACTTGTGTGTGTGTGTGTGTGTTCGCTCGCGCGCGCGCGTGTGTATTAAACTCAGTTCACAATCGGCGTCACCTATTCTTGTTTTATTTCCTGGCTGTTGTTTTAACGGTCTTGTTCTGCAGCTCCCGCTAGCCTGGAACCTGCAGTGATCCTCCTGCCTCTGTCTCTCGAGTGCGGGGATTACAGATGTACACCACCGCACCTGGCTCAGTTTCACATTTGTACACACTTGATTTAACCAAAACAATCTGTAAAAGGAGCCAGAGGAACCCCTCTCCCTGAACTAATCTAACGCCCCAGGCTTTCCCTGAGCTCGGTCTGTAGCTGTGTTGACAGCTTAAACATGGCTTCAGAATTTGCCTCTTTTCAACTGATGTCACCCCAAAGGTGTTGCAAAACCGTGTTGAAATGCAACACCAGTCCTGCCCCTCACCCCTACCCTGGATTCCTGGGGATCTCCATCCGCTGTTGAAGAAGAGGGCTTCTCCCAGGGCTTCCCTTGGTTCCGCGGGTGGGGATGTGGGTGTGAATCCCACCGCTGCTTTCCTGAGGTGTTTTTCTCTACCAGGGATGTTTTCAAAGAAAACCGTGCTTTTATAACTTCGGTTGGAGGGAGCGGGATCCACTGAATTTTAACAAAATGTACACCAGCTGTGAAACCCCAGTCCTCCAAAGTGGGGGGTCCCACTGGGCGATACATTCTGGATGAGTTTAGGGCCCCACAGCTTGCATCTAGGGCAGTGGTTCTCAACCTTCCTAACGCTGCGACCCTTTAATACAGTTCTTCGTATTGCGGTGACCCCCAACCATAAAATTGTTTTGTTGCTACTTCATGTGTATAATTTTGCTACTGTTATGAATCATAATGCAAATATCTGTGTTTTCCAATGGCCTTCATTTGATTCCCAGATTGAGAACCACTGATCTAGGGGATGCCAGCTTGCTCTATTTCGTCTCCAATTCTGAGAGGAAAAATGTTTTTTTTTCTACCTTCTCTCTGTCCTGTGTTTTCTTGTTAGTGAACTTGCGCAAGGAACCTCCAGTCAAGCTTAGGGCCATCCTCAAAACACCCCTAGCCCTAGAGAGCCTGGGATGTGTCTGTGAAAATTGCTCCAGCTTGTGGCCCTGCCTATGGTCTCCCCAGCTGTCCAGGGAAATTTTTGCAAAAGGCTTTGCGCCTCTGGAAGATGTAGTTAATCACCCAGCTAGCTCAGAGCAGCAAGAGCCTCTGATCACCTTTTGCCTAAGGTGGAGGGAGCCCCCTGGTGGCAGCAAGCGTTTTCTGCAGCATTTGGTTGGGCTTGTATTTAAATGTTTGCTTTCTCCAGCCTGCCTACTTCTGACTGCTAGTCGGCCAACAACGTCGATAAAAACCTTACCCACCTGAGGTCTCAGATATCCCCAGTGCTTGATTTTCAGCTATTTTTTTGTTTAATTTATTCTCTGTTTGATTTAATTCAGAGCATAGAGCCACCTATCTCTTGAATTTGAATCCTTGTTCCTGTCTTTGGAAAAGGAGTCCATCTTAGCTTCTTCATATGGCACCCAGAGTCATCATGCATTTCATGAGGGAATTCGTATAAAGGGCATAGCCCGCTGTCTGGCATACATAGAGCATACTCACAAATGTAACTGTTATTTATTCAAAATCGTAGAACAATGTGAGGGATATAAAGACACATGACATTTCCACAAGAATAGCCACAAAGGTCAGCTTGGTGTGATTTACTCTAGAGTTCCTTATATAAAGTCAGATGAAAGATAAGAAGAGGAAATCAGCCGGGCGGTCCCAGCACTCAGGAGGCAGAGGCAGGCAGATCTCTGTGAGTTCGAGGCCAGCCTGGTCTACAAAGAGGTTTCCAGGATAGGCTCCAAAGCTACACAGAGAAACCCTGTCTTGGGGGGAGAAAAGATGAAATCAGATGAGGGAGAAACAGGTTCTGAACCCATCACCATGGAATGGAGGAGCCATGTTTCATGTGGCTGTTGACTTGATGGGTAGATCGGAGCAGGGTTCTGAGAATTTAGGATAAAGGAGTATAAGATGTGGGTGAGGGAATCGTGAGGGAACCTAGGGGTGTTTGGGAGACAGTTGAGGACCTTCCCAAAGCTTAGAAGCCAAGGTCAACCGTGAACGGAGGTGGTGGGAAGAGAAGAGAATAGGCAGAGATTGGGGCCAGACCCCACAAACCCCAAGGCTACTTGTTACAAGTCCACATGCCCTAGGTTTGAAATAACCTTACAACAAATGAGAACAAGGGACAGGTCGGGGGCTGTTATAAAAGGAGGAGGAAGGACTTAAACTCTTGGCTACAAACAGGGTCAGTTAGTCTACAACACATCATTCCATCCTTACAGCTCCACTCAGCAAGGTAACAGGAATCATTTCTTACCGGTTCAACTTACTCTGAGATGCCCAGAAAGTCGCACTGTTCTGGGGAGCAAGAGAAGAATTCCAAAGGACATCTGCTTGATGGAAAGCCAACCTCTTCAGCTGCTGCTTGCTCCTGCTGTCACCCCAGGAAGCTGACTCTCCAGAGTAAATAGTAAATGGTTCCTGGATGGCTTATTGACATTCCACTGGCCTCAGACAGTCCATCCCCTTCTGTTTCAACTGTTTCTCCTTTGGTTCCTTCTGGGAAAGGGGTTCTCCAGGACAAGTGAGAAGTGGTATTAAGATCCTTCTTCAACTGAGCAGGGTGTGGTGGTACACATCGTTAATCCCAGCACTTGGGAGGCAGAGGAAGGTGGATCCCTGCGCATTTGAGGCCAACCTAGTTCATAGTGAGCTCCGGGACAGCCAGGACTACACAGAAAGACCCTGTCTCAATCCCTACCTCCTGCAAAAAGGTTCTCCATCAGCCTGCTCTCTTCACCTTCTACTCCCTTACATCCCTCAGCAACAGCCCTATGTGGAGAACACTTTGAAATCTATTTAGCCATTAAAATAACTGTGAGCTGAGAGTCAAACCTCTGTATCTAGGTCATTGTCACAGGGCAGGAGCCAGAACAGGGACAAGAAAACAGAGAGACGGATACTGAGAGAGGAAGAAAGGGCACAGAAAGCATGAAGAAGATCTAAAGATTTGTAGAGACGGGGTGGGGTGAGACGGGTGAGTGTCAAGGGCTGAGTTCTTATATGTGTGAGGTCCTGCATTCAGTCACCACCCAGCAAACAGACAATCAGATACACAAATGGGGGCCGTGAGAAATGAAACGTAAGCCATCCAGCCTGACACAGGGGACAGAGGAGAGAGGACCCAGAGGGGCTGGAGGTGAAAACATCAGTTAGTTCTAGTGTGTCCATCACTGTCTGAAATGCAGAGAACACTCCAGAAATTAAAGACCATGCCTTCTAGCCTACAATGTGATTTTATTTACTATATTTATTTTTTCAATGGGAAATTGGAAATAAAAGTTCGTCTTCTTTTTCCGATCAGAATGGTCGCAACCCGCATCCTGGAAGAACCCGCGGGATGACTGGAGCTGCTCTAGCCCCGTCTTTGAAACCCACAACTGGAAACTTGGACTTCTTTCGCGCACACAAAGATTCCTCAAGACGGAGGGCACCTAGAAGTTGCTGAGTCTCACAATGCCGGCATTATACAGACAAGGATAATGAAGCTTTGTTTTCTGATCTCTTCTCCCTCCACAAAATTCTCTTGTGTACCAAGCAAGAATAATAAATAATGAGGGCGAGGAAGCAACTCTTCCGACTGCCTCGGAGAGCAGGGAGCGTAAGAGCTAGATCTTCAGTCATCTTTGTGTCCTGCACCTGTCACACCCCACGGCACACTGCCTCAGTAACCCCCTCCTCCCCCGAGGGGCTGAGGACATTGGAAAGAAGCCCAGCCTTTGCTCCCGAGTAGTTTATACAATTTTATTTTATTTTTTGAAAGCAGTAAAGAACCTATTACGGCCGGGCGGTGGTGGCACACACCTTTAATCCCAGCACTTGCGGGCAGAGGCAGGTGGATCTCTGTGAGTTTGAGGCCAGCCTGGTCTACAGAGCGAGATCTAGGACAGGCACCAAAACTACACAGAGAAACCTTGTCTCAGGGGAAAAAAAAAAAAAAGAACCTATTACTATGTGATTAGTTTAACGTTCTGCAATGGTTAATCTTCACTGTCAATATGAATGGGTTCAGAGTTGTGTTGGAAACACATCTAGAGTGTTTTCTGAAAGGTTTTAACTCAGGAGGGAAGACCTGTCTTGAGTGTGGGTGGTGCCATGCCGTGGGCTGGAAAAGGGAGGGGGTTTGCAGGGGTGCATCTCTCTTCCCTGACCGGTGTGGATGCAGTCTGACCGCAGCCACGGCTGTTCTTCATGTCCCTGCATCCCTCTCGATGAGCTAACTGCATCATCGCCTCATGCTGAGAGCCCAAGTCAACCCTTCCTTCCATCGCGTGTGTCAAGCATTTTGTTACAGCGACGAGGACAGTAACGATACTCTCAGGAAGCCAGCCCGGCAATGTGACTAGCTATCTCCTTCCGAAACGTACTGAATTTTCAAGCCAGGAGGCAAAAGAAACCCCTTCTTTCCTTAACTTACTCGGCCAGCTGTTTTGTAACATCACAAGTAACTAATACACTCACGCACGTACGTACTCACCCATAGTCACTTAAACAGTCGACGTGACTTTGCAGTTCTTTATCTTTACAATGTATAGTTACATCTCTGGTAGTTTTGGTTTTGTTTGTTGTTTGTTTTAGACCGAGTCTCGCTCTATAGCTCTGGCTGTCCTGGAACTCACTATATAGACAAAGCTGGCCTCAATTCACATAGATTCACCTGCCTCTGCCTGCCGAATGCTGGGATTAAAGGTGCCACCACACCTGGCTTTTCTGGGCCATTTTTGAATCATTGTACGCTAAAGGTATAATGTCTGTGTCTCTATTATTTTTCTTGCATGAGTATGCCCATTTGCTCCAGCGCCATTTGTTGAGAAGGCCATTCATTTTCTATTGAGTTACCTTTGCTTCTTGCTAGAGATTAGTTTCTTAAATTTGTGTGGCTTCATTTTCCTGGTGTCCCGGGGGAAGAATACCTCTCCCCTGACTCAGAAGCTGCCCTCCAGGCAGGGGCTGAGGGTGGTGCCAAGTGTGAATCTACTGTCAAGGATGTCACTGACTTCGCTTCATCCAGAAATACTAAAAATCATATTAATTGACCCCATTCCATTCTTTTTTTTCTTAATGGAAAACATTCTTCTCTCACACAATATATCCTAACCACAGTTTCTCCTCCCTCCATTCTTCCCAGTCCCCCTCCCCCAGATCCACCCCCCACCCCCCCACATTTCCTCTTCAGCAAAGAGCCAGCCTCCAAGAGACGACAGCCAAACAGGACAAAACAAGATACAATAAGACAAGGCAAAAGCCCCTATATGGAGGCTGAGCAAGGCAACCCAGTAGGAGTAATAGAGTTCTAACAGCAGGCGGAAGAGCCAGAGACAAACCGGCGCCCCCTGTCGGGAGTCCCACAAAAACACCAAGCTCACGGCCATAAGGTATGCAGAGGACCTGGCGCAGACCCACGCAGGCTCTATGCTTGCTGCTTCAGTCTCTGTGAGCCCCTGTGAGGCCTGCTCAGTTGATGCAGTGGGCCAACGTGTTCTCCTGGTGGCCTCCGTCCCCTGACTCCAATCTTTCCTCTGCCTTTCTTCTGCAGGGTTCCCTGAGCGCTGAGGGGAGGGACCCGATGGAGACCTCCAGTTTAGACTCTCTCCACGTAACGTCCAGCTGTGGGTCTCTGCACCCGCTCCCATCCGCTGCCAGAGGAAGCCTCTCGGTTGACCGCTGGAGAAGACCAGGTTGCCACTCTTCATAGGCAAACATAAGACTCCCTTCTCAACACCCCTTCTCTCTTTTGATAGAGAGGGTTCTTGTGTACAAGTGACATACGCAGCCAACACCGAGGACATCTTTATGCGTGCCAAGCTCTGTCCCACATAGTTCCTTATCGACTTAATGTGGTCAAAGAGTCCACAAGGCTGGAAGAAAACTGTTTTTATCATGGTAGGAGAAATACTCTTAGCAGCTGGCTAGTGTTGGGGCGGGGGGAGGCTCGCGGACACTAGGACCCTCCGCCGCTAAGCTGTTTGTTTTGAGACATGATCTCACTATGTAGCCCAGGCTGGTCTTGAATTCACAATCCTCCTGCCTCAGCCCCCTGAGTGTTGGGATTATAGGTGTGTCCAGGTCCAGCTCCCAGCAAGTATTCATGGTAGTTTGTGATGTGCTCAGTGTGCTAAAGGGCACGGTAGCCCTGATCTCTGTCCCGAGGGCCAATTCTCTGTGAGAAAGGAATTGCTATGGGTCCAGGATTCTGTGGGGGACCTCGGGTGTGTGTCCCTTGTCCCCTGAGCTCACACGACAGGATATTGGGGATAAAATAAATCCCAGAGTGGATAACACTTGAAGAGGTCCAGGTGAGGTTAGAGGTTGGACTCCAGACCAGAATGGCCTATCCACGGGGCATGGTCGTCAAGAATGGGACACTGGCCTTCAAAGGCTATTTGACCTGCATGTGGTCAGAGGCGGGAAGAAGGAAGAAAAGCAACGTTTATCCATGTTGCTGTAGACCCCGAGTCTTCCTGAGAACATTCTCTTTCCATGCCACAAACCTCATTTCATCATTTTTGGAGGCTTTTTTTCTCATAAGGTCCTAGGTTTAAGAATAACCTCCAAAGAACATTCCAGAAACGTAAATGGCCTGGGAGCATGTGGCCTGATAGTACACTAAAATTTGCTCACGGTAAATAAAACCCAGCTTGGCAGCTTTGAAATGTGCTCTTTTCAAAATTGCGTTTTATTGATTTCTTTTTATTGTAGAAGCAGGTTTATTTGCTATGGGGAAATTATAGAGGATAAATTAAAAAAAAAAAAAGGAAAAAATCCACACCTACATTTCCCTTCTTCAGAGAGAATCACAGCAAAGATTTTGACATCACACCTCTCCCATGCACTTTTGTTTTTTTACAGACAGGGTCCCATGTAGCCCAGGCTGGCCTCAGATACCCTAGAAAGGCTGATGAACCCTCCTGTGTCCATCTTCCAAGGGCTGAAATTACAGGTGTAAGCCACCTTGTCTAACTAATTTCTCCACTCTCTTAGCATAATTTTTTTCTCATTAAAAATGAGATTATATTTTAAATGACATTTGTTTAGCCTCAAAAAAAATAAAACCTTTCTGTCTTAACTCATTGTATTTTTTTTTTCAGAAAAAAAATCTGAATGGCTTTTAAATATGCAAAATGGCGACTGGGTAGCCTTTTGTTGGGATGAGACGTTGTCTCACAGTACTTATCAGGCTGCTAAACCACAATGGCCACTTGAAATATGACGAGCCTGGTACACACTGAATTACAAAGACAGTTCAAAAGTGCCCCCATAACACACAGTACATCGTCAGAAATTTCATGTTGGAATGATTGGGTTCAGTACACTATGCTCTTAAAATTAATTGGTGCTTTTTGACTTTTAAAAATACAGCTCGTGGGCTGGAGAGATAGCTCAGTAGTTAAGAGCACCGACTGCTCTTCCAGAGGTCCTGAGTTCAATTCCCAGCAACCACATGGTGGCTCACAGCCATCTGTAATGAGATCTGGTGCCCTCTTCTGGCCTGCAGGGACACATGCAGGCAGAACACTGTACACATAATAAATAAATCTTAAAAAAAAATACAGCTCGTAGATTTCTAGAAGACCCTTCCTAGGTTCTCCACTTCTTAGGAGCCTGTGCTGTTCTTTGTCTTTGGAGACTCTGCAGCTCAGCAATGGAAGAAACCCCACTTTGTGGAATGTGGGAAGCCTGTCTACAAGGCCTGCAAGTGAGTTTTTCCTGGAAAAAAAAAGATGAAACTGACTTCGATCCCCATGGAAGAAGCCAGTCCTGCCTCTGCCAGCCAGTGCTTTTCAGTATTTCCAGCTTTCTGTCTTTTGAATTTCTCTCAAATTTCTCCAATTTGTGTAAGTTACGGGTCCCCACTCAATCCTTAAGTTAAATAAGTCTTTGATGTGTGTTCCCTGTTATATTATGAACCAATCATGAGTCATGATTTTGTCATTTGAAAAATGTATTTTAGCCATTGTTTTTTAATGGCTGTGGGGGGACTTCACCAAGGTGCCCGGTGAAGTCACCTGACAGGACCAGGTAACTGTTGCCAGGGAAGCTCCCCTGAGGGCTGCTGGCACGGCCTGTCTCTCCTTGGCCTTCAGAATGATCACTTATATTCAGTTACTTTTCTCGTTGCTCTGACCAAATACCTGGCAGAAGAGACTTCTGGGAGATTTCCTGGGGCTGGTGGTTTTAAAGGCACAAGCGTCATGGTGAGGAAGGTGAGGTGGCCGGGACAGCTGCCTCCACAGTGTTGGGATCACAAGGTAGCAGCGTTTCACATCTTGATAGATCAGGAAGTATGAAACTTTAGATTGGAAGCAGAGGTAGGTATAATCCTTCAAAGCCCCCTACCCCTACCCCCAGTGGCCTGCATCTCCCAGCTGGGGCCCATGTCCCACAGGTTTTAGAACCCCATCAGATAGGGCTTCCGGCTGGAGATCAAGCATCCAAACACGTGAGCCTGTGGGAACATGTCTAATTTAGACCGTGACACTCCCAAGCAGGAGTGGGAACCTGAGTGGTCTCTCCTTCATCAGCCTCTTTACAGGTTTTGTCTTTTGCTTCTCACGCCTGCCAGGCCAATGTTATTCCCCTGGTGGCAACAATTTTGACAGCAAATGTACATTTATAGCTTGAGTGTTTGAGGATCCCCATAGATGGATGATAGAAATTGTTTTCTTCTGTTGAAAGGTGACAGAATTTCTTTTTGTTTATGTGCCTATCTGGGGCACAAATCAATTGAGACAACCATGCTCACTGGGAAGAAAAACAGGTCCCTGACCTCAGAACTGGCAAATTTTGTGTTTACTCATTGTTAAGTACAGACTTACTTTTTTTGTGTGATTCTAGGGATGGAACCCAGAGACTAATGCATTGGGCTAGAGTTAGAACTCAGTGGTAGAGCACCTACCTAGTATGTGCAAGGTCCTGGGTTCAATCTCCTGTCCTACATACGATCCACCAACCAACCAACCAACCAACCAACCAACCAACCAAACAATAAGGCAGTACCAGAGACTGGTGATTTGAGATTAGTGTTCTATGGCTGAGCTACATGTCAGCCCCTACATGTACTCTTGGTCTGCCATAAAAGCTGTTTCAACTACCATATGTGTCTGTGCATCTATGTGTCAGTAATGTCTATAAGCTTTTACACCAACAGCAATTGAATTCTGTAGATGTTATCTTGAATATTTTTACCATGATATTTGGGTAGTGTAAAACCTTCAGCAAAAATCTAAGAGTTAATTAATAGCCATGGATTACTTAATACCAAATGATAAAGAATACTGACACAAAGTATCAATGTAATTTTACAGTTAGACATTGTGCTCATTTTTTATGTTTTGTATATTATAGAGAAGGTCTAGCTTTGAGGCCTATGAGATGATGACTAGTCTACATTGTCAACCGGATTTGGAGTCACCTAGGAGACACACCTATGGCTATGTCTGTGGGAGAGTTCCCAGAGAAATTTAACTTGGGAAAGACTCCCCCTCAATCTGAGGAGTGGTGCCATCTAAAAAGGAAAAGAGGGGAAGCCAGATGAGCACCGGGGTTGCCCTCTCTCTGCTTCCTGATGATGAGCGTAATGACATCCAGCACCCTCCTGTTGCTATCTCTTTCCCATCAGGGTGGACCGGAACCCCTCAGACCATTGCCAAAACAAACCCTTCCTCAAGGTGCTTCCCTCAGGTATTTTGTCATGAAGGGAAAAGTAGCAGTCAAGGGATTCTAACAGTCTGTCTGTCTGTCTGTCTGTCTGTCTGTCTGTCTGTCTGCAGCAAGGTCTCACTGGAGCCCAGGCTGGTCTAGAGCTTGCTGTGTGGCCAAGGATGACTGAGAACTTCTGGCCTTCCTGCTCCAGTCTCCTGAGTGCTGGGATTCCTGGCACGCTCCACCACACTCGGCTGAAGGTATGCATTTCTGTCACTTTCAAAAGGTATAAAAGGGGTGTGTGCAGCCGTGCAAAGTTGTGTTATGTGTTCTTCAGAAATATGTATGTGACAGACATGTCTTAGCTTTCCAGCCACTGATTTTGTGAAATAGAAATTACTCTGATTGTCGGTTATCACTGATATGTGAGAACATTCTAGAGACAATAGTTTTTAAAAAAGTAAGACTATGTGTGCATACTTAAAGAGAGAGAGAGAGAGAGAGAGAGAGAGAGAGAGAGAGAGAGAGAGAGACAGAGAAGTAGTTTTTCCTAATATGGCAATTCCCAGGCATTCTGGTTGTTGGACCTCGGCATACATTAAAAATTATTGAGGGTACCAAAGAGCTTTTGGTAGTGGGCTACAGTTACTAATAATCAATACACAGAAAATTAATTCAGAATTAAAAAAAAAACATTTGTTTGTTGGAAATGATGAAGTCACTGCATACTAACATATTTTACGAAAAATACTATGTTTTCCACAAAAATAAGAAGTGGCATCATTTTGCACTCTCAAATCTTAATGGGTAGCTGAATAGAAGATTGCTGGATTCGCATATCTGCTTTGGCATGCAATCTCATTTCTCACACGTCTTATAGTCTCATTCAAGGCTCAAAAGAAAATAAGAGGGGAGAATCAATGTTTTATTATGATTATGAAAATAGTTTTGACCTCATGAACTCCCCCAAGAGGATCTCTTGAGGGCTCCTTTGAGGACCTTTGGATGACACACATCAAGTGTCAGTTTGTTCCAGAACATAAATGACCATAATGAAGGGCAAAATTAAGGAGTGGTTTTTATTTGCTTTAATCACGGACAGCTGTGCCTGAGAAGACGCTGTATGAATATTTCCTTGGGAAAGAAGGCAGGCACTTGCCAGAAGCAGAGAAGAAAAGGAGGCAACCCCTCCTTTGGGGTTCTGAAGCCCAGCGCTCTGGAGGGAAGGAACTGGGGCATGTCAGTGGGTTCAGAAGATCACGAATGTGAGCAAGTCTTCATGCTTGGACATGAAAAAGGTTTCCAGGTGTGGTGGGGATGGGCTGCTCTTGTGGGTACCAGGGAGGGCCCCATGACCTGCCCTGGCCCCTCCCGTTTGTGGTGAGTACAACAGACTACCCCGATAAAACCAGCCAATTTATAGCAGATGTACTCCACCCCCAGAGAATCATAATTCCCTGCGATTAAGTTGCGGCCACTACTCTTACTCCAACTGAATAGCTCCTGGAATAAAGATTGAGTTCTGGCCGGGCGGTGGTGGCGCATACCTTTAATCCCAGCACTCGGGAGGCAGACGCAGGTGGATCTCTGTGAGTCTGAGGCCAGCCTGGTCTCCAAAGCGAGTTCCAGGAAAGCTACACAGAGACAAAAAACCAAAAAACCAAAAACAAAACAACTGAGTTCTGAGGCTTGGGAGGTTGGGAGGTGGCTCGCTTGGTCAAGCATCTACTGTGCAAGCCTGGGGACCTGGGCTTAGCTCTCCAGCACCCATGTAAAAAGTCTGGTAGAGTAGTGTGAGTCTACAACCTCGTGAAGCTTGACTCTCTGTGAGGGATCTTGAGTGAGAGCCTGGGAAGCCACGTTGGGTGTGGGAAGCAGGGGGAAGGACTTCTAGCTGCAGCTCAGAATTGGAAGGCAACAGGGAAGAAAACTGAACTGGTCAAGCCCTAAGAGATCAGGGTTATTTGCATTTCTGTGTGGAGAGCCTGCAGGGATGCTCAGCAGGCCTTGATCCTCTCAAGTCTACTTCCTTCCTGAGATCCCAATAGCCACAACACGAAAGGGGAAGGATTGGCTTTACAGCAGTGTGGCTGGGCAGGCTCCTCCTGTAACTCCGATACCCAGCCTGGTTCCCCCAAGCTGGACTTGGGAGGAATCCTTTCTTTGGTCTACCATTGCCCTCTTTACCCGGGATGAACAGACATTTCTTTACATTTCTCCAGGAAAGTGACGCAACACCTCGGGAGAAGATAGAAGTGAGGTATATAAGGAAACTTGGGGGACGCCTGGTGTCCCGGTCGAGAGAACTGCCACTGCTGGGAAGCTGGGCTAGCGGAGTCCATCTCACAGGTGGCACAGGGTAGAAGCGCAGCGCTTGTAGCCCGTGGGGGGTGATTTTCACTTAGATCAGGGAGTCGTTAGGAGTAAAGGCAGGAAGGGTGAAGGTTAATGCAGGGGAAGCGTGTTGGGACGGGAGGGGACTGACAGGGCCGTGCGTATGGATGGGGAGAAGAGTCCTTGCAGGAAGCCAGAAGGCAAAGGCAGGGGTAAGTAGAGGGGTGTGTTTGTGTGTGTGTGTGTGTGTGTGTGTGTGTGTGTGTGTGTGTAGGAGAGTCCTGTAGGAGCAAATGAGGGGGAAGTGTTGGGAACAGAAATACTAGGTGTCTAAGGGTTTCTATTGCTGAGAACAAACACCATGACCAATAAGCAAGTTGGTAGGAAAGGCTTTATTAGGCTTACACTTCAGCATTGCTGTTCATCACTGAAGGAAGGCAGGACAGAAACTCAAACAGGGCGGGATCCCAGAGGCAGGAGCTGATGCAGAGGCCATGGAGAGGTGCTGCTTACTGGCTTGCTCAGCCTGCTGTCTTAAAGAACCCATGACCAGCAACCCAGGGATGGCACCACCTACCATGGGCTGGGCCCTGTCCCATTGATCACTAATTGAGAAAATGCCTCACAGCTGGATCTCCAGGAGGCATCTCCTCAGCTGAGGCTCCTTCCTCTGATGACTCTAGCTTGTGTCAAGTTGACACCCAAAATCACCCAGGACACTGGATATCTTAAGGAGGAGGAAATAGTCACATGGATGGTGCTCAGAGGTCACCTCCCAGTCTTGTTCTGGCCTTCAGGGACTGGCTCTGTCTGTGACCTTTGTGGCATGATGCTGAGCCATGATAATAGCAGCAACAAGCTGGGATGGATGATGGCTTCCCTGGAACAGGCCCACAAGCTCTCTGCTTTACCCTTCTGGAAAATGGGGCCGGTCTTCCCTGCTCATTTCCCCAGGGTGTCACTGAGGACATGTGCGAAAACCTTTCTGGAAACCAGAGAGAATCGTCACCTCTTGGCGGTGATTTATTATGATACCGAAGGTTGTAGGTGAACTGGAATTTTCCTCAGTGGCTTCTTCTCAGAAGTTGAGAAAAAAAACTTACTTTGAAGTGCTTTGATCTGCTTGGCAGGAAGGCACCAAGTAAATTCAAGACGTCACAGCGCTTTAGTCTCCCTGCTTTGCCACTGAGGGTGACCAATCCTGCTCAATAGTTAGTGACAACCATTTGGAAGTGCTTAAAACCCCTGAGCTCCTGGCCCTGAGCCTGGCCTCCTTATTGTCCCATGCTTTCCCCTCATACGTGGTCCTGAACCAGGTTCCCTATGATGAAGATTTGAAGCAGAAACCCTATTTATGTTACCATGCTATTTGCTCTATCCCAGGCTGTCCTCTCCTGGTATGTATGTATGTATTTGTGTGTGTGTGTGTGTGTGTGTGTGTGTGTGTGTGTGTGTGTAGGGGTGCACGCACTACAGTGTGTGGAAGTCAGGAGGTGACTCGTGGGAGTCTGGATCTTGCATCCCGCCATGTGCAAGCTGAGGACCGAACTCATGTTCCCAGACTTCGTGGTGAGCACCTTTACCCGCCCAGCCGCCACACTAGCCGTGCCCTGGTAATTACGGCTGCACCTTGGATCTACTTGAATTAGCCCGAGGTAACTAACCTCTGCGAATACTAGTACCACACAGCAGTGATGACGGAGGCAGGCGCCATTCCCTCAGCTCACCAGGCTCTTCCTCATCCTTACGAGAACACAGCTCCAGCAGGGAGGGTCTGTCATCATTAAGGAATGGAGCACCCTGGCCAGGGTCATGAAGGTACAAAGTCAGGGCTCCATTCCGTCACCTACATGCTTCATTATTTCCTGGGGAAAGCGCGGCTCTGGACACCCTCTCACAGCTGTGACCGGGAAGAAAGGGTCATCAGCTCACATGAAAGTTCTGGAAACACAGAGGGGTCCGAGTTAATGTGCTCTGCCTCTAGGCCTCCTCATGGCTCTTATTAACTAATAGCTGCTGTCAGTGTGATGGTCTACCGGGTTTATTTTCGCCCATCACCCATGCCCTGATGCTGTTTCCCTTTCTTTGAATTTTTAGATTAGAATTTTTAAACAATTAAAGTACAAAAATGGAGCTTCCAGACGATGCTTTCATACCACGTTTTTGTTCATATTTGCCTCCCCAGCCTTCTCCTGGCTCTCTTCTCCCCACTGTGTGGCTCCTGTCACCGTGGAGTTAGGATTGAGCAGTGGCATTTCGGGTCTCTTGTCTCACCACAGGGTCTACATTCCCTTATTGGACACAGAATCCTTCCTCTGCAGATTCCGCAGGACAACTCTCTACCCCTAGGGGGCTCAGGGTCCAGCCTTCCTGCTGGTGTTTTCTCTTGCATGGACACGGTTGCTGTCTGGGGGCTGTTGTGGTGATGCTTCGTTTTCTCTTTCTTTCCTCCATACAGGCGCTCTGGGAGGGCCCAGGGTCTGTTTCTGTGGGCACACCTGTTCTGTGTGGCTTCTGTGGCCGCCTCTACACGGTGGAGGTTCGGGTGGTGGTGAGAGCCGTGTTGTCCGCTGAGGCTGCCGTAATGAAGGACGGCAGAACTATCATTCTGCCATAATGAAGAAGTCCAGGGCTATCGGCCAGCCTGAGGTCAAGGACTTCTCAGGGCTGATCTCTTCTTGGTTTGCAGATGGCCATCTTTGCCCCAAGACATCACATGGTTTCCCTCTGTCTCGGAATACCTTTCCTCTCCTTGGAAACATGTCACCATCCACGGCCATTAGGGAAATCCTAAGCAAGACTACATGGAGTTTTTGGCTCTAGTTAGAATGGCTATTGTCAAGGAAACACACAGACAAACTGACAGACACACACACAACACAACACACACACACACACACACACACACACGAATAGACAGACAGAGACAGAGATACAGATAGACACAGACAGACAGAAACACACACAAAGACAGACATGGACACACACACAGACACATCACTAACTTACAGACATACAGACAGACACATATACACACACACACGCTAGAGAGGAAGCAGGGGCTGATGAAGAGGAATCCTTACACTCTCTTAGTGGAAATGTAAATTAATGCAGTCACTATGGAAATGGAGGGTCCTCCAAAAAAACTACACTAAAAATAGAACTACCACATGGTCCAACTACAGTCCTCGAGAATGTACTAAGCAGGACCCTAAGCCAGCACACCAGTGACACTTGCACATCTGTGTTTACTGCTGCACTGATCACATGGCCACATCCTAGAATCTGTCTGTCAGTCTGCGAACAGATGAACAGACACAAAATGTAGTAACATACAAAAGGATTTTTATTCAACCATAAAGGAAGATAAAATGATGCAGTTTCCAGGAAGTGATATAGAACTGGGGATTATCATGTTCAGCAAAAGAAGCCAGACTCAGAAATACAAACATTGTATGTTTTCTTTTAGGCATGTATTTTAAAAGACATAAAAGCTCCAGGGGACTAATTGAGATGAGCAAGAGTGGGGGACAAGAGTAGATCATAGGGCAAATACAATCAAATTACATTATACACATGTGTAAAAATCTCATAATAAAGTATATTAGTATATGCACTTATAAGTTAATTATGCATCAATTAATAATATGCATTAATTAATCCTCATTATAATGACATCAACCCCATTGGGTTGGGACCACTCTAATGGCCTCATTTTACCTCAATTGATTTAAAGACTCTGCCCAAGTACAGACACACTCTGAAGGTACTGGCGATTAGGCCTTCAACATCATGGATTTTTAGGGAACAATTTGACCCACAACAAGGGCCAACAGGATATTTTAGAGGTATTCCTCAAGCTAGTCTAATAGGTTTTCTGTAACGATAATAGGTTTCTCTGCTGACGCAGTAAGCCAGATCAAGCCAAATTGAAAAAGTAAAAGAACAGGTTTATTTGAGCAAAGAAACTCCCCAGTGAGTTCTCCAGCCCCAGAGATCCAGACAGGAGAAGTCACATGGCCAAACTGAAGCAGGGAGCTTATATACCTGTCAGTGAGGAGTGATGATGTGTCCTCCACAAGTTGGGTTTGTGCCCAAGTGTGGTCAAAAGCCGACCGCTTTAGGCGGGGTCTTGGGCTAATGGCTACTTTAGGGTAGGAGCTGCCGCAGCTACCAAGATGGGGGAACTGGGCTTTTGGGTGCCTTTTCTTTGTTGGAGATTCTCTGAAAGGACGGGATTTGGAGAGAGAGAGGAATGGAGCTTTCCAGATCAAGCAAGAGTGAGCTGGAGGTTTGCAGCTGAACACAGTCCTCTACGTCAGGGCAGTGGCCAAGGACAGGCATACGAAAGGTCCCCAGCAGCCTCCATATCTTCTAGGACTTACCTTTGGTGGTCCCAAGAGCTTTGGTCCTTCTTGTCCTCACAGGAGACGGGAGTTGAGCACCGATGCCCACGTCCTTAAGGGCCACAAGAGTGATTAAGGAAAGACTTGGTGGTAGGAGGCTCCATGACAGAGGTCTGAGGGAGTGTGCTGGCTAGTTTTATGTCAACTTGACACACTGGAGAGATGGGAGGCTTAATTGAGAAAATGCCCCCAATAACATCAAGCTGTAGGCAAGCCTGTAAGGCATTTTCTTAATTAATGATTGATATGTTAAGGCTCAGCCCATTGTGGGTGGGGCCACCCCAGGCAGGTGGGTCTTGAATGCTATAAGAAAGCAGGCTGAGCAAGCCTGAGGGAGCAAGCCAGTAAGCAGCACTCCTCCATGGCCTCTGCATCAGCTCCTGTCTCCAGGTTCCTGTCCTGACTTCCTTCAGTGATGGATTACGGATGTGGAAGCATAAACCTTTTCCTCTCCAACTTGCTTTTGGTCATGGTGTTTCATCACAGCAATAGTAACCGTAACTAAGTTAGGGAGGGACTCCGTCTAGGCCTGGTGTCTTCTCTTTCCAGCCATTTTGAATAGCATGATATTGAAGGTCTCACAGGGTTCTCTCTGTTTTTTTATAGGGATGCCTGTCATGCCAGAGAAGTGTGAGGTCTGGTCTTTCGTCTCAATGGGGTAGAAACAGTTGATGAATAGACTACCTTGGGAGGTAGCTCCCAGTCAGTGGAGGATCCAAGCAGAGGCCAGACAAGTTACAGGAGAGGAGGAGGCTCGGGCACAGGTGTTTGTCTAGACACACTGAGAGTTTCCCCAAGCTTGGGTATTTAATCATTTCTTTATTATTAGTGCGTAGAGTGGGCGAGAGAGGGTAGGTGCACGTGCCGCAGTTATGTGTGTAGAGATCAGAAGACAATTTTATGGAGTCCATTCTCTTCTTCCAACTTCATGCGGGTTCTGCGGACAAAGTCAGGTCATCAAGCTGGCAATCGAAGTGCCTTTAGCATCAGAGCCATCTTGCTCGCCCCCAGACTAGGAGTCTTGGAATCCATGAAAGAGCTTGAAGAGAACAGCTTTTAATTCAAAGCACTAGCTGCACTGTCTCTCGAGTTTTGTGGTGGGATCTGGCTCCAGGTTGATGCTAGCTCCTCCCGGTTCCTTGCTGTTGTTTCCATGGGAAGTTGCAAGGAAGCACCAGGGTGTCCTCAAAAGGCGTGTTTTCAAATCTCTGGTGTATCTATGCGTGATCCAACACAGCAGAGAATGAGCCCCTCTCCCTCCCTCCCTCTCTCCCTCCCTCCCTCCCTCCCCCTCCCTCTGTATCTGTCTGCGTGTGCATTTCCGGGCTGTCCAGTCTGCTTCCTCTTCTGATATATTCCTTGCAATGAGGAACAACACTCAGTAGCAATTCTTCCTTCGGTGCTGTTTATCGGGGACCCCCTGTGTGCGGCTCCCTGTAATTGATGGCTTGTTTTTATGTTTAGTAATCCATAAACATGGCAGTCTCTTTAGGAGAGAAATTTTACGTATTGGTGAATACGGTCAATGGTCACCGCTATGGGTTAATTCTTTAAAAGTCAGAAACACAAGGGGTGTGGTGGCCTTTAATCCCAGCACTCTAGAGGCAGAGAGAGGCAGATGTCTGTGAGTTTGAGGCACATAGTGAGTTCCAAGCCATCTAGGGCTAGAGTGAGACTCTGTCTAAAATAATAATAAATAATAATAATAGGTTCTGCCTTGTGTTTTACATTGTGTGCTGTCTTATGTAGTCTATGGCTGGAATAATAGCTTATCCAAATTAAAACATACAAACAGATGCCATGTTCTCTCTCTCCTGAAACTCTCAGTGATTTTGTCATTTCAGCATGTCACGTGGCTGAATGAAGTACACTGGAGGTGATAGGACATGAGGCTCATTTTCAGTAGTCACTGTTCTCCTTGTGTGACCTTGACCGGGTATCTGCTCAGCTAGCTGTCAAAGGTTGCTGTTGCTCATTATAGTCAAACAACCACGGTCCTGCCATCTAGGCGTGAGTTCTAGTGTGCAAAATTGCCTCTTGCCCCCAGCATTAATTTTGGCTTTGCACACTTTTACTGTTTCCTGGTGTCTAGGGTACCCCCATGTGTCTCCACCAATGCAGTCTTCATATTCTTCCACACCTACGGCTTCTTTCATTTTCCGCTCCACGCAGTACCGAGTAATCTTGAGTTTTATATGGTCCTTGCTTCCCAGCGTATCCTCCAACAGCTTCGGTCACTCCCGAAACACCTTGCTAGGAGAAGTGTCTACCCATCTCTCAATGCCATCTTCTTCAATGACAGTTTCCACTCCACCCATCCACACTTGTAGCATGGCACATCTTTGGTCACCAACAGTTTTCTGCACGCTGGTAACCATGCCTGCGCTAACATTTCTTCCCCTGTAGCTCATTGCTGGGTTGGTCAGTGAGAGACCAAGTGGCCTCCAGCTGCCAAAAACCCCTCTGAAGTGACTGCACCTTTTCCTTATAATTTGATTTCTCAGAGTCAAATACTTTGCCTTCCCCTTCATTGTGTTAATCAGATTCTACATCCTGGGGTTAAAACAGTTGCTAGCCCCATGGTGGTGTACAGAGAGAAGCAGAGACAGGGGGTTGGGAGAAAAAAAAAACCCAAAACTAACACAACTGACTCACATCAGCATTGATTGGCTTGTTTAACCATGGGAGCAAGAAGCTCAGTGATGTTTGAGGCCTAAGTAAGTGCAGATCTCCAGCTCCTACTTAAAAACTGGGCGTGGTGGTGCACATTTATAACCCCAGTGTGGGGGTCAGAGACAGGCAGACCTGAGCCTCACTGACCAGCCAATCTAACAGAAATGAAGAGCTCCAGTGAAAGACCCTGCCCCCAAATAAATAGTAATACCGCCTGTTGGGGGAAACAGGTGGGGAGCCATAGAGGAAGATGTCTCAGTGTCAGTCACTGGATTCCCCTGGCCCACAGCGGCAGGCACACCTGCATAGGCATGTACACACACACACACACACACACACACACACACACACACACACACGGAAGAAAGAACAAATGAACAAATGAAAGAAAGGAGAAAAAAGAAAGGAGGAAAGGAAGGAAGGAAGGAAGGAAGGAAGGAAGGAAGGAAGGAAGGAAGGAAACACATTAAGCATTTTTGGTGCCAACTCTTATCTCTAATCCCCTTACTTTGGGTTCTAGATATTCCAACTGTGAAATGAACCTGCATGGATCAGACATCTGGGACTAAAGGATTCCTAAAATGATGGATGGATGAAACTCAAACTCTAATGCATATAGGATAACATGCATTCCAGCCACAAACCATCCATCCATCCATCCATCCATCCATCCATCCATCCATCCATCCATCTGCTCATTTGTTCATTCAGTGTTTATTCTAAGAGACCTGGGCTAGGAACTGGGAAGACAAACACGTATACGAAGGCTCTGTGTTGCAAAAGCCTGGGGTGGAGCCAACTGTAGCTAAAAGACTTTTCCTTTCTTTGGCGCTGTCTTCATTCTTAACAAAGAGTGTGTGCAGGATAGACTTGAAGGGCCATCCAGTATAATTCTCCCCCGCCCCTCCGAAACAGGGTTTCTCTGTGTAGCTTTGGAGCCTGTCCTGGAACTCGCTCTGTAGACCAGGCTGGCCTCAAACTCACAGAGATTCACCTGCCTCTGCCTCCTGAGTGCTGGGATTAAAGGAAATGCGCCACCACCGCCCGGCTATAATTCTAAAATCTTACGTTTACTGAATTTAGACTCTAGGGTGTAGTTGCTCAGCTCTTCTGAGAAGAATGGCTCCTTTGTCACATAACTGTGACTGGCTTCATTTAGGACCTTAAAATGAATTGTAGTAAGGGCTTCTCGGGGTTAGTACTCCATGTCTGGGCTATTGGTATCTGCCCTGTGAAGCCAAGGGCACATCCTGTTTGTCAGCAGCTGTTGCTTTGGTCCTCAGCCAAGCCTATCCCATCCTGATCTTGAGGTGCATGGCGCCCTCTGCTGGCTGAAGACTCAGGATTCATGCGTTTACTCCCCGGTGCTGCCCCCACCCCTCCCAACATACCGTGAGTGGTTTGGCTCCTGGTTGGTTTTTCCCCAGGAAACTGTTATATGGTAGGGAATGTAACACCTGTGGTTTACCGACCTTCAAGGATAACTATCCTGACAGAACCTGGTCTTCTTACACGCCTGAGCTCCCTAAGGTAACCTGCTTTGACTTGCAGTTTGCAGTACTCACTGAGGCAATCATGTGGGATGCAGGAGGTTTGCTTTATTTCTTAGTCTGGGGGGATTGATGAGGAGGCAGCCTGCCATAGAAGCCAAGACTATTTGTACAGCCTGTGGTGGTTAATGTTAAATGTCACCTTGATAGGATTTGGCTGGGCCTCTGAGAATGTCTGCAGGGGATTATCTTGACTGCATTTATTGAGGTATGAAGACCCGCCCACTATGGGTGGCACCATTCCCTAGCTGGGGTCTTGGACTGTATGAGTGAAGAAAGGGAACTGAGAAGTGTGCATTCAATGCTGTCTTCTGACTGTGGATAAGATGTGACCAGCTGGGCTGGAGAGATGGCTCAGAGGTTAAGAGCACTGACTGCTCTTCCAGAGGTCCTGAGTTCAATTCCCAGCAACCACATGGTGGCTCACAACCATAGTGAGATCTGGTGCCCTCTTCTGGCCTGCAGGGATACATGCTGTATACATAATAAATAAATAAATCTTAAAAAAAAAAAAAAAAAAAAAAAAAGATGTGACCAGCTGCTTCAACGTCCTGCTGCCTTGACAGACTTGAACTACAAACTAAAATAGCTCCTTCCTTTTTTTTGGGGGGGGGGTTTCAAGACAGGGTTTCCCTGTGTTGTTTTGGTTCCTGTCCTGGATGTCGCTCTGTAGACCAGGCTGGCCTCGAACTCACAGAGATCCGCCTGGCTCTGCCTCCCGAGTGCTGGGATTAAAGGCGTGCGCCACCACCGCCTGGCTAGCTCCTTCCTTTCTTAAATTGCTTTTAAGGTGTTTTATCACAGCAACAGGAAAAGAAGCCAAGACACAGCCCCTTGCAGGCAGGTCTTCATCGTAGGCTGTGGTGCTAAGCCAGCTTCAGGAAGAGGAACCCACCTATCTCCTAGGAGCGTCACAGATATCCTCCACCTCAGCCTTGTTCCATTGAACGAAGTGCCTCTTGTTCCTGACTTCCTCTACTTGGCTGAAGCTGTCAAAGGGCACAATGTGTGTCTTTGGAATGTGCAAACCCTCCTCCCTGGGCTCAGCATGGGGTACCTGGTGTGCCTGATGCACCTCAGCAACACCAGACATCGTTGGGAAGAGTCATGAGTTTTGTACCCGTGGGAAGTTGCAGACTTCCCTGGTGGTTTCGGAACGCTGCAGAATTCAAAGACTGGGAAATGCCCTCAAGGACCACGCTGAGGCAAAGAGGCTGGCCTGCAAACTCAATTCTGAAGAAAAAAAAACCCATCAATTTATTCCTGGGACATCTGCTGAACATTTCTGGTCCGTCACAGAAAGGTGCAGATTATAGCCCATGGATGGCTTCATGTCACCCAAGAGCTCCCCTCTCCAGGAACAACACCGTCACCTGGGAAATCCCTGCCTTTTGAGTTTAGCTCTGGAAATGAAGTAAAGATGCCAAATAGGCATGGCAACAGTGTTGTCAGAGTTAGAACCGAGCTCCTTACTTTCTCAGTGATGTCTGGTCCCTTTGCACAAAGAGCCCCAGCCCTGGGACAGCTCCTGGGAGGGCCTGCCGGGAAAGGGGAGAAGAATGGGATCTCCAGATGCGTCTCTGTGGCTTTGACAAAGACTTGGACCCAGGTTGTTCTCTGTTGTCTCCTAGCATCTTCTGCGGCTTCCCCTGGCTGACCTCATTGTCATGGAAACAGAACCTACCAACCTCCTGGAAGGCAGCACGGGGTGGTCATCTCAGGATTTCCGGAGCTGCGTTTCTCAACTCTGAATCAGTACGGCATGTCTATCTAACTTGTAGAAAGAGAGATATATCATGGAAAAGCCCTGCTGTTTGCATTGCTCCATAATGTTTACCAAAATGCATAGTAGCACACACTTGTAATTTCAGCACTTGGGAGGCTCAATTCAAAAATCAGCCTCAGCTACATCAATTCATAGTCAGCCTCAGCTACATAGTGACTTCGAGGCTACCCCTTTCTCAAAACAAAACAAAACAAAAAAAAGACATGCGCATGCTTTCTTTCTCTTAGTTTCATATTAACATTTCACCTACATTTTGATGATTTGCATATACACCGTGGTGTTTGTAGGTTCTACCATGAAAATATTAAATAAAGCATGCTTACAATTAGCAAGCAAGAATGTGCACACATGCCCAAGAATTGAAGAAATGAGCGAAGTTCTCTGGTGATCACATGTCCTACCCAGTGTCTTTGCCTCTGGCCTAGTTCCCTAGTTCTTCGCCCATGACGCACAGGCACTGGAGGTGTGGTCATGGCCACAGCAGTCCCTTCTGACTGCTGCAATCTATCCTGCTCCACGGAGGACAGGTGCTTGGAAGCATCTCTGCCGTCCTGGCTTCCAGCCCATGTCAGTCTGTCCTTACCCAGGGTACACAGTGTCTGACAGAGGAAGGATGTGTGCCTATGTACATGAAAACATACATATACACACATACATGGAAAAAATGAAGGAAAAAAAGAGAAAACCACAGGCTAATAACTATCGAGAACCTTTACCTATCCACCCAGAGTCAGGTAAAATCCCCAGATTTCTTTTCCCAAATAGCATATAGCAAGGAATCATGAAATACCACAGCATTTGAGTGGTTTCCATCAGTTGCCAATGCCTTTTAAAATGGAAGTTCATCTTCCCTTATTTCCAGTTAACCCATAGACATCTCTTCTGGGTTTATAGAGCTCTTGTACATACACTACCAGTCCCCAAATCATCTCTCATAGACTTAGGAACCAGACTTTGATATGTTCCTGTCAATGTATATTCCCCATAAAATCTATGGTGTTTTAAACTTTTTATTTACTTTGTTTTATGTGTATGGGTGTTTTGTCTGAATATAATGTACACCTGGGCACCTCCTGTATGCCTGGTGCCTGCAGAGGCCAGAAGGAACCGGATCTTTTGACACTGGAGTTACAGATGGTTGTGAGTTGTCATGTGGGTGCTGGTAATGGAACTGGGTCCTCTGCAAGAGCAGCCAGTGCTCTTAAGCACGAAGCATCTGTTCAGCCTGGGTCCATTTTAGATAAGGCCTCACGTATTCCAGGCTGGCCTCAGATTCACTACTTAGCCAAGGATGACCTTGAACTTCTGATCCTCTGGCCTTCACCTCCTGAGCTCTGCGATCACAGAAGTGTGCCACCAACCCGGTTTATGTGGTGCTGGGGATTGAACCAGGCAAGGACTCTAATAACTGAGCTACATCCCCAGCCCACAACCTACTTTAAAAAGAATAGTGGTAAGTCAACCACCCATTAATCCTGACCATGATAATCCGTCAATTGAGGACATGTTTCCTCTCCTTAGTTAAAGGGAGTCAACATTCAATTGTTTTCTGGGATCTCAGAGAGCATGATTAATAAACTATGGGCATATTTTACACTGTGCATACTAAATGTCAAGACAGCTTTCTAAAACTTGATCCCATGGGTAAATACTGAGTCTCCTAATACTAAGTAAGACTTGGGAACAAAGGCTAGGTTAACAGAAGACATTTACATTTGCTAGAGGATTGGGTTAAATGACTTCAGATACCTTTGGACCCTGAAATCTGTGATGGATCTGGGCTAAACGTAAGGTATAGGGAACAAAGACAGCTGAGGGGCCTCCTAAAGGGACCTTTTAGCTCAAAGGAAAAAACACCGTGAGACATAGTGTCTTGGATTTAGTGTAACCCTGGGAAGTGCCTTGGCCTTTCCTTTCAGCACCTGGAGCCTCTCTGCCTCTCACACCACCCAAAGGTGGAGCCTTGGATACCCTTTGACTTTCCTCCCCCAGGGAACGCCACTACCTTGAGGATAGAAAGTCAATCTTGCCTCCCAGAACCACGGCCCTGGAAAATTCCATAACTGCGCACAACTAAAGCTCTGCTCTCATAGCCCATGTAAAAGCCCAGAGCCGCAGATACTCCGAGCTCAAGCCCAGCCAAGGAGTCCGAGGTACATGGGGATAAATGGGAAAGATTGTTTTCTTTGTAAAAAGGCACTCAATCTCTAAGTAGCTAAAGGCCAGTGGCGTTTGAAAGGTGCTGGCCGGGGCTGGGAAGAAGACAGGGACTTGGGAGCCGACTGGATGGGGTGAGTTAAGCCAAGTAGACTGGAGTCAGGAGGGAGGCTGGGAGATGCCAAGGCAGTCAAGATTGTGTCTTGAATCAAATCCCAGGGACATGGATTTAAAGGTTGCAGCAATAACCGGGGTTGCAGAAATAACTTTAAATCGATCCTGGAAACAATTAGGAATCAACTTCTTCCCTTGGGTATCATGTGGGACAGCAGTATTGGCCCAGTGTGGGTCGGGGAGGGGAGAGAAACCCTTGGTAAAACACTCTGCTGCCCGGCTGATGTGCTGTCTGTCGTCATGAGCACACGTGGGGGGCTAAAGAGCATTATCACTGGAAAGACGAACCCATCACTACTCTCACTCAAGTAGAAGGATGTCCTATGGGATGGAGAATTGAGGCAGATATTCCACAAATGCATGCCATGTGAGCTTTGAACATATAAAAATGTCTATAGAAAAGAATTGCCCTGGCCCCGTTTTGGGTAACTGTTGCCTTGCTTGCTGACCTCGACCTTGATATCCTCCCTATGCTAATTCCCTGCGGGGTTCCACCCTCCTGAATGCTTAAGGGAAGTTCCTTGTCTGTGTATCCTGCATAATGTGCGTTAACAGCTTAGAAGCAAGATCGTAAAACATCGGTAGCGAACTTCTGCCCTCTGGGGTTCTCCCATTGTGCTGTAAGCCTGTATTTAAGACCTCTTCCCTCCTTCAATAAACAGCATTCAGCATTAAAAAAAAAAAAAAAAAGAAAAGAAAAGAAAAGAATTGCAATATTTAAGCTGGGCATAGTGGTGCACGCCTTTAATCCCAACACTTGGGAGACGGAGGCAGGAATATCTCTAAGTTTGAGGCCAGCCCGGTCTACATAGTGAGCTCTAGGACAGCCAGAGCTACATAGTGAGACCCTGTCTCAAAAAACAACAACAAAACAAACAAACAAACAAACAAACTCCCCAAAATGCAGTGTTTATCCAGAATATGAGGTTTGAGACAAAATAGGTCATCTAATTCTAGAGTGGGGGTTTATAACTGTCCACGGATGGTGGACCTTAAGGTCTAATTTTAGCTATGGCTCATCTCTCAAAAGTGCATGAAATACGTATTCATAGAGTTATGTGGAAATTCGAAATATATTTTTGAATTGAAATGGTTTCCTTACAATATTTATAAAACATTTACAAATAACTGCATCTCATAAATTTTTAAGCAGAATGAACGTCCAACACTTATAATAACTTTAAACATGAATCTCCCTAAGCATCCAATACAGTTTTGGCTATATCCATGCAGTGGAATATTTTGTATTTGTTTCTTGGTGCCTACAGGGAATTGGTTTCAAGATCTCATGTGGATGGATACTCAAGTCCCTTATATAAAATGGCATTGTAGTTTAGCTTGACATGGTGGTGAATGCCTGCTTGGGAAGCTGAGGCAGGAGGCTAGCCTGATCTACAGGAGAAAGAACTAATTTATTTTTGTTTAAAGCAGAGCATTTGCGAATAACCCACATGCACCTCTCCATATACACAACCTCATTTCAGTGCCACTTTAATGCATAACACAATGTAAAATGGTCGTTACACTTGTTTGGGAGACTAAGTCACAGGAAAAAAAAATCTGTATATGTTCAGCACAGATGCCATTTCCCCCCAGATTTTCCTTATCGAGATTGTTTGAAACCAAGGAAGCAGAACTCATGTAAAGGGTTGTCTACACAGCCGTGAGAATTGACTGCATGAAAAAATACAGATCTCACAAATGGAGGGGACTCAGGAGAATACATCCTCTACCATTTCTTCTAACAACAGCCTGCACTGATCTGTAAGTTGGGATTACTACCCTTGGTAAAGCAACCATCTACAGAGTGGGGCCCAGGGCAGGCTTCTGGGAAGCTGGAAATGTCTGATTCTCAATCTGAGCACTTTTATATTGGTGTTTCAGAGCTGTGAAGTTGTGATTTGTGATCGTCTTTCAAAGGTATGCAAATACTTCAATTAAAAAAAACTAATGAGGAGCTGGGGAGAGGGCTCAGCTGTTAAAGTACCTGCTATGCGAACGTGAGGACCCAAGTTCGGATCCCTGATAGTCAAGTAAAAAGCTGGGTGTAGTTGGAGTTTTCTCCAGTCCTGCACGGGCCGCAGCCGCTCAGACCCAAGTAAACACACAGAGACTTATAGTACTTATAAACTGTATGGCCGTGGCAGGCTTCTTGCTATCTAGTTCTTATATCTTAAATTAACCCATTTCTATTAATCTATAAGTTGTCATGTGGCTTGTGGCTTACTGGTACTTTACATCTTGCTTCTCATGGCGGCAGCAGCTGGCAGCGTCTCTTGACTCAGCCTCTCAATTCCCAGAATTCTCCTCTCTCTTGTCCCGCCTATACTATACTTCCTGCCTGGCTACTGGCCAGTCAGCATTTTATTTATCAATCAAGCAGAGCAACACATTCACAGCATACAGAAAGACATCCCCAGCAGCTGAGAATGGCCTTATGCACTCGTAACCCTGGAGCTATGGTAGGGGAGGCTAGAGACAGGAGGATTGCTGGGGCTTACCATCTACAGCCTTGCTGAAGTTGAGGGATAGCCAGCTCCAGTTTCAGTAAGAGTTCCTGTCTCGAGGGAATAAGATGGGGAGCGATAGACAAGGTTACCTCTGGCTTCTGCACACACAGATACAAACACTTATACTATCAAAGTACAAACAACACACACACACACACACACACACACACACACACACACACACATTTTTTAGTGGAATTTTTCAATTCCTAGAAACAATACCATTAGAATAAATTCAACAGGGATGTGGAGGCTGGAGCACAGGATGCCACCCAGAAAAAGCTGCTGCTCTTGTGGAGTGAGTGAATGAAAGTCATTGAGGTGTTATGGATTTTCAGTGCCTCGAGGTAGCTGGTGGGAGAGAAAGGACCCTCTCCAGAAGGCACCTGAGACCTCATTTCCTTTCTTCATCTAGAAGTGACAGGCATTGAAGAGACAGGAGACCACACCTGAGAACTAACTAAAACCATATATAGAAACAGATCCACAGGGACTCAAAACATCAGACCCATCAGACAGCCCAGAAACAACTCTGCTTACATTATTAAAAGAGAGAGAAAGAGGCCAGACTTGGAGTTTTCAGCAGGGAACAAGAATCTATAAAAAGTAACATAAAAAATTAAAAGGAATGGTAGGCACAGTGGTTTGGGAATGGCGGTGTCAGGAATAGTGATGCATGCCTACCACTCCAGCACTGGGAAACAGAGGCAGGAGAAGAAGTTCAAGGTATGTTTGGCCACACTGCAGGCTTGGGTCCAGCCTGGGCTATGTGAGACCCTGTCTCAAAAACAAAACAAAACAAAACAGTAACAACTGAAAAGAACCAAATAATAACCATAAAACTAATAAACTAAAACCAAAAGAAAACAAACCCCACAACAACTGAAATTAAGAAAATGGACAAAGGACAGAACTGGTGACAGACACTTTAATCCCAGCACTGGGAGGCAGAGACAGGGAGCTCTCTGTGAGTGCCAGGCCAGCCAGGGCTGCAGAGTGAGACCCTGTCTCAAAATAGAACAAAACGAAATGAAAAGAAAATGGAAAAGTTTAAAGGTGGATTAGGAATAGCTGCAGAAAAAAACCTCAATGAATTATGAAGTAGGGCAGAAGAAATCATCTGAAAGCATCGACAGAGGACGCAGGGGAAAGGCTTGAAGAGCAGGTGACTGGGGATTCAGGAGAGAGACTGGGGAGAGGCAGTATTTGCGGAGGTAACGGGCGAGGGCCGATGAAAAGACATCAGTTCATATTCAAGAGGCCCAATGAATGCCACGCAAAGTAAGAAAAAGAAGCCTGCATTTAGACACAGCATTATGACACTGCAGAGCACCAGAAACAAGGAGAAATCTCGGAAGAAAAGATAAATCAAGGAAATAGTATTAGCTTCAAAGAGTGACGGCTGGCGTGACTTCTCGACAGCACAGACAGAACCCAGAAAACCATGGAGTCAGCTCTCTCCCGTCAAGAAAGAAAATTGCCAAAACACGATTCTGTATGGAGTTAAGAAAATCATCGCAATCTCACAAAGATGGGGGAGAACCACAGAGGCAAAAGCAGCAGCAACACTTTTGAAAGTTAAAAAACAGATGGACAAGTAGACACTGATCTCAGCAGCTCCTAAGACCGCAGGGGCAAAACTGAGTCAGCACATTCCACACAACCGCCATCGCCAGCCCCCAACTGATGGCATCGAATCCCTCTGTAACTGGAGCAGCGAGAGCTGGGTAGGGCTGGCTGCAAGGTGACTAGCAAACACCCCCTACAAGTTTCCCCACCACTCACTACATAGCTGCCTTTCCCGGTGTCCTTTTGTACTGAGTCAGTTTAGTAGAGGGCCTCTGGACGCAAGGAGGCCAAAGCTGGGGACATGTTGAAGGTTTACGCATAGATTTTGAATATGGGTATCAGTTCCCCTCCACTCAGCTTAGAACCACCTAAGTGTTAGCTCTCCCCTGAGCACCTATTTATCCTGAGGGTGCATGAAGTGCTCTCTAAAATGGTCACCTGAGCGTTCTGCGGGAAAGCTCAGACTCGGCTATCCCCAGCCACATGCTCAGAACTCTCAGTTAGCTTTTGTCTCCAACCTCAAGCAAATGTTGTTAGCTACCAAAGGAGAGCCATAGAGAGACTAGAACAACTAGGAGGGGAAAGGAATTTGGAGCAAACAGTTACTACACAGCAAAACAAGAACCAGTTAACAGAAAGTTCTGATGAACTTGAAAAGGCATTGCACTCATGACACGGGACAGTTGCCGACTCTGTTGGCTTTAGTCCCCATCCCTTACTCTTTGACGTTCTAACAAAAGGGGCTAGAAGCGGGTCAAGTACATTCCCAGACTCCTTTGCAGTTGTTTCTGGTTAGGTTCTGTCCATGGGAGACGCTTGTGGGGCCTGGAGGTAGGAGGAACAAAAGTAGACACCTTCTTTTCCTATTTGAGTAGGTCTTTTGGTAGCCGCCCGCCGAGACTGATGCTCTGCTCAGTGTGGGGGGACAGTTCAGCAGCAGCCACACAGGTCAGTGCAGTGGTGGAGGGGGCCACAATTCCTACAGAGCCACAGTGAGGGTAGCTTTGGGACACCAGCAGCTCCCTGACCTCCCCTTTGTCACTTTCTACCTTCCTGATGTTATTAGTCGCCTCCATCAATACCTCCTTGATTTAAATCGCTATAACGGTTGCTGTTTTATTGAGTGAACGCTGACTGGCATTTTATATATAAAAAAGAAACATTCAAAAAATAAGAAGGCGGCCTTGGATATTAAAAAATGTGAAAGCAGAGATAAATTTAATGGAAAGGTTAGGGAAGAATGATGAAATCACCTAGTAGAGATAGGCAAAAATCAGACAGGTGGGTGGTACACTCCTGTGATTTCGGCCCCTGGGAGGCAGAAATAGCAAATTCAGGGACGATCTGGTTACACAGCAGGAGCCTGTCTCAAGCAAACAAGCCAACAAACGAGGAGTGGGGTTTTATTAGCCAGTTTCACTCTGTGACCACACACCTGACAGAAGCATTTCCAGGGAGGAGGGGCTTATTCCGGCTCTTGGTTCAGGGGATACCATCCATCATGCAGGGAAAAAGGTGCAAAGAAACACACACTGGCCCTGAAACCAGAGCCAAATCTGCCTGATCAACTGAGCGTGGAACCAATCCCTGAGCAGAAAACCAACCAATCCCCGAGGATGCAATCTAGCCAATCGGAGCTTGTCTAAGCTCAAGGGGATTGAAATCTGACCAATTCCCACCCCGAAAATCTCCACCCTGGAAAAACTCCGCCCCTGAGAAGCCCTATATAAGCCCTGTGCCTGTTCCCCTTGCTGCTGCCTTTTCCCACCCTAACAGAGGCAGCCAGCCTCCTGGGTTCCTCCCTCCTAATAAATCTCTTGAATGAGGTTTGTGTGCCGGCATTCCTGCCGAGCTGCCCCTGGCCTTGCCCCAGAGAGTAGCACCTAGCCCTCACCCATGCTTTGTTTAGCAGACACCTTTGGTTTCTCTTGTCCTCTGTGTGAATCTTGTCTCGGGGTTTCCCAAGGATACAAAGGCCTATGCAAAGCTTGGTTCAGGAAACCAGGAAAACCCTGGTACCTGACAAATGGAGGAATCTGCACTTGGCGTTGTATTGTAGGGAGCTCCTTTCAGGTTGTTTTGAGCACGTGGAAATTAACTGGTTAAACTGTAATGGAGAGAAATAAAACTGCCCTAGGTGAGGGGATAGGGGCTTCAGTCCTTCGAGGCCGGACCCCCCTGTAAGCCAATAGAGGCTATATTCATTCTTAAGATGCCTCTCGGGCTGGAGAGATGGCTCAGAGGTTAAGAGCACTGGCTGCTCTTCCAGAGGTTCTGAGTTCAATTCCCAGCAACCACATGGTGGCTCACAACCATCTGTAATGAGATCTGGTGCCCTCTTCTGGCCTGCAGGCATACATGCAGGCAGAACACTGTATGCATAATAAATAAACCTTTAAAAAAAAAAAAAAAAAAAAAAAGATGCCTCTGAGTCTTCTTTCCATGGACCCGCGTGAACCCACACACCCGTGTCGTGACACCCAGTGACAGGTTTGGGTAGGACCTTCTTTTGCAGGAGCCGAGTTATGACATGGGGGAACCTTTCCCTGGAGCAGAGACAGTGACTCTGTGGTATTGCTTGGCTCCTGACTGCCAGAATACCTTTCCATCCAAGCTGCAATGCTTACACATCATGGTGGGGGAAGGCAGAGGGACCAGAGCAGCTCGAGACTGGTGTGGTTCCCACCCAGGAAGTAAGGCCAGACCTCAAGGGCTACTTCTCCAGCCATGCCACCCAAGGCTAAACATCCACAACACTTAAACACACGTGCAGTGGGGAAACAAATCCCAACAAAGGCAAAATGCAAAAACTCAACACTTCGGGAAGGGTCAGTTGCTAAAGTGCTTACCTTGAAACCAAAAGGACCTGAATTTAATCCCCAGGATCCACATTAAAATGCCAGGTATGGGCCAGGTAGCGGTGGCGGTGGCGCATGCCTTTAATCCCAGCACTCGGGAGACAGAGCCAGGCGGATCTCTGTGAGTTCGAGGCCAGCCTGGTCTACAGAGTGAGATCCAGGACAGGCACCAAATACTACACAGAGAAACCCTGTCTCGAAAAAAAACAAAAAACAAAAAACAAAAAAAAGCCAGTATGGCAGCACACACTTGTATCCCTGCACTGGGAAGATGGAGTTCTTAAAAATGTGTAGTAAATTTTAACATTCCATTAGTTACCAGGATGTAAAACACTTATTTTCAACCAACAGGGCAGTGCTGAGAACACTTATCCCCCTGGCACTAGAAAGAGAAAACTAAAATCCCCAGGGATAAGCTTTATTTGGATGTCTGCGTATATCTGATCAAACGGCAAATATCTGTAAAGGGTGAAGTTTATTAAATGGTGAAACCTGGAACGTCGCGCTCAGTCTGCACAGAGTGTTTGGTACCCGCTGCTGTTTTCTCAAGTCCAAGGGCAGCGTGCCCATTTTTCTGGAAGCCTCCTTACATTGCTTTTATTGCCAACAAGGGCAGATGTTCTGTGTGTCCCTCTGATCAGTGGCAAACGTGCGTCCCTCACATCTCGTTACATTGCGGCTGTTTCAAACGGGGTAAAAATGAGCTGAATATTTACCAAAAAAGCTTATAACACGTATAACTATAACAGTAACTTTATTTCAATTTTCTCATTAAGGGATTTTAAAAAATTCTTTCTCCCCAAATAAGCTAAAAAGAAGTCTCTGTAAAAATACCAAAAAACACATTTTAAAACCCCAGACTGATATGATACATTTTATATGATTTACAGCTAAGAATAAAATGTCCAATTCTGAATGGTTTTGATAGGAATCTACTGGTGGGAACCGGACAGACTGTATAGTTCAGGCTGTGGATGGAGCTCAACAGTGCAGTCCGAGCACTGACAGGAAGGAAGAAGAGATCTGTATTCAATTCTAAGTTTTGAAAAGCTGCATGTTTGCTGACAGGCACTGGTGATGAGGTCACTCTGGAAGGCAGACATTTCTACGGCGGGACTTCCAGGGCTTTCCATACAACAGATTCAAACATTTTACCCAGATTTTTCTCCCTTATATTTTAAATAAAAGCACAAATACACAACTGATAAAAGATACAGAGTACAGAAAGACTAAAATAACACTACCCCCTCCCAACACGGTCGATCTTCTGTGTCTGAAACCCTCTAACGGTCACACGGTCGAGCAGTTCACAAGCCAAAGCCGACCTTCGGTCTGCAAACACTCATGTCCATGGGCGTGTGCTGCCGATGGTCTTTTTTCCTCTGTCACGGAGAAAAGCCACACAGTCTTGTCTTTTAGAAAGAAAGTTTAAAGAGCAATGTGGACACGCTGTTCAAACCAGCCAAGTCCGGGCAACTCCTCAGGCACCCCTGGGTCAGCTGTGGCTCCAGGTCCCAGGTGTTGTCTCTGGAATTTAGGAATCACATTTACTAGCAAGGCTCATTTTTGTTTGTTTGGTGTTTTTGTTTTTGTTTTTCCAGACAGGGTTTCTCTGTGTCACAGTCCTGGCTGGCTGTCTTGGAACGCACCCTCTAGACCAGGCTGGCCTCAAACTCACAGAGATCTGCCTGGCTCTGCCTCCTGAGCGATGGGATTAAAGGTATGCGCCACCACACCTGGCTAAGAAGGCATTTTTAAAAGAAAAAAATTCCTTTAAAATTAGGGAATCTGAAGGTGGGCATAGTGGTACACGCCTTTAATCCCAGCACTTGGGAGGCAGAGGCAGGTGGATCTCTGTGAGTTCGAGGCCAGCCTGGGCTACAGAGTTCCAGGACAGCCAGAACTACACAGTGAGACTGTCTCAAAAATAAAAAAAAAAAAAAAGAAAAAAAAAAAAAGGGGGGATCCAGTCCTTGTAAATAGCAAGACATACTGCTGTCAGCCAGCTATACGGAGCACAGCTCACGCCTTCCCTTCTTTCTGAAGAAGGCTCTCACTCTGCAGTGCTGGCTGGCATCTGAGTGAGATGCTCATATTAGTCTGGAGATCCCGACCCTCCTGCTTTGGCTTCCCAAGTGCTGGGGTTACAAGCAGGAACCACTACACCCAGCTTTTATTTTAGCACTGTCCAAAAAGACCTGGACCACGACAGCCGCCTCCCACGCACGCAGTTGGGAAAGGCCAGAGCTTTATCAGGGAACAAACAGGTGAGCTGGAAAGGGGCGAAGGAGGGGAGACACTCTCCCCTTCGGACCAATCACCACTCCCAGCCACAAGCAGCACTCTCTGAGCAGGAACGACTTACGGACACACACCACGAGGCTCGCTCAGCCGAGTCCTGCCTCAATGCCCCGGATCCTCCTGGTCAGCTGCACGTCCTTGGGGAAAAGAGTGACCCGGCCGGCATGTAAGGCGAGGAGGTAGGCGTCCTCAAAGAGGTGAACTAGAAACGCTTCTGCTGCCTAGGGCAGGAAGAGAAGACTGAAATGGACGAAGGGCCTGGACTGGATTTTCTTGGAGACATACTTACTGACTGAAGTAAAGAACAGGGTGAACCCAGCGGCCACCCATCAGACCCCCTCCAAACTGTCAGGGACTACACGTTGGCCAGGGGCCAGGAACAGTCTGTGGTACCCCATAAGCAGTCCTGTGGGATTCTGGGATGCTCTTCCCCCTCTCGGCCTTCACCCATACCTCCTCCTCCTCCTTACCTCTTGAAGGGCCAACAAGGCCTGGGCTTGCCAATATAAGTCCAAACCGCGAGTGAATTTCTCACATATCTCTCTTACCTATGGAGGAGCGGGGTGGGGATGAGCAACGAGAAGCAGAAGGGTGATTAAAGAATTGATGGTCGGCCGGGCGGTGGTGGCGCACGCCTTTAATCCCAGCACTCGGGAGGCAGAGCCAGGCGGATCTCTGTGAGTTCGAGGCCAGCCTGGACTACCAAGTGAGTTCCAGGAAAGGCGCAAAGCTACACAGAGAAACCCTGTCTCGAAAAACCAAAAAAAAAAAAAAGAATTGATGGTCTTTCTCCAAGCATCTGTAAGCCTCCTCATTTCCACCATTAGGTCTCACCCTTGATCTTACGGCCTGGCTCAGAGTAGAGCTTTAACTGGCATAGCTTACGGGTGGAGGGGAGGTGGAGAGGAGAAAGGGTGTTCCCCAGGCTAGGGAGGGAAACTGGATGAGAGGGCTCCACCACAGACAGAGGTAATGAGGAGAAATCAGCCTCAGGGGAAACAGGATGTACAGCACCCCAGAGGGCTAGGGGTGACCTTCAGCCACATCAGCAAGAAGCAGAAGAAAAGGTGGCCCGGGGGCAGGGTGAAGGTCCCCAGAACTCACAACCCGGCTGAAAGGCTGCTTCCTCAACAGGAGGTCAGTGCTCTTCTGCAGTCTCCGAACTTCCCTAAACCACAGAAGTTTCCGCCTCCTGCGTAGACCGGAAGTGCCTGAGCGGAAGAGTTAGGTCATAAGGAAAGCGCTGTGGAAGCAACTGGTACCTCGCAGCGTAGCTGAGACAAACCTTCACGTCAGCAGACTTTACCACGTGACCAGACCCCACAGAGCAGGGAAGTCACTCACTCCAAGCTGTTGGGGGCACCAACGGCAGCCGGGGGCTTCAGACACGCTTGCTACGTGAACGCGGTCTGACCCTTTGGGTTGGCGTGGTCACTAACATGAAGCCTTTCTCAAACCCCAGTCCCTTCCCAGCAGATCCTTCCCGGTCGGCCCCACAGCACCCCACGCATCTCCTCTCTTTCCCATCCCCACCTGGACTGGAGAGTTAGTTACTTCAGTTTTTAGGTCCCTTTCTTTCCTTTTAACAGCTGGAAGGAATTAGATACTACCTAGTGTGACTATCTTGTCTCGATTATCCTGGAGCCCAGGGAAGCAAGGATAGTTGGCCAGTGCTCACCAGAGGCCAAGCTGGGACCTCGGAAGTGGCATAATTCAGTGCTAGTGCTGGGAATGTGGGCCGTGACACCACAGCCTTTGGTGAAAATTCAAATTCTCACTAGGAAATTAAAAAAAAAAAATCTGCTCTAGAGACGCAGCTCTGCAGTAAAGTGCTTGATTGGCATGCATGAAGCCATAGGTTCAATCCCCGCAACACAGACGAAAGAAGGAAAAGACTTCTAACTCTAATGTAACTCTGATGTTGAAGAAGAAACTTAACTGATATTGGACTATTTAAAATGAATACTATAAAAATTTACTTTAAAAAACCCGAAAGGTATACCCCAAACAGCACCAGAAGCAAATGAATAGCCTTAAATATATCTAGTAGAAAACAAGAATGCCGAATGAGTTCAGGCCTAGAGATGGTTCAGTGGTCAGAGCGTGTACATTCCTGTAGAGGAACCAAGTTTGGTTCCTAGCACCCACGTCACGTGGCTCACACTTCCTATAACTTTAGGTCCAGGGGGAACTAATGACTGGTGTCCTTGGGCACCTTACCAATGTGCATATACATGGGTAGTCAGTGCTCATAACTGCTAAGCCATATCTCTAGGCTCCCCCAAAATAAAAATGAATCTTAAAAAAAACAGAACTGAGTTAAATTCAACTGAAGTGCTAGTTATTAAGATAAGCAAGACATATTAAATATGATAAATTAGTGAGAATGAAAACTAACTAAATAAATAGTATAATTGGTCAATAACTATAAACAATGACTAATAAAAATGAATAAGCCTGATTGATTGATTGAACAGCTTGACTAAGACAATCAACAAAACAAAACACACACACATACACACACACACACACACACACACACACACACACACACGTACTGGCTGAAGGTGCTGTTCCGAGCACTCGCCTTGCACATACAGGGCCCTCGGTTCTTAACCACTGAGCCACCTCGCCAGCTCCGTGAGCCCTTATTCTTTCTCGGAAAAGAAAGATTTTGAGAAACCCAAGAAGAATAAGAGAGCTGTAAGATTCACGATGCAAGAACAAGTGGTCATGAAACGGAACTGATCGGAGATGCCCTGGAACCAAACATCCTGAGCACGGGTCTCCACAAGTCAACATCAGTAGTTGGGAGCCAGAGGAGAATTTCAAGCAGGACCTGTTGAGAATGTAAGCCCTGCCAGCCGGGTCCACAGGCCCACAGGCCCAATTCCAACAAGGTTAGCCTGAGGTACATGGAAGGTACTGCCACACCAAAACATTTGATTCTATGTGTATGGGTCTTTGCCTACATGTGTGTCTGTGTGTGCAGGACCTGCAGACGCTAGAAGGCATGGGATCCCCTGGAACTGGAGTTAAAGATGGTTGTGAGCTGCTATGTGGATACTCAGAGTTGAACCCGGGTCCTCTGGAATACCAGTCAGTGCTCTTAACCTCTGAACCATCTCTCCAGTCCCGTCTTCGTCCATTTTGTTCTTAATTGCACAGTAACATGCTAATTGCTGTGTAAGACAAGAACTGGAAAGGGTTAGGAGTAGAAATGGAGGCGGGCTGGAGAAATGGCCCAGTGGGTAGGAGCACTGGCTGCCCTTCCAGAGGACTCAGGTTCGATTCCCAGCACCCACAAGGCAGTTCACAACTGTCTGGAGCTTCCAGGGGATCCGAAGCGTTCACACAGACATACATGTAGGCAAAACACCAATGCATTAAAAAAAAAAAGGGGAGAGAGAAGTCGAGTCGTGGCTGTGTGTGTCAGGGGAAGGGAGGCGGAGAGAAGCAAAGCCCGTGGTTTGAACTAGGCTGGGGGAGACCAAGTATGCAAATCAAATGATAAAAAGTTGGGGTTGGAAAGCTGGCTCAGCAGTTAACAGCGCTTGTTGCTCTTCCAGGAGGCCTGAGGTCTGTTCTCAGCACCCTTACAGGGGGGCTCACAACTGCCTGCGATTTCGGGGGTTCGGAGCCCTCTTCTGGCCGTCGCCAGCACCCTCATGCGTGTAACACACACACACACACACACACACACACACGCACGCACTAAATAAATCAAAAAAAAAATCAAAATCCCGTGCCCGTCAGAATCAGCAACGTGTCTTTTTGCTCAAGCTACCCGTCCCGTCTGCGCCTCGCTTTTCTCACGGGCTGTAAAAAAACGGCCAAGAAAGAAACCAGGGAACTCCACGCGTGCACGGTTCGCGGCAAGCCTAAGTTAACCAGAGGCAGGGCGGGCGCGGGACGGGCCTCGGAGGTTCGGGCAGGCCCGCTTACCTAGTTGGGAGCTCCGCCGCGAGGGCTCGGGGGTCGGGCTGGAGGGCCGCCTCCCCGGGGTCCTCGGCTGGCGGCGCGGGCTCGTGGATGGCCGCGAGGGTCCGGGGACCGGGCTGGCGGGGCGTCTCGTCGGGGTCCTGGGCTTGCGGCGCGGGCCCATGGTTCCGCCTCCGCTGAGCCTCCCGGGTCCCGCGGCCGAAGACGGACGAGAGAGCGAGGCGACCCTTGCGCGTCAGGGACACCAGAGCTCCGCCGCCGCCGCCGCCGCCATCAATTCAAAAGCCACCCGCCCCGCCCACCGCATTTTTAAAATCCCCAACTCCGTGACTCTCAGTGGCTGGCTCTGGAACGCCGCCCGTGGAGCGACAGCCGGAAGGACCAGTGGGAATGAAGGTCTGGCCGCAGAGTCAGCCAATGGGCGCTCGGAGACGCGAAGGAAGGCGGGGCTTTCTCACACTTTGGTTGTTGGTCTTCGAGTGAAGCCGGAAGGACCAGTGAGAATGAAGGTCTGGCCGCAGAGTCAGCCAATGGGCGCTCGGAGACGCGAAGGAAGGCGGGGCCTCCTCACACTTTGGTTGTTGAGCTTCGCGTGGCTTGGGCTCGCTTTCTCCGGTGCCCTCTGGGCAAAAGGACAGCTCAGTTCTGATATGGGTGGCAAGTTTGTGGAATTCATTCCCTCAGACGTTTTATGCTTTCATATCACCGTTGGTGTGGCTTTGGAAATGGGGAAACAGACCGCCCAAGAATGTGAAAACTCCATACAGCTCCCGGGACCCTCCCGAGAGCAATCAGCAGATAGGATTCAGAGGCCAGGTTAACTGCGTGAACTTCTCAGATGATAGGATCGTGGGGACAGCCAGGACGATGGGATCTGAGGACAAGGTCAGGCAGGGCAGGCGCCAGCACTGTTCTTGGACCATGCTATCGAACACCATGACGGAACTGTCCGAGAAAAAAAATAGCTTTTTCCTTTCTCCTGGGAGTAATATGAATTCGGGTCATGTCTCCGTAATTAGAAGAAAGAGAATTTCAATTTCGTCATTTTGCTTTTTTTGAGTTTTCTAAATGTTCTACCACGAACGTGTACTCTAATCAAGAAAATCCTTATATAATCAGTGGTTTCACAGAAGCCTTCTGCAACATTGGGGTGGGTGGTGTAAAATGGTGCAGCTGCTATGGAAATGTGTCGTGGTTTGAATCTGAAATGCCCTACAAAAGCTTGGTCTCCAGTGCAGCAGCGTTCAGGGGTGGGGACTTTGGGAGATGATTGGGCCATAGGTGCTCTGACTTCATCTGTGGATTTAATTCCAGCACTTGAGAGGTAGAGGCAGGAGATTTGCTACAAGCTTGGGGGCAGCCTAGCCTAGTGGGTTTGAGGCTAGGCATCCTATGTAGTAAGATTTGTCTCAAACAAACAAACAAAAACCCAACCAAGCAAGCAAACAAACGCTGATGACATAGCTCAATGGTAAAGCACTTGCTTCATACACAAGGTTCTGTGTTCAATCCCCAGTATGCTATCCATAAACACAAAATTTAAACATAGAATTATCCAGAAGTCCATGTTATATATTCAAAAGAACTAGAAGTGTGTGTGTGTGTGTGTGTGTGTGTGTGTGTGTGTGTGTATATATATATATACACATTCATGCTTGCAGCAGTTTTACTCACAATGACCAAACAGTGGAAAGTACCTGGGTGTCCATCATCAAATGAATAAAGAAAATGAATATACAATGTGTGTTACTCACCTTTAAAAAGGGAAGCATTTCTGACATCTGCTACATGGATGAACCTTGAAACCACTATGCTAAGTGGCATAAGCTAGTCACAAAAAGATCACTAGCCCATGATTCCACCGGCCTGAGGTAGATATGTGAGTGGTCCAATTCATTTAGAGAGAAAACAGAATGGTGGCTGCTAGGAGCCGGGGGGGGGGGGGGAGATGGATAATGGGGTTATTGTTTAACGGGGACAGAGTTTCCAGTTGGGAAGTAAAAGTAGGTCTAGATGGATGGCAGTTGTGGCTGAACACTATGTATGTTCTTAATGCCACCCAAGTTTTATTTAAAAAAAGAGAAGAGCAAGTTTCTCACTAAGTCTTTTAAGGCATAGTCAAATCACAGAAAGATGACACGCCCACGCCCCCATGATCCAGGTCAACATGGACGGAAGAAATCCAGATCCTCAGCAACTGTTAATTAGACAGAAAAACAACCCTTCACCTATGAACTCTGCTTTAGACAGCCCTTTATTAAACTAGAAGTAGAGTTGGGCGGCGGTGGCGCACGCCTTTAATCCCAGCAGAGGAGGCAGAGGCAGGCAGATCTCTGTGAGTTCGAGGCCAGCCTGGTCTACAAAGCGAGTTCCAGGACAGCTAGGACTGTCACATAGAGAAGCCCTGTCTCAAATAAAACAAAACAAACACAAACAAACAAACAAGACCACCTAGAAATAGAAAGCTAGATAGAAGACAGAATCTAGAATTCATAAGGAACTGATGAAACCAGCTGCCTATGAAGCAGTAGTGATGGGTGGGCTTCAGGTAGAAGAAGGAGGGGTGTTTATTAATGTATACATTTTTACATAGTTTGGTTTTTGAACCAATTGAACTACTGATATTTTTTATTAAAGAAACCAAGTGGACTGAAGATGTCGAGGTGAACACTAGTCATCTGAGCTCTAGACCAGTTGAATGGAACAAGAAGAGTAAATTGTAGATCATAGGAGCCCTCAGAACTACTGGGGAGTCGAAAGGGGGGAAATTAGTTGGTTGTGCCATAATGTCTGAGACAGGCTCCTTCAACCAAAGCTGGCATCACAGAGGAACGAGCAGCTGAGTCAGGGTTTGAACCCCACACCTAGCGATGGCGTCTACCTTCTGTCGCCACATCACTGCTTCTTGTGATGGTTTTACTTTCCCTTTCCTGAAGAGGGAAGCGGGTGCAATTTCACACATCTGAAGTCCCGCCTACTCTAGAGTCTGATACAGGAAGATCGTTCAGGCCCAGGGGCTGTGGCTTATATCATGCTTTGCTGATTTGGCATCAACATGGCGACCAGGGAGTTGGGAACCACCACATTGCTCTTGCTAATTGGAAAAGATACACCCTGGCTTGACCACTACAGTGAGAAGCCACAGGGGCGTGAGGAAGAGGGCAGTGACAGTCTAATTCAAGGAGCCGTGTGATTGAGGCGTCCCTACACCCAACTCGAGAGGTCTGGCTTGAAAAATGTCAATTGCGATAGGCATGGTGGTTATGACCCGTCATCCCATCTACTTGGAGACTGAGGAAGACCGAAAGCTATAGGGCCCCAAGGCTGGTCTGGACAACTAAGACTCAAAATCGAAGGTAAAAACAGGGCTGGGGATATAGATTATTGGTGGAGGGCTTGCTTAGCATGCATGGAGCTCCTGGGTTCAATTTCCAACACACACACACACACACACACACACACACACACACACACACACACACACACATCTTAGGGCCACTTTGATGATCAGAACACACAGTCCTCACCTTGACTCTAGTCAGCTTAAGGGCATGGCTTGAGTGTGGGCTTTTATATAAGCTTGGATTCTCGCTTCCAGTTCGCTAGCTCCGTGACTTTGGAGATTCACTTGCCTGGCATAAACGAGAGTTAACTGACTAGGAAGTTGCATTTCCTTCTATCTTGGGCTGTGGCTTTCTTTTCTGGTAATGGATCCCATGTGCCCTGTTCGAGTACTACCGGTATAATAAGCTGGGAACAGTGTTTCCTTGAAGTTGTCTTGTGACTTCTACATGCATATGCACACGTGTATACACGTCTGCTGCTACACATGTACTTGGACGTGCACACACATACATTTAGAAAGTAGATAAGGTTCACTAAAGTTGATTCTGCCCATGTGGCTGGAATGATCCCACAGTGGAGGTACACTTGAGACAGACATGTTGAAGATGGACACATTTTTCTAAAGGAATGCTCCTCCGCCTCCTGCAGCAGGGTGTGGAGGCATACTGTGCTCTGGCCCTCAGCCCTTTCCACCACTGACATCCACTGCTTCCTCCTCTATCACTTCTGGAGGAAAACCACTTTAAACTTGACCGCTACCTAGCCTCCCTTTTTGATCCCAGGCCGAAGGGGACATTTGCTTTGGATCCTGGGGAGCACACTGAAAAGATGATTTGGCTGCATGAAGAGGAAATGGCCACAGGAGGAGGCAGGCAGTTTACACTGTAGCCTACGCTGGGGGTGGAGCATTCTGACGAACCCGAGGCCATACAAGAACTCTTAACTCCTAGGATGCCCAAGAGGCGGACCAACCTCCGTGAGCTTCCCCAGACTCATGACGGCCTTTCTCAAGCCCAGCAGATGGGTGCACCCGTGGGAAGCAAAGGACACATAAAACTACAAAAGGCCATGTGTCTTGATTCCTGGGTTATCAGTTTTATCTTGTGGCAAATAACCTAGTTAGGGCCTTATATAAATCATAAAGGACAGCAGTACAGAATGGAGCCCAATGCTATACTCACACTCTTGAATTAAGATAGGATTTCAAAAGCAAAGCATGGACTGTACAGGCCCCTGCTGCATGCCAAACCCAGGTCTCCATTTGTTCTCACTAAGGTCAGGAGGGCCATAGCAGCACTGCTCCAGAACTCGGTTTCTCCAGGTCTGAAAAAGTGTTCACTGTTCAAGCCTGGAAGTGGTGGTGCATGCCTTTAATCCCAGCACTCGGGAGGCAGATCTCTGAGTTTGAGGCTAGCCTGGTCTACAGAGTCAGGACACCCAGGACTCCATAGAGAAACCTTGTCTCATCATCCCCCAAGTGTTCAAGAGGAGCAACCCAAATTCCTAAGATTTAACAGAGTCTCCTGCTGATCTTGGGTTTTGAGAGGATGTTGGCAGGTGGGCGTGGCAGCACATGCCTGTTTAGTTCAAATGGGGCAGCCTATGGCAGGTGAGATTCTGGCTACCAACTCTGGCCTGTCCATCTGTGGCAGAATGGGATGGGCAATGAACCAGGGCATCTGGCATTGTCTGTAACAGGCTGGGGAAGTCCTTTCCATTGTGGGCACGAGTGTCTTTCAGAGTTTTACAATTGTTATTATTATGTATGTATGATATATATGTGAATGTGGGTGCATGTCAGCTACAGCATGCATGTGGAGGTCAGAGGACAACATCTGGGAGTCAGTTTGCCCCTCCCACTGAGGGTTCTGGGGATAGAACTCAGGCCACCAGGCTCGCGAGGCAAGTGTTTGTACCTGCTGAGCCAGGGCCCTGGGCTCTACTGTCTTCCTTGGAAGGAGTAAATGACATTTGTGTTTCTGACACTCAACATTCATTCCAGATGCTACTCTTGGGTCTCTCTCATGCCTTTTCTCCTTCATTTAAAAAAAAAAAAAAAAAGTCCAATATTGACAACTTTCCATTTCTTTTTAAAAAAATAAACTTCAGAAACAACATTGTAGTTTTTGTTTTTGTACAAGACAGCTGCCACACCATCTCTGCCACCTTGAGTAAGTGGGCACAGAGTCCCCACTTAGTTCTATGTGTTACACACTGTAGTCTGGAGAAGCTTGGGTCCCCGGGACTTAGGGCTGATGGAACGGAGAGTTCCTTCCATGACACTCCATTAGAATCTGCTGGAATCAACCGTAAACTGAGGGCCTTGCTCATCAAAGGCCTCTTCCCCTCACAGTCTCTTTAAGAAAGGTGTTAGGGTTTTGCTTATTATTGGGTCGCCCCTCAACCATTCCCAGAGCAACGCTTGGATTAACGGTTGCCAGGGCCCTGGTCCTGCTCTATTTCTTCTGTTCGGAGTTGGAGTACCTGCAGGGCGACAGTATGTTAGCCACTTAGCCCAGCCGTAGAAATCCACCCTGAGCCGGGCGGTGGTGGTGCACGCCTTTAATCCCAGCACTCGGGAGTTCTCTCTGTGAGTTCGAGGCCAGCCTGAGCTACAGAGTGAGTTCTAGGAAAGGCGCAAAGCTATACAGAAAACCCTGTCTTGAAAAACCAAAAAAAGGGGAAGAATTCTGGAAAGTCTGTCATCCTGGCAGGTACTCAGGGTCCAGATTGCTGGAAGTGGGGTTGTGAGCCACACCTACTCTGGGTCTCACTAACACAGAGCCATGCGGCTGCCAGGATCAGGGCTCTCCCAGGTCTCTGGCCCAAGCTGACAGCTAGAGACAGATCCCTCTTGCTGAACAAGTTCCAACTCTGGGCTTCGGTCTCCTTACCTTAACACGGAAGCTCTGCCGGGCACGGTGGCTCTTTCCTGTCATTTCAGCGTTTGGGAGGCTGAGACAGGAGGACTGAGTTTGAAGCCAGCTTAGGGCTACGGAGGACGTTGAATGCTGTTGCTACACAAAACCTTGCTATAAACAAAACAAAACGGGTTCATGAAATGATTTCCAAGGGCTGCCTGGAATCCCCCTGTAGTCCTTCCCAAGCAGAGAGGCCCTGGAGTATGAAGAACAGAACATCAAATCATTAACGAGGTGCTGGGCATGATGATGTACACCTTTAATTCCAGCACTGAGGAAGTAGAGACAGGTGGAACTCCGCGAGTTCGAGGCCAGCCTGGTCTACATCATGAGTTCCAGGCCAGCCTGGTCTACGTCATGAGTTTCAGGACAGCCAGGGCTGCAGAGTGACAAAAAAAACCACCACGGGGAAGAGAGGTACCACTTTTTTCTCAGGCTAGTGACAATCAGAGGCCCACAGAATGCTGGGGCCACAAGGCACTGAAGTCACATCATGTACACCTGTGCTCCGGAGTGACCAGATCTGGTGCACGCACTGTATGTGCAGTCGAGACCTAAAGCTACAAGTTTGGAGAATACATCTCTCGGTTCCGATTTGAACCTGCTCACTGGATTCTTTGTAGCTTATGATTCATAAGCTGGATAATCTACCAGGACAAGTTAGTGTATAACACAGAATATTAGGGTTGTGAATTCCTGCTGTTCAAGTTCACATTTTTGCCCTAGCGCAGCAGGAAGAACTGGGAGGGCTGAGAGTGGATGCCATATCCAGGCCTGTGGAGGCTGGGTCCCAACATTACAGGCTTCAGGAATAAAAGAGGACCTGGTGTTCTGCCATCCTCTCTGGCAGCAGCTGCCCGAAGGGGTCACTAGGGAAGGGTGGGGTGAGGCCTTAGGGACAGGGCTCTCACAGCCCACCAGTCTGCATGGCCTCAGTCATTTAGTGGCAGCAGAGACCCCCCACCAGGGGCTCAGCTGGCGTCATTGATAGGAGTCCGGCTGTCACCCAGCAGTCTCTCCTGTTCACCCTCTTGGGTGGGCATACGCCAGCCCCTGCACAGGCAGGCTAGCAGTGGACGGTGCAGCCCGTTGTAGAGGGCGGTGCCCATGAGGAGGATGAAGAAACCGAGGATCTGCAGCGGGTGGAAGGCCTCCCAGCCCAGGGCGAGGCTCAAGGCCCAGATGACCACGGTGCGCAGGCTGTCCAGGACCATGCGGGTGGTGGCACTCAGTTCCTTGGTGACGCTGATGCCCGCAAAGTTGAAGAAGGCGATGCTGCTGATGTTGCCCAGCAGAGCCAGGGCGATCAGGGGCTGGCGGCCGACCTGGCAGAAGGCATCCAGGGCATCCTCCAGCGTCCCACGAGGGTTCCCACTGAAGGAGCCAGCTGGGATGTAGTACATGGGCACGAGGAGCAGCGAGAGAATCACAAAACCGAAGAAGCCTGGGGGAGGCAAGGAGACATCACGTTCTCCACCCTGCCTGGGCCTTCCCAGCGTGGCCCACAGGTAGGCGGCCTCTCCTCTCAGAACCACTGTTTCTGTTAGGTTCTTGGGGTCCACTCCTGGAATCTGTCCCTCTGCCCCGACGTCAAACCTATACGGCACGCAAATGACGTCTCACTGGTTTCCAAACTCACAACCAGCGACTCAAGCCACTGACTGCCCTGTCGGGAAGTCCCTCTTCCCTCCTCCTGTCTGTTGGAAGCTTTGGCTCCAAGGGACCCAAAGTTGCTCGGCAAATGGGGTCCCTGAGTATAAATGGTCTAAGCTTAGGGGACTATCTGGCCCCTTCCTGCTGTCTCCGCCTCTAGAGAGCGGGGCGTGTATCTTCATTTTTCTTCTCTGGCTCCTCTCACCTGGCCTACGTCCCTGTGGGGATGGAGGCTCAGTCTATCATGTGGCTACCAGCCCCTGCCCTAAGCTCCACTTTCATATTTTTCATAGCAGACGCTGCCACTGCGCGGCACCCTCTTCCCACCGACTGTTGCTCCCAGGCCTGTCCCCGCCCGCCCGCATGCACGCACGCACGCACGCACGCACGCACGCACGCACGCACCCTCAATGCCCACTGCCCTGAGTGGGTGGACGTTGTGTCTGTAGACAAACTTCTCCTCCAGCACCATCTGGATGGCAACGATGATCTGGGCCATGATGATCAACAAGTCACCTGGGGAAGAGAGGCGTGAGTGAAGCGGGGCACGCTGGGACCAGGGTTGGGGGGCGGTGACAGGGGGATCCAGGGGCAGAAGGGCACGCCAGCTCCTGACTTCCTGGCCCGAGGGCAGGGCAGCAGGCAGGCCTGGGGTTCCAGACGCCCTGTGACCTGCCTTGGCCTGAGGACCGCACAAACAACAGGTCTAGGACAAGACACTTCGGGTGTAATTGTGATTCTGAGTGGCTCGGGTGGCCACTTCATTGTAAAATGGTACTGCAGTGGCGTCTGCTCGGGTCTGGGTTACCGGGATGAGAAATGCATGGGGCTCGGCATGTGTCAGTAAATGGTCCGTCTGTCCCTCTCCAAACCAGCAGTTTGTATTTGTGAAGAGGAGCCACAGGACCAGACAGCTCCCCCACGCTGCTTGTCTGTCTCTTCCCTTGGGACAGTCACCGTCTTCTGGTCTCCCTCACACTCTAACCCATCATGTCCCCATTAGGTACATGACCCGACGACCCAGGACACACAGATGGCAGAGCTTGGGTGAATCTGTGGGACGACTTAATGCTAGGCTTCCAGAGTGGGACGGGGGACAGAGAGGGGCACTGGGGACAGGGGGAGCAGCCGCAGGTCCCCAGCTGGCCTCACCTGTGATGACGTCGCTGAGCTTGTGTTGACTGTCATGCTTGCTCAGGAGGTCAGCGAGGCCAACCACCACGAGTCCCGCAATGGTGGCCAGGATGCCCAGCCACTGGCTTGGTGCCAGCCTCCGGCCCAGGAAGGCCACTGAGAACAGGCCCGTGAAGATGATCACCGCACCCCGCAGCATCTGGAAGCTGGAGGCGCTGGTCATGTTCAGGGCTGGTGAAGGAAAGACATGAGGATTGGCTGTTAAGGACAAAGGCTGACTGCCACCAAGGTGTCCCCGGGGAGTAGGGACAAGATGAGCTTGCTCACGATGTCTTGGATGCGCACGTGTGAAGACTGTGGGGAGTGCCAGGGTGGGGTGGGGCTGCCGATTCGCTGGCGGCCTCTCCAGCGTGGCCTCACCGGCCAGGTTACTTACGTACCCACGTACATGAGGCTGGTTCCAGTCATGTCGCACAGGGCTGGCGGCAGGAAAAGCAGGGCACTGAAGGGCTGCTGGGGCTCTACACTGGAGTCCGACTGTCTTCTGGCTCTGCACTGGAGCAGGTAGAAGGCGGCGAGGCACGAAAACTCTCCCAGGAACATGCCCACTGCCTGCAGGAACAAGACTCGGGGACTCAGCACTTACGAGACTTCGGGGCCTCCTTTATCAGTACTGGTTTTTGTTTGTTTTCATATAACCACGTTTCAGACAAGAGCTTCCCTAGAACCCCCAAATGTCAGACAGACGAAAGCGGAGTAGTTGTGGGTAGCCAGCCAGGTCCCTAAGCCCCATAACATCTCAATGGACACCCTATGGGGTGTGGGCATGGTGTAGACTCAATTCATCAGGCCAATCTTTCACAATCCAGATATAGACACAGACTCAGACAGGTTCAAAGACTCATGGAAGGCCCAATAGCCAGCTGCTAACACACTGGGGATAAATCTGAGTCTTCCAACCCTCAGTCCAGAAATGGGGTAACTTCCGTGTCCCCTATCCTAGTGGAGTTCTGGGCTCAAGGGAGATGTACCCCACACTTCTGTCCCTGGAGCTAGTGTCCATGTGTCCAGATGGGGCAGGGTGAGAGCATGACCACTCATCAGGATCATACAGACCTCCCACAGAGGACTAAGCCCCTTCCTGGGGTACTCTTGGATTCGGACCCTATTCTGGGAGAGGAGAGAGGTAGGTGGTTTTGGGGGAACCAGGTGAGCCTCACCCCTAGGCCAGGAAAGAGAGCAGCCCCAGGGGTGCCCTGCCGAAGAAGCCTGGAGATGGGCAGGGGGAGAGGCTGGTACCTGGAGGAAGGGATGCTGGAAGCTGTGCTCCTTGCCTCCTCCACAGCCTTCAGCTTTGAAGTTGTCAGCCCACCTGCAGCAGAGAGGGGAGGCAGACAGGGGAGGTCAGACTGGCGGCATGATGGATGCCCCACCTGGCTGGACTCACACTCGGCCCCAGCTGACACGCCTTTCCAGAGGAGCCTGTCTCCATGGGGAGGGGTTTTAAGACTGCGTTTCATCGACCTACAAACAGAATCACAGCACTTGTGCTTGTACAACTTGTAGAAATCAGGTATTATTGTTACATTAGTGTTGTTTATAAGACGTGCATTACACACATTACTCCTCAAAATAAAATTAAAAGCCACGGCTTGAAATTTAGTGTATTAAATATACACATTGCAAAATAAGAGGTGATTTCTTTTTTTTCTTCTTCTTTTTCCCCCAAGACAAGGTCTCACTATTTAATCCAGGCTTGAATTTGAAATCCTCCTGCTTCAGGTTCTGGAGTGCTAGGACTATAGGCATGTACCAAGCAGCAAATTTCCTCTCTAATGTTTGATAACTTTATTTCAACTTGTTTGGCTTCTTTTGAAATCTTTGATCTCTACTAGACTGTCAAAGGGACCAGTACATGAAAAGTGTGTGGTCATCTGGACACGGGGCCACACATCTGTAAGCCTAGCATTAAAGTGGCCAGGCCAAGTGGACTGATGTGAGCTCAAGGCCAGCCAGCCTGAGCTATACAGTGAGTTTGAGGCTAGGTTAGGTTATGTGTAGAGACCTGCTACCAATCAACCTACCAACCAACCAATCAATCAACCAATCAACCAATCAGCCAACCAACCAACCAACCTACCAACCAATTAATCAACTAACTAACCAACTAACCAACCAACCAAACAACCTAGCTTCTTGTCTAGAGGAACATTAAGGCCCAGGAGATGACCACTGGATCCTTCACAGCCCAGACGGCCCTTCCAATGCTTACCTAAAGCATGTGGCACCTGCCATGGAGTACAAATGCCGGTGAGTACCACCACGGACAGACTGGTGGTGGAAATGGTCCCCACCCAGAACCCTTCCCAGCACACTTTAGGCAGCTACACCCATCATTCTGAATTGTTGCCACCTAAGCACAAAAGCTCCCCTGACTTTACTTCCAGACTAGTCCATTTTCTAGCTGGAGATCCCTTTGTCACTTGGACCCACTCTGACCTTGTGACTCTTTTCTGAACAACCACCCCAGTCCTTCCTCATCTGCCACCCTCCTGGCTGCTGACTTCTGGAAGTGCTCCTGTGGGCCCAGGACTAAGCCATGTGAATGATATGGCCCAGACAAGAGACTGGCAAGATGGTGGCCTTTCCCTCATGTTGGTCATCATAGGTCAGCTGACAAACTGACTGTAGCAGCCATGTTGCCTCCTGACTCCAGCTGATGCACATTAGCTGTTCCCCATGGGCATGGGCTCACACCCACTGCAGTTCCCATACCAGATAGTGGACGTCTCTAAGTTCAAGACTCAGGGCTCCTCCAGAAACATCTCACTAGGGCAGCCACACTATAGCAATACCCTTGTTCCGGACTTAACCAGTTAACAAGCCTGAGTTCCCAAAGGATGGGGTCCGACAGTGGGGGGTGGGGGGTGTACTTCTGGAGGGTTCTTAGGAACAATGGCCAAAAGACAACCGAAAGGAGACATTCTAACATGACTGGCTAGAGGGGAGAAATCTGGAGCTCTGTAAAGCTAGTCCCAGCCTCAGCTCCAAAGGATCTGAAAAGCCCTTACTCCATGACAGAACTCTCATTTCTGGGGCCTGATCTGCTACTGGTTTCAGCTCTTGTGCTCACAGGTAGGAATGGGGCATGGGGCATGAGTGGCGGCCCTAGACAAGCTGCAGGCCCGTTGGGAACTCATGCCTGCTGTGGTTGAAAGAGCCTCTGTGAAGGCCTAGGGGAGGCCACTGAGCAAGAGGAAAGGGTGAGGCCGAGTGAAGGGCTCAGAGCCACCGACCCAGTAAGGGAGCAAGCCAGGGCTCTTCCTGGAGGAAGAAGGGAAGTGATATCAAGCCTATGGCAGCCAACCACAACCAGTGCTTCCCTTTGAAGAGGTAAGCGGTTGTTACCGAAATCATTTTCTCATCCTGGAGCTATTCCTTTAGCTCACAGACTGACACCCAAGAAGACCTAGAGCTGGAAATAGCAGTGTGGCCATTACCCAGCAGCACCCTGGGCTACTGCTTGTGCTCACAATCTATGCTCACATCTAATGCTCATTCCCACCCCCACTCACAGAGGTCTGAGTGAGCTTAGCACGGGTCCTTCCACACTCCCCACCCACTGCTCCCTGCACATCCCTGCACAGTCCCAGAGGTTCTGTTGACCGAGCCTTCCAGACGCTAGCTTAGGAATGTGATAGGTGCTTTGGCCCCTGGCCCAGGGTCCATGAGGTCGACTTCCCATGGGTCTGAGGTGGTCCGTGATGGTGCAACAGGGCACAAATCTGGGCCTGTCTCCTGGAGAGTTAGCTGGCCGGCTGCCCAGTTAAGACTTTCTCCTTAAGAGTTGTCTAGGCTTTCTCTACAAGGTAGGCCTGCTTTGTCTGGACAGGCATTGCTGGCTGGCTTCCCACTGGAGAAATGGAATCTCTTTGTATCTAAGGACTTATCCAACCAAAGGACTAGGTGTCAGCTACAGTCCAGTGTATCTCTTCAGGTCTGGGAGGAGACAAGAGAAGGGGTCTTGGCTACCGTGCATGTTTTACAGACAAGATCCAAAATCCAAAGTGTCTGAGGGTGACAGCTATGACCCCTAAAGTCAGATGGCACTTTGCTGACTGGCCCCACTTCCCCAACATCTCTCCAGCCTCACAAACATTTCTTTTCTTTTCCTCCTTTGAGTCAGGGTCTCACTATGTAGCCCTGGCTGGCTGAAAACTCACTATGTAGACCAGACTGGTCTCGAACTCACACAGATCTAACTGCTTCTGCTGAGATTAAAAGTGTGCACCCCACAAACAAATTTTTTTTTTTAAACATGCAATTCACTGAGCTCCGCCTGTGCCAGGCCTGTGCAGAGCACACTGCATGGGCAGTGTGGTTAAACCTCACAAGGGTCGTCGTTTTCAGAGAGCGCCGCAGGTTCGGGGTGCAGAGACACATTCAGGTTTTCCCAGCTGACAACGTGCATATCTGGGGTTGAGCCCCACTATAGAACACCCAGAAGGCTCAGCCTTGGGTCACACAGGCTGGATGCGTTCCAGATGTTCCCAGGCCAACGCTGACAAGTGTCAGAAGTAGTAGATAATTCAATTCCTGTAAGACCAGGCCTCCAGCAATATCCAATACACACTGCTTTATGTCCCTTTCCCCTTCAATTCCACGTGCAGCCGGAACCATCTTCTCTTGGGTAGGGTCAGTGTGGTCTCATTGGATTTGTCCTACAAGTTCCTGGGGGAGCATTCAGCCTCTGGATACCCTCTGCTGCCTGAGGCAGAGGAGGCTGGAAGGGCTCTGGGTGGTGTCTCCGAAGTTTCACAGCCATGACGTGGAACTAAAACAAACTTGGCCATTATCCTGCAACATCCCTTATCTGACGGATGGATGAATCCAGGGTCCAAGATGGGCCATGGGAATTGCGGTGTACAACGGGGGCTGGTAGCCGGGGCTGGTATTGGGAATGCTAGCATCCAGTTCTGTGCCTTCACGCTCTCAACTTTTCCCAACCTTCTTACTCCAGCCTGTCCCTGCTGAGGTGTGTGTGTGTGGGGGGGGGCAGCCCCGCAGATGGGTCTCCGCTCTCTTTAGACACCTTATTCTGAAGCGGTCGGAGGGTATACCCTCTCCTGGCAGAGGCCCAGCTCCTTTCAGGGTTCCCTGAGTGTCAGCAGGCAGGCTGTGGGGTAACCATGCTGGGTGGTGAGTCACTCACAGCAGGCCTTCCATGCCCACACTCAAAGCTCTGCATTCTCGGAGTTGTGCATGCAGGGGTGACAGGCGGAGACCGAAGACATGTCTGATGTGTCCAGTCACTGCTGAGTCCTGCAGAATTGCTGCCATTTCCTCCTGAATGCCACAGGTTGTCAAGCTAGTGAGACAGCTCCTTTGTCTCATCCAGGGGTCTTCAGAAAGGCCACGGCTTCCCTGTGAGTAGGTGGCCCTCTATTATGACAGGATATACTTGGTGGCAAGCCCTCCCATCGCTGAGGAGGCCTTCCTACAGTTTTGGGGGGAACAGGACAGAACCTATCATACCCATTTTACAGCTGAGGAGACTGAGGCTCACAGAGGCCCAGCGCTTCCTCTCATCACACAGCTTCTAAGTCTCACGTTCTATCCCTTCCACTGCCCTGCCCTCCGGACAGGCTCTCTCAAGCTGGTCCTGTAGCCACATAGAAGCATCAACGTCAAGCCATTCATAGAACCCAAAGGGCAGGGGCAAAGTGCAAAGGACATAAGTAGAAGGAACAGTGGGTGCTTCTTCTCTTACAAGGGCCTGGTGATGCCAGGCAGGGTCTCCTGTCCACAGCTGGAGACAGGAGCCACAAGTCAGGCTCATAAGCTCTCCCTGGCTGGGTGGGCTCGTCAATCCTCACAAGCTTGGGATGGGGCTGCTTGGGAGCATAGGAGGGAACTTGAGGGTCTGTTCGACCTTGGTTCTTCCGGTGGAGAACCTCAGTTGGATCTGGACAATGAGGCTCTCTCTGAAATGGGTACTTGCCATGGGCACTGAATCAGGCCGACATAAATGGCTTGGTCTCAAGGATTTGGTCAACAGAAGTGGCTGGTGAGGGGACAGGGAAACAGCCACTAAAAGGAGAAGCACCACTTCCCAGGGAGGGGACCTTGGCCAATACCCAGAGAGGGCTGTAAGGGTTAGTCAAGGCTGCAGTTACGGCTTTTCTCTCTATGGGCATGTGATAGCTCTCTGTGGTCTTTGAAAACCTGCTGAGTGGCAGAAGAGAGCCGACCTGTGGTCCCGGCAGGGCAGGCGGCACACGCTCTCAGACACTTCCTCATTGGAGGTTACCAATCTTCCCAAGGACTCTGGGAAAGACAGCATGTGCTCCTCTTACGGTTCAGACACTGCCCAGGTCTGTCTGCCAGAGGCTCTTAAGCTGAGCAAGTGGGATTGACAGGATTCCCTGACCTGGGTAGGGCTTGCTGTCTAGTCCCATAAGGAGGGTACCCTGAGGGTGGGGGTGTAGGGGATACCATTTATAGGATTACACCTTCTAGACACAATAGGGAGATAAGAGAGGAAAGCCCACAGAGCCAGGACTGGGGGGCAGTACAGTCCTAATATCATCCTGACACCAGTAAGCCAAGTCACAAGAAGCAACTTCTTTGGGGGCTTCCTTTGTAAATTGTAGGGGTCAGACTGGATGGTTTCTGTTCATAACAATAATGAAATGTCCATGGTCATGGTGGTGGATGCCTGTAAACCCAGGACTTGGGAGGTGAAGGCAGGAGGGTCCTGAGTTCAAGGCCAGCTAGGGGCTATAGAGTGAGACCCTGTTTCAAAAGGTAAATAGCTATATAACCCACTTGTCTCCCCAAATGAATGGTGAGGTATCCGGCCTCGCTCCTAACTGATGGGTAAGTGCATGGATTCCAGAGATGGACCACTCAGACTCAGATTGAAGACATCCCTTGGGAGCTGAGTTGAAGCTGCATGTAACTGAATGTTTTCTGTGCTTCAGTTTCCCATCTAGGGATGATGAACCCATTTACTCCTCTCCCTGAGATCGTATCAAAGGACGCCAAGCCTAGAACTTGGTAGGCCTGGCTGCCCGCCGCTGATGTGGATGTACCTAGAGGGAACCACAGGCTAACCACGCCATTTTCTTCTTTTGGTTTTTCGAGACAGGGTTTCTCTGTGAAACAGTCCTGTGTCCTGGAACTCACTCTGTAGACCAGGCTGGCCTCGAACTCACAGAGATCTGCCTGCCTCTGCCTCCTGAGTGCTGGGGTTAAAGGTGTGCGCCCCCACCATCTGGCTAACCATGATTTTCAAAGGGTAGCTCACATCACATCACGGTATGCTTGTTGCTCCCCCTGACCTTCATTCATTCCCTCTCACTGTCTGCTCAGAACACTGTTTACAGTCCAGCTCTGGGACCTATCTTAAGATGGGGGTCGAGGCAGGGGGTGTCCCGAGAGGCCCCACGCAAGGAGACAGGGTAAAGGACAGGATCAAAGGTTAAGCCTCTCACCTGGGAGCCTTCTTCCCGACTTGGAAGCCTCAAGGGGTGGGGCTTCCTGGGCCTGAGGATCCCCTGGCTTCCTACCTGACCGGTTTGGAGGTTTTTAAAGGAATGACTGAGTCAGCTTGGTTTATCTAAGCAGTAAATGACCATTTGGATTCTCCCTGGGGACAGCAGTCTAATAGCCACCACGCTGAGCATTCGAAGCTGTCCTAAGCTGACGTGAGAATCTCATCACAAGACACTCAGATAAGTCCAAGAAACGCACAGGCTCCACTCTGGGTTCTACAGAGTGTGCCCTCCGTTAGGGGAAGGGAGGGACCATTGTGACTGGCATGTGTGTACACACTTGTCTCTTCCACCTCAGATACTAAACATCTCAAAGCCAGGGACCTTCTCTTGGTCACTTCTGCCTTCTGCTCTCCCACACTATAGGTACTTTATGGTCACCTGATGAAGTGACTTCTCCTCTCCTAAGCATTCGCAGCTTTGATAGAGTTTGTGAGGCAGAAGAAACCTCAGAAGTAAATAAGAAAGTCCAGCTGGGCATCTGATGCTGTGAACAAGTCACCTGGAGCGTTCCTTTCTCTTTCCTGCTTTCGTAAGAGTCCCAACTAAGCATCAAGATGTACTCTAATCCCCCTTTCTCCATGAACGATCTATGGCCACCTTCTCCTGGCTTCCCCATCCCTTCAGCTCGGCCACTGCAGGAGCTCCGGTACCTCCTCTGCAGGCCCCCAGCCCCTGCAGGGAGGCGCCCAGTCTCTGCCCGCAGCATGGAGAGCGGGTCTGGGAGGAAGTGATCCAACCCTTTGGCTCAAAGACGAGGGAACTGAGGCTCGGGGACGGAAGTGACCGCGAATCAAAGCGGGCTTCAGATGCCCGCATCCTCCCAGCCTCTCACCCCATCGTCCACGCCAGCGCGACTGAGCTCTCTCGGTAACGTGGAGGGCTGGTGGGGCTGGAGAGCAGCCGACGACGGGAGGGTGACAGGGCAGGGTGCAGGGTGCCCCGCACCCGTGGGCCCAGCAGGCCCCTCCCGGCCCGACCCAGACACTCACTTTGCTGAAAGCGTGTTGATGGAGCCGGTGACCAGCATGAGCCCGGCCAGGAACAGCTGGTACTTGGTCCAGGCCATAGCGGTGGACAGGGGAGACCACTTGAACCAGCAGCTACAAATCGGGTCATCCGGGAGGTGGTGTCTTCGAGTCAAGAGCTTCCGGGCCGAGCGTCACGTGACCTTGCTGGCCCCCGCCCCGCGCCCGCCAGCCCCGCCCCGGAGTTGCTGTCTGTCTGCAGGTCTGCAGGCTGGCGAGCTGGAGAAGCCCAGGGTCTAGAGGGTCTGTCTCTCTGTCTCTGTCTCTCTCTGTCTCTCTCTGTGTCTCTCTCTCTCTGTCTCTCTCGTCTCTGTCTCTCTCTCTGTCTGTCTGTCTCTCTCTCTCTGCACTGTTAGTGCCTGATGCGTGCTAAGCAAGCACTCTACTTCTGAGAGTACACCTCCTTAGCCTCCCGTTTTGTAAAATGGGTGCTTGGGATCATACAGAGATGATTAGGCAATCCTAGAGCATTTTGTAAACAGTTTTGAGAGGTTGAGCCTGGCGACTTGGTAATAGCCACAGCGTGGGAATCTCCTCTCTCCAGGATCTCCAGAGAACTGGAGGCCTGGGAGATGTCCCTAGGGAATCCTAGCCCGTTGACTTGCTCACATCTTTCAGTAAAGTGGCGTAAGCATCGAGTTCCAGCTTCCGGTAGGGTGTTTTTACAGTTAAAACTAGTAAGAACAAACTGGGTGTGCAATCCCAGCACAGGGAAGGTGAAGGCAGGATGAACAGGAGTTCAAGGGCAGCTTCCACTATAAGGAGTCTGAGACCAGCCTGGTTACTAAGTTAAATAAATAATTAGAATAAAACGAAAACCTAAACCCAGAGAAGCCCAAGGATTTAAGATCATGCTTATGAGTGCCGTGGTGGTGGTGGTGGTGGTGGTGGTGGTTGTGGTGGGTATGGTGGTAGTGGTGGGGGTGATGGTTGTGATGGTGGTGGTGGTGGGTGTGTATGTATGTGTGTGTTGGGGTCACGGGCTCAGGTTCTTCCAGCTCCCAAACACTATGGCTTGGGTATGGTTTGTTCACGAAGACTCCCCACTTATCCTTCAGGACCCCTCTGAATGCTGCCCAGAAGCATCCAAATGGATGACCAGCCCTAGGTTTGTCTGTAGAGGATTTCTAGCCTGTAATCAGTTTTTGAGACAGGATCTTGTTGTATAATCCAGGCTGGCCTCCAGCTCACTGTGTACTCCAAGATGGGCTCCAGTTCATGACTGGCTTTTAAAAACATTTTTAATTACAATTATTTATTGTGTGTACGTCGGAGGGCACATGTTGCATGTGGGGATCAGAGGACAATTCAGGAGAGTGGGTTCTCAGCTGCCAGCTGCCCACCTTCCTGTTCCCTGTGGATTTAATCTGCAGCCCATGCCCTACCATAAGTTAAAAAAAAACTCAACAAACAAACAAACAAACAAACACACCCCAATGGCTGCTTTCACCTAGTACACATATTCTCTCCATTTCCAATGATCCTGTTACTGGAGATACAGAAATAAGCTCCTTTGACCTCTTCTTTGAACTTGTGAACACGGTAGTGTAGACTCAGAAAAACCCTCAAGGGGCTGTAACAATTATTTTGCAAGATCAGATGGAGACTGTATTATAAGTGGGGTCTTGAACAAAATACAGGAGGTTACTAGAGTGAGAAACATCCTTCATGCAAGAAGAGTCATGTGTTTGATGGCCCGGAGGCAGGAGAGACCTGTAGAACGTTCTCCAGAACTTTCCTTCACTGGAGCTTGCTCTTTTTAGTTAAGTGGGGGATACGAAATCCAAGAGGGGACTTCTGAGTTTTGTGTTCTCCATGGCATTTCTAGTTTGGGTGATTTCAAAGGAAGTCATAATTTATCCAAAACTGTTTACTGAGACATTGGAGCCATAGATGGAACACAACTGTGTTCTAAAGAGACATCATCTGCCAGCCTCCTCCCGATGGGAGGCCATTCTTACAGTCAGTGGGATTCTGGACTATTTTCCCATAGGTTCAAGCCAAGGATAATGTCCTGAATGTAAACATTACTAATGACATTGGTGTCACTAGCCCGACATGATGTCACTTGCTGAACAGTCTCTGTCTCTAGAGCCACATTATAAAATGAATTTTAATTTATTATATCATGTTACAAGCATTCATCAAACAGTTGTCTCTGGAGTCGGGTCCATGGGAGGATTTATTGGCAAAGGCACCAGAACCCACCAAGTGTAAGGCCCAGCCAGGGTCAAGTACGGGCTCCCAGAGCAGCCAGACAAGGTCACTGCCTTCAAGGAGCTCAGGATGCAGTGGAGGAAAGGCTGAACGCTGGCCATACTCCGTGTGAGAACCTATAAGGGGCAAAGGATGCTGGAGCAAAGGATGGATTCCTCAAAGAGGCAGGAGCCCGGGATGACAGGGACAATCAGCTCTATGTGAGGTCTCTGCCTCAGTTTTCACAGCAGCCTGTAACTGAACTAGTTCTTTTCACCTGAAATACCAAACAATAAAAATGGTGAGCTTTATAATAGAGAAAATCTATTGGCAGAGAAGCCGAATATGGAAGTGGGAAATGACTCCCCTTCCTTCTCTTCTTCCTCTTTGGCCTCTTCCTCTGCCTGGCTTTCCTCCTCCTCTTCCTTAAGACAGGGTCTCATGTGGCCCAGGTTGGCCTTGAATTTGCTACATAGCTGAGAATGACCTTTGTATTCCTGACCTGTACTTAGCATGCAGGGGCCCCTGGGTTCTCTTCCTAGTACCAGAAAAGAAAGAGAAAGAAAGAAAGAAAGAAAGAAAGAAAGAAAGAAAGAAAGAAAGAAAGAAAGAAAGAAAAAAGAAAAAAAGAAAGAAAGAGAAAGAGAGAAAGAGAGAAAGAGAGAAAGAGAGAAAGAGAGAAAGAGAGAAAGAAAAGGAAAAAGGAAAAATGAATCTTGGTGCGGTCATGCACTCTTTAATCCCAGTAGTCAGGAGGCAGAGGCAGGTGGATCTCTGGGAGTTCAAGACCAGTCTGGTCTACATTGCAAGTTCCAGGCCAGACTCAGTCAAAAGAAAGATTGAGAGAAAAGGAGAAAATGGAAAAAAAAAAAAAAAGGTAAAAAGAACTTGAGATATAATGCTTGAAGTTGTCCTCTGGCCTCCTTGTGGACACAGATGAGCACAGACACAAAAATAAAAATTATAATTAATCCTGTTCAGTATATGTCTGTCCCAGGTAGTATTAGAGACATACTTAGTATGGCAAGTTGCCAATAATAACTTTTGTCAACAATGAACTCCGGATCCTGTTATCTAGTGACATGGTGACCACGTTAGCATTTTTGATAGCAGCCTGTGATGTTCACTCTTTTGCACCTAATGACACATATCTCAAAATGTGTGACACATATCTCAGAACGTGTGACACATATCTCAGAATGTGTCCCTGCCGATAAGTGACAAGGACAGCGGCGATATAAAATGAGTCACTCCTCTTCTGAAATCGAATTTAACGAAGACTGCATTTCGGCTGAATCTGCCTCGATTCTGCTCCGAGAGTCAAACACCAACGTCTAGAATCCGATGATTCACCCCCAAATGGGTGATCAGCGCTGGCTAGAAAGCGGGGTGGGGTGGGGTGTGGGTGGGGATGATAGAGGGATAAAGATAAGAAAGAAAAAGAGAATAACCGTATGTGGGACTGAAGCTGGAAGGAGCAAGTGACTTTTTTTTTCTAATTATCTCTGGTCACCATAGAAACCAGCTGTGAAGTCAGCCAAAAGGAGCTAGGGAACCAATGTCCACACTTCTGTGCTAGTGTGGACAGTCTATACTCATCTTCCCTGTGGTCTAGACAGTCACACACACTCTCCTTGTCAGGTCTGACCTGGTTCCCTTGCCTCAATTTCTCCCCCAAGATATAACCCAGCCTTCTTTCTCTCAAGTCTATCTTGTTCAGCCACAACCTCAGATGGTTGCCTTTCAAGACCACCTTGAAGGGAGAGGTGGACCAGCACACCCAGCGAGACCAAAGGGGGATCACATTCTAGCCAGAAAACAGGATGCAGGAGGGGAAATGACCCAAGGATATATAGAAAAAAAATGTTTTTAAAAATCAAATCTGACTTGGCCCGTCTGTACACCAACCTATCTCTGTCCTTCCCAAGATAAAATAATTCTGTTCTAATCCGGAATGTGATTAAATTGGTCGGGAAAATATTCATACTTTCAGACAAGCCGCAAACAGACTGGCAGTCAGCTCTGAATACAAACAGGGTCTGCGGCGAGCATTTATTTGGCACCGGAAGTTAGAGGTTCTTTGAGGGTAACATGCAAATTTGTTGAAAATGCTCCTGGTTTACCGAAGACTGGATTAAGTTTTTGCCGAGCATGAGAAGTGCTGCCCCCTAGATGGGTCCAGATCTTACAAACTAGCTCCCTTTCCGCCTGCTTTGGGCTCCCTTGCACCTCAGTCTGCCTTGCTATACAAGCTGTGAATACTATTTCCTTTTTCACAGAAAGGACAGTAATGTAGATTTTGTAAAACTGATGTGGAAGCATACCAACCCACTTGGACTTTGCCTCTTGAGGCCCCAATGCCTTCTTAGCCCATCTTCCTGCCCAGTGTGGGCAGGCACACATCTTCCTGCCCAGTTTTTATCTCCAAGGTCCATTGCAACTGATGGCAGAGACCTGGAATCTCTCTGTAAGTCACTCCCTAAAATGAGGGCTGGCCAGTCACTCCAGGATATCCATGTGGCTTTTCTAGAAGTAGTGACCCCTGCTCTCCACCTGGAGCTATCCTTTACTCCCTTCAGATTCATGCTTAAAGCTTTCCTGAATCCTAGTTTCACAAGACTAAAGCCCTTGCTTGACGGGCCACACCCATCTGTTAAGCGTTACTAACGGAAGAGCTGACAATTGTCAGTATGTATACTTTAGAGTCAAGACACCTCTCCTGGGGTTGGGAATTTAGCTCAGTGGTAGAGCTAAGGCCCTGGGTTCGGTCCTTAGCTCGGGGCGGGGGGGGGGGGGGGGGAGCCTTTCCCAAGGCTGAAGGACCATCAGAAGAATAAGATAAATCCATTCATGGTGGCACACACTTGTACCCCAGGAAACCCAAGCCAAGGAACAAAGCCACATTTTTTCCTAGCCATATAAAGTGAGAAACATCCAATGCTGAGTTATAGAGGCATCCACCAACCCATCACCAAACTACCCAATGCACTCTGTCCTGGGACTTTTGCTCAGCTCATTTGAATCAATTCTTTTACACCAGCTCCCTATCTCTAGCCACCTCTATGCCCAGAACCGGTTCTGTCCCTGGGCTGTGACACTAACGTCTTATCTAGCCACTCACAGTTATTCTCGGGGCACTGTGTTGCCTGTTACCAGAATCCTGGGCGAGAGACTCAGCTATGGCGCCCTAGCATATCGGGTCATGTTACTTACCCCAAAAACCCAAACAGAGAAAGTCATGGTGGTCATGAGAGAGCTGTGTCAGAAACATAGATGGACACATTTGATGGAAACATCAGAATTGATTAATGGTTAATTAATTAGTTTTGAGACAGGGTCTCTCCATAGCCTTGGCTATCCTGGAACTCACCAGGTAGACCAGGCTGGGCTTGAACTCACAGAGAGCCGCCTGCCTCTGTCTACTAAATGCTGGGATTAAAGGCGTGTGCTACCACACCTGGCCATCTGGATTCTTTGGATAAGCTATGTCAATTTTTCTTGACTTTATTTTTTTTTAAAGATCTATTTTATTTTTAATTATGTGTATATGTGTGTCTCTGTGTGGGTATATACATACGAATATAGTGTCCACAGAGTCCAGAAGAGGATGTTGAGTCTGTGGAGCTGGAGTTACAGGCAGCTGTGAGTCACCCATCGTGGGTGCTGGAACCCGAAGTTGGGTACTGCATGGGTCTTAACCACTGAGCCATCTTTCTGGCCCCAATTGCATTGATTTTAATACCCAAGTAGTACTGACTTCTCTTGACAGGCATGACATTGGCAACCATAGGGATTTTTTTTTTTTAAATTTCCAATCTTAATTACTAGTATTCACTTTTGATCACACTTTACACTTCACACACAAATACATGTGAATATATAGTCACCCAATACATCTATATTATCTAACAGAATAGTTACGGAAGTGTTAGAGAGGGCAGAGGGCTCAAAGAGGCCAGCCTGAAAATGATGACCTAGGGCTGACACAGCGCACCCAGAATCACTCCAAAGGGCTAGACAGGATGTTCGTGTCACAGCCAGGTGACAGAGCCAGTTTCACGTGTAGCGTTAGCTAGAGACGTGGAGCTGGTGTGGAAGAATTGTGATTCAAACGGACTGAACGAAATCCCCAAGGCAGAGTTGAGAGGCTGTGATGAGAGCTTGCTGGGCACATTGGGTGGTTTGACGATGGGCTGGTGGGCACATTGGGTGGTTTGACGATGGGCTGGTGGGCACATTGGGTGGTTTGACGATGGGCTGGTGGGCACATTGGGTGGTTTGATGATGGGCTGGTGGGCACATTGGGTGGTTTGATAATGGGCTGGTAGGCACATTGGGTGGTTTGACGACGGGCTGGTGGGCACATTGGATGGTTTGATGACGGGCTGGTGGGCACATTGGATGGTTTGATGACGGGCTGGTGGGCACATTGGGTGGTTTGATGATGGGCTGGTGGGCACATTGGGTGGTTTGATGACAGGCTGGTGGGCACATTGGGTGGTTTGATGATGGGCTGGTGGGCACATTGGGTGGTTTGATGATGGGCTGGTGGGCACATTGGGTGGTTTGATGATGGGCTGGTGGGCACATTGGGTGGTTTGATGACAGGCTGGTGGGCACATTGGGTGGTTTGATGATGGGCTGGTGGGCACATTGGGTGGTTTGATGATGGGCTGGTGGGCACATTGGGTGGTTTGATAATGGGCTGGTGGGCACATTGGGTGGTTTGATGATGGGCTGGTGGGCACATTGGATGGTTTGATGATGGGCTGGTGGGCACATTGGGTGGTTTGATGACAGGCTGGTGGGCACCCCTATAGCTCCTTTTATGTGGTCAGGAAAGACTGTTGCTTTGTTCCTTGGTTTGGTGAGTTTAATGAATGCACTAGCTCGGGTTTTTCTTTTGGTGATATGGTTTTGAGTAAGTATTTTATTTGTGTAAATAAGTCATGTATTGGTGTGCACCTCGTGGCCTGTGCTGGGTGGATCATGGCTGTTCATGTGCACAGACAAGATGTGGGGTTATTCTGCTTTGCATGTGCACTCAGAAATGGAGGGAACTGGCGTTTGGTAAAAGCCACTGTTTCGGACAACGTGCAGTCGTTTCGAGCAGGTCACAGCCTGGGCTCCACCGTGGTGAGCAGGAAGGAGCTTTAATCAACGGAGCTGTATCAGGAAGACAAGGGAACCGGTGCCCTTAGCTCTGCCTTTCGGGTAACTGATGTGAGCTCTCAGATGGGGCAGCGAAGGAACAGAGCAGGGGGAGCGAGGAGGAGCACACCTAGTTAATGAGTCTCAGCTCAACTGTGATCCGGCTGATCATTATGTCGGGATGGTGAGATAAGGCTGCAGCTGCCAGGGTGGGGGTGGGCTAGGCTGATCCTTGTCACAAGATGTGTGCTTGTCTAGCAGACCCGCCGCTTCTGGAGCGAAGGAGACAGGTGCACAGTGGAGGCAGAGATGCCAGGGTTTTGTCTTTGATTTTTATTAGTGTATGTGAACCATACACAAACGGGTTTTACTGTGACATTTTCATATGTATATAATGTCTGTTATCCCATCCCCACCGAGTTCCTTTCTCTTCTCAGGCGGCCCGTCTGCGACTTTCATGTTTCTCTCTCTCTCTCTCTCCCTCCCCCTCTCTCCTCTCTCTCTCTCTCTCTCTCTCTCTCTCTCTCTCTCTCTCTCTCTCTCTCTCTCTGTGAGTGAGTTTCATTAGCGCTGTCTGCATGTACACAGGCACTTTACTGGGGTTACACTACTGAAGAAATTATCTTTCCCTCCACCAGCCACCACTAACTGTGGATAAACTCTCAGACAGGGTGCGGCCTCCTGAGTCCCCCCCCCCTCGATGACAGACTGCCAGCAGGCCCAGTCTCGTGCAGGTAACCATGGCTGCCCTGGGTTCAGGAGCACAATGGCTGCACCGTACTTGGAAGTCAATATTCCACACCACAGCTCCCCTTTTTAAAGGAGATTAGCTCGTGAGTGCAATCGGACTACCAGGGCAAAAGGAAGTTTCTTCCTGGACCGTGAGAAGCACATCATAAGAGGAAGAAGGCTAAAGGCATAAGGAACGCCATTTTCACCTTTCTAACTGAACAATGTCATTGATTTTAGTAAGATCTCCTTTTTAATATCCATTTATCGTGTATGTGCAAATGTGTGTGTGCACTCTCTTGGGGAGGTCAGAGGACAACTTGAAGGAGTTGGTCCTCTCCTTCCGCCATGGGGCTCTGGGGATTGAACTCAGGTCCCAAGGCTGGGCAGCAAGCACCTTACTCACTCAGGCCTCCATTCCACAGGCCTGAATGGAGCAATTTTAAGTAATACATGACAAGAAGATGCTGAGAAGCGACACACTGAAATCAAGTCGGTGTTTAACATCTGAAGAGGCCAGTTTGGTTATGTCTATGAAAATCACACGTGTACACAGCATGAAGCTGTCACGTGTCCCCGGGGGACATATGCTGCTAGACATGTTGTTGTTTGCGTGGGATAAATGAAGAATATGTTTACACTTTTATCATGCTTGAGTTTTCTGGTTTATGAGACAAAAATGAATCCTAATGGGCAACCTCAACAGATCTACTGTTCAAGGATTTATTCTAACACATTTTTCCTCCCAAAAATGTTTGTTATTGGGATGGATATTGGGATGTCCACGTAACGCATCGGGAATCACTTAATGCCTGTTAGGAAAGGGTTAAATAAATGATGTAAGCTCCATGTACTGACTGCCACATGAGACGGGACAGTGTCACTTTATGAGTCAGGACATTCCTTGTGTGCTAGTGCACAGTGGTGTTGTCGATGAGGTGATGAGAGCACTGTGCATGTTTGGTGCCCCATGCAGAAATGCAAGAATCTGTATATACTTGTAACTCTATGAGAAGTCAGGCTGGACATGTGGGAACTGATAATTGGGTGGTGGTGTCCTGGGATGAAAGGAAATGCATCTTTGCACCTTTTTTTTTTTTTTTTTGGTATTTTATACCATGTGCAAACTTACCTATTCAGGAAGGTAACAGAATTTAAAAAAAAAAAATTACAGGTACAGAAAGTGAGGGCATCCTGCAAACGGGACACTCCCTTTAATTCACGTCTACTAGAATCGAAGGCTGCTCCCTGCTCCCAGACACACAGCTTGCAGCAAATTAGGGAAGTGTAGCTTGCTGCTCAGGAACCGGGTGATGGTTCAGGAGACTGGATTCCAATTTGCTGTGCAACTTAAGGCTGGCCACTTCCTCTCTCTGAACCTTTCAATTGGCCCCCCAGATCTGCAGGGCCTTTTTCCAGATCACAAGCTGTTCAGTCTGGCCACTAGATGGCGTGCTGACTCTGCCGCTGGAGGATAGATGCTGCTGGGGCTAGCCAGCCTTTAAAGCCTGTTGTGGGTCACCTGAGGCAATTTTGGCACCAGAAGCAACCCCCCAGGAGAGGTGATATCTTGGACATTATGGCGGTGATTAGCTAATTCAGAGAAGTTCAGAAAAACAAGAAGTTTTGAAGGTTTCAGTCTCGCCAAGGGTCAGGGAGAACACAGCCAAGCCTCCTCAATCAGGATGGCAAAGTGACGTAGCCAAAGGGGGTGAGAGACCTGGGGTATGACAGGCTTCTTTCTACGCTTTTCGTGGCTGAGGAAGAGCCCTGAAGAGCCTCAGATGTGTAATCAGGGCTGAGCCAGTCTGTTGGCCTCTCTGAGACTTAGATTCCCATCTGTACAATGGGTGTGATAATCATAGCTCCCACATGGGGGTTACTGTCAAGTAGGAGGCTGTGTGCAGTTCCTCAGGTAGCTTGTGTCCTGGACACAGTAAAGAATTCGTATATGTAGCTATCACCCCTTTAAATCAAAGGATGGATCCTCTTCAGGTTGATGTCCACAGACCTCTGGGAGGAAGGAGCATGGCCGGGCAGCGACTTCCCACACTGCCTTTGGGTTGCTGGGTTCTCAAGAAAGTTTCTGGCTGGCAGACGCAGACGTTCTCCAGATTTTTCTTTTTATGGGGACGTGTGAGGAAAGTAGTGAATGTCTTTGCTTAAAAGTAGCTCTGTTTAAGGGCCATCGAATGTAAACACTGTGGCCCAAGGAAAGAGGATGGCCTTTTAAAGGAGTCTTTGGTCAAAGCCTCATTTAAAAATCACCGGAAACCACTAGGGGCTGGTAATGTTTGATGGTTAGTGACTTGGGGCGAAATGACCTCCACAGCAGATGCTGGAGGGGAGATTTGACGGGCAGGCAAGACGCCACAGAAGGATGCTCTTGGCTGAGCGAGGTGCTAGTGACCGTGGAGGCGGGGCCTCTGCTCAGTTCTTCCTCTTTTCTCAGCTGAGCACAGCTTCCTTCTGGGCTGTGTGCCTCGAGGAAAGGGTGCTTCTTTTTTCTAGACAGAGAGGCTGTTTGCTCCCTATGGATGCCGTACCTCCCAGAAGGGAGCCTTTTCCCCAAGGCGCTACATCCGCTTGCTTTGGTCATGGTAGTGTGGAGGGGAAATCAGTTTTCCTTTCTTGAAAATAGACCTGAAGTATTCATTTCCCCAAATCAGCGCTTTTGTTAAAAGTGGAGCTTCCCAGTGCCCATCACCCAGGATTTCTCCCAGGAAAGGGTTGCCTAGCTCACCCTGGCCAGTGGAGGGGACAGTTTGAGCTGGCATAGCACCATCAGATGAGGACCAGCCTTGTGTGAGGGGCAGAGCAGTGGCTGAAGAGTCAGCTGAGGACCCATGAGGGTGCTGGCTGTGTTGGTGAGGTTGGCAGACATCCAGAAGCCAACAGCAGCAGATAGCCCAGGCTGGCGGGAATAGTAAGAGAACACTGCACTCCAGGCTCTTCTCTGTATCACTTGGGTGACCTAGGGGAGCCACTCAGCTTCCCTGAGCTCTCTCACCTGTAAGATGGGCACAACGGTTCTTGATGGCAAGATGTCTGGCCTGCAACAGCAACAGTTGAAGCAGTTGTCTTGTCTGTGTTGTGGCCCTTGCTCTTGAGCTCTGTAAGTCCCTGGGGCACAGGCTCCAGGAAGTCTTCAGTGCTTTAAGAGCAGGAAAATGGGACGCTAAGCCTGAATCTCTCTGACGGTACCCGCAGGATTCCTGGGGCCGGCCTGACCAGGCCTCTCTCCTGATGTTCAGAGCATAGAATATGGACTTGGGACCTCATTCTTGATCCTCTTTAGGCCCTGCTTCCTGATGGAGGGATGGGACAGGTGGGTGGAGAGGTCTCCTTCTAACTCTGGCCAAACCTTGTGAAGTTTTGTCAATGTTACCAAAGGTGTGAACAGTGTGAGCTACCCTGTCTTCACACCCTGCTGTGGAGTTCCCTGGGGTGTGCCTGACTTCGGGACAGCTGTGTGCATCCCTACCTTCGGGTGGATGTACTGATCAGATTCTGACCATAAATTGACAGGAAGAAGGGGAGAAGAAATTCCCTCCATAATTGACATCAGCCTGGTTTTCTGACTCCAGCGTGGCTGCTTCTCTCTCTCTCTCTCTCTCTCTCTCTCTCTCTCTCTCTCTCTCTCTCTCTCTCTCCTCTCGACTTTGGGACACATCGCTTCAGCTTTCTATGCTGAGGACCGACCCTCATTCCCAATAGACAGTTGGGACAAGTTGATCCCTGTTCTGCCTTTCAGTAATGGCAGACCCAGGGAGGCGTTGAAAAAAAAAAATGGCCCTTCTTCAAGTCCTCTGTAAATTCCTCTGAGGATTTCCTCGTGCTTCTTAGACCCTTTGATGCTGACCAGGAAGCCAAGCTCCTTCATCGTACACATTTCAGCTGTGGAGCCTTAGACAGCCACACACCCCTATCTATCTGACCCGTGCAGAGGCTCCGCTCTGCAGTGGGCACAGGTTTACTTCTCTGCTGGCTTTATGGGTTCAGGGGGGGAATAAAAACATCAACTGTAGAGTCCTGAGCCAGGGCTTGGGTGTGGTAAATTACAAGGCCTGTCTTTCCTCAGATCAGATAGATTGGGAGAATGGAGAGAGAGAAGAGGGGTAGCGTCAGGTAACATTGTGTGTGTGTGTGTGTGTGTGTGTGTGTGTGTGTGTGTGTGTGTGTGTGCAAGCCAGGGGCTGACCTTGGGTGTCATCCCTCAGAAGCTGTCCACTCTGAGGTGGGATCTCTCCTTGACCTCAATCTTGCCGAGTAGACTATGCTGGCTCCTGTCTCTGTCCACACAACATTGTGGTTACAAGCTTGTAGCACACGCGTGGCTTTTCTAGTGTGGGTTCTGGAGATGCAACCAGGTTCTCACGCTTGCACGACAAGTGCTTTACTAACCGAATTATCTCCCTAAGTACTCAGTCAAGTTTTATTTTTATATAACTGTCTGCCTGCCTGCCTCTCTGTCTATCATCTATTTAATCATCTATCTACCTATCTATCTATCTATCTATCTATCTATCTATCTATCTATCTATCTATCTATCTATCTACCTATCCATCTGTCATCTATCTATCCATCCATTTTCTGTCTATCTACCATCTATCTAACTATCCATCCATTATCTATCTATATCTATCATCTATCTATCTTCCATCTACCTATTTATCATCTATCATCCATCTATCATCTATCTATCTATCTATCTATCTATCCATCTGTCATCTATCTATCCATCCATTTTCTGTCTATCTACCATCTATCTAACTATCCATCCATTATCTATCTATATCTATCATCTATCTATCTTCCATCTACCTATTTATCATCTATCATCCATCTATCATCTATCTATCTATCTATCTATCTATCTATCTATCTATCTATCTACCTATTTATCTGTCATCTATCTATCCATCCATTTTCTGTCTATCTACCATCTATCTAACTATCCATCCATTATCTATCTATATCTATCATCTATCTATCTTCCATCTACCTATTTATCATCTATCATCCATCTATCATCTATCTATCTATCTATCTATCTATCTATCTATCTATCTATCTATCTATCATCTATCTATCTGTCTATCTACTATCTATCTATCTATCTATCTATCTATCTATCTATCTATCTATCTATCCAACTATCATCTATCTACCTATTATCTATCTATCTATCTATCTATCTATCTATCTATCTATCTATCATCTATCTAGTGCTGGGGATCAAATCCAGGGCCTTACACTTGCCAAGTAAGCATTAAGTGACACTCCAGCCCCTAGATGCTGCTGGATTTTGATACATGAGGTGCAAAGAGCCTGGCAACAGGGTAGCCCAGGCAGAAATCCAGTCCCAGTGTCCTGGGAACATCTTCACATGTCTACTCCACCCAGGGGCCCACTCCAAGGGAGATGGCATCCTGTGGAGAGAGACTTGGGTCTTCTGAGCTTCAAGGTGGTGCTGGAGGGAACCCAGAATACAGCTAATCCTCACCCCTCCCCAGCCTCAGCACGCTTCTTCAGGAGTCTGCTCTTTTCCCCTGCTCTGGAGGCTACATACAGCTGCTGATCTGCTTTCTGTCTCTTGAGGTTTTGTTTGTTTGCTAAAACATTATGTAAATGGAAGCATAGAGTATATGCTCTTTTGAAAACTGTATTCTGTATGTGTGTATGTAGGTTGGTGGTGCATGCACCATGGCTGTATATAGAGACCTTCTACTGTATGTGTCCTGGGACTCAAGGTCATCAGGCTTGGCATCAGGTACATTGACCTAATAAGTCACCTCTCTGGCCGCAGCCTGCACGCTCTCAAACCCTCTGCTGTTATCATTTGGTGCTGACGACTGAATGCAGGGCTCATGTACTTCACCACGGAACCGCATCCCCAGGCTCTGTGCTCTTTTCTGCCTGATGTCCCTCACTCAGGATGGCAGCTTGGACACTGGTGCATTTTCTCAGGTGTCTTGGCAGCACCATCCTGGGCAGGGCTCCGTGGCGTTCCTTGACCCTCATGGTCTGCTCGGCCTTTGCCTGCTGATGGAACTGGGGGTTGTTTCAGATGAGGCTCTGTAGCAGTAGCCAGGGCGCCCCAGGGCCCTGGCTCTGTCACCCTTGACTCTGTCTCCCTTCCTACGTGTCTACCCCTCCATTCTCTGAACCTCCTTTTCCTTCTAAAACATGAAGCCATGGACTCCCATCCTTTTCCTAAGGGTCCCTCTGGCTACCATTGGAATTCCCTCTTGTTAACCACACCCCATGCACCCCCACCCCCAACCCAGTGCACCAGATCAAGACTTGGGGGTTCTAGGCTTCTGTGCTTGCATACTCCTAGGAACAGATGTAGCTGCCTCGTGTAGCAGACGTACGCTGTTGATGGTGGGGTTTGTGAAGCTGGGTATGCCCATCCCTGCTCCCTCCCATGAGCCCTTACTCCACAGCTGGTCCACCTCCCTCTTTCCTCTCAGTAACTTCAGCGTGCCCTGGTTATATCCCAGAGAGGGGCTGTCCATCTGTTCGCTGTGGCAGAGGTTGGGGGCCAGACAACAGTAGGTCCTCACGCTGTCTCTGATGCTAGGTCCAAGATCAATCCCGAGTCACACACAGGTCTTAGGAACACTGGAGTGGTTTTCTCATGGTGTCACCCTATCAGCCTGTCACACCGTCCTGGGGACAGGCAGGGCTGGCTTCAGGCTCACCTCTTTCTGAGGTGGCTGCCCTGCCTAGGGTCACTAGTGTCTGGGGGTGTTGGGGCGTGGGGGGGGGCGGGGACAAGCCTGAAAAGCAAGAAAACCAGAGAGCAGCTCATGTGGAAGGTACGCCAGTGCCATTGGGGCTTAGGTCAGAGATATGGCCCTGTACTGTGGCCCATGGAAGTCCCAGGAGTTCTTTTTTTTTTTTTTTTTTTTTGGTTTTTCGAGACAGGGTTTCTCTGTGTAGCTTTGCGCCTTTCCTGGAACTCACTTGGTAGCCCAGGCTGGCCTTGAACTCACAGAGATCCGCCTGGCTCTGCCTCCCAAGTGCTGGGATTAAAGGCGTGCGCCACCACCACCCGGCCATCCCAGGAGTTCTTAAATCACAGTTTACTTATTTACTGTCTGTGCGCATGTGTGATGCACAGCCTGTGTGTAGAGGTCAGGGGACACTCTGTATATTTGGTTCTCTCCTTCTTCCGTGTGGGTACTGGAAATGGAACCCGGGTCACCAGGCTTAGCTGCAGAAACTCCAGCATGATAAGCCATCCCTCTAGGCCCCTGCTGAGTTATTTTCAGAGATTTCTACTCAGGTGGAACAACCAGGATTCCTTTTCTCTCTCTCTCTTCTTTCCTTTTCTTTTCTTTTCTTTTCTTTTCTTTTCTTTTCTTTTCTTTTCTTTTCTTTTCTTTCTTTCCTTCCTTCCTTTTTTTTTTAGATTTTCAAGACAGGGTTTCTCTGTGTAGCCCTGGCTGCCCTGGAACTCACTCTGTAGACCTGTAGACCAAGTAAGTTGGCCTCAACTGTAGACAGAGATCCACCTGCCTCTGCCTCCTGAGAGCTGGGATTAAAGGTGTCCCTCTCCTACCCCCTGCCAAACCAGGATTCTTGACTTTGCCTCAGAAACGAATTTCAGGATGACTCAGTGAGCAACAGAGTTAGAGTTTATTAGGAAACAATTTTTAACACAAATTTAAGCACAGAGGTTTCTAGGAGAGCCACTCAGAAGAAGAATTGACACTTCCAAGCATGGATGTGGGCTTCTCAATAGAGTCATACCTAAGGGTCTTAACAGTAGCCATACGTATGATTTGGTACCTTTCAAGTTACCTCTGAAAGGGTTGTTAAATTCCCCCCTCCCCTTTCTGGTGAATGAGATCATGCTGTGTTCCTCAGGTGCCTAGGATAGGATAGGATTGCAGTCTGATAAGCGATGAGTCTCAAGGGTTGCACAAGGAGTGAGATTTCCAGGAAATTGTAGGTTTGCTGCTGGGAAGGGAGACAGGCCATACTCAAAGGTTCTCTGTGCTTAAGTCTTAAGCGGGGCTCATTGTTATATTTTAAAACAGTCTCATTTGAAACAGCTCCCTGTGAAAAGAATATTGTTTCAGTGTAGGCAACCTTCACAGGAAGTGTTGCTTGTGATGGAATCCTTTTTAAAATGTTGATTCATTTACTTTGTACGTGTATGTAAGTGCAGGGGCGTGCGCGCTACAGCACACAGGCGGAGGTCAGAGAATAACTCATGGGAGTCAGTTCTCTCTCTCTGTCACCTTGTGGGATGCCAGAATCAAGCTCAGGTCATCAGGCCTGGGTGCAAGGGCCTTTACCTGCTAAGCCTCACCAGCCCCATGCTGGAACTCTTGACTCTTCAATGGAGAGGGCCTATCAACCAGACTCAGAGGTAAGAGTTTTCTTTCCCTTTTCAAGTCCCCTTCGCTTTCCCTGTTCCGCCTCAGAGCTAATAATAATAATAATAATGGGTTTGAGACCTGGTTCTGATCCTTACCAGTTGGGTGACCTTACTGAGTTCCACTGTGCCCCTGGGATGCAGCTAATCACACCCCCTCCTGCAGGGGAGGTGGGAGACTTCCACCTCCTCCTAGCCCAGCTCCCACACGCATTTCCTGAATACAGCTTTGCACACTTCCCAGACCCCTTGGCATCAAGTTTCCTGGGGGCAGTTCCTACCCTAAATGCTCCAAGAAGGGTCCTTTGTGCCTTCCACTCAAGGATAGATAAGTTGCCTATGCAAGGAGCTGAGTCTGAGCTAATTAAGGCTGAGTCGGAGTCAGGAGTCGGGATGGGGTGGGGACTCAGCCCAGCTTATTGACATGAGGCAGTCCAGATAAGGTGGTGGCTGGTGCAGAGGCTGGGGGATGCTGAGCAGGGGGAGGGAGTTGTTTCTTCTTTCTTTTCTTCCTTTATTTTCTTTGGTTCTCTGTGGGAGCCCGTTCTCGGGTTCCTCATGGCTTTACCCAGCAGGTCCGCATAGAGGATGATTAGGACCACGGGCCTGAGTGCAGGTGTCTGAAATGGTCTGCACTTGGCTGTGCTGGGGGAGGAGGTCTTTTGCTCCACCCCTTGGCGTCTCTATAAAAATCCTGGGGCAGAGACAGTGGGGGCCTGTTGGAAAATGTTCCAGGCCCTCTCGAGGCTATCCTTTATTTTCTATCTGTTTATCTCCGCAATATAAAATTTTCTATCTAATATTTCCTGCTGCTCGCACTCAAGAAAACTCTGGGGTTGGTGGGTAAACGCCCCACAGTTCTCTTCTTTTGAGGCACATTTGATAGGTAGCTGAGGGTGACTTTGTGACTTTAAACTCCTGACCACCTTGTCTCCACCCTTCGAGTGCCAGGATCACAGGCATGTGCCCTTCGCGCCTGGGTTTTTGTGTGGTGCCGAGGATCAAACTCGGGGATTTGTGCATGCTAGGTGAACACTCTACTAACCGAGCTACATCCACAGCCTGCTATTTTCAGAAAGTTCAAGTCCCCCAGCCCAGATTGTGACATCCCAGAGACTAGGGTGTGGTGAGCGTGACTGGAACCCAGCCACCTGCCAGCTTTGATTAAGCGAACTGTTTTAGAGTATACATAAAAGAGAGAGGTGAGGAGCTGGGCCGGCAACAGTTCACAAAGAACATGCTGGAATAAATGTCATCTGGAATTAAGGGTCTGCTATCTGGTTCTGTCCTCGTTGATATTTTTATCAAAGGCTTGAATAATGGCCCTGAAGGCTGGATTATCAAATCAGGGGGAGATGTGGAGCTGGGGAGAAGGAGGAATCGATGTGATATGGGACAGGGCTTTGACCCTGGAACATCATGGAAAACCTGGGATGCCGGTATGGTCTAAGTGTACAGTCTTTTATCAGCACAGAATGGAGCCATGAGTCAGGCCCAGCACAGGAGAAGCTGGCCCCAAGGTATGTAACCCCAATATTTTCTCTCACCCAAGAATCTGCCAACAGAACACACAGCCAAGGATAAAGAGATGTTCTCTATTCACCCCAGTCCAGACAACTAGGAGGAGGCAGGAAGATGGGAGAGAGAGAGGATGGCTGTGGTTGCGGGTTGAAAACCTGGGCATGCCTGGCAGTGGTGGCGCACGCCTTTAATCCCAGCACTTGAGGACAGAGGCAGGTGGATCTCTGTGAGTTCAAGCCCAGCCTGGTCTACAGAGTGAGTTCCAGAACAGGTTCCAAAGCTACAGAGACAAAACCTGTCTCAAAAAAAAAGAAAAAAAGAAAGCCTGGGCATGTAACCCAGTCATGACGGCAGCAGGACTTGCTCAGGGCATCTCTTCTCTGGGGACTGTCCTTGACTCCTCCTCTGTTCCTGTGACAGGGTAGAACAGGGGTAGGAGTGGCAGGGTCTCATGGGCACTTTCAGGCATGGTCAGCATGCATGAGTATCCCATGTGCTGACTGAACAATGAACGGTAGCAGAAGGCTGGTTTGGGGACCAGAGGAGGCTGTGGGGCTCTCCGGGGGCAGCACTTTGGAAAAATCAGTTTGCCTTTCCATGGCTCCTGAGAGGACTCTGGACCCCAGCGAGGGCTGGCACCTGCATCCTGGCCTCGGAGAGGCTTCCACCGACTCTTTTTGTCATCCTTCCCAGCTGGCTGTGGAACAGCCAGAAATAGAAGGAGGGAGTGGAGGAGGCTGCATCTCTCCCATGTCTAAGTTCCTTGCCCGAGCCCGTGCTTGGTCTGTCCTGGGAGCAGGGAAAATACCAGTGTTCAGTGCATTTGATGGAAGTTTCCAATTGATCTAGATTGGACTGGGGGCCTCTTTATAGCCTAGGATGGCCGCACGTCTTTGTGACTGGCCCTCAATATCTTTTAAGAGTCAGGAATAAGAGGGGCAACCCAGGCTAGTGCTAGACTCTGAAGGGAAGGTGAACAAACCATCCAGCCAACCCCGTTTCTTCTTCCTTGCAGCCTTCCAGGTTTGAGACTGTGCATGTCCCATTCCAGGAGTCTGAAGGCCATGGGGTCTTCAGTAGCCAGTAGCAGAAAATCCACTTGGGTCCCTCACCTTCCATTTCCCATGACAAGAGCTCCTCCAGTTGGGGGCTCCTGGGTTTTCTCAGCAAGGCCAGCAAAGCCCCTTTGCCTTTCTCCCTCTACCATCTTCATTGGGTCGACAATGTTTCCCTCAAGGTCACAAGATGGCTGCCATAGTTCTGACGGGTACATAGATAGGCCTATCTAGTCAAAGTATAGGGGCATTTCCTCTCCTCTGATGCCTTTACAGGAAGAAAGCCTTTCCCGGTAGTCCCACCGAAGCCATACCTGGAGAGCTCCAAACCGAGACAGAGCCTAATGTTGACATCCCTAGGATCAGCTGAGTCCCAGGGCTTGGGTTTGGGGAAGGATGAGCCTCTGAGAAATGTCAGCACGCTGTCATCGAGCAGAAGATTGCTAGAACAGCTCTTGCTTTGATAGCTCACCGAATCTGCCACCATGGCTCTCCAGCGAGGTCTTGGTGGCTTGTGAACTCAGAGGAGGCAGCCGCCTGAAAGTCGATGAATGCTTGGCTTGTGTTCCTAGGGGAATGGCATTCAGATTGGAAGAGGGGGCGAGCGCCACCTCCGTGTTGGCTGGGTCTACGTGGCATGTCTACGTGGCACATCAAGCCCCCGGGGCCAGAGAAAGGCTGAAGCTGTCCTTGAGAAGGGGCCAGGCTGGTGGGGCATCCAGATGTACATTTACAGGAAAGGGGGCAGAATAGCTGGGAATTTAACCTGAGAAGGCCTAGGAGTTCCTGTCCATCTGGAGGGCCATCTTGACTTGTTTGGGTGACATCATCTGCCCTCCGGTGAGAACCTCAAAGCAGTTCTTGTCTCAATGGGAGGAAGATCTCAGGCCTCCTAGAACTCCAGTCTGCTCCTGAAGTAAGACTATAACATTCCGTGGCTGTGGATGACCCGGCCACAGGTGCCCTCTTCCTGGGAACAAGGACTGTGAAGATGTGTAGAGGTGGCCCGGGTCAAAGGCAGGATCTTTGTCCCCTCCTGTCGAGGGCAGGGATTGTTGGCTGGACATTCTACTGGCCTTGGTCCAAAGTCCAGGGCACAGGGTGAAGTGGGTGAAGAGTCCCTTACTCTCTGTCCCTATTTACCAATGACTTCTGGAACTGTGTCCACCTGGATTCTCTCTAAGCCTGGGACCTGTCCAGCCCTCTGAGAAGTTGTAAACAACAGGGCACTGGCTGTCTCAGATCTCTCGGGACCTGACTGCTGTCCTGGCCCAGCACAGCAGTCACTGAGGAGACTCTTTAGGCTATGCCCAGTGCCTCTGATACCAAGTTCTGTGACCTTAGTCACATGGCAAGACCTTGGTCTTCCTGATAAGGGTGTTAATTCATGTTTAACTTACAATGTTGTCCTGATGGTCAAATGCTTTCGATGTGGACTCTCCAGGTGTTTTGTGTGTGTCACTGGCTAGAAGGGAGCAAAGAGACCCATGTCATCACAGTCCCACCCACGAGTCCTCCATGCAGCTGGGAGACAAGGGGGCGTGAGTCTCCCAGTTTGTTCAGATGTGAGGTAAATTTCCAGCACCAGAGTGACTCAACCCCAGGATTAGCACTTTCTTCCAGTCAGAAGCCGAGGATCCAGGGTCTGTGTGTGTGTGTGTGTGTGTGTGTGTGTGTGTGTGTGTGTATGTGTATAAGCCAGGATCTATGGCTACTAGCCCTGGCTGTACCATTTTCTTGCTTCATGACCTTGAACCTATCATTTCTTTACTGTGAACCCAGTCCTTTCCTCTGACAGATAGGAGTTGGCCCTCTGATCTGGGGACCCGTTCACAGATACACATGTACATTTCTCCATATTGGTTGGAAGGAGGGTAGGGCAGCTAGAGGTTTTTGTTACAGCATCAGAGGAAACACTGAATCCACCTGAGACTGGCCTTGTGGGGTGAGGTGGAGAGGGAGCCTTGGTCTCATACTCCTCAATGGCCAAACCTTTTCTGAAGACAGTGACCACTGCCAGGCAGTGTCCAATAGGATGAGGACACAGGCTTCATCCACGTAGCCATGAGCCTGGGTCCCAGGCTCAGCTGTGTTACCAACACACTGTCTGGTTTTGGACCAGTGTGCCGCTCTGCGCCTGTTTTGACTTGGTACATAGTGAGCTTTGCTTGTGTATTTCATATTGCTACAGCTGTCAGTTACAGATGGGTTACAACATATTGAGGCTTAAATCTACTGGTTTGTTTGTTTATTCATTCATCCACCCATTCACTGAGGATCTTGTGTACCCCAGGTTGGCCTTAAACTCACTAGGTAGCCAAGGATGACCTTGAACTCCTGATCATCCTGCCTTCACCTCTGGAGTGCTGGGATTATAGGCATAAGCTGCCACCTTTATGCGGTGCAGGGGGAGCAGACACAGGGCTTTGTGTATACTAGGCAAGCACTCTGCCAACTGAGCTACATACACAGCCCCTATATCCTTTAGACTACAATGGTGGACAAGAGGGATGGATGAGACCTATTTCTCTCTCAGCGAGATGGTGACAGCGGAGCAGGTCCCAAAGCGCGCTGGGGGATCCAGGGTGTGAACAAGCGTCAGGCAAACAGAGGAGCTGGTGTGCGATGAGTTTGAGTGGCCCCAGTTTAAGTAAAAACAAGCAGTGTTTTGGCCGTGGGACCTCTCAGAACCTTTACCGCACTAAGAAGTTTGTGGGATTCCAACAGTGGGTGACTTGTGCGGCTTTCTATCAAATTCCTTTGAACCAGGACAACCCTTCTCTTCCCTTTTGGTGTTTTGAGACAGGCTAGAGGCAGGCTGACCCCAAACTCCCGTCAATCTTCCTGCCTTAGTCTCCCACATTGGGGATTATAGGTGTGAGTCACCAAGCTCAGCTAAGCACCTTGCCTATGAGTCACCTGCTGCATACTTAGAGAGGCGCTGTCATGGCATCCCTCTTTTTCTCTTGGCTCCTAGGAAGCTTGTTCCCATTGATGCTCACCCAAATCACCATATATTTGTTTCCCACGCCCTCTCCAGTGCAGGTTAGCAGCTTCCGTTATTCCTGTGTCTTTCAGTTCAGGTAGCCTCAGGGGTAAAGAGGACGGGGTTGGCTGTGTCTGGACATGAAGATCCTGTATTAATTAGTGCTGAGCTCTGGGGAGCTGTGGGTGGGGCTGGGGGTGCGGGTCCCCTCTGGGAATCCCTGCAACATCTGTTTGCGGTAGCTTTGCCCAGGTGATGTTGAAAGGAGGGCAAGAATCATCATGTTTGTGTCCTGAAAACACTGCTTGAGAAAGTACCGGTGACCTTGTGCTGGCCACCCCTGACCTCCAGAAGGACCCACCTTGGCTGACGCTGCATTTCTGAGAGCTAAGAGAAGCAGGAGCCTTTGAGCCCTGATTGTGATGGAGTAGTTTTAGGAGTAGGTGAGCCAGGGTTCTGCTGTGCCCACCCTGAGGGCAGCAGATTACCAATGAACATGCCCTAAAACCTTGGGATGGCCATAGGTGCATCACAGGGAGGCTGGCTGTATCTTAGAGAGGTCGCAGGCTTTACCTCTTTTTTTCTTTGAACCCAGAACCTCCCTCCCCACAAATATGTCCCCTTCTCTCTTCAGTTGGTCTACGTAGGTAGAAGGGAAGGTTAGGGAGGTGTGCCCCCAGCCCCAGCCCCTTGTTTCCTCTAGTGTGTGTGTTGATCTGAAGATAGCAAGCTATGGATGGGTAGAGAAAATCATCGGAGTGGGCCACAGCTGGCATTTATACAAGGAACGGATATGCGCATACTGAGTGTGGCAGGGTGGTTGTGAGTCATGATGTGTAGCGAGATTGTGGTGCCGAAGGTATCACTAAGGTCCATGCTCAGGGAAGCCTGGAAGCCCATTGGCTAGTTGATTCAGGTGCTGGCACCAAATGGGCTGGGTCTATCTGCTTTCTATATATCTGTCTTGTGCTCCGAGGCCCATTCTCAAGCCTGAGGATGCTGAAAAACATACCCTAAGGAAAAGTACTTGTGATGTGCCCCTTTTGAAAGTGATTGTGTGTGTGTGTGTGTGTGTGTGTGTGTGTGTGTGTGTGTGTGTGTTGGTGTCCATCAGGCCACTGGGGGTAGGAGCCTCTGCTGAAGGAGGTCATGTTACTCCCAGAAGTCCTGTTTGACTCTGCAGGCCAGGTGAGGAGGGAAAGTGGGGGAATCTCCAGCTTTGCTTCTAATCCTAGGTTGCCATTCACAGGCTGTGTGACTCAGGGCAAGTGACTTGTCCTTGTTGGCCTCAGGTTACTTATGTACAGAAGGGGGACAGGACCCAGTCATTTCTAAGGTCCTGTTCTCATAGTCTGTTCCAGGATGAGATCGAAGAGATCGGATCTTCTGAGAAACTACCAAGGGAAGCCAGGGTTGACTCCCGGGTTTTTGCACAAGGCTCCAGAAGCACTTTTGATCAGCCTGAGGGGAATCCACCAGCCCCCTGTGGGGCAGGGTGAGTGAATGGCTAGGCTTGAGCAACTGAGGTGACCAATGACAGAGGAGCCGGAACCAGAACCTGGTCTCCATGGACAGCATTTATTAGGCGCCATTCTCAATGTGAAGACAGATGGGCAGGAGCTGCTGAGGGGGGCCAGGGCAGCCACAGCCTGGGGACTTAGGGGCTGCCCGGGTGGGTGTGGGGCATGTCACCCACACATATTGCATATTCTGTGGCAGTGTGCCCAGGCATAAGGCATTGGGGAAGCAGAAAGGCTGCCTGCAGTGGGAGGGGGTGAGACAGGGAGTGACGGTGGCTTTCTAGTTCCCTAGGCAAGACCCTACAGGAGACAAGCAGTCCCCCATGCTCAGAACCCTAGGGCCACTCTGCCGCCCTCCCCCACCATCTCTGCGACTTTGGTTGCGGCTCCCTCGGATCTGACGGGACTTGACCCCTCGAGGGCGGGGTCACACACAGGACAGAGGCAGCGAGCACTACCCCTGCCCCAACATAAACACAGACAGCACCTCTCCAGCTCCTGGGTCCCACTCCCCTTGGCACACGGGCCAGCTCTTCCACAAGGACAGGGGAATACACAGAGGTCAGATTCCTTCCACCTAGGGATCGCCAGGGCCTGGAGGACATGGTGGGGCTCGATCTCTAGCTTGTTAAATCGTCAGGCTGGCCTTACTCAGCAATATGGAGCTAGGCCTGGGAACAGTGAGTGGAAGGCAGCTGGCGGGGGGTGGGGGTGGGAGGGGGTGTTCCCTTCCCCCTTTTCCTGGTGCCGGGGATGAAACTCAGGGTCTCAAGCACACTAGGAAAGTGCCTTACCTCTGAGCCATACCCACAGCCCCACACATACCCTTCTGTTGCCCTGGGCACTACCCACCTCTAGCTTGTTCCCAGTAGCAAGCCAACAGTCTGCCACCCCCTACCTGGGTTGCAGGTGGAGGAGGTAGAGGGCATACCAAAGTCCAATACATTCTCTCCCCTAGAGGGGCATTCCTGGCTATGGTGGAAGCCTTAGTCTAGCAACTTAGGATGCAGGTGCCCATCCTGGCTTCTAGTCCAGGGATAACGTCCCAGGATACGCCTGCCAGCTGTCTGGGCCCAATCCCTGAACTCTCAGAGTTGCAACTCCTGGCTTTTAGTCCGTGAGACTCAGTCCTGCTTACCTCGGTCCCAAGGACTTCCCTGCTTGTGAACAGAGACAAGGGTCCAGTTAGAGCCGCAGTCTCTGGGCTAAGAGTAGCAGAGGCAGAGCCATGGCAGAGGGGCTCTGACAGGGGGCTCTGATTCTAGTTTAAGCCCCAGCTGCCTACACCAGGCCAGGGTGCTGCCCGTTGCTTCTGAGAGTAGGCTGGGCCAGAAAGAAGAGCACTTGGGCTGGGAACAAGCTTGCAGGTTCTTGTTCCCCTTCAAGACTTGCATCACCTGGGGCAAGTAATTTTACCTGTTTTCCTCTTTTGAAAAAAAAAAAAATGGCCATAAGAACTGCCCAGGTGACCTAACCCGAGTGTTAGTACACTCAAATGAATGTAGGCAGGACAGGGTTTCCGGTGCTAAAAAAAATCACTATAAATGGAAGAATAGGTGAGCAGCCCGTGTAACAGCAGCCAGGGACAGACAGCAAGCGGGAGTCTGTGTTTCAGATTCCAAGGGCAATCCTAAGGCTGGAGTCTCCCCGGAGCCCTGAGCATGACATCAGACTCCAGGTCGCTCACCTAAGGATGTCGCCACCTTGCAGAGTTGGAAGCCAGTCTCTGTGCTCACTTTGCTCTAACTCCTGTGGCCTGCCACTTTTTTTTTTTTTCCCTGTCCTGCCCTCTGGGGACTAGCTTTAGGGACCACTGGGATTTCCTTTTTTTTTTTTTCTTCCATAACTGCATAGCCATGCAAAAAAAAAAAAAAAAAAAAAAAAAGACACAGAAGGTAGTGGAAGGCTGGGAGACGTGACTGGAGATGAGAGAGCAAGGTGGGATTGAGTGGGGGGTGACCTGGACAAAGACACCATGGGCTTTGGAGAACCCAGGGGAGGTATAAGTAGAGATGAAAAAAAAAGAAAAGAACAGAACAAAACCAGAAAACAAAAAACAAACAAACAAACAAAAAACCCGAGAACAGAAGTCCCCTCGGGAGGTAAGGGTTCTGGGTCCCAGCAGGGCCTCTGAGGACTGCGGAGCTTCTCAGATTTCTGAAAGGCTCTTAGTGGCTGCGGTCCCCACCTCCCCACCTCCCAAGTTTCACATTTCTCGGAATTGATCGGGCTCTGATGGGAGCTCCGGGGGTCCTCAGAGCCCGGTCTCCGGCTGGCTGGTGCAAGCCCGCACAGTTGGAGATTAGGGGCTAGGAGAAGAATAGAGGTGGTGGTGGTGGTGGGCTGGGGACGTCCCACGGGGCCCGAAGGCGTCTTTGGGTGGGGCCTCCTGGTCACCTCCTGCGGCTTCTGCAGGCAGGACCCCCACCCCGCTGGCTCACAGGTGCTGCAGGCCTGGCCGTGTGGTTCACACTGAACTCCTGCGCTTCATGAGGCTGCGGAAGGTAACCAGGCTGTGCAGGCCCGTGGACACCGAGCTGATGGCCGAGCGCTGCGTCCCGCTGCACAGGCAGGGGTGCGAGGGCGTGTCGCTGTAGCGGCCACCGCATCCCGGCGACGAGAAGCTGTGCTCCACGCACGTGTCTGACGTGGAGAGGTCCCGCGGGATGATCATAGGGATGGAGTACTGCAGCTTCTCGCGGCTCTTGTACCACAGGCACGAGCACATGGATTGTAAGTGCAGCACCTCGGCGTAGACATTGCGGAAGCCGCTGCCACCCACGCCCACACCCGCGGCCGCCGGGCACATGATCGGGTCGCGGGGATGCATGCTGTCGCTCAGGCTACCGCTCAGGCAGCTCAGGCCCCCCAGGCCACCCGCCTGGCCGTTGTGCGTGAGCAGTGCGCGGTGCTCCTTGTCACGCTTCTCGTCCTCGGCGTTCATGGTCATGAACCGCAGCACCACGAGGTTGAGGAAGGCGCCGATGACCGTGAGGCCCGTGAGGATGTACACGAAGCTGAAGGCCACGTACTGTGGCTGCGTCTGCAGCGCCTGGTCCTTCTGCAGCGCCACGTAGTCGCCGAAGCCGATGGTGGTGAGCGTGATGAAGCAGTAATAATAGGCCTGGAAGAAGGTCCAGCGTTCATAGTAGGAGAAGGCGGCGGCGCCAATGCACAGCGTGCTGATGCACGACACGAAGCCGATGAGCACCATGTTGGCCATGGACACTTCGGGGTGCCGCATGCCCAGCCCCTTCTTGGCACGATGCAGCAGGTACTTCACCATGGTATTGATGCGCTCACCTAGGCTCTGGAACATGACGAGTGTGAGCGGGATACCCAGCAGCGCGTAGAACATGCAGAACACCTTGCCACCGTCCGTGCTGGGCGCTGCGTGACCATAGCCTGTGAGAGAGAAGAGAGAAAGCATACACTGTGGGACTGGCCTGGCGGGGGTCCCTCCTCCTCTGCCTGGCCCCTTCCTTCCCCACCTTGCAGGTTCTTGACCTGCCCTCCCCCAACCCCCACCCCCACTTCTGTCTTTGCTAGCTGTGGAGCCGTGGTTAGCTTGCATCTCTGAATATGTAGACCAGGCTGGTTTTGAACTCACAATGATCTTCCTGCCTCCGCCTTCCAAGTGCTAGGGTTACAGACATGTACCACCATGTCTGCCACCGCAGCTGGCTACTGAGCCTGCCTTTCAACACACGGGCACATCCGTGTCCTGTCGCGCTTTGGGCGCCAAACCCTTTGTAACACCGGAAGCACTTGGATGATAATCCCAGAAGGCGGAGAGGAGTTAGCGACTTTCCAGGTCACACTGTCCAGAAGTTTTAGCAGTCCGAGTTTGAACTTGAATCTGTTTTCTTGAAAACACGGGATGTCTCATGCCTCTGGGAGAGGGGAGCTGGTTGCTGGTACTTGCTGGGAAGTTTGTCCACCCGCGGCTGATGTGTGGGAATGGCAGGCAGGCAGTTGAGAGCTGGCTTCCTGTCTAATACCTGTGGGCTCTGCCATGCTCCCTGTCCTCTGTGGGCTTTGGTGCCCATGGTTATAAGGGGAGATGGTGGGATGGAATGGCTTCTGATATGGTGATGCAGTGTGGAGGGAGAGAAACAGAGGCATGCATGGCTTCTTGCTTCTTGACCATTTCCCTGCCTATAGTCAAAGCTCATTGGGGCAGGGTGGGGCAGGGTGGGGTGGGTGATGGCCACTGGGACCTTGCAATTTCCCTGGGCTGCTGGCCTAGCAGTGCCCTCCCCCACCGCGGTAGCATGAACCCATACTCCAGGTTTTCCACCCTGCCTGGGACTGAGATCTGCCCATGGGACTTGGTCCAAAAGTAGGCTCTGTCCCTGTGAGGGTGGGACATTGCCCTTGGCAAGGCAGGAGTCCTGAGTGTCCTTCAGGTGTGTTCCTGTCACCAGCTAGACCATCTCTACGGTCCTCTCCTCTCCCGTGTCTACCCTCCATGCTTTGCATGGACTCTCCCCATCTGTGAGCCAGGCAGAGTCAAATCCACCCCCTCTGAGCTGATCATCAAATGACTACCAGAAATTCTGCCCTGAGCTGGGTGTAGTGGTACATGCCTGTAGCCTCAGCGTGTGCGAGGCTGAGGCAGGAGAGTGAGAGGTGGAGAGGCAGTCTGGGCCGCAGAGTAGACCCTTCTCAAAACAATAACAACAAAATATTCCTGGCTGCCTGGGAGAGGTGCAGAAAGGACCCTGAATGGGAACCAGAAGCCTTGAGCACAAGTTCTGGCCTCGTTACTTGTGGCTTTGTGACCTTGAACTAATGACTTTCTGTCTTTGATCATGTCTCTTTATTTGAAAATGAAATCTTCTGTTCTGGGCACTCATTTCTCCAATCAGACCAGAGAGCATAAACACTTCAGCTTTTATTGAGATAATTATGAGATTGAAAGAATGTGGGCAGGGTTTCCAAGTTTTCCTCTTTTCTGACTCGTAGGGAATCTCAACTAAACACTGCTTCTTTCAGGCAGTCTTCCTGAATTCCTCCTAGTGCTTTATTTGGGTGGTTCTGAGAAGGCTCATCTGTGACCTCTAGGGCCCCCAACTATATAAAACTAAACATCAACTTGGGAGGGAGCCCTGGTGAAACTATAATGGTCCCCTCTAACTTCTGCCTTCCAAGGGAGTCCCAAATACACTTCACAACTACATTTCAAGCCGGGATGTTATGAGCTTTGCAAGTTTTCCCATCTGTAAAATGGGGCTAAATATGTCACATGCAGCCAGAACTTTGGGGGAATAAGTGAGATGATGTATGTGATGCACTTAGCCTAGAGCCTGGCCCATCTCAAATGCCCAACAATAGTTCCCTGATTAATAATGAAGGAGGTGGCAGAGAACTCTCATGTTTCCAGGAGATCTCCAGGCTTGGGAGCAGCTGCTTTCCAGTAGAACCATCTCTGCCAGCCTAGGGCCATCAGAATCCTAAAGCTCAGAGAGGTCTAGGAACAGATGTTTGGGGTGTGAAGGCTTCAGGACTCCTTAGAATGGCTCCCCTGCCCCACCCTGCCCCCCGGTGCGGCATCTAGCCAGTGACTGTGTCCCTTCATCTGCCAGAGGCTGCACAGTTGAGCGGTTGAGCCACGGGGCCTGTGCCTGGCCTGTCTGCACCCTGGCAGTGTGAGAACAGATTGTGCCCGCCAGCTTGGCCCCACAGCCAGACCACAACTCACCTCGACAGCCGGGCAGCTAGACAACCAACCATCAGCTAGAGTGGCTTCTTGTCCTGTTCTTCCCCCTCCCCCAGACCAGCAGCACACACTATATGGACCCCCACAGGACACTGGGGGCAGATTTCCACGGGCAGGGCAGAACGTGCATACGGCCCCAGCTGTGTGACACTGGGCGAATCTCTTTCTGTCTCTGGGCTCATTTGCCTTGTCTGCACTTGGGGGCTGGGTGGGGACCTAAAACTGCTATTCCATGTCCTGGGGACCTATCAGATCTGCCCCAGGGAGTAAAGGAGACAAATGCTTAGGAGGGGGGATGTCTTCTGGAACCTGTAGAGTGCAGAACTGACAGGGGCCCTTGGGAAAGCACCTGAGAACACAGGCCAAGAAGCAGGGCCCTGTGGGAGGAGCCATCCATAGCCACCACCAGATGAAGGAACCCTTTCATATGGCCCTCGACCGCTTACCAACTTGCCCTGGGTTCCGTTAAAGACCACAGCTTTTCAGGAAAACCTAGTGCCCACCTGCTTGGCATTCTCTGCTTCACCCTGCTGGCCATGGCCCTCAGGCACTGCCCTGGAGCCTCACCTGGCACCCAGAGGTGCAGCTACCCGCCCCTCCCCCACGGTGCTTCCTCCCCATTCATCCTTCTGCTTCTGCCCAGCTCCCTACCCCCAAGAGGGGTGGTGCTCAGAGCTTACTTTGAACCATAAGTACACCCCCAACTTGGTGACTCTTAAATCGAGTGACTCATCCAGGCCTGACCAGAGGTTCCTACCAGGGGCGGAGCCAGTGCCTGACCTTTGGGGCTGATGGCCAGGCTGGCCCTCACTCCCTACAACAAGTCAGGGTCACCTAATCAAAAACTCTCACCCTTAGGATAAAAATTTACCTTTGCCCTCACTAACGTCCCCCAAGGTCACTCCCGTGACTGACTTCTGTTTTACAGCTGGGATTGAGAAGTTGGGAGGGGCCTTTTGAGGTGGCTGTGGCCACTAGGCATTTCTGACTCTGTATTCACGCCACTGCATGTCAGGAAGGGAAACTGAGGCCCAGAGGGAAGCCCAGTCCATGTGAAGCCTCAGCCTGAGGCCCTGTCTCAAGCCAGATGAAGCACAGTAGAAATGGGAGGGTACTGCCCGGGAGATGCCCTGGAGACAGACGCTCTTCGTCTTGGGGACGAGGGTGAGCATGCCCATCCCTTTGTCTGCCTTATTGTCACTGGGTGAAAGGGCAAAGGAGCCACGAGGACCTGCTGACGTGGGTGCCTTGCTTGGAGGACTGCCAGCTAGGGTGGAGTCAGTCCCAGGGGACCCTGGACTTCTGGGAAGTCACTGGGAGTTTGGCCAACCCTGTCCCCCTGCAGCGGGGCAGCATTGTGCCTAGTTTGGTTAAGGGAGAAGGTAAAAAGAATTACCCATTGCTGCCTCCTCAAGCCTCTGGTTAGGAGGGGCTCTGCCATTTCCTCTGGGTACCAACACACACAGGGGCTACTCTCTGGGGCTAATGCTTTGGGTACCTTCTCCCAGTACCTGGTGGGCCAAACAGCCAGAACTCATATCCTGAACACAGACTCTGGTGGTGGTCTCTCTGAGCACCCTCCAGGACTCTCCTCCTCTCCCGTCTCCCACCCTGAATCCACCACAGATGTAAATAAAGGCGCTTAGTGGTCATTTGGTCCGGTCCTGGTGTTGTATGGATAAGCCACAGAGGAGCAGAAAGAGAAAGCAACATGCTCCAGACCTGCAGCTGCTAAGTGCCGTGAGCAGGCTGTAAGTGCCCAGGACACTCGCTTCTAAAACTGCGTTCTGGCCGCTGCTGAACATGTTCAGGTGTGGCCGGAGCTCTACCCACTCAGTCACAGCCAGGGCTGGCGAGTCGTCAGGGGAAGCAACTTCACTAAGAGGTGAGTCTGGGACTGACTAGGGGCACAGAAGCCACTGGGATCCGCAAGATGGCTCAGTGGGGAAAGGCATTTGCTGCCGACCCCAGTGACCTGAGCTTGATTCCTAGGACCCACGTGGCGCACGCCTTTAATCCCAGCACTCGGGAGGCAGAGACAGGCGGATCTCTGTGAGTTCAAGGCCAGCGTGGGCTACCAAGTGAGTTCCAGGAAAAGGTGCAAAGCTACACAGAGAAACCCTGTCTCAAAAAACCAAAAAAAAAAAAAAAAAAAAAGAAAGAAGAACCAACCCCCCACAAGTTCCTCAGAGTGTTACACATACAAGTTCTACACATACACCATAGAACACACACACACACACACACACACACACACACACACACACAGAGTATATGTAATTAAAAAAATAAAACTCTTTTAAAAAAGAATTTGACTAAGGAAGCCATGGCTGGACATAAATGTTAATTATTAGTATAAATATTTTAGGGCAGCAGGAAGCTAAAAGATGGCATTGGAAGCCTCAGGCCTCTGTTTTCTTCCTGGTGTTAAGGACTCAGACATTGGTTGTAGCTCTGGCTTCTAGAGACCTGTGGGGCCTGGAGGGGTTGTCCCTCCCCTAGTCCCCCCTTACTGGTCTCTTCTCCCAGTGGCCTGGCTCCCTGTACTCAAAGCAGAGCTGTAAACGCTTGGTAATAGCCTGGTCTTGGCCACCTGCTCCCCACTGGCCTTGGGAGTGTGTGAGCTTGCTGCCCGCCTCCTACCCTTGGCCTAGCTGGCCCCGAGGTGGGCCCCTGGCCACAGCTTCAGTAGAGCAAAGTGTGGGGAATTGGAAGGCAGGAGGCTAGGGTCTGCCCTGAGCTTGGCGAGGACTAGCTTTGTGTCCTGGCCTGTCCCTTCCCCCACCCCTGGTTCCTACCCTACCTATTTTTTTTTTTCTGTTCTGAATGTCATTTAGTGTTTGCTCTGTTCACCCACCCACTCACAGGATCAAAGATTCCATTTGTGAAGTGTTGATCAAATGCGCTGTTTTACTACGCAGAACAGGCGCCACTGTAGATGATTGTTAAGACTCTAATTAGTTTATTTCCCCCATGGAAATCAATTAAGAACCCACCTGTCAATCAGAACTTCAGATGAGCATGGGATAATTGATTCTGTGAGACAGGATGAAGTTATCCTTGTACGTTGGAAATGCTGCAGATAGGCAGGGAGTCTGCAGTTCAGGGACACACAAAGACCACAGGCTCTGCAGCCCAACAGCTCTTCACCTTGGCCAGGTTCCGGGAGCCACAGAGCCTCAACTTCCTCGTCTATGAAATGGGTACAGTGAAGTATGGACCTCATATAGTTGTTGTGGAGATTTGGTGAACTAGTAGACTTGAGATGTGACTGTGAATATATTTGGGCCCCCAAGATTGCACACCCATTGACGTTCCTCTCAACACCTACGCTGTATGATCAGTATTTTTTTTTTTTTTTTTTTTTTTTTGGTTTTTTTTTCGAGACAGGGTTTCTCTGTGTAGCTTTGCGCCTCTCCTGGAACTCACTTGGTAGCCCAGGCTGGCCTCGAACTCACAGAGATCCACCTGGCTCTGCCTCCCGAGTGCTGGGATTAAAGGCGTGCGCCACCACCGCCCGGCTGATCAGTATTTCTTAAAGGTTCATTTCCTCAAATACCAGTGCCATGGTATGTTAAGGGTCGGATAAGAAAAGGGGTTTTTGGCTCAATTAAATTGGGGAAAATAGGGACTAAGCAGGATTTTTCATCATGTGACTTCATTGTCACAGGGTCATACTAGTCCGTGTTCCTGTGCAGAGGTGGAGAATGTGTTATATGTTTCTCACATATTTGGCCGTGGAACGTTTTTCTTACAGTGCGTATTGATAAACAAGGGTTCTTCTGAGCATAGTTTGGGAAGCACTCCTCTGTTACATCAAGAACTTCTGAGGTCCTTCTTCTAGGCCATTCTCTGACTCTGAGCCTCTGATCCCCATCCCTGGGCCGATTAGAACCTTGGCGGTTCCTGGCTGTACTCTGTCTCTTAGCAGACTCGCTTATCTTGAGTAAATACGGCCCTGGCTAGGGCTAATGTCTGTCCCAAGGGGAAGATGAATGAGGTGACCTGGGGTGTAAGACACCCGAAGGCTTTGCACACTGGGTTGAAGCCGGAAACGAGGGGTCGGGGAAGAGGGGATGGCCTGGAAGGGGGTGCGGCCTGGGCTTGTTGAGCAGAAGGAGGGCAGTGTGGGGCTCTGGGGAGGGCCTACTCCAGCAGGTTGGAGAAGGGATCCCTGAAGGGCCGCTTGCCTGTGGGTGGAAAGGGGCAGTCAGGCTTGAGCCACGGGCACCGGGAAAAGGTGACTTTTGGGGCTGTGACTCCTGAAGGGCTGCAGGTCTGGGGACAGCAGCAATGTGGAGCTGAATGGGTGTGTGAAAGGAGATGAGATGGAAGGTGTGTGGCGCTGGTACCCAGGCCCTGCTCTGAGGGCACCGGGAGGGGCAGCTGGCCTAGTGGACATTGTAGAGAGTGTGTGTGTGTGCTCTCCTCTCCTCTGGAAGATCCCCTCAGACACCATCTTGTCTAAGAAGCTTCTAGGACTTCCTCAAAGTACCAGGAGGGCCTTGCTCATGCCCTCCTTTTTTGCGTCCTCTCTCCATGGTGGAGTCCACAGAGTGGCAAGTCCCTTTGGTGTCGTGCACAGGGCCTGGCGAGGGGTAAGGAGGGGGTTGGGCAGCTGATTAGCAATTGCTGTTCTATCCAGAAAGTCAAAGTTCCAGAAGGTAAAGGCTCTGGAGTCTGTGCGGTCTGTGATGGTGACCCCCAAATGCCTCCCTGCAAATTCTTAATTTCCAGGAGGGTCAGCCATCTTAGGATCTTTTGTTGACTCACAGCCCTGGCCCTTGCTCTGACCCCTTCCCCTCAAAACGAAGCCGACTCTAGGCTCCAAAGGCATCCCACTGCTGTAGGCCCGGCTCAGCCAAAAGCTAGGTCTGAGAAGCCACCAGGGTTCTAAGGACTTGGGCGGGGATGGGGATGAGCATGCAGAACTGGGTCTGGGGTTTGTCACCCTCCAGGCCAGAACTCCTGGGAAGGACAGTTCTGCAACAAGGCGTCCATCTCGTCGTCTCTCCGCCCTGCCCCTTCCCAGGGCCTCTTCGTCCCATCCCAGCATCTCCATTTTCAACGCCTGCCCCTCACTCTGCAGCAGCAGCTCTGTCTCACGGACCCTTCTTGACTCCCTGGCTTCCCCCTCACTCTCGAGCTGTCTCCCACCCACAGGTGTCTGTCCCTGTGACTGACTGGCGACCTCTTAGGCAGAAGAGCTCCAGTGCCCCGCCCCCAACCTCCCAGGCCCACGTGGAACGGGGGAGTTGAGAGGGAGGGTGCTGGTGTCATGGAAAATCCCTGCGGCAGCCAAGGCCAGTGTCTGCAGACACAGTCTGGCCTGCAGCCAGGCCTGCCTCAGGGCCCAGCTCCTTTGGGCCATCCACCCCCCAAGGCTAGCTTTGTCCAGGGGCCTCATAGGTCTAGAGCAGAGGCTTCAAGCAGGGTCCTCAAGAGGGGTTTGTGCTGCAGTGTGAGGGTTTGGGTGGTTCAACTTACCCATTTTTCAGAGGAGTAAACTAAGGCCTAGAGAGAAGCAGAGGACCAGATCCATGCCACAAGTCACTGGCAGAGTGAGGAATTGAATATCCTGGTCTATCCTCTCTGCCTTCCCCAATGCTGCAGAGGGGTGCAGCCTTGTCCATTCCCCCAGGCCAAGGAACAGTAAAGGCAAGGTTAAAAATGCCCTTCAACTCAAGGCTGGCTTGTGGTTGGGCTACACTCTAGCTTGGGAAATACAGCCAGGAGAGGTAGACCAGATGACCAAACCCAGGTCCTTGATCTCAAGACACTGTCCACATGCAAGTAAATCAGATGAAAACCTACGGTGGAACACTTGAAAGGTTCCTTGTTTTCCCCAAAGCAAAGGTAATTACAACACTAACTACTGAGAGATATGACAGAGTTGGCTAATTTGAGGAGTGATTAAGATACCGAGCAGAAGGAGGGACGGAGGTGAAGAACCCCAGCTGGGGTGTCAGGGAGAACTACAAAGAGGTGGCATTTGTCCTGATCTCTGAAGAGTTGAAGTTTCCCATAGGGGGAGCTGTTGAAGTTAAGATGTACAAGAAGAAACATTAGGGGCAGAGAAAATGGCCCTGGTGGCACTGTCACCAATGTGTAGGGACCAGCAGAGTCTCCCAGGGAAGTAGTTTCATATACACAGCAAGATCCTTAGAAATGCATCTACCCAGGACCCGGTGGTACCACTTCTAGGAATCTCTGCTGGGAAAATAACCAGAGATCGGAGCAAAGATTTATGAACATGGATGTTTATAGCAGCATTTTCATTGTGAAAAATTGTAAACACTCCAAATGTTCACCAATAAGGTTTAGTTAAACATATTAAGGTATATTTATGGGGTGGAATACTGCGCAGCCATTAAAGTGCTATTCCTGAGGAGTCTCTTAATTACATAGAAAACCACTGTATTATGTCAAAAAACAGTAGGCACAATGCTTTCTGTATAGTGGGATCCTATCCTAAATCTATAAAGACGAAAGGTGCATATGCATACACACAGGGAAAGAGCTAGAGATGTAACAGAGAGCTCACAGAGTTTATCCATAAATAATGAGCTTATTATTGATTTTAATTTCCTTTTCACACTGTTTTACATGTTCTACAAAACATCCATTATGATTATTTTTTTATAGTACTGAGGGTTGATCCAAGGGCCTTGCACATGCTGAGCAAATGTTCTACCATTGAGCTATATACCCAGCCCTCTACTACTTTTAGAGGTAGAAATACATTAATAATAGTAACAATAACAATTTATATTATTAGGCAGGGTCTTACCACATTGCTGGCTTGGGACACCTAAGGCTCAAGTGATTCTTCTGCCTCAGCCTCCTGAGTGCTGGGACTACCAGCATGCACCATTGTGTGGGCCTAGTCAAAATGGCAAAAAAAAAAAAAAAATCTAACAACAACAAAATCTTCCTGATGTTCCTGCAGCAGGAAGTTTGATTGAAAAGTGAGAGTTGTTTGGGTGGGCAAGGGTTAACATGTGCAGAGCAAGACTCTTACCTGGAAGACAATGCAGGAGCCCTTGGCAGCTCTGAGTTGGGGAAGGGACAAATGCCCAAAGAGATACCATTGTAAATTTCCTCACATCCCTGGGTAGAGGGGGAGTGGGCGTGGCTGTGGGAGATTGGGAGCAGGGGGCTTTACTGGGGGTCCTCAGCATAGGAGGACCTATGTTGACAAGTGCTCAGGCCTGACCTAGAGGGGAGCAGAGAACTCAGGGGTTGAGGAAGGAATGGGGAAGGGAAAGGAGGAAGCGGAGGAAGGAGATGGAATGGATACAGTGTGTGTGATGCCTTTGTGTTCAGGACTAAACTGTGAGCTACTCCAGGGCGGGCACATGTGTGTCTTTTGTGCCTTATGCCCTCCTCACGCCTGGGAAGCAGCTTGGCACAGAGCTGCCTCTGCATAAATCTCTGAGGTTGGAACAGGTTGAAGATAGGGAGGCTGGATGTAGTGTGAGGCTCTGGGAGACTGCTACATGGAAGGACAGCTGGGGATCCTGGGAAGGCTGACTGACCTCAGGCCTGTGGCATTTGTCTTAGGCCACCTACTGTACCAGGTGTCATGATATAGACCTGTGGCCTGTGTCTTTATGGCCAGATGGACAGCTAGCTATACTACATGGCCACAGGCAAGACCTGATCTTCCCTGGGCTCTGAGTGCCTTTCATGGGATATGAAGAGGCTAGGGGAGATGTTCTTAGGCCCCTCCGAACCTGGGGTGCTAGACTCTCATAGGAGCCACAACCTCTAGCCCCAAACCAAAGACACAGCAGTGGTCTCAGTGGCAGTTACCCAAGGGCCAAGGGGATTCTTTGGTGCCCAAAGCAATGACTGGGTCTCTGGCTGCATGATCAGATCACAGTCTTGGTCTGCACTGTTCAAATGCATGGGAGAGGAAGAGTATGGATGAGCCTTCCTGGCTCGCTTTGAGTAGTAACAGTGCCTCAGCTGAAGCAGGTGGTGGGGGGCAGCCAGAGGTTCAAATCCCAGCTCCCCTAGACAGCCTCCCTTCACAGCAGCTTCCCAGGATTGCGGGGAGGCAGCTGCCAAGGAGAAGTCTTGTTGGTCCCAGGTCTCTGACTGCTTGCCAAGCCCCACGGTACCCAGATCTCCATCCCCACTCCTAGTCTTAGAAACCTGTCTTCAGGGCCCTTGAGTCTTCTGTCCTTTTGCTCCTTTGCCTCCAGATACTACCTAGTTGTGGGGCTCGGTGGTGGAGGTGGTGGTGGAGGTGGTGGTGGAGGTGGAGGTGGAGGTGGAGGTGGAGGTGGAGGTGGTGGAGGAGGTGGAGGTGGAGGTAGTGGTGGTGGAGGTGGTGGAAGAGGTGGAGGAGGTGGTGGAGGAGGTGGAGGTGGAGGAGGTGGTGGAGGAGGTGGAGGTGGAGGAGGTGGTGGGGGAGGTGGAGGAGGTGGTGGAGGAGGTGGTGGAGGAGGTGGAGGAGGTGGTGGAGGAGGTGGTGGAGGAGGTGGTGGAGGAGGTGGAGGTGGAGGTGAAGGTAGTGGAGGTGGAGGAGGTGGTGGAGGAGGTGGAGGTGGAGGTGATGGTGGAGGAGGTGGAGGAGATGGAGGAGGTGGAGGTGGTAGTGGAGATAGTGGTGGTGGAGGAGGTGATGGTGGTGGAGGTGGAGGTGGAGGAGGTGGAGGTGGAGGAGGTGAAGGTGGAGATGGTGGTGGAGGTGGTGAAGGTGGAGGTGGAGGCAGAGAAGATTTTCATAACACCTCCCCCGCTCCCTCGTTCCCCCACATGCACCGCTAGTGAATGGCAGTCAAGGGTTGCATTCAGGCCTGGCACCGTGGCCTGCCTAGCTGATGCTAGCATCATGGATGGTGAGTTCTGGAAGGCAGTTGGCCAGGATTTCCAGGGAAGGAAACTAAGCTGAAGGGTTGGATAATTTGTCAAGGCCATCCAGGTCAGTGACAGAGCCCCGTTCTTCCCAGGCCACACACTATTCTTTTTGTTTCTCATATCGATGATCCCCTGGGCTTCTGGGGTCAAGGATCAGGGTCCATGGGACATCTGAGGGGGAACTTCATGAACTCTCCTCTTAGGGTTTCTGGGGAAGCAGCATCAAGGGATGGACAAGCCGCGGGCACTACCTCTAACAACAGCTCTTCCTCCCTCTCCAGCTTCCCCACCTGCACTGGGTCGCTAACAAGGACTCCACCACCAGCCTGAGCCAGAGAGCGGGAGGCTGATATTGTTTGGGAGCTCAGTCCTGGAAGAAGACACTGACCTCTGGCAGAGGAAACCTGGGCACCTGGGGAGGCTGGGCAGGAAGCAGGCACCCCAGAAGGCTGTGACACTTTGTCAGTCTCAAGAAGATCAGGTGGAAAACGGGTGTGACAGGCATGCCTTCATCCTCTTCGCTTGCTATAATCGATTAGCTGAATCAACGTTCCTCTAGCACCTCTGACTTCGTACCAGGCACTCGGCTAAGTGCTGAGGTAGGATGCAGAGATGGGACAGCCAAGTCGTGCTTTTTGAGAACAGACTAGCCAGGGTGCAGGTGGGAAGAGACCAAAAAGCGGAGAGATGCCCTAGGAAGTTCCGAGTCTGTGCCAGGGATGGGGACCCATCCCCTGAAGGTGGGGTGGGACCAGGAAGCCATGGACAGGGAGTCAGAGGCACAACACCTTTGCCAACCTCTATTGGCTGAGAATTCAGTATCTCCTGCTCTTGTGCCCTCTGGAGGTGGCCCTGGACACCTGTAAGCAGTTCCCAGGTCAGGGTGAAATCTAGCCCATGTGCATAGTAGCTTGGTCTTGGATGTCATTATATGTTGGCTCAAGGTCAATGTCTGAGGCCATTCTCAGCCTCTGCTTCCTTTCTTGTTATTTTGGTTCGTTTATTTTGCCACTGACCATTTAAAAAAAAAAACACCAATAAATTTAACTGTAGAACAGTTTTGGGTGAACCAAATGTCCATGAAGACCACTTTCATGCTTTGCCCTGGTTCAGCAGTCCTCCTGTGTTGATGTGAGGCTGGTTGTGTGAATCCCACCTCTCCTATACTGCCTTCTTCTAAGAAGCCTTCCTCCTGCTCTCAGCCCCTGAGAGTCCTCCTCACACCCCCCTATACACTTGGCCTTTCTTGGTGACGGCGGCTGACATGGTCACTCCTCACCATGAGTAAAGCTGCTTTTACTTCACTCTGTCTTGTGGGAGGCAAGTGGGCCACTAGTGTATTGTGGCGCTGAACACTTCTGGGCTCAGAGAGGTGGTTAGGGCCCAGGCATGGCCTGAATTCTGCTGCTTCTCCTTCCCCTCTGTGTGGAGTCTGGGGCTGCAGCTGGGAATGTGGAAGGTGGAGTGTAAGAAGGAAGGAAGGGAGGAAGGAAGGAAGGAAGGAAGGGAGGGAGGAAGGAAGGAAGGAAGGAGGCCCACTGGCCAGAGCACAGTCTAGGAGTGATGGTTCCTTTTCATTGTCAACACAACCCAATCTAGAATCTCCTGGGAAGAGAGTCTAACTGAGGGACTGACTAGATCAAGTTGGCTTGTGGGTATGTCTTTGGAAGATTGTCTTGATTCCTACGATGGAGGTAGGAAGACTCACCCACTGTGGGTGGCACCATTCCCTGGGCTGATCCCAGACTGTGTACATACAGAGAATGGGCTGAGAACAAGCAAGCATACATGCGTTCATTTCTCTCTGCTCTTGATTGTGGGTGTGGTGAGGCCAGCTGCTCCAAGACCCTGCAGTGACGGACTGTCACCTAACTGAGCTGAAATAAACCCTTTGTCCCTTAAATTGTGTTGTTGTTACTGTTGTTGTTGTTTCCAGGGCAACAGACATGAAGCTACAACTCCAGGCTTTTCTGCTCTCAGGGCCCTTGACAGTGATGGCAGCAGCATCGTGGAAGCTAGCCTTTGTTAGCACCTCTGCTCCTCACCATGACTCTCTGACTGGCCAGTACCAGCTCTGTTCCAATGAGGAAACTACAGAAGGGGTGAAATACCACTGGTCCAAGGTCATCGTATAAAAAGTGGCCAAGATTAGGATTCAGCCTAGTCCTTGGGCTCTTCAAAGTTCAGGCACTGCCGGGGGCGGTGGTGGCGCACGCCTTTAATCCCAGCACTCGGGAGGCAGAGCCAGGCGATCTCTGTGAGTTCGAGGCCAGCCTGGGCTACCAAGTGAGTTCCAGGAGAGGCACAAAGCTACACAGAGAAACCCTGTCTCGAAAAACCAAAAAAAAAAAAAAAAAAAAAAAAAGTTCAGGCACTTTCAGGGGTCTGACCACCCAGAGTACCCCCTCCCCCATGGGCTATTTATCTCATCAACAGAATGTGGATATCCTGTCTAGCAGATCTTTGACCATAAGGCCCTCACAGCAGAGCTCAATACTTAAAATATTTGGTCCGAGTGTCTTAGGACCCTGTGTCCAGTAGGTGCTCAAGTCACGATGGGGGAAGAAATTGATCTCCTAAGCCTGGTCCCTGCTCTCTGCTTCTGAAGAGCTCACAACTTGGAGGCCACCAGGCCCTTCCTCCCAGAGAGCAGTTCCTGGAAGTTCTCTATGGAAACCCTGAGAGGTTTCAGTATGGCCCTAAGGCAGACAGAGCTGGAGGTTAGGGTGGGGAGGTCGAGGGTAGGTATGAGGGATAGAAGAAGCCATCCATGGAGGACTTGGTGGGGCGTCTGTGCTCTCCTACCTCTTGGGAGTGGTCCTTCCTGCAACAGCCTCAGTTCAGACAGTCTCTCTTTTTTAGCATCATCCTGGTCCAGGCCACAGTGAATTGATGCAGGATGGAACACCAAATCCAAGAGGATATGCATAACCTATATGAACTATTGCTAAGGCTTAGGCTCGCCCAAGAACTGGACAGAGGGGCTGGATAAGCTCTGGGGAGCCGAGCTACGGGGTGGTAACGCTTTGAGTCCCGGCCGAGACTGTGGTGAGGGAAAAGCGTAAGCAAGTCAGAAGGATGCTGAGAGAAGCCAGAGCTTGGCTGAACAAATTAGAGATGGGGTAGCTCAGCCTGGAGACTGGAGGGAGGGGCCTGGCTCTGGCTGCTGCCCTTTGACCCTGGCTAAAAGGTTAGTACTTCTTTGCAGAAGTCTACTTACTCGCCCGGCTCCAAAGAGGCACTGGCTAAGTCCCAGGTCCTGTGTACGGGAGGCCCAGTCCTACACGTTACATCTAGGATGCTCTGCATGGTTAACAACACAACAGAAGGTCCTGGCCAGATTTCTGGAGATCCATATAGGGTGTATGTAGCATACTACAGTGGGAACATTCTAGTCCCACTGCACTGTAGCCCTGTGAAACTCCTGGGCTGGGACAGTATCAATTTTACAGCTAGGGACGGGGGTTTTGGAAAGGTCAGCCTCTCCCCCATGGGAGGCAGCTGCTTCTCCTGCTACATGTACCACATCTTTGGTCCAATCTGATGAGGCAACTGAGTGACCTTGGGGCTGGAAAGGCTAAATGGAAAGTATCTAGTTCAAGGCCTGTGGGTTGGAGAATCTTAAGACGGGATATTTATTAGTATGTCCGTTTTTTTGTTTTCAACACAGCTCTGAGTTACCACTCCCCACTCAGAAATCTTCCTTATCCTTTGAATTTACACAATACAGCGAAAGGGTCCAGGTCCAGCTCACAGGCTGTAAACCTAGGATCCAGCACACCCCTATCCAGACCTGCTACTTCCTGAATTTCATAAAACTCCAGGCCAGTCTGTACCAAGGGTTCCCTGCCAACTTCGCCTCTGAGCACTGCTCTTCCCCCTGGGCACTTCCTCCCGGTGTGGCTACAGCCCGGAGTTCCCTCCCGGAACGCCTCTGTCCTCCCGGATTAGATATGGGGCTGCTTCTTCTGGCACACCTTTCCCTGTCCCTTAGCTGATAGAAGGGCACCTTCTGCCTTCCCCACTCTCTGCCAGGCATTGCAATGTGCGTGGAAGCAGGTCCTTCTCCTGCTGGCCCACTGCACCCAGAGTCTATGGCTGAAGCCCAGCAGATGTATGGAGGCCAGTCTTGATGGATGGCCTGGGTATGGGGAGAGGCCTTGGGGCATCCTTTCTTTATCACCTGATCCCTACTTTCCTTCCTGGTCATGGCTAGTGGCCCAGACAGTATTGGGCTGGCAGGGAATTTGGGAGCAGATGCCAGGAGCTGTGAAGGGAGGCTTTTCTTAGGCTCAGCACCCTCCCCAGGGCTCAGGAGCTCAGATGGTGGAGGCTGGCATAGCGCCTGTGAGAAGAGGGACTCTAGGCAACAGGGACTTCGGCCTGCAGCAGCTGCTAGAACCTTCTTTCCCCGGAGCCAGTCTGCAGATGTGGGGGCCTCACCCTCAACATTCACCCATGCATGCCGTGCACGCACATGAACACACACACACACACACACACACACACACACACACACACACACTCGTACACCCATGTGCACGTATGAGCACAAGCACACACACCCTGCAGCCCATTGCCTGCTGCCTCCACGTGACCTCGTAGCATGACTCTATCCACATCCAGGGCAGAGTGCAAGAACCAGATGAGCTACAGGGTGAGACACTATGTCGCAATAAGGGGAGGGGTCGGGGTCGTGTTTTTAGAACCGCTGCTGCTCCAGCCCCCCCACCCCACCCCACACCCGTTATCTCTACTTGAAGGCCATGAGGAGTTGGGGCTTCTTCCTCCTCTAAGTCCTCCCTTCCTGTCCAAGGAGACACAGGCTCTACTTAGAAGTTCCACTCTCTGTGGAAACGCCCTTCACTCACCCCTCTGCCCCGATGGAAATGCTCCTATGAAGCATGGGATGATGACAGGGCTTTTCTTTCTCCATCCCTGCTTGGAGACATTGCCTTCCACAAAGAGCCCAGAGGCAGACATTCATTCCCCAGCCTGTCTCACCCAGGCTTACCATTCTCTCTGACCCCCTGCTTTCCTGGCCTTCCCAATGACCTCTGCCAGCCACCTGTCTTCCTGGCCATCCATCTACATCCTGTTCACAGCCCAGAACAGATGACATGGGCCTAGCCAGCATCTTAACAGGAGTGACTTTTTGGCTTCCATGGTCTATTCACACAGCCTAGTTACACCCATGTGTCCCAAGCTTGCTTTTTATGGTGCCAAGAACTCCAACCCAGGCGGTCTCCCCAGGACCAGACAGTCTCCCCAGGACCAGGCGGTCTCCCCAGGACCAGGCAGTCTCCCCAGGACCAGGCAGTCTCCCCAGGACCAGGCGGTCTCTCCAGGACCAGACAGTCTCTCCAGGACCAGGCAGTCTCCCCAGGACCAGGCAGTCTCCCCAGGACCAGGCAGTCTCTCCAGGACCAGGCAATCTCTCCAGGACCAGGCGGTCTCCCCAGGACCAGGCGGTCTCCCCAGGACCAGGCGGTCTCCCCAGGACCAGGCGGTCTCTCTAGGACCAGGCGGCCTCCCTAGGACCAGGCGGTCTCCCCAGGACCAGGCAGTCTCCCCAGGACCAGGCGGTCTCCCCAGGACCAGGCAGTCTCCCCAGGACCAGGCGGTCTCCCCAGGACCAGGCAGTCTCCCCAGGACCAGGCGGTCTCCCCAGGACCAGGCGGTCTCCCCAGGACCAGGCGGTCTCCCCAGGACCAGGCGGTCTCTCCAGGACCAGGCGGTCTCTCCAGGACCAGGCGGTCTCTCCAGGACCAGGCGGTCTCTCTAGGACCAGGCGGTCTCTCTAGGACCAGGCGGTCTCTCTAGGACCAGGCGGTCTCTCTAGGACCAGGCGGTCTCTCTAGGACCAGGCGGCTTCCCCAGGACCAGGCGGCCTCTCCAGGACCAGGCGGCTTCCCCAGGACCAGGCGGCCTCTCCAGGACCAAGCCTTCTCTAACTGCTGCTTAGAGTCTATCTGGCTCCTTCCTTCCCTCTCCTGAGTCCCAGGGTGGAATACAGGCAAGCTGACTTTCTCTGCACTTGACTTTATTCAAATGATTAAATACTTCTGTCACCATTCCTCCTCCCCAGTTCAAAACAATACTAGCTAACATTTATACAGCGCTCACTACGTGCCAGGCACTGCTCTGAGAAAGCTGATCTATGTGCCTCATTTAATCTTCGAGCAATCCTATTCAGTAGGGACTATTATTATCCCCATTTAAAGATGTAGCGACTGAGCCACAGAGTGGTCAAGTACTCACTCAAGGTCACACAGCCAGTGCATTGTGGAGCCGGACCCTATCTTTATACTGTCTCCCAGTGTCTGGCGGTGGGGAATGGGAAGGAAAGTCTCTGAGCAGGTGGATGAGGGGAGACCCGGAGCGTGCTCCTCCTGGGGGAAGGTACTGAGAGAGCTCTAGAGGAAGAGTGGTGGGCAGCCAGCTCACATGGGAGTTAACCACTGCCTCCCTCTTCATTTGTGGATCACTCTGGAGTGTTTTGACAGCAAGGGAGACGCGTGTCACTACTGCTCATCCCACTGAGAGCCACGGAGGCTGAGCTCTGATGGCGATGCAGCTTGGTCAAGGTCACACTATGCCTGGCATGGAAACTTCCCAGGGTCTGGTGCCTGCCTGCCTGCCTGCTGCTGCCCTAGGCTGGAGTCTAGGTTTTAATATAACAGAAACCATCCAATGAGGGGTCAGATAACCCTGGCTCTCACTGGGAGACTCTAGGGGAAGGGTCTCATCTTGCCCGACTCCGTTCTTGGCCCAAATTGGCACAGGCACCTGGGAAGGGCAGCCGGCCAGCCACGTGCCAATGTTACTTTAAAAATAAACCCGGGAAGAACGAGACTTAAAATAACCCTGGGGATGTGTGAGCAGTTAATTACTACTGCAGCCCCCTGTCAGGGATGCGGGGAGTGAGCTGGGCCTCCGTGATGTCTGGGTGCTGGGTCCCCTCTGCTCATATCTTTTGGTTTGTGAATCAAGCCAGGCCTTGCTAAAGCAGCCTGGGGTAGACGGGCACAGAATCCTGGAGGGTCAGGCATGGGTCACTTTTGGGATATTGCGGATGATGTCTCTTATTTCAGGGATCAGATCAGCACGGAGGATGTACCCAAACCTGGCACTCAGGGTCAGGGCGAAGGAGGGCCAGGATCTCTTCCTTGATCCCACGTTGTCTTTGGGCAACACCTTTCTTTCAACTGGAAAGAGCTCTGCTGTCCTGAGCCCCTCCCTTCTCTGAGGTGGGTGTGGCAATGGTAGACAGGCAGCCGGGCAGCCGGGCTTTACTAGTGACTCCCTATTCAGGACTTCTGATAACCATTTCTCATCTATTTCATTTTCCACCTCAGGGAAGAGTAGAGGGTCCTTCTGGCTGTCCATTCCTGATCACCCCCAGAGACATCCTTGGGTCCTCAGTGCTGGGCTGGGGCTAGACTAAGTCCCAGCCAGGCTCTCTCTGTTGCAGCAGGCAATCCAGGCAGGACCACACTCCTGTCCTGCATGGCGATATCTCCCTAAGGCTCTGCCATCCTCTTCCAGCCGCCCCCCTGCCCCCGCCCCATCCCCTGACAACCTGAGGCATAGGGGGTACAAGGACACCTTACAATAGCTCGGAGGGAAGGACATGGAGCCCAGCTGAAGATGCAGCTGACCAAAGATGACAGGCACGCAGGGATCAAAGAGAAAAACAAAGCAAAACAAAACAAAAAAACCAGCTTTCTCAGAGGCAGGAGCTAGAGGTCTAGACTGCTGGGAGCTGACAGGACGGGTCACAGGGCAGAAATGATGGAGGAGGTGGAAGGGTACAGAGCTAGCAGGATTATAAGGGAGGGAGGGAGCTATACAGGAAAAGCTGAGCTGCCAGCCTCGGCTGGGTGTCCCAGCCCATAAAGTTGTTGGGCGTTGTCATCATTTGCATAATAGACCATCATGGACCTAAGGATCACTACCCCTGCAAACAGGAGGGCTGCCATGCTGCTTCCTCTGTCCCAACCCTGCTTCTCTTCAGTTATAGCCCCTGTTCCAATTCAGGATCTACAAGTACAGAGGATCACCGTCCATCGTCCCCCGTCTGTCCCCCCCCCGCCCCCCCCCCGCCCCCCCCCCCCCCCCCCGCAAGCCCTTCCCTTCCTTTGTGCCTGGAAGGAGCTGTAAAACATGACACTCCATGGCCAATGTCCCTTTGACCACGATGGTGACAGATCCACTGACTCTTCCTTTCTAGTCTCCTGATTTGACCTTCCGGCAGCTGTGGACAAGATTGACGGCTCTCTCTGTCAGAACGCTCCTCCTGGCCTTTGGGAAACCACTGTACTGGAGTCCTTCCTTCCCTTCCCCCAGCTCACAGCCAGTCCCTTGTCCACCCTAGTCAAGCCCTTTATCCCCAAGCCACTTCGCTGGCCCGTGTCGTCCAGGCTGGACCCCAGCACTCAGCCCTTCTGCCTCCACCTCCCGTTGCTGGAAGATTCCAGGCATGTGCACCAGCACACCCTCTGCCCTCTGGCCTTTCCTGCTTGATCTTCCACCGTCATAGGAAGGCTGGGGCATTCTGCGGTCCCCAGCTAGTCTCACGCGCACTGGCACCTGGCTTTCAGTATTATTCCTATCTCCCGGGTTGCTGTCTTAGCTTTGATTTCTTCCTTTCGTGGCAGCCTTGCCTTCACAGGCTTGTCTCGAGATTAATCAGGATGTCTCCAACAGCAGCCTTGAATCTCTTTCACAAAACCTGTTACACTCCAGCTTCGTTTTGCATCTGGTAAGTGATCAGCCTCCATCATCACTCACATCAAAGACCCGGGGCCATGCCTGCTTGTTCCATTTCCCTCTAACTCCCACAGACTGCTCCCTTTCCCCGACACAGACATCCTTCCCGTCAGCAAGTCCCAGCCACTCTACTTTCCAAACTGCCTCAATCTGCCCATGACCACCACCTCACCTAATGTCACCTGGTCCAATCACAGTTCTTCCTTGTAAGTTATGGACTATAGTCATGTAACCCACTTCCCTTCTTGTACTGAGTGATTTTTTTTAAATTTAAATTTTATTTTTCACACACACACACACACACACACACACACACACGTATGTGTGCGCATGCGTTTGTGCAAGCACACTTGCATGTGCACATGAGTGTGTGCGTGCGTTTGTGTGCATGCAGCCACACGTACACAGATGTGTATGCCATGGTTCATGGGTGGAGGTCAAAGGACAACTTGTGGGAGTTGATTCTCTCCTTCTATCATACAGGTGAGTCATCAGGCTTTGTGGTGGTCACCTTCCCCTGCTGAGCCAGGCCCAAGATTACACTGCTTTATTTACATGATTTAGTTTCCAGGCGCTGCTTCCCCTAACAAGTAGACATCAGGAGTCCAGGGGCCACCTTTTTCTGTGCTGAGTCTCTGGGGTCCAGGACAGAGCCGGATGCACAGAAGATACTTGTAACAGCCGGGCAGATGGAGAAATGACTGTGTGGAGTGTGAGATGAGTGAGGGAGAGTCAGGGGGGCTGGCTTTGCACATCCATCCCCTCCTGGTCTCCAGCTCTACCTTCTCTCATCTGGAATAGGGAGAAGTTGGGTGGTAATACCGGTTCTCAAGGAATCTGAAGGACCCCAGAGGTTTCTAGAATTTGCTATGTGTCGTGTGTCGTCCCCCCCCCCCCCCCCCCCCCCCCGCTTTGGTTTTTCGAGACAGGGTTTCTCTGTGTAGCTTTTGTGCCTGTCCTGGAACTTACTCTATAGCCCAGTCTGGCCTTGAACTCATAGAGATCTGCCTGCCTCTGCCTCCCGAGTGCTGGGATTAAAGGCTTGCACCACCACCACCTGGCAAATTTGCTATGTCTAATGCTCATCTGAGCCTTTATTCTTCAATAAAGTCAGAGTCAACCACCCCCATCCCCATCTCAGCATGAGGTGGAGTGAGGTGTTAGGGCCGGCTCCATAGGTCCTCAGGATGCTTCACAAACATTCCGACATCATAAACCACCCGGAGGGCTCAAGAGACTGGGCTCTCTCGGTGGGATTGTGAAGAATGATCTGTCAGCAAAATGTCAGTTGCTAGGGCCTTGGAAGCCTTGGAGTCATCCCAGGGTCTGGACAGCAGGGGTGGCCATTTATGCACGCCCTGCGTTGGTTGTGGCTGAGAAGAAGCTGTCTGCAGCTTTCCTCCAGGCCACCTGGTCAGAAGGCACTAGCTGGGGTCAGCCTACTCCTGGCACCATACCGTCTCCTGAGCTCAGCATCCGGGCTACTATAGGAGCTGACAGCCTAGAGATCCTCCCCTTCCCTTTCCGGTGGGAGGTGCCTGCATTCCAGCAGTCTCAAGGGCTGGAGCAGTGGCCTCACTCTGCTGATAAGCTGGACCTTGGCCACAACCAGAATCACTCTCTTTCCAGAAAGGGGTGACTTGGAGGTCCTGTGTAGAACTCTATTCTTGGGACAGACTACAGAGAAAATCCTTCCAGGGCCTGGGCCCCATGGGGTGAAGTGAGGACAAGGGCTTAATCCTGGAGGATGCTGGGAAGCGAGGCCAGGTACATTCAGCAAGACTGAACTCTTAAGACTCTTGAAGTTCTCCCAGCCCTAGACGTCACAGACAAAGCCAGGGTCATATGAGACCTGCTCTAAGTATTACAGTCAGCAAGAAGCAGAGACACAGTGGAGGGGACCACTTTCACTCTCAAGGTCCCCCTCTGTCATTTGAGATGACCTCATCATCCCATGGGTCCCTACATGCCTTAGCTCTGCTGCCCTAAGCTAAATTCTTCCTCACGGTTCACAGAGGAGACATGCCTGCCTGTGTGCCCACTGAGTAACCCATGGGGACAGGGAGGACACAGCGGGAAAATGAGCGCTTGGGACTCTGAGGGCATTGAGCCGAGGGAAGGAGGCCGGCACCCGAGGTTTAGACACATTCTCTCTGGCCTGGCCCGAAGGACGACCAGAAGATGGGCTCCTGTTCCAGAGCCCTGGGTTTCTTCTGACCCGTGCTGTGGAAAGACCATGACTCAGGCTCAGCCATTTGTTCTCTGTTGAGGGAGCTGGTCCTGTGTCGCTGGGGTTGTTTTAGATCAGGCTAAGAGCAATAACCATGAAGGGGTAGACACAGGCTGTCCCCAGGGGTCCTCTGAGACCCTTCTCCTCTGGGGAGGACGAACGTGCTGTTTTCCATTCACCATCTCCTCCCAGTCTGCCATCCAGCTCACCCTAGAAACATTGCCTCGGAGCTCACTGAGCTAAGAGTTCCTCCTTAGCTACTCTTAGGTGTTTCCTAGATGCTGAGAGAACCAAGATAGCTAACTCCTGAGGCTGGTGGGGGTGCCCAGCCACCCAGGGACAGAAGGCTGGTCCTAACAAGCTCTCTATTCTCCCCAGCTGCAGCCTCCCATTACCTGAGAATCTTAAAACATGAGCCTCACCCAGTTGGGCCATGCAGGCCTGTTAATCCTAGGTACTTAGTGGAGTGAGGCAGGAACATCTTGAATTCAAAGCCTGGCTGGGCCACAGAGTGAATCCAAGGCTAGCCTGGGCAATTTATTGAGATCCTGTCTGAAAAATCAAAAGCAGAACACAGGTTTAGTGTAAAGCAAAAACAAGGTTGAGGATGGAGTTGAGTGACAGACTACTTGCCTAGCCCGTACGTAGTTCTCGGTTCAGTCCACAATATGGCAGAATCCTAACAAAGCCACAGGAACAAAATATGAATTGAACTCCCAGGACAGGAGCTAACATGATGGCTCTGGCTCTAAGAACTGGGGTAGCTCTCCTACCCAGCGCAACAGTCAATGTCCCTGTCTTCTCACAGAGGAGCAGGTGAGTTGCCCAAGCCATCCTCAACAGGGCCCTCTTCTTCAGTGGCTCCTTTTAAGAAGTGTCACTTAGGGGTCAGTGGACCAGCATTAATAAATGTGTGTCTGAGATAGCTCTCCACAACGCAGTCCCTTTGTCCTCCACAGGCCAACATGTGTCTATGTGAGGTCCACACATCTGTACTGTGAGAATGACTCACCTCCAGCTATGGCCTGGGGCAGAGGACACTTGTATTCTTGGGGAAGGGGTCAGATTAGGGTCGGATTAAGGGTCTGGTCTTGGTGTTGGCCCCGAGGTCACTCACTGTGGAGCACATGAAACAGCTTTCTCATGCCAAGTCCAGTCTCTCGGCTGGTGAAAAAGGAATAATGATGCCCAACCCTTGAGTTGATGCGAACCCATCAACCCAAGAAATACTGTGTAAGTCCTGCTCATATAAAACACAGCCCCGTCTGCCGCTTGCCAGCCAAGGAGATTTTGGGTGCATGCACCCTTCTACCCCAGACCTCAGGACCCTCAGCTGTAAAATAACGTTTAGATAGTGCCCCTTCCTGGGGCAGCTGTGAGGTCTGGATGAGGTGGTATATTCAAAGAACCCAATTCAGGGTGACAGCCCAAGGAGCAGCCTCGTATATGGCTGTGGAAACTGAGGCAGGCTCTGGGAGAGAGGTCGAGGCCTGACAGTTCTTAGATCTCTGTGGAATATACCAGAGCAGAATTATCTACTGCATTGATAGGAGGCTGGCTCCTGCCTGCGACGCTCTGTCCCTTGTCACCACCTACCACCCCAGAGAGCCTCTCTGAAGGGGCAAGAGGACTAGGCTTTGTCCTGAAGGAGGAGGTTGTCCCCATCTGGGGACCCTGATGTCTCCCTCTCCAGGCTTTCCCATGGGGCTTGGCAGTTCAGAGCCCCGAAGAAAGCGCCCCCGGTGAACCTGTGACCTGCAGGCTGGAATGTGACTTTGGAGGTGTGTCTGAGATGGACATTTCAGAATTGGAGTCACGGCCGGGAGAGACCCTGCATGTTCATGAAAAAAGGTCACTGAGGTCCAGGCCGAGCTTCAGAGCCCACAGCTGAAGTCAAGCAGGGAGTACTTGGGGTCCAGAGACGTGGGTGAGCGAAGGGACACATAGGAGAGGAAGGGGGGAAACTCATAGCAGCCACCCGGGACCTTGCAGAAAATATCCGCCCCCTGTTGAAGGACAGACATCAGGTGCTGTGGTTCAGTGCATTCCCAGGAGCTCCTGCCCACCTCAGTGAGCCTGAGTCTGATCTCACCTCCAGAGTGGACTTTTGGTTGAGAAAAGGGAGTGTACAGGAGGAAGGGGCAGAGACAGGCTGAGGGCTTCTGGGTGACCAGGCTGAAGAGTTTGAACTCTCACCCACAGGTTTAGCTGGGGTCAATAGGCACCCACTGGTCAAGACCCCAGCAAGAGACACAGGTTAGCCGTCCCTCACCTGCACTGCTTGTCACATCAAGCCTACCAGAGCAGTAGTTCTCAACCTGTGGGTCGTGACCCCTTCGGGGGCATCAACAACCCTTTCACAGGGGTCACCTAAGACCATTGGAAAACACACTATGATTCATAACAGTAGAAAGATTAGAGTTATGATGTAGCAGTGAAAATAATTGTATGGTTGGGGGTCAGCACAACATGAGGAACTGTATTAAAGGGTCGCAGCATTAGGAAGGGTGAGAACCACTGTTTTAGATCCTTGTGTGGCCTGTTCCTGGCCCTTCCACCTTGCTCTCTGAAGGTCACTGTCAGTCTTCACCCCCAAAGCCCTATTCAACATTTTTTTTTTGAGACAGGGTTTCTCTGTGTTGTTTTGGTGCCTGTCCTGGATCTCACTCTGTAGACCAGGCTGGCCTTGAACTCACAGAGATCTGCCTGACTCTGCCTCCCAAGTGCTGGGATTAAAGGCGTGCACCACCACCGCCGCCTGGCCCTACTCAACATTTAATGTCCTGCCACTCCAGAAAACCTCAGACCTGACTAAGGGCGGGCCTTCGTTTGGAGTCAGCATGCATACCCGTCAGCTTGGACTTCCCAGGACTCTATTAGACCCCAGCTCTTTGGGGAAGGTTCTGGGTTTTAGCTGTCTGATCTTGTGGTGCCTCATATGTAGCCTGGCATACAGACAACCTCAGAAGATTTCAATGGCTTTTGATAAACCAAGGAGGAAAAAATAGAGCCAGTTCTACCTGGAAGGGGTCTCTAACTTTGGGTACCCAAACTCCCCAGCCCGCCCCGAGAAGATGAAGGACTCACTCAAAACATTTCTGGATAGGGATGAAGCTTAAAAGCTGGCCATTGTATCCACAAGCGCACCACGTGTGCAGTGTGATGGTCCTATGGCCACACTCCCTAGTTGTTCTAATGCCAATCTAGGGGTTGCTAGGATGGCGTTTTGTAAATGGGACTACAGTTCATAGTCAGTTGACTTTGAGTGAAGGAGCGCAAGCTAGCCCTAGGTTATGACGTAGGACTATCTGTTCTCCCAGATAGACTGTCTGGGTCTGACACGATCACCTGAAAGTCCTTATGGATTAGCTGAAGAAGGAATTTGTCTCTGAAGATGAAATTCTGCCTACGGACAGGAACAACCACACAAATTGGGGACAGTTCCCGCCTGCCTTTTAATGATGGAATTTGGCTTTAGCAACCTGCCCTTCCACCCTGTGAGCTAATTCCCGGCAGTCTGCCTCTTTAAACTTCATGTGTATCTTCTGTTGGTTCTCCTTCCCTGGCTGAAGCCTGATGGATGTGTGGTGGTCGTGGTGGTGGCAGGGGCGGTGGGGGGGGGGCGAGGGGGAGGATGGGGTGGAGTGGGTAGGTAGGGTGGGGGATGGGGCGGGGGTAGGTGAATGGGTAGGTAGGTAGGTAGGGTGGGGTGAGTAGGTGGGTGAGTGGGTAGGTGGGTAGGTGAATGGGTAGGTAGGTAGGTAGGGTGGGGTGAGTAGGTGGGTGAGTGGGTGAGTGGGTAGGTAGGGTGGGGTGAGTAGGTGGGTGAGTGGGTAGGTAGGGTAAGGTGAGGATGGGGTGGGGGAAGAGGGTGAGTGGGTGGGTGGGTAGGTCAGGGGGCAGGGGTGGGGGGCTTCTACCAATATGCAGTGTCTGCTTATCTGCTCCCTGGGATGGGAGCTCACCACCTCTTGAGGCAACACAAGCTGTCTTCGGCCAGCTTCAACTTTAACAAGACCCGCCTTACATTGGACAGAATTATCTTCCTACGGCCTCTTCCTGTTGGTGTGGGTTCAACCCCACGGATCTACTCAGAACAAGTCTGGTCCTTTCCCCTCACCGTAGGGATCTGAAGGGGGATTTCTTTTCTCTATGACCCTCTGTCCTGGAGGGTTTTTTGGGTCAACTTGACACAAGCTACAGTTATCTTGGAAGAGGAACCTTAGTTGAGAAAATGCCTCCCTCAGATTGCCCATAATCATGTCTGTGGGGCATTTTCTTGATTGATGTGGGCAGGCCCAGCACAGAATGTGGTGGTACCACTCCTAGGCAGGTGGTTCTGGGGTGTAGAAGAAAGTGAACTGAGCAAGCCAGGAGGTACAAGCCAGCAAGCAGCATTCCTCCATGGTCTCTGCTTCAGCTCCTGCCTCCCAGTTCCTGCCTTGCCTGCCTGTCTTGAGCTTCCCTCAGAAACAGATTATAACCTGTAATAAACCCTTGTGATCATGGTGTGCATCACAGCAGGAGACGCACCCTCATTTAACACACTGCTTTTCCCCTGACTGATCCCCCAGGTTATCGACGACGTCCCTTTCAGTTTGCAAATACTGGGGTCCTCCTGGACCCAGGAGTAAAGCAGCTTTATCTGCCACCCGCTTTCCACACCATATTGACGCAACAGGCTGAGTGTTTTGGGGAGCTATGGGACGGGACTTCTCCAGGCTTTTCCTGCCTGGATCCATCCCATGGGAGGCACAGGTCCTTCTTGACTGAGGAAATGATTTTCCAGCTTATAAGGAGAGAGGGTGCTATTCTGTCCTTGGGGACATTGGGCAGTGCTACGGACTCCCAAATCCACATGTTCAAACCCGATCCCCAGTGTGCTGATGTTTGGAGGGGGGGCGTTGGGCAATGAGGATGGAATCCTTCTCAGTGGGATTAGTCACTTTGTAAAAAGAGACAGGCCTGTCTCCCTCTTTCTGAGGTGGAGAAGGTAGAGTCAGGCCTGTGACCCCAGTTACTCTGAGGAGGGAGGATTATAGACCTGAGGTCTGCCTGGGCTGCAGAGCAAATTCAAGACTATCGTGAGGTAATTTGGTTACCCTGCTTCAAAAAAGCAAAAATAGAGCCAGGTGGAGCGCCTCAGTAGAGCACTTGCCTCGCATGCGTGAGCTCCTCCTTACATTCAGTCCCTGGGCTGGGCAGGCAGTGGGGAGGGCAGGTAAAAAACCAGCAAGCAGGAAGCAGACCATTCCCTACCAGACACCCAATCTGTGAGCACCTGGATTTGGGTTCGCTCCGACACTAACCCCATGAGAAATAACTGAGTGTGTGTTTAAGCCACTCAGCCACACAAAGTTCTAAGAGCCCTGGCACAGACCAAGACCAAGATAAGCCAGGAGGGAGGAGCCAGTTTCTCATTGGTGTTTACTTCTCCATAGAACTCAGGAGTTTGTGTGTGTGTGTGTGTGTGCATGTAGGGTAGGTAGGGGAAGTGCAGCAACCAAGGGCCAGCAGACTTCTAGTTGCCACTGACCCCATGGGGTAGGCCCTTCACTACTTCTCTGTCCCCCAACCCCATGCTCCCCATTCCCCTCACCCCAATACGGCATGTGGTACCCAGGCTCCATAGTTGGTCCCAGTGGCGTGAGGCCCAGCTTCTCTGAGCCCCAAGGAGGGGGTACAGCCTTCAAGTCCCATCCTATGGGCTCTTCAGCTTCTTTTTATTAGCACAATCGTGCCCACTGCACGGGTGTTCCAGAAGCCAGGCTTCCTGTGCTGCCCTAGGTGTGAGCGCTGCCAAGCGCAGGGGCGCGAGCCTGCAACCCTCCAGCCTAACACTGCTGTCCCCCTGCTACCTTCCTATAGGACAAGTTTGGGGACAATTTTTGTTGTTGCCCTCTTTATTTTTGGGTGCCAGAGATCAAACCCAGGGCCTTGGGCACGCAAGGCAAGTGCTCTGCTCCTGAGCTATATCCCTACCCTTTTTCTTCATTAAAATGCCAGCTGGCATGCACATTTGGCTTTGGGAGAGGAGGGTTCTGTTCCTTCAGTGTGGAGGCTGCCCTTGGAGCAGACCCTCCTCTTTGGGCCCAGGATCTTCTTCACTTGTAAATCCCTTCCAACTTGACTCAGTCCCTCTTACGCCTCCTGCTCCAAGACAAAAATGCCATTGGAAGGAGGAGATCTGACCCTGGTGTGGGATTCTGATGACCTTCCTCATGATTTCAGAAATGTGTTGTATTCCAAAACCTTGAAGGGTGTCATTCATGTCGGTGTGTATTTTTGGAATCTTTGTATGACTTACGATTAATTGAATTTTAAGCAGTGTGCTCATAGATCTCTAGCATTGGTGTCCCTTGGGGCCTGTTTTAAATGCAGACTCTCAGGCTGCGTTTCACAGCTACTGATCCGGAATCCACATTTAAATCAGGGCACCCGGGGCCCGCCCTTCACGGGAGAAGCATCGAGTTAGGGAAGCCCTAGGTGAAGCCTGACTCAATGGAGATGGGAAGCTAGGCAATCACTAAACTCCTTGGGGAGACATCTGCTCCTCTGTGAGCAGAAGAGAAGGTGGTGGTGGTAGTGGGGGGGGGGGGCTAGAGACAGAGAGACACAAAGAGAGATAGAGACAGAGACACACACACAGAGACAGATCTCTTGTTCTGGCCACCAAGGCCATGTTCCTACTTTCCATTCCCTTTTTAAGGGGCTTTGCTGTGTCACTAGAAGAAACTGAATTGGGTACAGGAGTGGTGAGAAACCCCTTCTGTGCCAGGGGTAGTGGTGTACTCCTTTATATCTGTGAGTTTGAGGGCAGCAGCCTGGTCTACACAGTGAGTTCCAGGATAGCCAAAGCTACATAGTGAGACCCTGTGTCAAACAAACAAACAACAAACAAACAGCAGCAAGCAATCCTTTTGTAAAGAGTGAGAATAGAAGGCCAGCTTTGGCTTGGCTCCGCTACAAAGAGGCCACCAGACCCGGAGGCGTTGCCTGCTCTCAGCTACGGCTAAGGCACACTAGCCAACGAGGAAGTGAAGAATTGGCTTGTGGCAGTTGCCAGGGCCTGGGCAGCTCCAGGTGAGGGGCAGGTCCCCGGAGACCCCTGGCAGCTGTCCAAGCACAGGCAGTTTCTGAACAGCCAGAGAGCATGCGTGGTCTGGGAGGAGGCAGCGGCGGCGGCGGCAGCTGGGTGCTCAAACGGCTCTCTGTGCTACCACGACAGGCATTTGTCATGTGGCTCTCTGAGGACCAGAGGCTATCAGAGGGGTCAGAAAACAGGGCTCCAAGCCCAGCTCTGCGTGACCTTTAGCAAGCCCCTTCTCAAGTCCTGTGGACACAACACAAGAGAGGTTTGAGCTCATTCTTCTCTGGGCAAACTGCTCTGTGCAATAGTCCTGCATTCACCCTGGCACCCACTCTCTGTCATACACAGGGTCACACAGAAGAAACCGCAGAGACTCCATGGGAAGAATGGCTCTCGGAAAAGATGCCCATACACATACAGGCCTGGGAGGCGGGGAGGGGTGGGGGTGAGTCCTGGGGCTGACATTTATTTCTGTAGTGTCTTAGGCAGATTTCCAAACCTCTCTGAGCAGGGCAGTGTGGGAACAGTGGTGGTGTACAGCACGCAGGAAGTGCCTGGTCTGCTGCAGACACATGTCAATTTCCTGAGCCCACGGGCCTGGATACAGGGCGGAAGAGGCGCTGGGTCCACGCTGGTAGTCCCAGCAGAGGTTGGCCTAGACTGGCAAGACCATGGCCTCGCTTAGAGTTTGCTCTCTCCCCCTGGCTGCTGGTTGGCTACAGGGAAATCATTTTCGGTTTTTAAAAATTATTATAAAATCGACTCGCAGACCCACGGTTGGCACTGCCAGCTGAAAGCTGTTTATGGTGGGGACGCTCGTTACAGTCATCTGTGCTTGTTTGTGTTTGCCTTGGAAAATACTTATTGTGTTTGTCCTCTCCTCGCTGCGGCCAGTCGTGTGTCTGACTATTTCTGTCCTGTTCTCGCCTCGGCTCACTCCGACACCTCCAGCTCCCCACTGGAATGCGTGGGAACTGGATGGGCAAGCAGGAGGACCTCTGGCTAAATCTACCCACTTCTAGGTAAGGAAACTGAGGGCCAGAGAGGACCAGTAACTGAACCGGGTGGAACTAGATTTTTTTTTTTTTCTGCCTTGCTCCGAGACATAACAAGTTCTCCTAGCACAGGGGCCTTCACTCTAAATTTTCTGAGGGTCTGCCTGCTCAGAAGAGGTAGCACAGCCCTTGAACCTGCATGTTAGGTGGGCTCCAGGCATGAAGAAGGAAAAGGGGACCCTGGGGTACGATCTTGGGAGGGTAAGACAAAGGGATGTGGTAGCTTCCTGATCTTGTCCCAACGCCCCCCCCCACTCCTCCCTCACTCCCCCTCCCCTCACTGGCCCTATTTCTTAAGAAAGTAGCTCTGCCATCATAACCCTGAAGAGACAGAGTGAGCCCTTCCATGGGGGAAGGCACACTCCATGAACGGTAACATTATTGATAGTAAACATTACAGACACCATTAAATATCGAATCTACCAGGCGCGTCCCTTGCATGAAAGTATTATTTCCTGCTGATAATTTCATTCTCATTTTATAACTGACAGAATGAGATCTGAGAGATTTAATAGCTGGGGCAGGACACGGGAGGGGATAGAAGGTGGGTCGAAATGAAGTCGGGGGCTCTGGTTTCCAAGTTAGGTTTGGGGAGTCAAGGTAGAGGGGCCTGCCTGTAGGCAAAGAGCGGGGTAATGCTGGGGGATGCACAGTGTGAAGATCACGGCCGATCATGGGTTTCATCAAGCGCTCTCAACTTGCCGTGTAGCCTTGGGCAAGTTATTGACCTTTCTGAGTGGTTGGGTGTTCCCTAACATCACCTCTTATTCTCTTATTATAGGGCTCTGTGATTTGGGAAGTGGCAGGGCACTTCTGGGAAAGATATAAAAAGGCACCGTTTCCCTCTTGGGCCACCTGCTTGAAGTCAGTCCCCGGGCCACACCGTGCTGCATAGCGAGGCACAGGAGGCTGTGCTCAGCGGGAGGTCGGGCGGGCGAGGAGCCAGAGAGCAGCAGCAGCCCAGGCTTCCTGCCTGGGCTCCATCAACAGATCTATCACCTGGTCTCTCGTTGCCTTAGAGCCTGAAAGATTCCCAGGCTTGCTGTGAGAGAACCAGCACCTGTGAGTCCCACACAGCCTCGGGGACAACCAGGTGCCAGGCACAGATCTATCTGTTTTGGGCCATTAGGCGATGCGCGAACAGCGCCGGGCTAGGGATGAACCAGCTTGGCTATCTCGGTGCCTTGTAACCCAAGGGTCTGGGCTGGGTTTGAGGTGGAGAAAGGACCTGCCAGTGAGAGGCGGATAGGTCAGTTGAGGCTGCACAGGTGCTTTACTCTGCAGCTCCGAGGCCATGGGTGAGTGGCTGACTTAAAGCCTTCCAATGCTTAGCTGGAAAGTGGGGGTAATAAGGTCAGCGTTGGAGGACTGGCGGAGCTTAACAAGGGGATACAAATGAAGTGTCCGGATAGAGCCTGCCAGAGCGGAGATCATAAAGGGAGGCTGCCCTTACTATTGTGGCTACTGTGGCAATAAAAAATAGCATGATGGGCTCTCAGTTGGTAGAGCGCTTGCCTAGCACACTGGAGTTCCTGAGTTCTGTCCCCAGCATCACAAAACAAACAAGTAAATAGAACTAAACAAGTAATAACAGGTAAAGAGGCAAGCGGGGGGCTGCAAGTCAGATTTTGTTCCCCCTCTATGTGACTGCCCCCCCCCCCCGCCGCCCCGTGCCTTCTCTGTAGGAGGAGGTGATGGCACCAGCTGATCCCCAGGCCCCTTCCTCCTCTGACAGCTCTAGGCTATGAATAGAGGGGGCTGGGGCCTGGAGGAGTTTGATGACTCAACAGTTAGGGAGGGCGAGGTTTCCCAAGGAAAGAGTTTCCATTTGTGTCTGGTGAACTTGAGGAGCAGGGAAGGAAGGGTTCCCTAGCAGTGAGGCCAGGGATGAGGGGGTGGGAATGAACAAGGTGACTAACCAGGTGAATGACTAAGTCGGACCCTGCTGACCGCCAACCAATCAGGGCTACTCGTGAGCATCCTGCAAGTTGGCATCACTGGGCACCTGGTAGCTCTGCCAGGCTGGCCCTGGGCTTCATAGCATATGGAGGCAAAGGAAGCGGCCAAGAGGCCAGCAGGGACACAGCCCCCGGGTGGGTGTGGAGTCAGAAGCGCCAGCTTCCCCTTCTGAATCCGCTGCCCATCAGCCTGGTGGCTCTGGGCAGGAGATCCCTTCCCTTCCCTGACCTGTACCCACTGCTTGGAGTAACAGAGCTAATAATCCCACACTGAGTTGTGAGGGCTGAGATCCAACCAAGCGACAACACCGTTGCAGTCACTAGTTGCCGACTGAATGGGAGGCTCCGTCATTTAACCAAACTTAGCCAGTGGGATTGGCCACAAGATGTTCCCAAGTAGGCAGATGGGTCAGGAACAGGCTAACAACATTCTCACACACAGCCCTTCCAGGCATCCCATCGCTACCCCAAGGACAGCTTCCAGCTAGGTGGCAGAGGCAAAGTGAGAGGCAAAAAAGGAGCCAGGTATGGTTGGGTGGTGTAGGGAGTAGGCTCTGCCCGTCTAGGGTGGTGACTTTCTTTTTGACCAGCCCTGTATAAATATCAGCTGTGTTCGGCTGCTAGTCCCAGCTTCTAGCGTCTCTCTAGGTAAGAACCACGGGCAATTTGAAAAGCAACAGCATGGTTGGAGGGGAAGGGTACCACCTGTCATGTCTGCACACGTTAAACCCATCAATAGCGTTCTCCAGTGCCCATGGCTGTGGGGCACCTTGCTAGCTCTCAAAATCTACAGAGATGGGCTTTGCTTTCATGGACATTAACAAGACTGTGTGTGGTCAAAAGACAAACACACTCCTTAGGATGTAAATAAGCATTTAAAAGAGCCCATACTGGGTCACTTAGGTCGTCTTGCCAATAAATCCTGCTGTAGTCCTCAAGGACAGTGGCCCTGTAAGGCTTAGCATGGGTGCGTGGGGAGGGGTGCGGGGGGGGGCACAGTGGTGTTAAACTGGACCTAGAGAGCAAAGGGAAGGCAGAAGAAACATGCTGTTGGCTAGAAACATGTTAAGTATTCTCTGAGGGATGATTTGGAGGCTATGGAGAGAAATCATCCAACTAACAAGTAAGAAGTAAAGTTAGGCATGGAGGTGGAGGTGGGGTAAGGAGCACGGGGCAGTGGGGAGCCAGGTGGGCTTTGGTGAAGCAGGCTAGAACAGCTGTGCTTTGGGAGTTTTGTTTTAGTTTTTCTCTGCAAGCATTTGTCCCAGGGATGCTGTTTGCTGTGGCGATGAGGCTGGAAGCAAGGTCAGCTGGGAGGTTTCCGTGAAGCAGGAGGAAAGTTGTACTAATTGGGGAACTCGTGTGGGAAGAGGGAGAGAGGTGTGCACAGGCCACACTGATTCACAGACAGCTAACCTACCGTGAAACTCCGGGCAAGCGGCAGTGAGATGTGGAGGGAAGGGGGTCCTAGAGCCAACCTACTCTTTGGGTAGTGTCTGGGTGTTCCTTTTCCCACTGCTGGAGAGCAACAGAGCCCCAGAACGGAATTCTGCAGTGGGTAGACAGTGTCCAGCTCTGCCTTTAACCTGCTTCTACTCCTGTTGACTCCCAGGAAAACACTGCCATCTTCTTATGGGCTTTGCCAAATGGCAATGAGCCCCTGGGAGTTCAGCCAAGGCAGGGGGTGGGGGTCAGGATGAGAAGGAGTGGGGAAGATGGAGGAAACAGCTCCTGGAGGCATCCCAATGGCTTTGGGGGAAGGTGGGTTCCCAATCTCAGAGTCCAAGCACGTCAGGGCTGGGAAGAGCCCTTGACATCATTTTGGCCAACCTCTACATGTTGGGACATGAGCCCAAGATCCAGGCAGGAGAAGGGACTTGCCCAAGGTCGGTCATGATTAGTGATGGAGCTGGGTTGCAATCCCAGGGTCCTGGGAATGGTTAAGGTGTGTGATCCTGGCTGGACACTGACACTTCAACAGCTTGGTGAAGGGCCTGGCTGGAGATGCCTTTCCTGCCGGACATCTGTTTGTGTCCTCTCTCTCTCTCTCTCTCTCTCTCTCTCTCTCTCTCTCTCTCTCTCTCTCTGTATACCTGTGTGCCATGTTCTCAGAGGATCTGGGTGTGCATGTGGCCTCCTACAGAGTGATCTGCCCTGGCCTTGGAAAAGAAGTGGAGCCATTCCTGTGAGGTGACTGTTTTGCTGGGACACTGGGAAAGAAGGCTAACAGGACCGAATCTGGCTGCCAGCCCCTGCTCTGCTGCCCTCAGAGAATTACAGGCCCTGTCTGGTGCAGCCCAAACTCATGGAGATGGACACACACTCACACACCCACACCCACACCCACGCGGACACACGCACCCCACCCCCCCTCCCCAGCAGCACTCAGTCGCAGTTAGAGAGTGGCCCGTGTGTCGCGGAGTGCAGCGTTCCGGCATGTACGGGCCTCCCCACAGCCCAGCAGGTGTGGACACCCGGGTGCCCAAGCCCAGCGTCAGGGACACGGAGGAGTGGCACGCTCCCGGGCTGCTCACTCCGGGGCACCCAACCCCAGGGCCTAGCCCGGCCACACCCCTCCTCCCGAGCCTCGGCCGGGCTGCTCCTGTCCCTCTCACACACTTGAGTCCCCTGGGGTCCTCGCACAACCCGGCCAAGGCCAAGTTAGGGCTGGCCCGGGCTGGAGCCAGATCGGGAGTCAGGGGTCCCCCCCGCAGAGCAGACACGCGGGGCTGAGCCCCGGCCGCTGGGAGCGCGCGGGTTCCGCGGCCCGCCCAGCTCCGCAGGGACCCCCTCAGCGGCGGGCGGCTCCCCAGCATCCCAGGTCCCCGCCCCCGTCCCCTCCGGCGCGGCGAGTGTAGTTACCGATGGTGGTGATGACGGTGATGGCGAAGTAGAAGGAGCCGGCGAAGCGCCACTGCACGCCGGCCTTGTGCGGCTTGAGGCGCAGCACGACGCGCTCCAGCTCCTCGTAGCCGCCCTCGCTGAGGTTGTAGCGCGCCCGCAGCTCCAGCTGCCGCAGCTCCAGCCGCTGCCGCTCGATCATCTCCGGCTCCGACTCCAGCGCGTCGAACACGGCGGCGCCCACCAGCAGGTAGGTGAAGGTGCACACGATGAGCGCCAACGTGCGCACATTCTGCCGCTTCATCGTCCCTCCCCGGGTGTCGCCGGCCCTCCGGCGTCTCCGGCCCGCGCCCCGGCCCCGGCCGCCGCCGCTGCTGCTGCCCCGGAGGCGGCCTGGGGCATGGCTGCGCTCGCGGATCTCCACGCCGGGTACCAGCTCCGCACCCCGGGGCCGCTGCCGCCGCCGCCGCCGCCGCCGCCGCCGCCGCTGCCGGCCGCCGCGGAGCTGTCCCTTCAGCACCACCCACCGCCCTCCTCCGCCCGCCCCCGCGCCCGCCCCCCGGCCGCCGGCCGCCACCTCCCGCCTGCCCTCCCGCCCAGCCAAATAAGGACTGGGGAGCCGCGCCGAGGGCGGGGAGGGAAGGGGGAGCGAGCGGGAGAACCCGGGCAGGACAGAGGCGGGAGAGAGAGAGAGAGAGAGGGAGAGCGAGAGCGGAGGGGGGGGGGGGAACAAGATGGGAGAGGGAGGGAGAGAGAGAGAGAGGGAGACAGAGATCCAGCCCGCCAGCCCCAGAGAAAACTAGGCAGGGAAACAGATAACTACAGGGAAGGGAGAGAACTGGGGGGTGGGGGGGGTGGGCTGTGTGTGTGTGTGTGTGTGTGTGTGTGTGTGTGTGTGTGTGTGTGATGGAGGAGACAAGCTAGAGGTCCACACAGACTCAGGAAAAGGGGGACCTGGCAGAAAAATGTGGTGCAAAAGATGCAAAGAGAGGGACAGACTGAGCCAGGGAAACTTGGAGAGCTGGAGAAGACATAAATGTCCTGAAAAGGGGCAGCCACGGGAGTGAGAAGAGCAAGACAGAGAAATCCCCCTTCTCTATCTACCCTTGGCTCTAGTCACGGTGCTGAGGAATGGGGGGGGGTCCTTGGGCTCTGATGGCCCACTCCTTAGCACACGATGGGGAAACTGAGGCACAGGAGGTGAAGTGATATATGGGACACACTCGGAGAGTTGGTGACTGGGCTCAGTCAACCCCCTCCCCACCCAGGTCACACTTCCTTGCCTGTCCTCCAGCCCCTGGCTTATCTTAGAAACTGGCAGGGATTTGCTGTGCCCCCCCCCCCCCCCGGGGTACATTGTGAGCCAATACTCCAGGGAAAGCTTTCTCTCCTGACACAGAGTTCCTTCCCAGGTTAGCACCAGGCACTGGTGACTGGCTGAGAAAGCCAAGGCTGGTAGCTGAGGCCACCTGCCACATCTTTCTATCGATGGCCCTTGTCCCACACCAGCGTGACAAGCAGGACTTGGGCTGCATAGAAATCACAGGAGACCACCTTGAGGCACAGACCAGGAATGGGTGGGGATCTAGCTGAAATCTGGGGTGGGGGTAGGAGGAGTCCAGACCTAATGACTAACTGACAGACAGATGGGAGAAACTGAAACAGGAGTCTCCCTGCCTCAGTTTCTTCATTTGTCAACATGGGCCGGGGGCTGTGGCGATGAAGAGGGGAACCCGACGGGCAGTGGGAACTCAGGCAAAGTGTTAGAGCTCCTCTTGGAGCCATGTGTCCTTATCTCTTCCGTGAGTTGTCATGGCAGATGATCCCCGGGGCCTTACTCAGCTCCAAACAGCTCCGGATGTGGATGGGCTGAGAGAGCAGAATGTTTGGAATGCAAATCCCAGTGCCAAGGAGGGTCAAGCAGCCCTTCACGGGACCCTGGCGTAGGCCACATAGAGAGCCGTGGAAGAGGCCCAAACCCCGTGGTTCGGGAGGTAGCAAGCAAGGGAGGGCACCATCTGCCACATTCTGGGCTGGGATGTCACTGCCAGACACCACTCTGTATCCGAAAGAAGAGCTACCAGCCCATTCACTCCACCAGGACGCACCCTTGTATCCTTTGGGGTACCCCACACTCACAAGCTTAACCTTGACCTCGGTCCTCACAGGTAAGTCTGTTCATACTGAGGACTATTTTATAGGTGGAGAAACTGAGGCTGAAGGAGATGTAATCACCTAGGGTCCCTGAGCTGAGAGGAGACTTCTGCCTATTTGTGTCTCGAGACCGTGCTCTTCACCTTGAACCTCATTTCTTTTCCCTTCTCTAAAATGGGTTTGATCGTTATGCATTAGTCTCCTGAGCAGCTGGCTTCAAGGAGCCAAAGGGAGCCATATGTGTGTGAAGAAGGACACGAGACTCTCTGGTGACCTTTACTCTCTTAAGACTCGGGTGTCTGGACCACAGCCTGATGAGAGGACCTTGAATTCATGGCACCCGTGTCTCCCCTCCCCACAAAGGCAGGTCTTCAACTTTTTGAAGAAACAAACTGTTTTCCCTCGGCCTTGGACGCAGCCTGTGGGTATTTCTGTCCCTGGCATTCTTTGGCTGCAGGAAGAAGAGTCATGCCCTTCTGAGCTTCCTGTGGGTGGGGTACAAGTTGGGCTCAGTGTGCTTCTGATGTGCTGGTTCCTGGTCAAAATCAGCGCAGAAGCCAGTTGTGCCACGGTCTGTCTGAATGCACAAGTGGATTCCCTAGAGCCGGGCTTCGGGGGGAATGCTGTCAGGGTTTCCCCACTTCTGGCTGCCAACCCCAGACTGCTATACAAATGAAAGGCGATATTATTAAGTGAAAGAGCTTTAGGAACGGGAAAAAGCTGTCTTTGGGGCAGAACATTTATTATTAATTTTGATGGAACTTGTTCTCGAAGCTCTTAAGAACTAGAAGGACTCTTAGAGACCATCTTGCTCAGCCTTCCTGTGTTACAGATTAGGAAACTGAGGCCTGGAGAGTAAGGAGAAGAATAATGAAGATCTTATAGTGAGTATGATGGGCGCTTATGCAGCATCCATTATAGATGGGACCAGAGCACCATTGCATGTTCTGAGTTCCGGAGGACAGCTGTCCTGTCCATCCTGTCCATCCACCCTGTCCCCTGTGGTGGGAGGGTGGCAATGGAGGAGCATGCTGGCACAGTCAAGGTTTTTGATCAGCCTCTGGGACTGCGGGCATGATCTCATCCATCTTCTTCCTGGTGACCTGGGTTGGGCTGGATCAAAGACTTAACAGCATTCCTTGGTTCCTTCTGTACAGGACCCTTGGACCTGTCCGTGCCTGCCCACAGTCAGCCTGTCTCTTTGTCTGTGTTTGCTGTAGCTTTGGAGGCCAGCCACTCCCTTGCCTGCTCCTTGAGTCCCATATCCCTAAGTAGAGGGCTTGGACCAGAAAACATCAACACGCCTTTCACTTATAACATCCCATGACCTTCCTGGCCTGATTGCATCTGTTTACGCCAGTCCTCTTGAGAACTAGGCAAAAAGGGAATAGCCACTTCTTTGAAGACTAGGTTGTGGGGAAAGATGCAGCAACAAGGTTAGGGTAAATTGTTTGGAATTTATCACTAGCTGACATGCTTTACTGTACACTAAACACTAGACACAGCCATTTCCAGCGTAACACACCACTCTGTCCGTCCATCCATAAGTCCTGGGCACATCTGTGATCTCTCATGTTTCATGAGACTCCAAGGGCTCCAGGGCTCCCATCAGTTGGGATGCTGGTATCTCCTTGCCTCTCCCACCTTCTGCCAGCCAACTCAGGCTTCAAGACCCAACTCAAAGGCTACTGTCTCCAGGAAACACTTCCCAGTTTCCACCCCCCCCATGCCTCTATGGACATCTGAGCTTCAATTCTTCTTGCCAAGTAGATTATTTGCTCTTAGGACTACCCCTCTGGCTTGGTCTCTTTTCTTGGGTAGAGATCCTTTTACAATACTATTCTTCCCATAATGCTTTGCATATCAAAGTCACACTACACATTTCCTTAGGTCCTTGGGACACAAGCCAAGGCCAGGAATGGTCCTGGTTCTGCTGGACTTGCAACCTAGTTGAGTGATAAAGGGACTCAGACAGTTGAGTCTGGGGCAGAAAAACCTCGGCCTCCTGCTTTCCATGCCTACAGACAATAGACTTCTCAAACCAGAGCAAGTCTGCCAGGGAGGAGAAAGGAGGAATCAAGTGTCTCAAAGGGCTAAGGAAGCATGTTGTGCAGCATGAGGGTATCGAACTGACGGTCCAGAGGCTTGGGCTTTGGTGCCGATGTAGCTGGGTGAACTGGGGGGAAGTTTTGTGGCCTCTCTGCCTCGGTTTCTATTTCTGAGAAATAAAAGCATCAGCCATATCCCGATGATGCTCTTGTTCATTTTACAGTAACCAAGTGTGTGAGCTTGAGGAATGGAGGCACAGAGATGCTCCATTCTGTTGCTTCTGATCCCTGCTGCATGGACAGTTTGGTTAAAGACTAGGGCAGGCTAGGGCAGGGCCAGTGAGGGAGTAGAGAAGCTGACCTGGAGTCAGACAAACCTGGTTCAAGGCCTGACATATCAGTTATGAGTTAGCAGAGAGCCTTGGGGAAGTTGGGCAAGTTCTGGTCCATCTGTCTAGAATAGATTGTAAGTTCCCACAGGACAGAGACAAGCCTTTTTTTCTTTTTTCTTTTCTTTTCTTTCTTTCTTTCTTTCTTTTTTTAACCTCACTTTTAGCTTTAGCACAACAGTCAAGACAGAGAATGTCATTTCAAAACCTTCCTTGAGCCCTTCCTGCTGACTCCAGCCACCTGGGTGGGTTGGTGTGACGTGGGGCTTCAGAGAAGCCAGCAGAGGCAGGGGAAGGGATCCAGAGCTCTCTCAGTATCAGCCAGGGAAGGCCTGAGTAGTCTTGGACCAGGGCTCAGGATAAAGACGGAAAAACAGGGGTCGCGCCGCTACTACAGGCCGCTGCACCGAAGCCATAGCCCTGGACAGCAGGTTGCGGGTGTGACGGAGGGGTTTCTTGGTGTATCTCCGGAGGCAGTCAAGTTGGGGATTAGCTCGGCTTTCCAGAGCATAACTGGTCCCACAGCAACGGCTTGCGTTTGTCAAGAGCTGCTGTTTGTTTAACATCTCAAGCCCAAGTCAAACACAAAAGGCAACTGTTAGGAAAGCCGGGCTCTGTGGGCTGTTGGGGGAGAGCTGGGCTGGGAAGCTGGACACCTGGTCCTCTTAGTCCTGCTCTAGTTGGGCTGTGTGGCCCAGGAAGGAAGGCTGTTTCGATCTGGGACAAATGAGGGCTCGGACTCAAAGGGTGCAAAATCCTAGCTCCTCACAAGAGTAAGGACCAACTGGTCTCAGAAACACCGCCGGGGAGCTCTGGTTGGCTCCTGACTACCATTTACATAAACATAAAATCCTCACCCTAAACGGCCTGTCCCATGTATGATTGTACACCCCCCTCCCCCCACACTCTCCCCCCCCCCCCCCCCAGCCTTCCTTTCTCTGGCTGTAAATGCTACTCTGCAGTGAGCATCCTCATCCATGGGTGCTTGAGGATGTGCTGGGAGCTGTGGCTAGGACCCATACCCAGAAGTGGCCACAGTATAACTACAACACTCCCCCCATGTGTTCCTAAATCCTGCTGCTTGTCCTCAGCAGGCTATCTTGGTTTTTCTTCTCCCCGGCAGTGTGGGAGATTGCCCACTTCCTCCTCAGCGTTGCTATTACTCACTTTCTGATTTCGATGTCGTCTCCAGGCCTCCCTATTTTCTCCGTAGCCTCCTTCTTGTCTCTCTTTTCTCCTCTCTTCTTTAGAACCTCTGTACCCTCACACTGGAAGCAGGGACAGAGGGTGGACTCAACCATGACTGAGATCTCTTACAGACCAACAGGTAAGACCGAGAGAAAGCCAGTACCTTTTCTCCAGCCTGTCGTATGTGGGCATGAGCATGCTATGTTTGCATGTCTGTGTGTGCAGGAGCTTGTGAACCTTACTGTTTCAGCTTCCATCTTGGTCTCCTCCCCATCCTCTGTCTTCTAAGCCTTCACATTTTCCACTCTACCCCTCCTCTTTTCTGTCATTAAATTACATAATTAAAGCCAGAGGAATCCTTAGACCTCTAGTACCTATGAAGAAACAGTCTTGACAAGGGGCCTGACTACCTCCAGGCCTTAGAGCACCCAGGGCCAGAGCTGGAGCTCATGCCCAGCTCCCCTGGCTGCCCTATCTATAGCCACGAGATAAGTCCCTGTACTTGCCATTTTCATTGCAAGAATCAAGTTCCCAGATTGTCTTTTGGAGAGACTCTGGAGTGGCCATGGCCAATCTTTCCGGACAAACACACAGCCACTGAAGAAAAGAAAGGCCGGACGTGTCGTCAACAGCTCACAAATCTTGAAATCCTCCTTTGCAGGTTTATGGCTTCTGAGAAGCAGAGGCAGCCTGTTCTCAGCACCAAACACAATAATTATAATAGCACTCGCAATGATTAATCAGCCGGTGCGTATTGAGTGGTGCTGGGCAGGCACGGCAGGGCGTTTGTGTGTGTGTGTGTGTGTGTGTGTGTGTGTGTGTGTGTGTGTGTGTGTGTATGAGACAGGGGAACAGGCAAAAGTGGCGACTCCACTCCCACAAACTCCTTAATGGAAGACAGTAAAGTGGCACCATAGCCCTTCTTGCAAGTGTCATATTTAGGGGATCCGGGGCTGTCCAAAACTGCGGATGTTCTGGCTCAGGCAGGATCCGGAGTTTTACAGGGCTAGCCGCCGAGCTCCAGACTGCATCGAAAGCAAAGCATTGACAAACAAGAACAGGTTCCAGGCCTGTCAACCAGATTAATGAGGGGCCTCGCCAGGATGATGTTCATGGTACAAGTGAGAGAACTTGGGATGTTCAGCCTGGAGAAAGAGACAGGGGCCATGTGAGCTGTCACCGAAGGAGGGATTAGCTTTGTCCTGTGGGGCCAAGCAGGGACCAGTGATCTGTGGAATGATGATGCAACCAGCAAGCAGCGTAAGATGGAGTGTTCTCCATGTCTCCCAGGAAGGCACAAACTGCCGGGCATGGCAGTGACCTCATGGTGAAGAGGGCATGTAAGCATAGTCTAATTGATCCATTTTAGAAAGATTCTTGGAGTTAGTCTCATGCCTGGCACATAGTATGTCTATAAGAAATGAGTGTATTGGGTTCAGGGGCTAGACTAGATGCCCTCTATGATTCAAGTGGGTTCAGTCTAACATTTCTGGAGCAGTCTGTCTACGTCAGGCACTTTATCCCTCCAGGCCTCCAGAGGGGCTGCTCTGGGCATCTTGCTGCTGAATCTCCTCAGTGACGTTTTCTCTTGACTACCCCCAAACCAACTCTAAAGCCCACCCACATCGACCCCACATGCTGCCCCCTGCAGAGGTCCAACATGCAATATGCCCAGTAGCCCTGGGGCTTCAGCAAAGGAAATGGGCCTGTGGCAGGCTAATTACTGGGAGCTGATTCTATTAAGTAGATAGCTCGCTCCCAGCAAAGCAATTACACCTAATCAGCCCCTTGCAGCAGCCCAATGGGACAGCCGTGTGAGCCAGACACACGTGTGAGCCAGACACACGTGTGAGCAGGGACACCAAAGCAGCCTGGGAACAGGCCTGGCAGGATCTTCTGAGGCCAGGGATGCTCCCAAAGTAGTCTCAGGCTACCCTGAGGCCCCAGCACTGTGGAAACAGCACTGTGGTGGTAGTGGTGGGGCCACTCAAACCCCTGAGCGAAGACTGAGCTCTGCTATGGAGGAGCTGAACTTCACTGAAGAGAACACGTCTCAGACTGGAGAGGACCCATTCCAAGCCTGAATCGCTGGTCGGTTAGATTCTCCTCTAGATTAAAGTTAGTCAAAAGAAACCCGTTTGCTGAGCTAGAGAGACAGCTCAGGCTCTTGCTTTGCAGGTGCAAGGACCTGAGTTCAAGCCCACAATCTACATTAACAAAAACCAGGACAGGACAGTGCACATTTGTAATCCCAGTGCTGGGAAGGTGGAGACAAGTGGATCCTTGGGCTTCACTGGCCGGCTAATTTAGCCGACTTAATGAGGTTCAAGCCAGTGAGAGACCCTGTCGGTACTTGGTGAGGTCCAGCCAGTGAGAGACCCTGTCTGTACTTAGTGAGATTCAAGTCAGTGAGAGACCCTGTCTGTACTTAGTGAGGTTTAGTGAGGTCCAGCCAGTGAGAGACCCTGTCTGTACTTAGTGAGATTCAAGTCAGTGAGAGATCCTGTCTGTACTTAGTGAGGTTTAGTGAGGTCCAGCCAGTGAGAGACCCTGTCTCAACCAAAAACAATAAAATAAAATAAAATAAGATGGACAGTGTTGTGAAGATGAATGACAATAAAAGTTGTCCTCTGGTCTCTACATGCACACACACACACACACACACACACACACACACACACACACACACACACCTTACATACCCTTTTTAAAAAATATCCACACACTTTTTTTAAAATATCCAAACGCGGGAATGCATATTCAAGATCAAGTTATTTAGGCTGTGTTTTAAGATTTTATTTATTTTTATTCTATGTGTATGAGCGTTTGTCTACATGTATGTATGTACACCACATGTGTCTGTGCTTGATGCAGAAGAAAGTGTTAGGTCCCCTTGAACCGGTGTTTAAATGGTTGTGAGCTGCCGTGTGGGTGTTGGGAACCAAACCTGGGTATTCTACAGGAGCAGCACGTACTTTTAACCAATGAGCCATTTCTCCAACCCCATCAGATCATATTTTTACAAAGATATGGAATACTATATATTTAGAAGATATAGATATTCTATTTGTATTCATAGTTTTATCTAGAAATTTTAGACAATGAGTTTTCCTTCCAAACACCCATGACTTTTTTTTTTTTAAAGCCACAATTTGGTGACATCTGGGTCCCAGCTTTATCAAGGAAGTAGGGTCAAGTTCAAGTATGAAGGAAGAGAGAGGGTTCCAGAAATGAATGGTAAGCAGGATGGGGGCAGAGGAGATGCTGGGCAGCCAATGGCTATTGGCCCGCTGGCTCACACAATGCTTTCCTTTCCCTAAGGAAAAAATTCCCTTTGAGAGAATTTAGGTGTTATCAGGATGATGAGGAGGGCGTTTTTGAAACATCTGTCCCTTCTGGCATTGAAGCTCTGGGACTCTGGGCTGGTACCAAGTTATTGATGTGACCCAAACTCAACAGATGGGCTGACCGGCAGAGACTGGGGGGTGGGGCACAGGAGGCAAGAAATCTCTGTGGTGAAGACGCTGTTAGCATTGGGGCCTGGGGCTGCTCTCCTGCATTATTTTCTCCGCCCTGACGGTCATAATTATGGCTTTGGGAGCAGGATGGCCTTGCAGGAGCAGGCCACGGGGACACCTGGCTTCCTGTTTCTTCTGGCCTTGGTGATCTCAGATGACTGGTGCCCATGCAATTAGACAAGGGCCTTGGTCTGTCCTCTGAGAGGAACTCTCCGGCTTATCAGCAGCCAGTGTCCTTGTGAGGCCACAAGTGGCCCTTGAACATTTACAGCGGGCATAGTGGTGAAAGGGAACCGTGGCTGGGGAACGGGCCTGGGGAAAGCTGGTTCTCTTGGGTGGGATTGAGGGGAGTAGAGGGAGAAGGAGACAGGCTGAATCAGGTTTGGGCTTCCTGCTCCTCGGCAGCTGCTCAGCACTTTCCAAGAGAGTGGTTGTGAAGAGGATCCCACTTTGTTCCCATCTGCTTCCACTGGTGACAGACACGAAGGCCAGCCTGGGAGGCGGGTGGTACCTCCAGTGCAGCTAGAGCAATCCTGACTGCTACCTGGAGGCCGGAGGGACAGAGAGGGGAGCACGCCAGGAACCTGACAGGGGTGTCACACATTGAGATCATGGCCTTCTTTGGCTCTGCCTAGTCCCCAGAGTGATCTCACACCTTGCCCCATTCACCTTATCCCATCTCTCTGAAGGCTATTTGCTCGGCCGTGCATATTGTTGGCCATTCTGCTAAATGTATGGGTCTCTTTCTTGTCTTTATACCAGAAACACAGGATACTAGGTACATGTATATAGGTATATGCTTAGTGCTCCTGACAATATAGGAATGGGACACACACACCCACCCCCGCCCCGTGCTCTGTGAAGGAGGAAACTGGAGCTCCTCCTGGAGCAACTTCTTAGCTCTTACAGGGAACCAGGATTCAATCCTTGGTGAGTCTGGCTCCTGCTTTTTCCTTCTCGGCCATGCTCCCTCGCTAGAAAATGACTGAGGGCAGAGCCAGGCAACGACAGGGGAATCAGAACAGAAGGTGCTGTTAACGCTGGGCTGGCATACAGCTAGAGCTCAGAAAAAATGCTGTCACATGAATGAATGAGGAGCTCTGAATGGAAGGCGCCGGGCAGGTCCGGAGACTTAGCATCTGGATTTACCATGGATGGACAGATGCTCAACTCCAGGTGGGAAACAGGTCCGAGATGGGAGTAAGGCCTGGTGACTCTCTACCTCACCTAGGGGCTTGGAGAGAAGATGATCAGGGAGAGCTCTAGACCCATTGAAAGTAGAGACGAGAAAAGGAAGCAGAGCTCTCCTGGCTCAGCGTTCGGGCACTCAGCCCAGGCAGGGACTCAGAAGGTCTCTGTGTCTGTACACAAGCCAAAGGATATTGTTGGGGCTTTGAGCTGGTGCCTGGAGAAAGAGTGGTGTATCCAGGGCCCTCGGTGACCTGAAGGGGATGGGACCATGCCACCCATATGGACCAAGGTTGCCACGGGGAGGGAGGGAGGCACGTGGTGGGGGTGGAAGATCCAGGCCATGAGTTGCATAGATCTCTGCTTGTCCAGAGATGGTGTGGTCCAGTGAGCCATGGAAACCACAGAGTGTCACGGAGATGGAGGTCAGCTGGGAGGCAGCGCTCAGGCAGAAGGGCACAACACCATCAGGGAGATGGAAAAAGTGATGTCGTTAAGGAACAATGTGAGCCAAAGGAATGCGCTGTAACTGGCTGGATCTGAAGGGACAAGTGAGAAAGCGACTGCCAGACGCCCATGGGTGTCTGATGATGGCCTGCCACTACCTCAGGGAAGGGACTGAGCCTCAGCCCCGAGGCTTAGATGGAAGTTACCCAACAGGCCCCATGGTCCTTCTCTGCTCCTAATACCTTGCCCTGTGCCTCTTGGTCTGTTAATCAATGCATGGTAAGGCAAGTGCCAACAGACCTCCTGTCCAGAGTGCACGGCCCTGCTTTTCCAGAGAAGATCCAAGAAGGCAGCAGCTAACGGGTATGAGTTCTTGGTTCTGCAAGGTGGTCTGAGTCCTCCCTCTGCCTCAGCTTCCAAAAGGGGAATCCTTCCACAGGAAACGAGACAAGGAAGCCACTGACTCCAGCCTCTGCTCTCTATTTGGATAAGAGCTGCAAAAAGCCAATCCAACCCCATAGCCCAAAAGGGAAGCTAGCCCGAGGCTGAGGAGATCTGGTTGGGAGAGGGTCTCCTTGGGTCTGTCTGGGAGTGGTGGGCTGTGGAAGGCCTGAGCGGGAGCTTCATAGCGCTGGGAAGTTTAGACTCTATTATGAGTGATGAACGGAGGTGTGTGGTGAAGCAGAGCTGATCCAAAGGCTTCCCTAACAAATGATGAAGAAACAGAGGCCTAGAGAGGACCGAGGCCAGGGCTGGGTTAATATCTCGGCATGTGGATTTCATTGAGCTCAGGTCTCATGGTTTGTCTTCTAGTAAGAAAAGCCTTTGCATGGCAGAGAAAAGGATTCCCATGATGGCCAGAGTGCCCAGTTAGAGCCGAGACCTGTGTTGACTTTGGCAGTCTGGAGAAGCTAGAGCACACGTCTTTGTTGGAGTCACGATTTCTGGTCTTTTGATTACTACCATGGATTGGGGCTCCATCGATTCCCCCAGTGCCCTGCGAAGTTCTACATCTTCATAGGGGGGTTATCACCACGCATTTGGGGGATAAAGGAGCCTGTAGGTTTGAGGCAGTGGGACTGCAAAAGGCAGCTGACCTCCAGTGGTTGATTAGGGCAGACAAATGGCCACACCAAGGCACCTGAGCATTTGCCAATGGGATTGACGGAAATGTGCGGACTTACTTCTCCACAGAGGAAAAGTAGCTTACTCAGACAGTAGATGGGGGTGGCTGAGTACTTTGGCACAGTCCCCACAATACTCTGTGGTGTCTCTTCTCTCTGTACACCCCAGGGTCCCCAAAAAAGGTTGTGGGTGTCTCTCAGCTGCCGGGACAGGTCCCCCTAAAGATTTCCCTTATCAACCCTGTCTTGCTACCGGGGTCTAAGCCCTTTGTCTCCTGAGTCAGGACAGTTATCTTTCCAACAGCAAGGAGAAGACAGAAAGGGACACTTCCGGACAGAAGCTGAGACAGAGCAGGGAACTGAGGCATGGAGCTGGCCTGAGCCTAGACCAGGTTCCGGGCATCCCTGTGCTCAGGTCTGCAAGTGAGCTAGCTGTAAAGCTGCAGGGGTAGGCAGCAGGCCGAGAATCATTGCTCCGTTTCTTAAGCTCCCAGCTGGAACTAGGAACACCAAATCCTCTTTGAATAAAACAGAAAAGGGATTAATAAAAATCAAGACATTAACCTTGTGAAACCAGACCCCCTCACCCCCACACAGAGATTAACTTCTTCCCCCAAGCTTTCTTTTTTTTTTTTTTTCATTTCTATAAACATCTTAATTCATGCCGACATCACAGCCAGCTTGGATTACAGATGGAGGTAGAGGTGAATGAACTTGTCTCAGACACACACATACACACACACACACACACACACACACACACACACACACACACACCTGGAGCAGGGGAAAAGAACAGTGCACGAGATGCTGAAGAGCCAGGATTTGTTTCTGGAGTTCGCTTTCCTCCTCTGTAACGGGAGTAGTTAGCTGGTACTTCCATCTTGGCCTTTCTGAGAACTCTATGTCCTCTGATAGTCCCTTCTCCCAAGGCCCTCTATGCTATCAGGGAGCCAGCTCCCACCACACCCATGGTGACACACCACACCAACTAAGAGGTTCACTCCGTCCCCAGCACTGGATGCCACTCTCCTTTCTAGACCACAGGTGGGGACAAGCTGCCAGGGTCCCCTGCACCTGCTTAAGGACAGATGCTCTACAGGTATGTATGAGCAAACGGGTGGATAGTTCTGGAAATTGCTCTTTAAGTACACCTGGGATGGGGCTCAGCATCTTGCATGAAATCTGGACCCAGATCTTGAAATAGGGTCACTCTCCTCTTGGGTTGAGGAAACACCTGGCCTTTCTGGAAAGTCCTCTCTACTCCCTCCTGACTTCTGAGAGATTCTCAAGGCCTCATTTCTTTTGAAAACCTTCCTTCGACTTGCCGGCAGCGTCACCCCAATCAAGCAGCAGATTTTCCCCGCACGTTTTCGGCTCTCCTTCCCACCTTCATCTGACAAGTCCAATCATTCCCGTCCCTTGATTATGTTTTGGTTGGAGGCTGCAGGCAGCTGTGGTTATTCTCAACTCTGGGTGGCAGTGGAGCGGAGGGTCATTATGGGGGAGCCTCGCCTCAGTGGAGATGAGGAGACAGGCGCCGAGTTCCTCCATGGTCCTAGGGCTGGGGTAGAGGTGGGACTCCTTGCAAGGGGGCTGGTTCTGGTTGGGTCAAAGGTCAGGGGGAATCCCACTTGGCTTTCCTTTTGGTCAGCATTCCTCAAAGCATGCTCAGAGACCCAGAGTCTCTTGAGGTGTTCTGTGGAGGAAAGAAGCCCAGGCTTGGATTCATTTGGGGGAACTCAGCTGCTCTCAGCCTTTGATTGCAAGCTGCAGAAGTCAACTCTCCTAATTTGAGCTCAGAAATGATTTATTCCAAAGACCGTGGATAGTTCAAAGAACTTTCTGTAGGACCAGAAAGCCAAGGTCAGAAAGGAAGCAGCTAGCCGCAACCCTCAACGTCACGCGGTAGGACTGATTCCAGGAAGGCTCCACTGTAGTATAGACACTTTAGCTTTGGGCCCCCGGCTCTGCCAGTATCAGTACTGCCCCTATCCCCATCATTTCTGAAGATAGGTTGTCATTACCGCCACCATCCCCACTTCTGGGCAATGCATTCTGCAGACTCCCTTCTGGATTCTTTTGGGAGAAGGCAACTAATTGGTGGAGAGAAGTCATGGACTTGCTGGCTACACGCAAGAGAAGCTGGGGCGATGAATTGATATTTTCAGCTCCCGTACCTGAAGGCAACCTTTGCCTCCAAACACAGGAGACATCTTCAAGCATGAGTGTGGTGGTCTGCAAGAGAATGGCTCCCGTGGGCTCCTATGTTTGAATATTTGGTTCCCAGTCGGTGGAACTATTTGGGAGGGACCAGGAGGTGTGACCTGGTTGGAAGAGGTGTGTCACTGGGGCGGGTTTCAAAAGCCGTGTGCATGCTATATCAGTTGAGCTCTCTGTTTCCTACTTGCAGATTGAGATGATCTCTCAGCTATTACTCCAGCTGCCTCCTTACCGGCTGCCTCGGCTCTGCTGACTTGGACTCTAACCCCCTGGAACTGTCTACCCCAAATAAACTCTTCCTTCTATAATTTGCCTTGGCTGTGGTGTTTTACCATAGCAATAAAAAAAAAAAAAACCCAACTATGTGGGCAATGAGAGCGTCTGCTGGGTGGTCTAAGAGGATGAAGAACAGGACCAGGGAAATGGCTCAGTTGGCAAAGTACTTGCCTTACAAGAATGAGGACCTGAGGTCAACCCCAGTTCCACATAAGGCACAGTAGTACATGTTTGTGAACATACTCCTGGGGAGACAGAAGCAGCTGGACCCCTGAGGCTCACAGGTAGCCTATTTTTTATTTTATTTTATTTTTTAGCACTTTAGGCCAATAAGAGACCCCATGTATTAAAGAAAAAAAAAAAAAAAAGAATGGCATCTGAAGAATGACATTTGAGGTTGTCCCCCTGGCCTTCACACACACAAAGAACACATATTCACTGTGCCGGGACCCTAGACATCTTCTTTGGGAACTCACAGTGCTGTGGGACATGGCTTTTTTAACCTCAGCACTGTTGATGTTCTGGGTATTTCTGGGTTGTAGGCTGTCCTACACATCTTGAGGTTAGCAGCTTCCGGTCCTCTACTAGCTAGGTACCAGTATCATAGCATCCTGCCGGTGTGACAGCTAAAAACGTCTAAACCCATCAACAAATTAGATTCCCGAGAACTGCCATTTATGAAATCTACAGGGAACTTGCAATGTATTTGAGGAACCAGGGTTGGTTGATTTTCTCTGATTTTTCTCCTTTCCTCAACCTTTTTTCCCCTAACACTCTGACTTTGTTTCATAGAAGTTACTTTAGGAAACGCTGGCTGGCAGCTGGGGCCTTGGCTCTGGTTTTCATGGGAGTGGGAGGTTGCACATACCAAATGGCACCCCGTGTCTTCCTGTCACCCCCTTCTCCACCTGCCCTCTCCCTGCATGCATAGCTTGGAGTCTCCTGGGGAGTCCAGTTTTGTGAACACCCAAGCTCCAGGGAGTTGGTTATGATGGGGAAGCGTACCCGGGGACTGAAGGAGGAGGCCATAGAATGCCATTCAGCTTGGAGGCTATTCTTTTCCTTTTGGTTGTGAACTTGCCCTGCAGGCACACACATTGCCCTGACTACCAAGAATGCAGCCCTGGAAACAAGCTGCCTGCTCACAGCTGTCCCCTGTGGGGCTACCCCTGGCCACAAAGATCCTACAAGGCTCACACCTCAGCCCCATATGAAAGCCTGACCTCCTTGTCTGTATTTTACACTAGGCAAGGCTCTTCTTACTACTCCAGGAGTACTCTAGTGACAGGGTCAAGCACATGTGCTCCAGCATAGAAAACATCCCTTCCACTGTGATGAGGGGTTCGCAGGCCTTGGAAGAGTGGGCCGCCCCCACAGGCCTTGCCTTTGAGAAGGAGCGTTGGAGTTGCCACTTTCGGCCCAGCATGACATGAAGTACGTGTCCCCAAATGTTCCGTTGTCCATTCTGGAGATTTCTGTGACTTGGACGTTTCCTTACATGGACGGCTCAGCCCTGGCTTGCGTCTTTGGTTGTCTTTTGTGTGTCTCTCAGTCCTTAACCTTGGAAACGGGCACCGTGAGAGTAGAATTGCATCAGAGTTAACCGAAGCTGCGTTTGATCGACTTTTCTCTCTGAGCTTCACTTTCGTTATCTGTAGGTTTTTCTAAAGCGCCTCTTCTTTTCCACACTCCGAGATTCTGTATTTTAGGTTCTGGCAGGTGGTCCTTGGGTGGTAGAAAATGGGGGCTCCTGAGGCCTCCCTGAGGACCGCAGGTCCTCATGCTCTGGGCCCTGGGGTGTATATCCACGAGGCAACTGGAGTGAAAAGGAAGAGGTGGTGGGGGTGGGGAATATGAAAATGCGTTGGATCCCAACCAGATAGAGGATGCGCCAATGGAAAATTCCTGCTGTGTGTCAGAGGCCCACCTGGCCCGGGTGACAGCCAGCCAGACGCGCAGGCCCCAGGACGTGTTTAGATAGCACTTTCCTGCCCCAGCTGAAGTTCCCCCTGACCCTCACCAAGGCTTCTCTTGTGGGGTGGGCTAGGCTGCAGTGCTTGTCTGGGTTCAGGGAATTGACCTAAGGCTCAGGTTCTAGAGCTCGATCTGTGTGGGGGAGAGAGTGTTGACAGAAAGAGTAGGCAGTGGCAGGCTCAGGCCAGTCCCAGGTCTGCACTGAACACCTTCTGTGACCCAGGAACAGCCATATATAGGGTTTTTACCAGCCCAGTGTCCTGCTGGAATGAAGCTACAATCTCTTGGGGGGATTTCTCATTGGTGTTGGGAGAGGCCAAGATCTTTAAGGGACAGGTATTGAGGGAAGTTTCCCGTTGGGATTCTCTGGGTCTGGCAGGACCCTTGAGTCTCAGGGTATAGTACTTTCCCAAAAGCATTCCTAAATTCCATATCTTTGAGTCTACGAATGCTCCAGGGACCACGCTGCATTCTGTGATGTGGGCTCGGCAAATCGCTGAGCCTGACAACAGCCAGGGTGGAGGGTCCCTTAGATTCTGCACAGTTCTTTTATACTCCTGGCTCTTTCTGTTTGGGGATCAGAACTAAGCAGAGGTGGCCTAGGGGCAGCTAGGGAATTAGTTAGGAGACATCATTAACAGCCTGGGTGAATCAATGTGTTACAGGTTCATGGAGAGACCCCATCTCAAAAAAATAAGGTAGAGGGTGATAGGAAAAGACATCTTCTGGCCTCCATATGCACACATTCACACATTCACTTGTATGTATACTACATACATTCACACACACACACACACACACACACACACACACACACACACACACCCTGCACTGGGGTTGAACACATTGGTCAAGATGGACATATTTTTACTCATGATGTCAATACTCATCTCTTGTCAGTTTGACTGACCTGGGATTCTGACAAGGCCCATTTTGCAATAATAGTTAATTCCCCATGCTTATGTATGTGGGAAGTCTCTTCATTAACCCGGGAACTGTCTGACTAGACTCCCACCCCATATCACTGGATCACCTGTTCTGAGGCCGGGTTTCCACAAGGAGACTCTCAGAGACAATTGGCACCCAGCTTAACAGCAAGAAGACAAATCCCCCAGGCCACCAGGCTCCCAAACCCTGCTCCCTTCGGGGCTGCTACCTTGTGTCTTTAGGTTGTTCAGAGCACTTCCCAGGAATATATTTAAGGAAAGCTCTGGACTTTGTCACATACAAGCCAGGGCAAAGACAAACCCTAGCCCCAGGGATCTCTCTTGTTGGGCCTTCTGTGAACCCATTCACAGGGATTTCCAGACTCTCTCAGCCTCCCACACCTTCCTCCTTCAAAGGTTAGATCTCTTTCTCACGGTCTCCCGGTCATTCTGAAGGGAAGACCCCCTGTCAAACCCCAAGTCTGTACTTCCTAGCTCCAGGTCAAACACTCTGGAGAGCCCCAGCTGTCCAGTGAGTGAACTCCAGACAAACTGCCCTCCTGAGACCAGCACTCAACCCATCTCTTCTCTTTAGCTCCCAGTCTGTGCTTTTTCCAGTGCTGTGTGCTTACAGGATTCTCCCAGGAGTCAAGAAATCTAGACATCTTTCTTACCTCTCCTGAAAAAACAGTCCATGTCACACTATGTATCTTTGAGACCCCAGGGTATCCTGAATGAATAAGGTGGAAGTGGGAACACAATTGTGAGATTGTGTGTGTGTGTGTGTGTGTGTGTGTGTGTGTGTGTGTGTGTGTACATGGTGGGGGTGGTGGAGGAAATCATGTGACTTAGGGACAGGCCCATCCTAGGAAAACCCAGCGTCTCTGTGATACTTCAACTTCATCATCCACTTGACCAGATTTGGAATCACCTAGGAGACACACTTCTGGCTATACCCAAGAGACTGTTTTCCACAGAGATTTAGATTTAGATTTAGATTTTAAACATGGATGGCATCCACCCATCCCATTGGCTGGTTTTGAACTGAATAAAAAGGGAAAATGGGAAAGAGCCAGGCAAGCACCCCGAGGTCATTTCTTTCTTCTTCCTAATTGTAGATGCGATGTGACCATCAGCTTCCCACCCCCGCTGCCATAGCTAGATCCACTCCTTCTTTCCTCTGCACCTTCTCCTGAGGTAATGTATTGAACATTCAGACTGTAAGCCAAAAGAAAACTTTCCTTTCTTGTGCTGGTTTTTTTTTTTTGTTTGTTTTGGGTTTTTGTTTTGGTTAGGTATTTTGTCACAGTAATAAGAAAAAGTGACCAAATGCAGTCTTCTTATAGAAGTCCTTAGAGATCCCTGGCCTTCCAGCAAAGCTACCCAGATGGAGTGGGTGAGGGCCCAAGTCATGTCAAAGAATGGGGCATGGCTTCCAAAAACCCTGGGCCATGTGGGAGGGCCCTTCTCCCCCTTGCTTCTTGAATACCAAGAAAGGGATGTTGATAATCCTAGCACTTGGGAGGTAGAGGCAGAAGGATCAGGAGTTCAAGCCCAGCCTTGGTTACTTAGCAAGTTCGAGGCCAGCCTGGGTTACATGAGACCAGGTCTCTAAAAAGTCCCAAAACAGTTGTTTTCAACCTGAGGATCTCAGCCCCTTTGAGAGGTTTCATAGTAGATATCCTGCATATCAGATATTTACATTACAATTCATAACAGTAGCAAAAATTACAGTTATGAAGTAGCAATGGGATCATTTTATGGTGGGTGGTGGTGGTTACTATAACATGAAGAACTATATTAAAGGGTCACAGCATCAGAAAGGTTGAGAACCACTGCCCCAAAGGATAAAGAACCAAAAAGGAGACTGAGCCCCGAGAGTCTTTGCTGAAGGCAGAGTTGGAAGGCAGCTTAATCTCACAGATAGGCCTGGGCTTGGTGGAATGATGTTTAAAAACAATCATCTAATCATTGACTTTTCCAGGATGTTCCTTTGGTCTCACAGCTCAAGACATACTCTGATTTATAGGGCACAAGACTCCAGCAGCTCCAAGAAGGCTCTGGTTTTTTTTTTTTTTTTTTCCTTCAGTGCTGGAACTCATGGGAAAAGGCAGAAGAATCAAGGGACTATGCTGGAATGTTGGGAGTCAGGGGACAGGGCAAGGGGTGGGGTTTGGTGGGAGAGGATGCTTCCATCTGTCTTTGGCTACAGACCCTTCAGCAAAGGGTGGGTGGGATGGGAGTCCTGCTTTTTGTCACAAAGTTCAGCCATGTTTGTCAGAGTCAGAGAGAGAGACACACACATATGCTGGTCACTCACTGTGTCACTGAGCAGAGACACATGCATTAAGGAATACACCCAAGGGTCTTACAGCTAGAATGTGGTAGAGTCAGGCTTAAGACCCATTTCTTCCGTTGCGAAGTTCGCTCTCCCCGGGTCACAGTGAGCACTGCTCAGTTTCAAGGAGGGCATGGAGCCTGGAAGCAGGGCAGGCTTTGTTCCAGGCCCTGTCACTGTCGGTATGAGCTGAGCGCATCTCAGTGTTCTCATAAATACAGTGGACACAGTCAGTGACACTCTGGGGCTGGCTGTTCTGGCTCCTGAAATCCAACTCTTCAGTCTCAAGAGGTGGCTAGCTCCAAAAGGGTTGGGGCAGCATGGCGGACCTTGGAAATGGGCAAACCCTGCCAGCAGGACTTTTCTCCCTGACAGGCCTGCTGTTATGTGTTTACCAGCATAGCCCTGGGTATGGCTCTCACCCACTCTGAGCACTAACAGGCAAAATGCATGACAGTTCTTAGCATGTGGCTAGATCGGAGACTCTCACCAATGGTTGTCGTGAAGCCTTATCATGCTCTGTCCCTTTATTCACTCAAGAGAGTTAGCTGGGCAGGAATTGCTTTCTTCCATCACATGGCTGTAAATGTCTAGGTCCTGAGGGGCCGTGCGACTGAGCATAGAGGTGGACAGTAGGAGTCAGAATCTTTGCCCTCTTCGTGGACTCTGCCTACTGCCTTGGAGTCTCAGACATCTGAGGAACCACGGAGAACCTCAGAGACCATGGCAACCATTTGAGCAGCCAGGAGAGGAAGATCCATGACCACAGTCACTTAACTAGTGACGGCCAAGCTAGACTCAGGTTCCAGATCTCTCTGTTCCACGTGGGCGTCTGTCCCCAATGGACCAGACTGCCTTCAGCTCCTGAACTAGGGTAGGCTGTCCGACCCCAACAGCACAGCTCCTGCCCAGGATGTAGGGAAGGGCATGTCTATGGGAGAGACCATGTATACTTTTCTTTCTTTCTTTCTTTCTTTCTTTCTTTCTTTCTTTCTTTCTTTCTTTCTTTCTTTCTTTCTTTCTCTCTCTCTCTCTCTCTCTCTCTCTCTCTCTCTCTCTCTCTTTCTCTCTCTCTTTCTTTTTTGAGCTGAGGATCGAACCCAGGGCCTTGCGCTTGCTAGGCAAGCGCTCTACCACTGAGCTAAATCCCCACCCCCCATGTGTATTTTTCCCAGGAGAAAGCATAAGAGATAATACGACCCACCCTGCCTGCATCATCTAGTTATGTGCAACTGTCTTTGTCCACACGGAAACCTTCACACCTTTGAGTCTCTGGCACCACGTCAGTTATTAGATGCCACAGAGCACAGTCTCCCCGGGCAAATCCTTGAGTCTCTGTGAGTAACAGAGCAGTGGGGCTGTTGGGCCAGGGCTGGACCCAGGCTCATAACCACCCCTATGGTCCCGATTCCCCCTTCCTCCTTCCCTTTCTTTTTCCTCTCTGTAACTCATTTCCAGATATTCCTCCTTGGGCACTGGAGCCCACTTTGGTGCAGGTATCAGAAACACCTGGGAATTTCCACCCGTGGTGTTCTTTAGCCAGTAACTGGGGATATGGATACATGGGGACATGTAGAAAGCTGGGTCACCTCCAGCGTCCTGCAGGATTTGAAGCCTTCGGCTGTGACTTTATGTCAGAAGTCCCTTGTTTGAGGCCCCTGCTCTCCCTGCCACCTCTGTGGCTTCTGGGAAGCACTTCATTTACGGGTCCTCATTTCTGGGATGACTCCTAGGGAGCCCAAGCCAACATACGGGCTTTATTATTTTTCAGCCATTTACCATTACTTGAAATGACGACGACGACGACGACGACGACGACGACGACGACGACGTCTCTGTTTTCTGTGAGCCTCTGCTAGAATACAAGCTCCTGAAGCAGCACCTTGATCTGTTTTACTCACCCCTGCTCTCCCGTGTCCAGAGAGGCGTCTGCCTTGTGGTAGTAGGTACTCAAAAAGGTATTTGGTTGAAGGGACTTCCTCAGTCTCACCATGATGCTGTGAAGAAAAATGGCCACCCCTATTTTATCTACAAAGAAGCCACGACGGTTAATCTCAGCTGTCGACTTGGTGAGACCTGGAATCACCGGGGAGCAGGCCTCTGGGATGCCTGTCGGGGTTATCTTGATTGGGTTAATTGAGGTGGAAAGACTCACCCTCTGTGGGTGGCACCATTCCCTGGGCTAAAGGAGAAAACTGGCTGAATACAGGCATTCATTGCTCACTTCTTTCTTTCTTCCTTTTTAAAGAAGACTTCTTCCTTCCTTCCTTCCTTCCTTTGTTATGTATATAGTGTTCTGCCTGCATGTATGCCTGCACACCAGAAGGGGGCATCAGATCTCATTATAGATGGTTGTGAGCCACCATGTAGTTGCTGGGAATTGAACTCAGGACCTCTGGAAGAGCAGCCAGTGCTCTTAACCTCCGAGCCATCTCTCCAGCCCCCCATTGCTCACGTCTTCCTGACTGCAGATGCAGTGTGTCCATCTACCTCAAACTCTTGCCGACTTGACGTCTCCATCCTGGGAGACCAGACCTCCAATGAGCCCAAATAAAGCCCTCGATCCTCAGTTGCTTTTGTCAGAGGGCTTTTGTCTCAGCAACGGAAAAGTAATTAAGACAGAAGCATTTCCAAAGACAATGTGTCCAGGGTGCCACAGACTGCATTTACCAGCTTGCCTGTGTCTGCAAACCAAAGCTCAGGCTTTAAAACCCAATCCCATGTTGTCAATCTCCAGAACATTCCCCACCTACCTCCTCAGTGCTTCTGAAGTGGCTTCCTTTGTGAAGGAAAACTACCAGTATTTATGTAGTTTTGTGCTTAGAGTGTTGTAAAGATTGAATGAATTAGTGTAGCACTTAGACTAGTCCCAGGACCCCATATACTGTCTGTCAAATGAATTCCCTTCTAGCCAAAGCTATATCCATCTCTGTACCTGCCCTCTTGCCACTCATGACCTCTCATGCCTGGGTATCTTTGTCCACACTGTCCCTTCCTGGAGTACACTCTCTTCACTGTTTTCTCTGGGAAATTTTTTTATCTTTATTTTTATTTATTTATTTCAAGACAGGGTTTCTTCTCTGTGTTGTTTTGGTGCCTGTCCTGGATCTCACTCTGTAGACCAGGCTGGACTCGAACTCACAGAGATCCACCTGCCTCTGCCTCCCGAGTGCTGGGATTAAAGGCGTGCGCCACCACCTCCCACCTTCTCTGGGAAATTTTGAATCATTCTTCAAGTCTCCTCTGAGGGCTGCATCTTTGTCCCTGCCGACTGGGGTTCTCCCAGGATGTCCCGGGGCCTCTCTCCCACAGCCCCTGGATTGGTGATGGAGACAACATTCATACTGTGCTGGAGCTGCCTGATGATGGGCCTATGTGCCTCCATGCTTCGGGCCTGCTCCCAAGTCATTTAGCTAACTATCAACGCAAATGGATCCTGGTAAAGATCCAATATTGTAGAGGCATAAATTTTTCCAAAATTTATCTATAAATTCAGTAAAAAAAAAAAAAAACCAATAAAAAACTTAACAAGAGTTCTAAAAATGTAATTTTATAAGCTAATACTAAAAGTCATCTGGGGGGGGAAAATGGATAAGAATAGCCAAGCAAGTTTTGACGCAGAACAATAAGGATGAAGTGGCTCTTTTAAAACATTTATTATGAAGTGATTAATACAGATTGGTCTTTGTTTATGAACAGGTGATCTACTCAATGGGACCAAGAAAGAGACAGATTCATGGAAATGTGTGTGCTTAAGGGGCATTTTTATCGTGTTATTTTTGAGATAGGGTCTTGCTATGTGGCCCAAAATGACCTTGATCTAGAGAGGATCCAGTGAGGATTCAGTGAGAATCCAGTGAGGATCCCTCTTGAGTACTGACTGGGATTACAGATGTGCACCACCACATCTGGCCTAAATCAGTAAGAAAACACTGTTCATGAAACATTCAGGGACAACAGAGTTCCCATTCGGGAGAAATCAAGTTATGAGATTGGTGGTGCCTTTACTTCATGCGTCTGCAAAGAGAATTCATTCTAGCTATTTCAACCAGCAAGGGATTTGAGGAAGGTATGTGCTATGGTTTGTATATCATTTGTCCCCTCTGAAAGTCATATTGAAATATGACTGCCATTGTGGCGAGAGGTTGAAGGTGAGGTTTTTGAAAGACGATGAGGTCATTAGGAGAGATTGATGCCTTGCTCAAGGGAGTGACTTCTCATTCTCCAGGAACTGACTCAGCCACCAAGAGAGAGGGCTGTTACAAAGCAAGACTGCCCTGTGTGATTTCTCTTCCCCGTATGTATCTGCTTCCCTTTTTGAATTCTACTATAGAATGAAGTGTCATGGGGCCCCCTCTGGATGCTGGCACCATGAGCTAGGACATCCCAGTCTCCAGAACCACAAACTAAAGAAACCTCTTCTTTTTGACAAATCACCACAGCAGGTATTCTGTTACAGCAACAAGAAAAGAAGATGCATGCAAGAATTATAGAGAGTGTTGAAAAGAAAGTGTTCAGGTTGAGCTTACAGAACAATTTCCATAGCTGTGGTACAGAACCAAGCCACTACAGAAGACGGTGTCTCTGCCATGGTCTGGAAGCTTTCAGAAAATAGGAAGTTTTGGTCGTGGACTCTGTTCTATAACTGCACCGTCTCTTTGAGGATCCAGGCTAGGCAAATGGATGCTCTATTGCTTTCATTCCCACATAACTCAAAGCTTCAGGTGATGCATCTGCTGAGGGATGTAGGAAGCAGATACCGAGAGAGAGAGAGAGCCAGGAGGCAAATGATTTTCAGGATAAAGAGAAGAGGAAGCAGTAACAGCAGGGAACTTGATCAGGTTCTGACCGTGCAAAAAGAAAAAGGAGAAGGAAGAGAAGTTGCTAGAATAAAGCTGCAAACCGGTGAGGCTGTACAGAGAGCCTGGGCCATTGCAAAGGCTGCTCATAGAGGAACTCCATCCAGGAAGGAGTGGCCAAGCTCTAGCCCCTTCTGCATGCTCAGTCATTGGCCCTAAAGTCATCCCAAAGCTGTTCGTTTCTAGAAGAGGACATAGAGAAAAATCTAGGCAATCTTGGGTTTGATGATGACATTCTAGATACATTTCCAAAGATAATCCAGAAAAGGAAAAGTTGCTAGTATGAATTTCATCAAAATCAAAATTGAGCCAGGCGGTGGTGGTGCACGCCTTTAATTCTAGCACTCGGGAGGCAAAGGCAGGCAGATCTCTGTGAGTTCAAGGCCAACCTGGGCTACAGAGTGAGCTCCAGGAAAGGCACAACGCTTCACAGAGAAACCCTATCTCGAAAAAACAAAAACAAAAACAACAACAACAAAAACAAAAAACAAAAAAAATCAAAATTGTCTACCCTGTGAAGGACATTGTTGTAAAAATGACAATGCAAGGCATGGGTAGGAGAAAAGTGAAACTCAAGCATGATTATAAAGATGAAACACTTCCATCCAAAATATATAACTGAGTCTTGAAATGCAATTTAAAAATAGTCAATAGACCTGAGCAAACCTGTAACGAAAGGAAACGCACAGGACAAGGAAGCGTGTGGAAAGTAGGCAATGACATCTCCGGGGAGGAATTACAAACCAGAGCAACTATGGGACGCCACTGCACACGTCATCAGACAAGGCTGAGACCCTCAGCACTGACAGCATCAAATGCTGGCATCAAGTGGAACAAGAGCTCTCCTCCGTAGCCAGGGAGGATGCAAATGGGACAGCCACTTTCTAAGGCAGTTTGGCACTCTTCTTACAAACCTAAACACAGTCCCACCATATGCTCCAACAATTATGCTCTTAGGTATTTGCCAAAATGAGCTGAAAAACGTTGTCCACACACACACACAAAAAAAAAAAACCTGTATGCAAATGTTTATAACAGCTTTGTTCATAATTGCTAGCAACTGGAAGCAACCAAGATGCTCTTCAGTAGGTGAATGGCAAACTGCGGTATCTAAGATCAATGGGATATTTTCATCAATGGAAAAAAAAAAAAGAGCTATCAAACCTCAAGAAGCCACCGAGGGAATTCAAGTGTATATTGTTCAGTTGAAGGAAGTCAGTCTGAATGTCTATATTCTGACCATATATGACATTATGGAAAGGGCAGAATTATAGATATGCTTTAAAAAAAAAGATTGATGGGTTCTAATGATTCAGGGGAGAATGGGAGAGATGAATAAACAAATTCAGGGCATTTTTAAGGTGACAAAATGATTCCACATGATACTACAAGTAGTGGATATATAGCATTATATATTTGTCAACAGCCATAGAATTATACAACTCAGAGACAAAACCTTCATGTAAACTATGGATTTTACTTAATAACAATGTTTCAGTTCTTGATGATCAATTTGTAATAAATGTACCATACTAATACAAGATATTACTGTAGAAAAAACTGGATGTTCAGGGCTGCGGGCTCAGAGGATATAGGGGAACTACACTTTCTTTTGCAACTTTCCATATGCCATGTACTCTAATCTTTGATTTAAGATCAAAGTTTTTTGTTTTTGTTTTAGACAAGGTTTCTCTGTATATCCATGGCTGTCCTGGAATTCACTGTGTAGTCCAGGCTAGCCTCAAACTCACAGAGATCTGTCTGTGCTTGGGACCACACATATCTCCCAAGTACTGGGATTAGAGGTGTGTGCTACCATGCCCAGCTGTCTATTGACATTTAAGTAATTAATATATTTGAAGAAAAATTGGAAGCAAATGTAATAGGCAGTAGTGATGTAACTTCCCAGCTTTCTTAGGATACTTCTAGATCAGGCTTATTTTCTCAGTGTCCCATCTGGACTAGTATCTGTCACTCTTAAAGTATAGTAAGTGGATAATGATTTACATGGTCACCATAGACAAAGGGCTATTATTGAGAAATAATACCTGTAAAGCAGTAGAAGAAATAATTCATCAGAACAGCAGCAGTTTACAGGAATAAGGTATGCTTTTAGACTATTTATAACTATATTTAAAGTGGATTTCTTGTAGGAAGTGTTTAGTTGGACCATGGTTTAAAGAAAATAAATTCCATCTTGACCATCCATGCCTTTTAATTGGAGTGTTTAAATAATTCTATGTTTAATTTTTGATTACAGTATTGGGAATTACCATCATGTGAAGCAGATTCTAAGCAAGGAGTATTTCTAAGGATAAAGAAATTTATTTCACAGAATCAGTGCAAGGGGACTGGGTGGCACCCAAGGCATGTGTGTCTAAGGAGGCTTCGAATTACATGAAGCCAAAAGAGAAATAGACAAACTGGTGATCAGAGTTGAGACTTCAAATCATCTTGTCCTTAGGTCATAATTTTCTGTTCTTATTATGTGGCCTTTTCATTGACTTCTTTAAGTGCCTAATGAACCAAAGGTTCCTTTAAGATGAGTCCTTCATCTCTAGTTTCTCTGATGTGAGATGGTAGGATGTCTGTGTTGACATTGGACTTCACTTTTGTCTGTGAGCTCAGCAGCAGCAGGAGTTTCTTTCCTTGGGAACCAGCAAGTGCCTTGAGTTATCAGGGCCTCCTTAGGTAATTTCACTACTTCCTACCTCGACCCTGTTTAGGGGGGACTGGCTTTCTGACAGTTCCTGAATTTGCTTCATTTTTTGCTACCTAGAAATTTTCTATTCCTTGCTTTTGAGCTTCTGTTACATAACATTTTGCTGTTCGGGAACAGTCTGAGAGATTCCCGTGTCTGATTTGATTTAGGTTTTGATTAGACATCTTAATAGGTCTCCCACAACACAACCTTGACGTCAACCTTCACCCTTTCTCTCTGCTTGTCCTGGAACTATAACATTATAATAAGTTGTTCTTTTTTTAACTGGGAGAAGAAACGGCACTGCCTTCCTGGTGGAGTCTAAAATTTGCTTGCAGGAGATACCCTTTTGTTTTGGAATTCACCACTTGACCCTTACGTTCCGTCAATAGGAAACAATCCCCAACCCCAACTCCCAGTGCCAGTCTTGGTGAGTATGGGAAAACACCGAGGGAGCCCTAGAGAGATTTCTAACTCTGAGATGTGAATACCCTTTAGCAAAAGACGTTTGGAATGACTTAAATTATGCCTCTGGGGACGGTTTACTTAGAACACCACCAATGTCCTAATTTGGAGTCACATTATCTTATGCTTGTGGTTCGTGTGTTATAGATAATACTCTGTGAACCAGAGTTGTTTGCACAAGATTGGGGGGCTGGGGTAGGGAAGGATGTAGAAGGAAACATTCACTGTTTCAGATGAAGGGGAAGCTGCCCAGGGCAGCACATTCTAGACCTGGGAGTAGGTGTCTCACCTGAGGGGATCTTTTAACCTGACTCCCCAGCTTTGGGGGCAGTCTCCCATGGGTATCTTTTTTGATATGTCTATTATTGGTAATTCAGGGAAGAGGCCATTTCTGGGACAGGTCTTGGATCTGAGAGGGGGGAAACAGTTCTTGAGGCTGCCGCGAGGGTGGTCTCACTTAGTCCTGACTCTAGCGACAGGAGGCTGGGACCGGCCCAGTGGTAGGAGGAATAACACCCCTGAGGTAGGATAGAGCTTGGGAAGGACTTCCAAGTCAGCTCTGGGTCACCTCTGGGAGCAGCGGTTAGCGGTGCTGGATGGGCATTTCCTCTGTTCCCGTGGGCTTTCAGGCAGTTATGTTGTTTCTGGCTACTTTGCTGAGGATTAGGGGAAAATCGGGTCCCTGCTTTGAGAGGAGGAAGTCGGGGACTGACCAGCTCTGGTGGAAAGGACTCAGGAGAGAGTTGAGTGAGTAAGAATGGTGGGTAAGGCTGAGCAGGGAGCAGGCCAGAGCACAGACTTCTATGTAGGGCATTGTATGGAACTAGCCCTTATCTCCTGGGCCATCGGCAGCTATGGAAAGATACCAAGAAGGAGGATGGTGTGATTAAACTTGCGCTACCCAGAAAGAAAACAACAGATTCTCTCAAGATTCGTAGATGGCTGTGGGGAGCATCTGCTGGTTTTGTCTGCCTGGCTCTGCTTCTGCCCTCCCTGTGTTGATACAACCTTCTAGAAGGAATCTAATGAATGTGCTGTAGGTGGATCTTGACTGCAGTCTTCCCCAAATCAGGGAGTGTGCTCATACCCAATCCAGGCCAATGAGGCACCTGACTTGGCTATGGGAGCTGCTTGGGAGACGGGACTGGGTTTCAAGTTTGAGTCAACTGATTGGGCCTACAACTCTCTCAACAGACGGGTTAGGGAAGACTATCTTTTTCTGATGGGGTCTCTAAATAGAATATGAATCCAGGGCTACTGATGACTAAGAAGGCTTCCTGCCACGTGAGGAGAAAATATTTGAGAGATGGTATGAGTCAGAGCCCTGAGGATGTAGTTTGGGGTACAGCTATGGATCACATAAGTGGAGGCAGGCCACCGGAGAAGAGAACCTCAATGATGCTGGTAAAATGCTGGATTCAGCCATTCTCGAGGCTAATTCAAACCGCCCCTTAACGTGAGCCAATAACATTTTTCTTGCCGAATCTACTTTGTCTCATTCCCTCCTGTGCCAGCGGAAGTCCTCAGCAACAGTTGTGAGCCCGCTTTCCTCTGTCCTTCTCCAGACTGGATAGCCCTGGCTCATCTTATATGTAAAATGGTTTCTAGAGCTTCTCTATCCAGGCCATCCTCCTCTGGGGATACTAGCTTCCTGGGGGAACACGCCTCAGCACGGAGTACGCGGAAGTACATGATGCAGAAGACCGTTAACCCGGCAGTCTGTTGAAGGGCCTCCTCCATCAGGGTTTCTGTACGAGTTGAGGTACTCACACTTCTGTGGAGAACACCACACTTTGATTTGGCCACAGCGGGCACTAAGGTCAGCACCTGGACCAGTCTCGGTTTCTAGGTGGGAGAAAAAGGAATGCGTCCTTCCGTATAGTCAAGAAGTTCCCAGGACTGCCTGCCCTGAAATACAGATGAAGCCACTCAGTCATCTTAACTGGCGGTTAATGAGCCAATCCATAATTTAAAAGTAGTTTTAAGAAAGAGCAGAGGGAAGTGGGGAAACATGGAGCCGGGTCTATTTATACCATATAGGAAGAGGTACGTGTGCTCACATGTGGGCACATGCGCATGCGCGTGCATGCATTCGTGCGTGCGTGTGTGTGTGTGTGTGTGTGTGTGTGTGTGTGTGTGTAACAGAGAATGACAATCCCACTCCCCTCTCTATCCTTCAAAGGTTCCTGTAGTCGTCTTGGATAACATGACTACAGCCGAGGCCTTCCCAGCAGACCTGAATTTCGACCCCTAAAGGATGGACCTCCTCAAGGCTCCGTGATGCCTGCAATGAGATTTCATGAGTTCTGCTTTGTCTGTCTTCTTCCTGGCCAGTCAGCGAGTTACACACAAAATTAAAACCTGAATGCCTGGCAGGACCATCCTGCCTTTCTGTGTGTGAGAGAAAATAGATCAAGCCCTCAACCCACAGGAAATCTAGGGCTGCCTGCAGTACCTCTGGGGATTTGATTCCAATCCCATCTTCTCTGATATCATGCTTCCCCCTCTCTCCCTCTCTCCCTCCCTCCCTCCCCCTTTCCTTCCCTTCTCCTCTCCTTCTCTTTGTTCTCTCCTTCCTGGGACTAGTTTCTCTTCTTTGTTTTGTATCAAGACAAATGTAAAGTATAGATCTCTGTCACTGATTTCCTTCAAGGTAGCAGCAGAAGGCATCTGGAACATATTTTCTTCACATATAACTGGGGAAATCATGTGGCATCTTAGCAGAAAAATACATCAAATGCCAGCCATCCCTTGCATATAGGTCACGTCTCCATCTTCTCACTAGCCAGCTCACGTCTGAGCCCCAGCCTCAATAGGTTTCTGTCTCCCCCCACTACAAACTCCTTCGACTCTCCACGAGTCCCCCCCATGGAGTACTTCAACCTTGCCCCAGCCTGCCTCTGGGCCATGTTCAGAAACCCAGCTTTGAAATTACTATTTCCTTTAATGCAATCATTATTATCATTAATCCCAGCTCCTTCCCCTACCAGTGTCTACATGCATGTTGAGGTCAGTTGTCTCTTGGGTGTGAGTTACTTTCAGATGAGGGACAGAAGCCCAGATTGGGGGAGGGTTGCCCATCACTTGAAATGAACTTAGAGTGCAGCCAGCTGCGGCTTCTTGGAGGGCAGAATTAGCTACAACAGTTCTGACGGTTGCTTAAGTGGTACCTGTTTCTTTCTTGCTGCTCAAGGTTGGCTGTAGCCTGGAGATATTTCCCAGCCCCACCTGGCCAAGTGACACATCATCCCATCCTGTCCCCATCATCTCTCTTGTCAGCACGACCCTAGTCCCACTCTGCCTCTCCAGTTGAAGAGCCTTCCACAACAGCCATGTTCTCCTCCCAAGGTGAAGGAACAGCCATGGCCTTGAGCCAGAGGGGAGCTGCTTTTCTTCCTCCTTCCTCTAGATCCCAGAGTCCTCGACTCACCTGCATCCGTCTCTCTCATACCACTCTGTGTGGCCAAGGGTGTCACAGTCAGCAATCCAGATCCATGGTCTGATCAGCCTTAGCGTCTGATGGAACACCAGCTGTTAGGAAGATCTGGGGAAACGTTCAATTGGTTTACCTGGAGCTCTGTTATGTCCCGGGAAGGAGTCGGGCTGGAGTTTGGACTGCCAGGTGGTATAGAGATGGAAGACTTGGTTCCTCTGCTTCTTATGCAGGTCCCTGACCAATAGGCGAGACACCAATCTAGGCCTCTGTCCCTTTCCTGAAAAACAAGACAGTGGACTAGATGAGGGCCAGAGTGAATCCTGGTCCCAGGAATGAGATGATGCTATCCCTGACAGGAACGTACAAGATGCCTGGAACGTCAGAGATCCTGTGAGGACAGAGGCGATCCTGAGCCGCCTTCTTCTCTAACCTACGGAGGGGTCTGTTGCCCCAGGAACTTCAACATGCTGGAGTTTGAGGAACTGGAGAGACTACTGAAGCCAGGATGCAGTGAGTGAGGAAGCATTACTCAGGATGAGGCTGAAGAGATGTGGAGAGAGGCCTCAAAGGCCATTTTGAGACATCAGTGTTTATTCTAAGTACGACAGAAATCATGAGGAGGTTTTTGTGGCTGAGAAAAGCTTCTCATTCACCCACCAATACAGCTTCAGGAACCTTCTCTCTTAGAAGTATTTTCCACTCACCCCAACTGCTCCAACTCCCAGAGGCCTTTGGGCCAACTTCTGCTTTCAGGCTCTACTGACCAGGTCTGGTAGACAGGTACTTCCTTTAGTTGGGTTTGCCTGGCTAGGGACTGGCATTCTTGGGAAAGTGAGGCAGAGACGGGATCACGAGAGACAGAAAAAGGGGTACGGTAACAAATAAGAGCTTGGTGCAAGGGTTTTGAGGGGACGTTCGCTAAACGAAATGTAAATCCTTGTTCTGGTGGCTGCCAAGAAGAGAGAGGTGGCTGATGAAAACCATATGTCCCTGAGTAAGTGACGAGGAGTCCTGCTCGGTGCTCGCGCAAGTTGAAGATGTTGCCGTCGGTCTCCCATGCAATGGAAAAATCTCCTGTTTTAAAGAATACAGTGTTAAGAGGCACTCTGAGACAAATCACATTTCGCAATTAAGTCGTTTACAAGGTCAGTAAAGGAAGGAGAAAATAAACCAGCCAAAAGGTCTTGCTCAACAAGAAAAAAAATTTGTTTGAAAGTTCAACGTTACAGTCTCAAACCGTAACATGGGCTTTTTCTATGGTTTGGTTTAGAACAACAACAACAAAAAAACCCCAAAGACAAATCTTGGCAGGGATGGAGAAACCGTTGAAAGTGACTGGAGTGAGTGAGGGCTAAAGAGACGATGCAGTGTTTAAGAGGGCTTGCTGCTCTTGCAGAGGAACCAGGTTTGGTTCCCAGAAAAAAAAAAAAACCACCTGTTAAACCCAGTTCCTGGGACCCAGCTCTCTATTCCGGCCTCCATGGGCACCTTCATCCATGTCCATGTGCATGTGGTCTCGTGTGTCCGCGCGCGCGCGCGCGCGCGTGTGTGTGTGTGTGTGTGTGTGTGTGTGTGTGTGTGTGTGTATGTGTGCGTGTGTGCACACTCACACACACTCGGACACATACAGAAACACACACACAGACTCTCGCACTTAAAAATGCAAAAATAAATCCTAAAAATACTTCTTTTAAAAACAAAAGTGACTGATGTACTTGAGTGGCTACTACAGCTCCTGATATTTTAAAACAGTTTTGATTTAAAAAAAAAAAAATGAAAACTATCAGTTTTTAAAACTTGCTTTAAGTTGACCTTGAAACAAACTAAAACAAAGCAGAGAAGCACCTCTACTGTACACCCTCAGTCTGAGGAAGAAAATTCTGATCTCTTCATCTGACATCCGAGTTCCAGCATGTCAGGGGATCTGCCTGGAGTTTTGGATACAAGATCCTGTCACGGGCCCTGCCTCCCCATCTGCCATCCATTCTGTTTGCAGGCTGGACCTGTTGGGCTTCACAGTTACCTACTTTCCCCCTGGGATGCCCTTCCTCCTAACTACAGAGAAAAACTGTTAGCTTTTGCGGGAGTGGGGAATGGGGTGCTGGGTATCGATCCCAGGACCTCATGCATCCTAGGCAAGCCCTCTGATGTGGAGCCATACCCTCAGCCCTTGTTAGCCATTTTAAAAAGATACCAGTTTCCAAATTCTATGAATTATATCATCATTTCCACCTGCTCCTTTTGATTCCAGTTCCCTGTGAAATTCTGCACCTCGTCATCTATTTTCTTAACCATATTAATCACAGCTATTTTAAAGTCTAGATCAGAAAAGCCCAAGATCTGGATCCCCTGTGGGGCGTTTCTATTATGGAGATGCTCTGGGCTCTGACTGATGTTACCTCTCATCACAGAGGATTTATTTTTGCCTTCCTGAAGGCCGTCCTGTCCGTCAGGAAAAGCAGAAGGTCACCCTAATCCAGCCTGGGATCCGGCTGCTATGATGCCGGCCGGCGGTCAGCCTGTGGGGGCTGTTCTATTTCTGGCTCACCCTTCCTCCCGCTGCCTAACCTCTCTGGGGTTCTAGGTGCAAGCCTGCTTGTTTGTTAAGGCCCTTCCACTTAGGTGGGTTACCAAGTCCAAGAGTGTCTTCCAAGGCTCACGCAGCTGTTGGTGATTCTTCTTCCGGGTTCCCCACCTCTCAGTCGCGGGCCGCTACATGCTAGGAGGCTGCCCCTGAGCACTGACTCTGGTGTGCTTTTCTCCGAGAGATCCTGGCCCTCAGATCGTCTTGTAGTCTGACCTTCACACTTACTTCCCTATCTTAGGGGATAGCAGAACCCTCCCACTAGCCCCTCGCTTTCTGCTTGTTCTGGGGCTCTGTAACTCCTTGATCTCCGGCTGCTCAAGAATGAACAGGACTGAGCGTCGCCTCTGCATGCTTCCCCTTTGGAAGACTGATCCCCTCCAGTACTGAAAACCTTTAAGTAGATGGCTTTGGATTTTACTTGCAGCGGGAAGGCTGGCCTTTGATGAGCTATTCTGCGATTCCAGAAAATAGGGTACTTGACCCTTAGAACTACAGGTGAGCAGGAACCCTGTCTTCTTCACCCTGGGGTCCCTCGCTGATCTTACCCATAACTTTCAATGTCACCTATGCCCAGACATTCCCTAATGTCTGTCTATAGCCTGGAGCTCCGTAATGACCTAAATCCTAATATCTCTTCTCGTCCCCACATATCCGCCCCATAGACATCTCGAACAATGCATTTAAAATCTTGTTTTCCCGCCCAACTCTTCAGCATTCCCTCCTCGCTGCTCTCAGGGTCGGAATCCTGAGGGTCACCCGCAGTTCACTCTCCCTCCCTTCCCATAGTCCATCCCTCTTGAGTTGTCATATGACGTCACCAAGTCCCATCCGACATCGACAACCTTGTCCCAGCCATGCTGTGGCTTCCTCGGTAGTCTCCTCACACTTCTCCCCAGCCTCATGGCCTTCTTCCAGCACAGTGGCCAGCCACCCTCTGAGGAAGCGAGCCCTTGAAAACAGAAACAAGATTATGTCATTTCTCACCGTGACTCCCTACAATGAGTTCCCATTACTTTTCACAGAAAGCACTGAGGGCCCTTCTGCCCCAAGCGGTCTCCTGCCCCTCTCTCCTGGCTCCTCCCTTGACGCATCAATTCCACAGCCTTTGTTCTTCTAGCACCTTAGCTAGTGGGGGATCTCTCCACATGCCCCCCTCTCATCAGGGAGCACTTTCCACATGTCTGCCTCTGACACTGTCCTCTCAGTTCCAGCTCAATGTCCCCTCCTCAGGGGAGCCTCCCTGAGCCCTGGGTGAGTTATCCCACGGCTGTATCCCTGCCATTCTGTTCCCTGCCCTTTGGCCACAGCACGGGTGTGACTCCATAGATAATTCAGTGATCGTTGATTCCGTTTTCCCTCACCGAAGTCTAATTTCCCAAGGCCAACAACTGGGTCTGTCTTGGTCACCACTATCTCCAACACTAGTAAAGTACCTGGGACACCTTAAAAGAGTCGAAAATAACCTTATGAATAAATTTAATACTAGGCGAGGACAAGTAGTCACTTAGTAGCCCGAGCCACCTAGTAGGAGTAGGGTAGTGAACACCCAGTAGAAAGGGTAACTGGGAAGATTAAAGCTAACAAGCATCAGAGTGTGAGTACACAGGGAGCTAGCTCAATTGGTAATGATTTCTGAGGTTGTCCTCTGGCCTACACAGACACACACCGGCGGTGGGGGTAGGGGTGAGTGGGGGGTGGGGGGGTGGGAGGGTGGGGGTGGTGGTGAAGGAGAGGGAGAGGTGAGGAATTCACTAGCTAAGACAGTCCTAATGTTGAGGGTGCAACATGGGACAGGAGTCCACAGCACAGAGTTCCAGTCCCAGGCCTGGTCCATATCATGACAAACAGCATTTTGTTTTGTTTTTCGAGACAGGGTTTCTCTGTGTAGTTTTGGTGCCTGTCCTGGATCTTACTCTGTAGACCAGGCTGGCCTCGAACTCACAGAGATCCTCCTGGCTCTGCCTCCTGAGTGCTGGGATTAAAGACGTGCACCACCACTGCCCGGTGCATTATTTTTTATTATGCTGCTTGGTTCACAAGGTATTACCACAGATAGGATCATTATCAGACCGATGCTGTGACATCCAGCAAGTCGCTTTTCAAGGAAAAGGAGACAGCGGACTTCCAGGGCCACTTGGGCTGTTTTTCCTGTGTCTTAGGGAAGCCCCACCTTGGACCACAGACTGCTTCTCTGTAAAGCGTAAGTCCTCAAAGGCTGGTGGCTAAGGTTTGTCTATGACATTTCCAAATTAAAAGCTCAAACTGAAGACTATACTTTCAGGGATCATTTCTATAGTTCGTTACTAGAGAAGTTTCTCTGACTGTGTAGAGCACCCGAGACCACGAGGACGAGACGTAGCGTTCCCTCCTGAGCGTGAAGCCGGCTCTAGGTGCTGCTTGTCTGCAGCTGCCTCCTGCCATTGATGATCGTTCCTCTCTTCCTTTGGGAGAGGGAGAGGGAAGGAACGCAGTCTGAGTGGACTTTGAGAAAAAAAAAAAAAAAAGCTCAAACTGTTCCAATGAGAGAGCAATTTTTGGGGGTCCCCTTTCTTGGGAAGTCGCTGCTCCCCGCTTTCTCGGCACCCTCTAGTATGGTGTCATATGAAAGCAAACTTTGCTATAGGACTGTTTTGGTAGGTCCTTTGAGACTCGATCCCAGAACTGAGAGACAGGCAGGAGAGAGGACGCCACTGTCAACCTAGGTATGTCCAGCCTCCCATCCCCACCCGGAAGAGCTTGGCCTTCCACTTAGACCTGCCAAAGTCATAGAACTGTCTCTACTAAGCTCCAACCTCCAGGGGCTGAAGGTCACCCAGAACCATCACACTGAACTCTCAGCTGTGATTGATTCCCTCTACACAGAGTTCAAGGAGATTAATTAATGGAGATTAATTAATTAATTAATTAATAAGAATGCATGCATGTGCCTGCATGTGTATCTGTGCTCCACATGTGTGCAGTGGTGTCAGATCCCCTGGAAACGGAGTCACAGACAGTTGTGAGCCGCCGGGTGGGTGCCAGGAATGGATCCCAGGTCCTCTACAAGAGCAGCTGGTGCCGTTACTGGCTGAATCATCACTCTAGCTCCTCAAGATTTCTCTTTTAAGAGAAGGTTCCGGAAGCCGGGCGGTGGTGGCGCACGCCTTTAATCCCAGCACTCGGGAGGCAGAGGCAGGCGGATCTTTGTGAGTTCGAGGCCAGCCTGGTCTACAGAGTGAGTTCCAGGAAAGGCGCAAAGCTACACAGAGAAACCCTGTCTCAAAAAACTAAAAAAAAAAAACTAAAAAAAAAAAAAAAGAGAAGGTTCCGGGACAGAAATTGAAGGTTGAAGAGTTTGTGAGGCAATGTTCAGTCGCCGGGAGAAGGCTTAAGCTCACATGGACCTGTTCACTGTCACATGGACAGTGGCTGAAACCAGAGTGTGACGCGGGGCACCGGGGCATCTGATGCAAGTCGCAAAAGGCCAAGGTCAGCCTCATCCAGGGCCCAAGCACATGTCCCCTATCCCCTGGGCCCAGCCTTTCATGCTTTTTGAATGCCAAGGATACTCACTCTTCTTTTCTGAGGAGATTTTCAGTATCCAGGGCCATTGAAGACAGGGGTGTCTGTCATCCAGGCTAAGAAAAGCATTGGGAAGCACACAGCTGTGGTTCTCTGGGCAGTCCCTGAGTGACAGCACACTGGATACTGGGATGGAGTGCCCTGCACCAGGCAAGGCAGTGGAAACGTCTCTGTGTGGGAGACCCTTGCCAGCCTTTGTGGTGGGATGGTCCATCTCCTCTGTCTTCATCTGCCCCGAGGGTGTGTACAATGTGCAGCGGGCTAGAGACTGGCAGGTGTCGCGTCCTCTATTGCTATTTTTTTTTCTTTTGAGTCAGAGGTCTCTCACTGAACCTAATGCTCACAGACTGGCTAGACTAGCTGGCCAGCAGCTCAGAAGGAAACTACATTCTTCATTCATGACCCTTCCTATGCTAGGGTCAGATGCACGCTCATGACTACCCCTAGCTTTTTTTTTTTTTTTTTTTTTCCTGAACTCCTTAGATACTGGGGATTAGAACTCAGGTCCTTGTGTTTTCGTGGCAGGCACTCTGCTGACTGAGCCATGTCCCCTGCCCCCTTCATTTGCCTTAAAAAAATGTTTAAGCCTACTTGCTTCTTTGTGTGTGTGTGTGTGTGTGTGTGTGTGTGTGTGTGTGTGTGTGTGAAATGTGTTAGGAGGCATGTGCTACTGTGCTAATGCGGAGGTCAGAGCACAGCTTTGCGGAGTTGGTTCTCTACTTCTGCCTTTATGTGAGTTCTGAGGCTTGAACTCGTGTGCCCAGGCTCACAGAGCAAGGGCCTCCTCACTGCTCAGCCATCTCACCAGCCCTCTATTCGCCTTTTCATAAACTCCAGCCTCTGCTTCCTTTAGCCTTCCCTTCTGATTGTCAAATGTCTGATTGATTTTTTGGGGACCCAAACATGGGCCACTTATCCCAGAACCCCACGCCTAGTAATTCTATTCCCCCCCCCCCCCCCGCCCCCGGCAATAGAATGGGAAAGACTAATGGAAAAATAGTGTCCTAGAGGAAGGTGAGGGGGGAAAAACACGAGAGTTTAAATTTCAGGGTATAATCTATCCGCATTGTCCATGCTTAGCCTTCTGGGTAATGTGTGTAGTGCGCTGAGGCCTTGGGTTCCTTTTGGCTCTGGGAAAGCACAGTGTCAGGTGCTAGCCTGCTGAACCCTCTACACTCTGTCTCCGGGGCGTCAGGAAACTTCTAGATCCCTGCACAATGCCATCAGACTGCAGAAGCAGGAAGCCCCTGCCTTGGGCACCAGTTTCGTGGGCTGAACACCTGCGCTCTGCCCCAGGCTGGACCAATGAATGCTTAAGCAGATGATAGGGCGGGAGTCTAAATGTCTCTGCCGTGGGAAAGCAGGGCTCCAGCTTCAGGTTCCCAAGGCTCTGGGGATGTTTCCAAGCATTCTGGTCTCCATCTTTGGGTACGTTTGTCCCCAAGACCAGCCCCTCTTTAGGATGGGTTCCTGCAAGCCTGCTACTTGCCAGGGAAGTCATCACTAACTTCCAAATCACAAGCAGGGAGGGGTGGCTGTGGGTGGAGCCCCTTGGGTTAGACGACTGGGCTGAGGAAATAGATCTGAATTCTCTCATTTATACATCCTTCAATAATATTTACGGTGGCTTACTTACATTCCAGGCATTGAGTTAGCACTTAAACACACCTTGTCATTTTTAAAATAACAGCTTTAAGGTATAATTGACGCACCATACAATTCACTCCGGTAAAGTATGTAACTTCACAGTTTTCAGGCTATTCTGAGCTGTACCGCCATTTAATTTTAGAACATATTCATCTGCCCATCAAGAGAACTGGTCCTCATCTGCATCTGGGAGATACTCCGATCTCCCTGCCCCTTAGCCTCTGTAAACAATCTGCCTACTTTCCGCCTGTTTGTCCACCCGAGATAGTTTAAGCAGGGGGGAGCCTTTGGTGACTGTGTTTAATGCATGCTGTTTCCTGAGACCATAGTTCATCCTTCGTAGTGCCAAGTAATATTCTACTTTATAGGTACGCACAGTTAATGGGCTTTGGGCTTGCTTTCACTTCCGAATCTTGTGGATAATGCTGCTGTGAGCACAGTTATTCTTCTGTTTAAAGCAGCCGTCCTGGTGGGCGTGAAGAGGCATCTCGGTGTAGTTTTGATTTGCAAGACTACCCTGATGGCTAATGATGTGGAGGCACTTTTCGTGGATTGCCAAGCCATTCACTTATCTTCTTGGAGAAATGCCGATTCATAGCCTTGGCCTATTTTACATTTAATTTAATTTTTGAAGGCTTACTTTATTTTAGAGAGTGTGTGTGTGTGTACATAAACACAGGTGCCCATGGCATCCAGGAGAGGACATCAAATCCCCTAAAAGCTGGGGTTACAGGCAGTTCTGAGCCACTTACTGTGGGTGCTGGGAACAGAACTCAGATCTTTTGCAAGAGCAGTCAGTTCCCAGGTGCTGGCCAGCTCTCAACTCCGTCTCCCATCCCTCTCTTTTTTTTCAGTTGACTTATTTCTTTGTATTGTTAAGTTGTGAGAACCTTTTACATAGCCTGGATACCAATCATTTTTCAAAGACTGGTGAATTTGACAGGGCAAGTAAAAATAAATTAAGTTCGGGAAGGGGTTGGAATTTTAAGAATCTGTGCCAGGTGACAGAAACCTACCTCAGGCAGACCCTAGAAAGGCAGGATGTGGAACTAACTGGCCTTCCTGGAGACTCTTCCCTGCTCAATTACACACCTCTTCTGAAATCTCTGCGGCACCACGGGCATCCGGGAGTGCCATGGGCTGGGGGAAGGGCACAGGTTGGTTCCATTGAAGGTGGAACCTCCTGTGGGGAATTTTTTTTTTCTTTCTTTCATTCTTTTCTTTTTAAATGCATGGTCTTTTATTCCTTGGGCAAATGAGATGGTTGGTACATATGAAAGCATTTGGAATTGTAAAGGGATATGCAAATGTAAGGTGACATTCTTATTGCTACTATTGTTATGGGTGAGAACCAATAAAAAAGGCCTGTCTAGCATGAAGTCACAGAGCGTTGGGGATGGGGTGGGGGAAGGAGTGGGCTAGGGACAGATGGGGGCGGGGAGGGTGAAAGCTGAGGAGACAGGAGGGTAGCAGGGCTGGCATACCTTGGCTTTGTGTGTGTGTGTATGAGGGAGGGAGGGAGAGAGGGAGCGCATGAGCACACAGAGCACCTTGTAATTTCTGGTGCATTCCTCTACCACCTGTAAAATGATTCACTTAATATTTTTCTTTAAAAGGGCTCCTATTTCTTTTCATTAAAGAACTGTGTTTACAAAGGTAACTTTATACACCAGTTGTAAATGACAAACCCGCATTGTTTTCAGAAGGGAAGGTACCCCATTAAAAACAAATGTGAAAATCCGTACAGTGTTATGCAGTTCTGGCTGGATTCCTTTGCCTCCTGGGCCTGGAACACTGTCCCTGCCGTCACAACCTGGCTCAACTCTGTCTGTCACTCAGGCGGCTGCTGTTCGGATGGCTCTCCTTTGGAGGCTCTAACAGCTCCAGTGTTGGCCTCCGGCCTGGTCCTGGTTATCTGTCTCTTATTGCACTGTAGGTGCCTGAGGGCTGTGGGTTCACATTCCTGGAGTGTGTCTGGGCAGGGTGTCGTCCGTCCGAGTTCTCCACCAGCCTCCCCGCCTAGCTCTGTAGCGGCTGCATGAGGAGCTAAGAGCTCCGAGCTGCTGGGTGGTTCTCTCCTTTGCTTTCCGCTGCTCTCTTTTAGCAAGGGTCAGCAGAGTGTAAAGACACAACAGGCTGGTGCCAAGCTGCTGCACCTTGTATAATCAAGACGTCTGGAAAAAAAAAAAAAAAAAAGACTGGATTGGAGAAGGAGGAGAAGGATACAGCCTGCAAGGGTAGCATCTCAAAGTTCCCCAGGCTTCCCTGGGTATCCCAGACCTACAACTTGCCTACCCCCAGAGCATCCCTTAACCTTATCAACCCAGAGTAAGGGAGCAAGAATCCCATGAGCGTGGACCCAGCTCTGGCAGATGTACCTGGTAGTGAGAAGTAGTCAAGTCTGGATGGGGTTTAGTGAACTGCCTGCTTGCTGGATGCCTCCGCTTCCTCCCAGGCCCAACTTTTAAAGCAATATTGTTTCCCCGGTCTCGAGGACCCACTTTGTACCAGACATCTTGATTAAAAGATAGCAGCCAAAGAAGCTACACCTTTGTCATGTTTTTTCAGCCTTGCGATTTTAGGAAGTAGGAATTTACATGTCCCATTTTAGAGATGGGAACTGAGGCTTACAGTAGTTTTATGATTTGCTTAAAGTGACAAAATCTAGCTTTTAGCATTTCCAAGTCTAGGTTCTTGGGTCATCACATGTAACAGCTATTAAACGTCCCTGTCTACAAACAGGCAAGTCTGGCCTACAGCTGAAAGGCTACATGCACTCCAAGGCCCAGAAAGTTATGAACTTACCTTAAAACATGATGGGTGTTCTCCCTCTCCCTCCCTCTCTTTCTCTCTCTCTGTCTCTCTTGTAACTTGGTTGCACAGTTTTTGAGCCTGAACTTCATGGATGATAAAATATCAAGGAGTTAAATGTGCCTGTCTTCTTGCTTAACAGTTTTTATATATTCATGACCCTGTAATGTTACTTCTAGTGACATCAGCTTCCAACTCCAGGGATGTGCGCGTACATGGTGTGTGTATATGGGGCCAGGCGTGTGCCTAGGGAGTGTGTATGGAAGACAGATATTTCTCAGAACTTGTTGCTAACTCTAAGACTTGTTCCTCTCCAGGGTCCAATGACATGCCTGGTGCTGGTGCCTGTTCAGTAAGTGAAGGGACGAAGCTTAGGCTTCCTGTCAGCCTCTACTTCTGTGGAGTCAACTAGGCAACAGCGTGCAGTTCCGTTTCCAGAGAATTCACCACATCAGAGTCGCAGGCTCCTCCCAGGACAGTCTGTGGTTGGATATGTTGGAGGCTGAAGGGACTCTCAGGTGTCCTATGAGGGTGGGTATGCAGAATACCCTGGAGGAAAGCAGGGAGAAGATTTCAGGGGGACCCCAAAACTTTAGCGCCAATGTCAGTGCTTAGCGTCTCTGTTTTTTTTTTTGTTTTTTTTTTGTTTTTTTGTTTTTTTTTTTTTCTGATCCACAGTCTGCCCATTCTATCCAACTTTCTGTCCCCCAGAAAAATCAAAGAGTGATGCTGGAGTGCTCAGTCTGGTCCATTTGCCCTTGGGCAGAACCAGAGCAGCTCTGTGATAGGAGCCCTGACTTCGGCCCCATCTTGGTAGAAGCTTTTGACCTCATCTTTGTGTAGGGTTCCTTCCTGTCGTCCAAATTTGAATGCACCTTCTGTTCCTCCGGGGACTCGGTCAGATGGTGTCAAGTACCCTTCTGTATCTTGTAGGCCATCCCCTGAAGTCAGGGTCTATGTTTCTCCACCTCAGTATGTATCCCACACCCTGCACAGTACTCAGGATCTGGCTCTGACACTTAGGGAGCACTTTCTACATGTCAATTATCGCTACCTGCATCAACTCAGTAAGCCCCCACGACAGTCCTGTGATTATTATCCCCTTGGAGAGGTAAGGGCACAAAGCATCACAGAGGTTGCGTAGCTTGCCCCGGGTCACACAGTCAGCACGTGGCAGGTCTGGGATTCCATCCCAGGCATCGTGACTCCCTGAGTCAACAGTCTTAAGACTGCTTCTTGGCCTGCCTTCCCATGTGCTGTTTTGGAGGTGATGTTTCTTAGCCAGGCACCAAAAGAACCTGTTTGCCAACTCAAGGGGCAGAAGGTGGAATGCTGGTCACCATGGTAACTGAATCAACGGGCCACACCAACTGCTGATCCCTTGGGGCAGAAGTTCTGCTGCTGGCACAAGGAGGCTGGGTTGGCATGGGGCAGTGTCTGAGGCACCAGATGCAGTGGGAGGATCTGGAAGAGTACCAGGTGGGTCGTCGGGTCACAGATTTGGGACAGAACTAGGGGCTTCCTGGGGAAGGTGGGACAAAGAGGAGAAGAACTCTTGCCTAAAGCTCTGGAGCGTCCCGGGCTGGCAGTGATGTTCCTTGCCTCTGCTGCACTTGTAGCCTGTGATTCGGACCTTTTGACCTCATCACCCCCATCCCCTTGTCCTAGAGCCCAGGGCTTTGCTTGGTTCTGATTGGCTCTCCCAGTCTGGGCTACTTTGCCTTTTTCCCGTGACATGGCAAGGAGGGTATGGTACCACTTTGCCCTTGCCTACCACCATGGGCCTGCTCCTGTGGCCTACAGTGCCTTCATTTCTTCAACAGTACAGTGAGAGAATTCCTCCCTCTCCTGAGGCTCCACGCTCTTCCAGAGGCCAGGGTGGGACCGGATTGAGTGGCAGGTCATCTCTCTGATTTGTTGCAGGCTCTGACCTTCCTGACGAGAAATGAGATTCTGTGGTGAGTAGAGAGGCCCGGGTCCTCCTTCCCCTACTCTTGAGGTGGTAGTGTGTGTGTGTGTGGGGGGGCGTTCTTTTCCTGCTACAGCTTCCTTCTGGCTCAAGGGTGTGACCTCCTGCTCAGAACCACACAGCCATGAGGCAGCATCTGGGATGGACAGGAAGTTGTGAGATTCCCCTGGAGTAGAAAGACACACGTACCAAATCTGGGCTGCAATGTTGTTACTCCCACCGAAGGCAGAGATTCTTCATAGCTGCTGGGATTCCTTGGGTAGTGAGGAAAATGAAGAAAGGCTTAGACGGTATAGGGTGAGCTAGTCAGACTATTCGCTGGTTCGATGAACTTGGAAGCGCCGTGGACACTCAGTCTGCTACCTGTCCCCTCCCCCTCTTGCCCTCCACCCCCAAGACTCCTTCCAGGGCC